>NC_047086.1:349858468-350483468 GCF_902459505.1 Geotrypetes seraphini | reverse complement strand
GGGGGCAGGGAGAGAGGAAGAAAAAGTTGGGGGAGGGAATGAGGTCTGTAGGAGAGGAAGCATACAGGAGGCTGAAAGAAGGGAAGAAATATTGAATGCACAGTCAGAAGAATAAAGTGCAACCAGAGACTCATGAAATCACCAGACAACAAAGGTAGGAAAAATGATTTTATTTTCAATTTAGTGATCAAAATGTGTCCGTTTTGAGAATTTATATCTGCTGTTTATATTTTTCACTATGGCTCCCTTTTACTCATCGCCATAGCGTTTTTTAGCGCAGGGAGCCTATGAGCATCGAGAGGAGCACAGGGCATTCAGCGCAGCTCCCTGCGCTAAAAACCGCTATCGCGGTTTAGTAAAAAGGAAGGGAGTATATTTGTCTATTTTTATATAGTTGTTACTGAGGTGACATTGCATAAAGTCATCTGCCTTGACCTCTTTGAAAATCCCCGGAATATAAATGATAATTAACATTTTCTCTGCGTACAGTGTGCTTTGTGTTTTTTAAATTTTATTGTTGGCAGATCATTTTGACTTGGTCATTTTAAAAGTAGCTCGCAAGCCCAAAAAGTGTGGGCACCCCTGATCTAGAGGATCACATTTCAGATTTGGATTCCTAATATGAATAAGCAAAATATCAATCTGTAGTTAGTCCAATATCAAGTGAAAATTAGGCCTGGGGTAGAATTCCCTACAGGAAAATATTCATTTTACCTTTAAAATAATGTATTAAATCACAACCCTCTTGGTATTCCTTTTCTTACAATGAGCTATAAAAATGACAAAACAAATTAGCAAAGTTCTCGTTTAATGCTAAACTGACCATATTCCAAAATAACAGACTTGTATCAGCAATGCAAAAGATGCATGAAGTAATTGGTGCTTAATTTGTACACAAACTGTCAAGGCAGTTTTCCTCACGGCCTGCATCTTCTGAATTCATTAGTCTCTAATTAAGGCCAGTTGGGACCAGCAGTTAGAAGGTTAAAGAGGTTCTGACAGCCCTAATCATTGCTCAGGAAGCTGAAAATGTATGCAAAGTCTCAGCAGATGGGGTGAGATCTGCTTCTGCCAAGTGATAACTGTTATTCCTTTGCACCTCCAAAGCTGTCATCCTAATAGGCACATTTTAAATTTATTAATGCTCTAGTTACAATGCATACACAGTCTCTAATGGTATGTGATTCAGAGTATATAAACTGAGCAATTAACACACATTACCTGGTAATGGTAAAATTATTTGTTGCCTGCTTGATTCTCTCATAACTCCACGCACATACACACACACACGCGTGCACACATATACGCACGCGCACACACACACTCCAAGAATGTAAGAATGTAGAAACAAGGACTTTTATCTTTGTTCCAAGCATAACATTCTGACTGAACTGTACCTTTTTTTTGGCTCATATTAATGATGGAAACATTTGCTAGTATGCAGTTGGACATAGTCATTCTAACCATTCCGCTCCCATCCACCATTGTCGTCATTATCATCATCATCATCACCACCACTACCACAACACTATAAAGAACATATACAAATTTTCACTATACTCCTCCTACCCCCCCCCCCCCCACCAGTTAGACATTTTCTCATTTCCATTGCACACTTCTAGACATATATTTTTATAGACGGTATATAAAAAAAAAATTAAAGAAAACTTTAATATTTACATTTAGAAAGGGTCATTCTCCAAGTTATCACCAATCAACAGAATACCAGGAAATTCTGTTTCTTTTCTATCTACCAATGGTAACCGTGTCCTGTGTGCTATTTTGTTGAATGCCCTCTAATAAAAAAGAGACATTTATCTGAAACAATTCCTAGGCCTCTGTTCTCTGAAGCTTGGTAAAGGCAGGAGATGAGGCGAATTGAACATGTGTACCATCTAATCTAGGTATGTGGAGCAATGGGGAGAAGCCTACTATCACAGGAGAAAAAACGTATACAGTTTGTAATTATTTATTTTTAGTATTTATATACCATTTGTAGACTAAGTGGTTTATATTCAGGTCCTCAAGCATACCCTTATATGTCTTGCTATGGATATGTGGACATTTTTCAACTTGGAGAAACCTAGAAGGCTTACAGTCCAAAGCAATTATCCAGTTAGCAGAGAGGGATTTTCAGCATCACGGACTGGACAGAGCTGCTGAATACTTTCTCTGACCACCACAGCTCTCGCCAAAGAATTCTGTCAACAGGGCTTAGGCTAAGCCAGAAGTTATGCAGTTAGCGGTCATAGTCAGACCATTTACTAGATAACTAACTGGGAAAAATTAGGACAGTAAAAATAAAAAGTGTTCTTACTGTAGCTGGTTAGCTATGGGGTTAGCAGTCTGAATATCACTAAATAGCTAGGGGCACTTTCAGACTGGCAGTGAAACTGGATATTCAGTGCCAGACAGTATCCAGGTGCTGGCATAGAATATCGATTTCATTTTAGCCACCGCAGTCAGGGTTTTGATTAAACACTGAGAGGCTGATTCTATAAACGGCACCTAAATCGGTCGGAGCCTAAAATAATGGCGCCGGCCGTGTGTCAATCACACTTAAGCACTGTTTACAGAATCACGGCTAGCGGCGCCTACGTAAAAACTTAGGCACCTGAAATGTAGGTAAGGGTTTTAAAGGCCTACTTTTCAGGTGTCTTAGTTTTTGGGACAATCACGCTTACCGGCAACTAACTCACACTCCACCCATAGAAACGCCCACTTTGACGATAGGCTTCGCTAAGTGCCATACGATAGGCACTTATCTTATATAGAATCAGATAGGTGCCTTTCGCCCAATTAAATTTTTTAAGCAATTTCTGAGCCTATTAAGGGTATTTTGTTAATTAAGTTAGGTGACTAAGAGGCACCTAATTCTATGCGCCCTTTATCGAATCAGCCCCTGACTGCTGCAGTTACATATCATTCCCCTAAGATTTAACTAAACACCTGATTGTTCTTAGGCCCGTTAATGCATTTTTAGGTGTACTATGTATAACAATTTCACATTTGCACTAACAGATCTTTCCAAAGGATTAAATTGTATTGTAATCCATTCTGATGCTCAGACAAGTTAACTCAAATCATAGGCGTCAGAACGGGGGAGACTACAGGATCCATGGCCTCCCTAAAAATCGGCAGTTGACGGTTGGTGCCTGCCCTCCCACCTGCTTCTTTATATCTTCGGGGCAACCGCTTGCAAAGCATCAGTGAGCAGGCCTGCCCTTGAAACCTTCATTTTGCTTCTGGGGGCAGACCTGCTCGTTGACGCTGCGCGGCGGCTGCCCCGAAGATTTAAAGTACAACATCGGGAGAAGGGAGGAAGTGGAGTCGGGAGCTGGTGATGGCCCTGCCGCAGGATTCCGCTGGGGCTAGGATGGAGCTCCTGGATCCCCCATCCCCCAAACCAAACAACATTCCACTGCCTATGACTCAAATAGAATCAACTATGGATACCTTTCACACTTTAAGAGAACAATTTTCTTTTTCCAGGAGTTTTCAAGCGGCCCATGTAATGAGTGATTATAATGTACTGTACATAATTTCAAGAAATTTTCAAATTTGTAAGTGCCATGAGTACAAGTTTGAAGTGGCTGCATATTTTACACCTGCCATTTGTGCGTGCTATCGAGAAAGGGAAATAGTGTATATTAGGGATGTGAATTTTGTTATAATTTCTTCTTATTTTATAACACAGAGAGAGAGGACTGTAAGACCTTTCTAGTTTGCTCATTCCTGGAACAATGCTCTAGACCAGTGCTTCCCAATGTTTTTGTGTCTGTGACCCCAAAATTGTGGCCAAATAAAATTGTGGCTCCCTTGAAAGTGCAAATTAATGGTGCGACTCTGAAGAGTTCACCTGGGTCGTAACCCTATATGCAGATTTTGTGACCCCATTTGGGGTCCTGTTCCCTCTAAGGTGAGCGCATGAGCGATCGCTCACTATTTTCAGTGGCGTCGCTCATACGCTTTCCCCTGTCGCTCACTCGAGGGCGGGCAGAGGTGAGAGGAAGCGGCGGCAGCCTGTAGTTTAAAGTTAAAAGATGCAGCGGCGGCTCCTCTCAAGATCCCCGACTGCATCGGACTTCCCGACGCAGGTGGGGATTCATGAGAGGAGCCGCTGCCACGCCTTCTGTGTCCTCCAAGGACGGGGGGGCGGTCCGCCCCGGCTGTGCACCCGCCCTAAGGCTGCAGTCGGAGAGGAAGTTCGGGCCAGCCAATCGCTGCCTGGCTGGGCAGAACTTCCTCTCCGACGGCAGAATTGACGTAGTGGGAAGCTGGTTGGCCCGGTGTGAAGCAGAGAAAGCTTCGGGCAGCCGCGGCGGTGGCTTTGGGGCCTGTTTCTCCCGATGGTGGCAGCAGTGGCTTTGTGGAGGGTAGGGAGACAGAAGGGAAACAGAAAAAAAGAAAGAAAGGGCAAGGAGAGAGGAAGAAAAAGTTAGGGGAGGGAATGAGGTCTGGAGGAGAGGAAGCATACAGGCTGAAAGAAGGGAAGAAAGATTGGATGCAGTCAGAAGATGAAAGTGCAACCAGAGACTCATGAAATCACCAGACAAGGTAGAAAAAATGATTTTATTTTAAATTTAGTGATCAAAATATGTCTGAATTTATATATGCTGTCTATATTTTGCACTATGGCCCCCTTTTACTAAATCGCAATAGTGTTTTTTAGCGCAGGGAGCCTATGAGCGTCGAGAGCAGCGCTGGGCATTTAGCGCAGTTCCCTGCGCTAAAAACTGCTATTATGGTTTAATAAAAAGGATGGGGGGTATATTTGTCTATTTATGTATGGTTGTTACTGAGGTGACAATGCATAGAGTCATCTGCCTTGACCTCTTTGAAAAAAACCCAGAATAGGAATGATAATTAACATTTTCTCAGCGTATAGTGTGCTTTGTGTTTTTTAATTTTATTGTTGGTAGATCATTTTGACTTGGTCATTTTAAAGTAGCTCACAAGCCCAAAAAGTTTGGGCACCTCTGAGCTAGAGCGCTGAAGCTGTGTATTTCTATTTTATCCCCCCTTTTACAAAACTGTGGAGCATTTTTTAGCACCAGCCGTGGTGGTAGCAGCTCTGATGCTCAGAATTCTATGAGCGTCAGGGCTGTTACCACTGTGGCTAAAATCCACACTACAGTTTTGTAAAAGGGGGAGGGGTTAGTTTGACATATTCCATACTAGGCGAAGGTGTTTTCTGTGTTCTGTGTGTTCGAAAGACATGGTTTTCTGTTAGGATTGACGGTGTAGGATTGATCTGTGCTGGTCTGGCTTGTTTAGTTTTACAATGGGTGTATTGATGTATTGCTCACTGCAATATGTAAGATGCTGCCTTTTCCTAGGTACTCATGTGTGACGTGTGGTTTGTTACTAAAAATCATGTTTTTCTTACAGATGGGGGGGTGCCAAAAAATGATGGGCCCCGGGTGTTACATATGCTACGTACGCCACTGTATGTAAAGATACCAGAAAGCTGGCGTAGTAAAAACTTTAAGTAAATTGTTATTCTTCTAAGCTTTGAGTATTTAACCCTCCCACAATCTCATGGGCACTCATTTCAAGTTTCAAGTTTATTGAGATTTTGATTTAAACGCAATATCAAATATTTTCAATGCGTTTAACAAAAATAAATTTGGGGAAATAAATAAAACCATTTGAACAATAAACATACAAACATATCCATAGATGATTAAAATTACATAAGGAGTACAAGGATAAACTACATTTGTTTAAAAATGCGTCCTCCACGCTTGCTCATAAATTTGTGGAGTATGTAACTTGTCGCTCATGCATATTTTTTTTTGCACACACCTCATCAATCCTTAGAGGGAACATTGGTCCTGACCCTTAGTTTGGGAAGCTCTGCTATAGACCCCAATTGATTTCTGGCATTTCTGTCAGTTTTGCAACTAAGGATCCACTGCGCTTTTGCAATTCTGATACTGTTTTGCTTATATTCTCTGTAATGGGAAGACCTTCCATCCATCAATCACTGTTTCAGTGAAGAGATGCTGCCTATATTTCTCCTGAGTCTATTTCATTCCTTTTGGATGAAGATATGTTTAAATCATTTTTATTGTGAAAAGTAAAGCACAAAATACATGAAGACAAAAACTGTCAATTACGTAATACCTAAAACATTTTTTTCTTTTTCAAAGCTTTGGAGCAAGATAAGGTTCTTTTTGGGAGGGGAGGGGAATGGAGAGATGAAAATATGGAGGCAGTTTCAAAAACATGTATCTGTAAGTAACTAGCTGGCCAGTATTCATCCAACAGTGGTCAGCATTTTTTGTCTACCGCTATGTATATTGCAGGTCATGTCCAAGCAGTGGCATTTAATATCCGTTTGTATGTTGACCACTAAAATGTATTAAAAATATTCATCCTTAACCACATACAAAGGGGTGCTGAAAAGTTCTCATTCCAACCAAGAAGGGAATGATGTGGAGCCATGAAACATACAAGTTATTCTACATAATCACCCCTAAATTCAACACACTGGCACATCATATCTGAAGTTTCTATAACCCTTCCAAAAAATACTCTGATGTCTGGTCACTGAAATACTGTTCTGCTGCAGCAATCACCTCTGAATCACTTGAAGATTGTCACCCTTTCAAACTCTTAAAAAAAGAAAAGAAAAAAATAAGTTACTCTAAGGGGCCCTTCTACTAAGGGCTATGATCAAAATTAATGCAACAGGTGCCCACTGCTGATTTTGGCCTGCAACAATTCAGAAATTTCCATGGATCAAAAAAGCATTGCTCTAGGGTGTGTCTGCCAAGAGGCAGGTTTCTACCCATACGTGCTGTGGTAACAGTGCTTCTGAAAAGCCCGTACTGCCTGCCTTTTTGCAGGCATTAAAGATTCCTGTGCTAACCTGGCGTTACGAAGTACCAAGCCCCTTTACTGCAATACATCTGTGCATTATCAGTATGCATACCCACAACCTGCCCCTTGAGAGGGAAAAAGATTCTTAGGTGCTAAACTAAACTAAACTAAATCTTAAGTTTATATATCGCATCCTCTCCATAATTATAGAGCTCAGCACGGTTTACAAGAGCTTAATATAGGAAGGAATAACATAATGGGTTTGGAGGTTGAGTACGGGGGGGAGGAGAGCATTACATTTTTGTGAAAAGCCTGGTTTTCAGGTGCTTACGGAATAGTTGGAAGGAGCCCTGATTCCTTAGTGGGGCAGTAAGATTATTCCAAAGCCCTGTGATTCTGAAGAAGAGAGATTTTTCCCAATTTACCCGCATAGAGGATACCTTTTAGCGAGGGGAAGGATAGTTTAAGATTTTGGGTGAACCTGATGGTGACAGGACTCGAGGAGTTCCAAGATAGAGGGATTAGGGGAGGGAGGATGCCATATAGGATCTTAAAAGCTAGTCAGACAAATTTAAAATGAACCCTGGAAATTACTGGGAGCCAGTGGAATTTGGATAGAAGTGGGGAAACATGATCAAATTTGCATTTTGCGAAGATCAACTTGGCCGCAGTGTTCTGAATTAGTTGAAGTTTTTGAAGACTTTTTTAAGTTAGACTTAGATAGATGGAATTCCAATAGTCTAGTCTGGAGAGGATGATGGATTGAACAAGGATGGCAAAATGTTGTTGGCAGAAGCAGAATCTCACTTTCCATAGCATGTGGAGGCTAAAAAAGCATGATTTTACCAAGGAGTTGAGATTGAGGTGTTGAATCAAACCTACCATAAGGTCTACGAACTGTGCAAAAAGTGCATATTTTCCTGTTAGCACAAATAATACTTTTGCAGAGGACTTCATCTTTGCCCTAGAAGCTGGCAAACACTTGATGATTGGGACAGCATTAGATATTCTGAGACTTTCCAAAAAAGTGCTTGGGTCACAAGAAGAAAACCAAACCACATAAATCTAGGTCAAGATAACTTATCAGAAATTATATTACCTGCAGGTGAAAAGAGCTGACAGATCTACAATCAAGCCTAAGAGGGGGGGAGAGGTGGGCACTCTCAGGAAATTGTTCACCTTAGTATTAAGAATGCACTATGACTCAATTGCCAGTATGTATACCACCTAATCAACAAGAATGACAAATGTGGCAATCCAATAGAAATTAAGTATGCAATTTGTAACCAGGTAGCACTCTTAACCCTAGGCTACTAAACTAGGGTATAAAAGTACTATACCTGGTGACTTATGCTTTGGAACGGATTGGGCAACACATGGTATAGTGGTACTCTGTGTAAGCTCCTCCATTAGCCTAACTTGCTGATACTATATCCTATTTGGATACTATTTTATTTTTTTTATAGAAGCTGTCTTTTATTTATTGCTATTAAATATATATTATATACAGCAACTGGGTTGTCGGTGTGAGGTCATTCTAACTTCTTTTGGAAAGGTTATCAGCGCCTTTTCACCCTTACTTTGCCCATCTTGCCCACAGCTGCAGTAAGCCTTACTGCATGACTTGCCGCATGGTAAATATATATTTAAAACACAGCAGCCACTGCGGCATGCCAGCAGCATCGTTTGCCGCAAGACAATACCCTATCACACCTTAGTAAATGGGCCCCTAAGTTTACTCAGCTTGTAATCAATCTGGAATGTTTCTGCAAAAAAAGGAAATTTCGAAATACTAATGTCCTGATCACAAAAGCAAAGTTTGAGGGGAATTGCCTATGCCACAGAATCTATAATTCTGTGGCATAGGCAATTAAGAAAGAACACTTATTACCCAGGTACATAAAAATAAAATAAAATTTTGTTACATAGTGAATCGACTCAGCACACTTTAATTCATAAATTAATGTATATTATATTGATTTAACATGCACTAAATTGTTTAAGGTGAAGTATGGGACCAAATGTAAATCCCTAGTATACAGTACCTCTGGGCCTGAAAACCTTGCAGGAAGACTGAAAATGGCCCTTAGTAAGTACTGCAAGTAAGAGTTGCAAGTTCACGAATTGCTGACTTTCTGACCATTGACCACGTATGTCCTGGAAGTAAGAAATTCAATTATGGCTGCCTGTAATTGGTGGCAGTGTACAAGGACTGCCTCTAGCAGTGGTAATTACCTGCAGTGCCATGTCTGAGTCATCAACATACATTTCTGCTTATGCCATAAAACCTTAATTATAATGCTAACAGCTTTCCTTTAGCACTTCAAGAGGAACTTGGGACTCCATCATTCTACACAATAGGTGAGCAGAAAAATGTTTATGTTCACGGTCCATTGTACCATTAAAATAATGACGTTTATTTAACTATTGTAAGTTTAATCATTTGATTAGCATGCTGAGTGACTGTATAAATGCTGACTATAATGTCTGTAGGCTTTTGAAGGCTTAGAAGATGAGATAACATCATTTATGTGAGTGAGGTGATTTACTCTTGCAAATTGACTGTGAACTTGCTGTTCTTCACCAAGGCTAACTATATGTATAGTGTCTCTCAGCTCATGTGCTTTTAGTCACATTTAGGAAAGATCATCCAGGCCCAGGCTTTAGGCAGAACCATGCACAGGTCATGTTTTCAAATTCATCCCAGATAGACAGACACCAAACCTGTCTGTCTATCTGGGATAGAGGTGGAATATGTCTTTATTTTTACTTATATTAAACTCTATTAGATTAGATTAAGGGCTCCTTTTACTAAGGTGCTCTAGTGTTTTTAGGGCACGCAGGAAATTACCACGCGCTACGCTTCTAGAACTAAAGCCAGCTCAATGCTGGCGTTAAGGTCTAGACTCGCAGCCACGAAGGTAAGGGGCATGGAGGGAGAAAGGGAACTGTTTCAAGACCATTCACCGCTGAATTTTCCGGACCTGGCCGGCTGTGCACTCCCCCACTCTAAGCCTGCACCGGGGGCGGACCTCCCCCCCCCTTGGTACACCACTGGTTCAAGCTCCCTACTTAGCATGTTGCTTAGATCTCCAGGGTGCTTCTAGCTCTTCTACAGGCAGGTCTTCCTATAATCTTTGGATAGCAGTGCTAGAAACTTTG
This sequence comes from Geotrypetes seraphini, assembly GCF_902459505.1. NCBI lineage: Eukaryota > Metazoa > Chordata > Amphibia > Gymnophiona > Dermophiidae > Geotrypetes > Geotrypetes seraphini. The sequence continues at coordinate 350,473,478 of NC_047086.1, read as the reverse complement.
CTAGTTCTCTTCCTTCCCCAGTGTCCTCTAGAATTAAAAAGTGTCCTCTAGAATATGAAACTCTTTTTTAAAAAAACATATGATATCCTTATGCATACCTTTGATTGCTCATGGACAAGCAAAGTTATTGCAGAAGGCCTAGGGTCCTGCTTTGGAGTTCTAGCAGTGACATGTACAAACTCTATCAAATAATCCTTCCCCCTCTCCCCTTTTATGAAGCTGCTTGAGGCTTTTTCATCACCAACAGTGGTGGTAAACGCTCCAAAGCTCACAGAATTCCTTTGAGCGGTGGAGCTTTTACCGTCGTGGTTGTCGATAGAAACCCCTAATGTTTTTTCATAAAAGGAGTGGAATATGAGGTAAATATTCAGCTTGTTGGAGCCAGCATATTTGAGGGGTGGGAGGGTCACCACTAACATTATGGCCTGATATTCAATGCCATGACATTTCTGGGCACCAGCACTGACTATCTGGGTTAAATGTTTGTTGGTATTTCAGGTACTGCCCTATCTTGAAGAAATTCAGGGTGGTGTACAATTTTTTCAATCAGTCCCAGTGGGCCCACAATGCAATTATACTTTAGTTCCTAGAGGGTCACAAGTAACAGCACTGGGCTTGAATCTACAACCTCAGGTTGGAGCGACATCAGCTCTAAACACTAGGTTAAAATGGGCAAGGATAGGACTATGTTTTATGTGGTTCTATTTGTCCAGTTAACTTAGACAGTGAAGTGCTAAATATTCACACTTAACCACATAAGTGCCGACTCTTCCCTGACCACCCACAAAACCACCAGTTTCAAATTTGGCGGTCAGTGCTGATAGACAGAAGCACTATCCAGTTAACTGTCACTGAGCATCAGTGGACAGCCCCATATTAGCAATTTAACTGGGCATGGGCTTTCCTGTCTGGTTAAATCATTTTGAATATTAATCTCTATATTTTTGCTTAACTACTATGACATCACTAGTTGCTAGAGAAGAATAGCTTCTACTGTGGTCAATATTTTAATGAAAGGAGGGGCTTACTTTGGAGGGAATTTCCCTATGGTATAAAACCCTAGGATCAACTAAAATCATTGGCTTTGACTTCTTGCTTCCCCGGGCAAATGACTTGCTTGTGAGGGGACAGTCATCCCGATCAAATGACCTAACCATCTAAGCCCAAGCAATTACAGAAAATAGAGACACCGGACTACTTTTGTCAGGACAGTCTATTAGGATATTTTACCTGCTCTCTGGAGTTTAAATTCCCCAATTATGGAATGAACTTCCCCTAATTTTGAGGTGTCTCAGTTCCTTCCAACTCTTCCATAAACTTCTAAAAACTTTTTTATTTGCTAAACATTTTGAAAACTAACTCTTGAATTTCAGCTTACTTTATTTTTTTAATTTATTGTTAACCGCATCGAGCTTCCTTTGGTTGAAGATCCGATATATAAGGTTAAGTTTTAGTTTAGTTTAGGATAAGTCTAGGAGCACTTGCAAAAACAATAGCTGCTTAAGCTTTGTGTTGTGAAGGGGATCATGGGAACAGGAAACCTACTGCGACCACTCTTAGGTCTTAAGGTATAAAAGAGAAGCTGAGAATGGTTGTGTATTTCCAGAAGGGCAACCAAGAACATCCATAATCCTGGAACAGCTCTTGGGGCTGAAGAATAAAATCTATCACATCAGTTACATCACATGGAGGGACCTTTTTGAAAGGTCATCCAAGTCAAAATAAAGGCGCCTTGCTATAACATCCAACTTACGTGTATTTTACAACATGACATGGTCATCTGTGTGCTCATGAACAACCATCTTACAAACTGGAACATTCAACATATGAACAGCAAAATAAACAGAGACAAGGACACACATCTCTCTGGCAGCATTCTTAGAGGGCTACCAAGAAAAGGGGAAAGAAACCCACAAAAGTAAAACACAAGGAGAACAGTGAATAAAAGTGTAAAGTACAGGAAAGACAAAAAAATTGAATAAAAGTTAAAAAAAACCTCTTTAATAATTTTTTAAAAATGTGGTTCAAAAGTTACCGTGTTTCCCTGAAAATAAGACCTACCCTGAAAATAAGCCCTAGTACTGGCAGCAACAGCAGCAGCAGCACTTCCCCCTCTCCCATCTCTCCCTCCCATCCGAACCGCGAGACAGAAAGAAATACCTTATAACAAGCTGGCAGCAATGGCAGAAATCTAGACAGGCTGCTTTGCGGCCTGGGCCATTCCTCTGCCGCATTGCTGATGATGTTTGTTATAAGGTATTTATTTCTGTTTCGCAGTTTGGATGGGAAGGAGAGATGGGTCGGAGGGGAAAGGGGCGAGGGGGGTGTGCGGCGGCGGTGAGGGGATAGAAAGATGCTACATGGGATGGGAGGAAGGGAGGGATAGAAGCTGCAAGGGTTCTGCACAAAGGATGGGAGGGAGGGATAGAAAGATACTGCACAAGGGGATAGGTGAGAGGGGAAGAAAGATGCTACACATATGGGGGAGAGAAAGGAAATAGGAAGAATTGGAGTGGTAAAGAGGAAGGGAGAGATAATCATTGTACATGTGCAAAGTGACGCATGTCGGGAACAAAAATCTCATGCACGAATACAGGATGTCTGGGGCGGTACTTGGAGAGACTTCCCAGGAAATGGACTTGGGAGTTCTGATCGACAAGTCCATGAAGCCATCTGCACAATGTGCTGCAGCGGCGAAAAGGGCGAACTGAATGCTAGGAATTATCAAGAAGGGGATCACGAACAGATCAGAGAAGGTTATCATGCCGCTTTACTGGGCCATGGTGCGTCCTCACCTGGAGTACTGCGTCCAGCACTGGTTGTCGTACATGAAGAAGGACAGGGTACTAATCGAAAGGGTCCAGAGAAGAGCGACTAAAATGGTTAAGGGGATGGAGGAGTTGCCATACAGTGAGAGATTGGAGAAGCTGGGCCTCTTCTCCCTTGAAAAGAGGAGACTGCGAGGGAACATGATTGAAACATTCAAAATACTGAAGGGAATAGACAGTAGAGCAAGACAGACTGTTCACCCTCTCCAAAGTAGGAAGAACGAGAGGACACTCTCTAAAGTTGAAAGGGGATAGATTCCGTACAAACGTAAGGAAATTCTTCTTCACCCAGAGAGTGGTAGAAACTGGAATGCTCTTCCGGAGTCTGTTATAGGGGAAAACACCCTCCAGGGTTTCAAGACAAAGTTGGACAAGTTCATGCTAAACTGGTGAGACTGGACTCATTTGGAGCACTGGTCTCGACCTAGGGGCCGCCGTGTGAGCGGACTGCTGGGCAGGATGGACTACTGGTCTGACCCAGCAGCGGCAATTCTTATGAAAAAAATAACACATCCACAAAAATAAGACCTAGTGACTTTTTTGGACCCTAAATTAATATAAGACAATGTCTTGTTTTGGGGGAAACATGGTATATTGTCAAGGAGGACCCAACACATTCCATGTTTCGGAGCTCATAATATATAGATTGCTATATGTGTTTCTGCCACATTTAGACACCTGCACTTATGCCAGGTCTGTTATTGGTGTAACTGCAGGTACCCAAATGTTAGGCTTGCAGGCTGTGCTAGTATTCTGTAAGGGAACTTGAGCACCCGGGCTCCCACCACATGTTGTCTTGGCAACCAAATGGAGGCTTCCTGTTGCAAGATTGCACAGCATATATACTTTTTGCCTACAGACGAGAAAGGTATTCTTGGGGGTGTGGCAGTGCCAGAGCACATTTATGCAAGCCCTAATGGGTTTCCAAAGCATGCACAGATATTTACATGTGAACGGTATATACACAAAGAGCAGATGAAGATCTGTGTGTGTACTTCTCCCATTTCAATTTCCAAAGGAACTTTTCTTTTGAAAACTGATGTAACATCTCAAAGCTGCTGCTGGCTTTACCTACGCATACTTTTTAGAAAGCTGAACCATCTGTAAATAGACCTAATATTACTGGCAAATAAAAAAACATAAATGTCTGGACTTCAGCTTTGCCTACACACAAGCATGAGATGGCCGTTCGTCAAGGAGATAAATTTAGTTCATAGCCACAATACCGTTCCTTGTCACAATACCGTGGTGAAAGAAGATGTCTCCCAAGAAGTTCACATTACTAGCTGCAGTAAAATCAAATAGCTCTATTGTTTCAGCAGCCTGCTTCTTCCTATTGTCTTCAGTTTAGATACACAAACATTCAAAGGCAAAGGGATGTGTTTCAGTACAATCTGAGAACCAGATTGTAACCAAATATTATTCATATATATCTTACTTTTTGGTCCTTAGGCTCTTCGAACTTCACCATTACTGCTTGAATTGCAAACTTCCCCAATATTTCCAGTCAGGAGAAAAGCATCTTCTGTTATTCTGCATTTCACTTCCCTGTCATTGGGGGGTTTTACCTCTCATAATACTCCAGATAGTCTAAATAGAAACCAAAGAAGGCTCTCTTGTCTTCCGCTAATCTTTGCTGGCTTTTGTTCAAGAGTCATTTTGTATTCATCAGTCAACCAAGGCCTCATCCTGAAGAAACCTTCAGTCAGCACACAGACCTAAGTGAAAATAGGATATGGATCTTCTAAAATATTCATCTCATTTTCACCTTTTCACCTTTCAGTTTGGAAAGCCATATTGGCGACAAATGGAAAATCTTATGCATATGAAACTTTTGTAGATTACAAATCCAGATATCTTTTTTAAACTTGGCTTTGTTTTTGTTTGTTTTTGCTGCAGCTATCTGGAAGACACAAATATTTTCTACTTATTCTGGTGCATATAGGGACGGTATGGGGGGAATATGTATGTAGGGAATACCATAACCGATGCTTATGATTAGAGCTTCTGATCCTAAGGGCTCCTTTTACGAAGGTGTGCTAGTGTTTTTAGCGCACGCACCAGATTAGCGCTCGCTAGCCTAATAACTACTGCCTGTTCAAGAGGCTTGAGTGTGCGGCATTTTAGCGCACGCTATTCCATGCGTTAAGGCCCTAACGCGCCTTTGTAAAAGGAGCCCTAAGTGTTGTCAATTTAGGTGATTATTTTTCAGACAATTGCTTTTGGAGAGTAATAAAAATTGACGTTTATCAGTTCTTTCTCATATTTTTCAGTTGATTCCTTTTTATAACACTTAAGAGGCCTTTCTGAAATGATCTCTACATGGAAATTTTCATATCTAGATTGCATATACATGCGAATAATCATTTCAGAAAGCCAGTAGGCACATGTGTAGATGATTGTGTCCGTCACAAGGGCCCCGGTGAGAATGGGGTTGCCTTAGAGACGCTGGATCGGGTGGTGGGGGCGTAGAGAGGCAAAAGGACCTTGAAGAGGGGCGGGAAAGCAGCCTTGAACCAGATCCTGGACTACTAGAGGGGTTACAGAGGGGAAACATCCTGAACCGAGGAGAGAGAGATGCCAGGCCTTGGAGAGGGGGAAGACAAAGAAAGTGAGAGAGACAAAGACCTGGACCAAAGATGGGAGGACTCAAAATGTTAGCAGAAGGAAGACAGAGAAAGGGAGAAACCTGAAACAAAACGGAGGCAGAAGAGAGGGGGCTATGTTGGACTATGGGAGGTACAGACAGAAGAGACAGAGGGGGATGCAAGATCATTACAGAGGAGGGAGAGAGAGGGAGACATGTTGCCAATAGGGGTGGAGGAAAGAGGAAAAAAGCTGGATTCCTGGAGGGAAAGAGAGAGATGTTGGTTGGGGAATGGAACAAGGTCTGGAGGACAGAAGAGGTGCACTCGGTATATATATATATATATATATATACAGGGCAGGATTAATTCATCGAGGGCCCCTAGGCACACAAGCACACTGGGCCTCCTGCCCCGCCCCAACCCCCATGCGCCCAGGTGGAAACAGGAAGCTGCGTCAGAGGGAAGCTTTGGGCAAGCACAATTACAGTTCCCCTTGCCTTTCTTACCCGCGTTGCTTGCTTGTCTTACTTTCCGTTGATGGGGGGGGGCTGCGTTGCCAATCAGGGTGGGGCCCGCATTGCCAACCGATGCTGGAGGGGCCTTCGCTGTTTGGAAAAAACAATGTTGATGCCCTCCTTCATCGGGCCCCCCTGACCATTTCGGGCTCTAGGCATGAGCCTACTTGGCCTATTGGTTAATCCTGCCCTGTATATATATATATATAAACATGGGGGTCTTATACTAAGGTGCTCTATCCGATTTAGCGCATGCTAAATGCTAACACATCCATAGAATATAATGGGCACATTAGCACTTAGCGCACGCTAAATCGGCTAGCGCACTGTGGTAAAAGAGGGGATATATGTTTAGCTCTTACACTGTTAACATGAATGGAACCATGTCTTCTTCTTGGAGACCGTTATGTGGTGTTCCCCAGGGATCACCCCTGTTCCTTCTTTTCAACATTTATATGTCTTCTTTGAAATTCTTTCATCTATCTCCCTTTGAAACTCTATGTACATAAGCAGATGACATCTTTGTTCTTCTTGAGATAGATTCGAACCTCACCGAAAATATAACAGCTTGCATAACGAAACTCCAATCCTGGGCCTTCTCTGTACAAATGAAGCTGAATGAGTCTTTAGTAAAAACTACTCTGGCTTGGCCCAAAATTAGATCAGTTACCCACGCTTTTTCCACTACCTTCTGGTCCCACACTGCAGATTGAATTCTCAAGCAAAGTTTTGGGCATCATTATTGACTCTACACTTTCCTTTAATGATCATCTCAACTCTCTGGTAAAAAGATATGTTTTTATAGTCTTCACATGTTGAGAAAAGTGAGATCCGCCAACAACATTTTGCTGTCCTTGTACAATCAATCATTCATTCCAGACTGGACTATTGTAATTCCATCTATCTAAGTCTAACCAATAAAAATCTTCAAAGACTTCAGCAGATCCAGAACACTGTGGCTAGGTTGATCTTCGCAAAAAGCAAATTCGATCATGTTTCCCCGCTTTTTCAAAACTTCACTGGCTTCCGGTGATTTCTATGATTCACTTTAAATGTACCTGCCTAATTTTCAAGATCCTACATGGCATTCTTCCTCCCCTAATCCCACTATCCTGGAACTCTTCGAGACCTGACACTACCAGATCCGCCCACATACTCAAACTATCTTTCCCCTCGTTAAAAGGCGTCATGTATGCAGGTAAATTAGGGAAATCCCTTTTCTTCAAATTCACTGAGCTTTGGAATAACTTCCCTGCCCCGCTGCAGAACCTAGGCTCATTCCAATTATTCCGAAAGCATCTGAAAACCTGGCTTTTCTCCAAAACGTAAAGCTATCTATTTAAAATGTAAAGCTAGCTATCCTCTTCATAACCTCTAATTTCTTATTATGTCCTTCCCTCATTTATTGATCGTGTTGAGCTCTATCTTTATGGAGATGATGCGGTATACAAACTTAAGGTTTAGTTTAATGTAGTATTTTTATTGTTGGTAGATCATTTTGACTTGGTCATTTTAAAAGTAGCTCGCAAAGTCAAAAAAGTGTTGGCATCTCTGATCTAGGCAGTCTTAGTAGAGCAGCAAGCAGGTTCCTGGATTAGCCTGGTGGTCAGTGCAGTGGACTGCAGAGAAGAGGATCCAGGCCCGTATCCCACTGTTACTACTAAACTTGTGGTGGAGTATGTGAGCCCACCAAAGCCCATCATAAATTAATTGGACCATTACATGATATGTGCCACCTGCAGGCATAAGGGTTATTGTGGTGGTATACAGTTAGGTCCAGTAGGTTTTGGAAGGCTCACCAGAAAATATAAAGAAGGTACCCCATTGCTCTGTTGGGATATCTGTGTGGCCAATCTGATACAAATGCTGGCCCTGCAACATCCCAATGGTTTGGTTTATGGGTTTTTCTTTTGGACTTTTTTTTTTTTTTTATCGTTCAAAAAGATAGACGCACATCTGAAAAATGGACATTTTTGAAAGAAAAAAAAAAACAACAACCAACAACCACAAGATAGAAACATAGAAACATAGAAAGATGACGGCAGATAAGCCCATCAAGTCTGCCCACACCATTGACCCACCCTTATAATTCTACTGGCCCCCTTAACTCTACTGACCTGCTCTATTAAGTCAATATCCTAGCGACCCTATTCATTGGTATGACCCTCGCAGTGATCCCACATAGGTATCCCATTTATTCTTGAAGTCTGGGATATTGCGGGCCTTGATCACCTGTACTGGAAGCTTGTTCCAATGCTCTATCACTCGTTCCGTGAAGAAGTACTTCCTGACGTCTCCACGAAACTTCCCTCCCCTGAGTTTGAGCGGATGTCCTTTTGTGTTCGAGGGTCCTTTGAGAAGAAAGATATCATCTTCCACCTTGACCCGTCCCGTGATGTACTTAAATGTCTCAATCATGTCTCCCCTCTCCCTACGCTCCTTGAGAGTATAGAGCTGCAATTTGTTCAGTCTTTCTTCGTACGAGAGACCTTTTAGCCCCGAGACCATCCTGGTGGTCATCCGCTGAACTGACTCAATTCTGAGCACATCTTTACGGTAATGTGGCCTCCAGAATTGCACACAGTATTCTAGATGAGGTCTCACCATGGCTCTGTACAATGGCATCATGACCTCAGGCTTCCTGTTGACGAAACTTCTCTTGATACAACCCATCATCTGCCGTGCCTTAGATGAAGCCTTCTCCACTTGATTGGCAGTCTTCATGTCTGCACTGATGAACACTCCCAAGTCTCGTTCTGCCATAGTCTTGGTCAAAGTTTCTCCATTCAAGGTGTAATTTCTGCATGGATTTCCATTTCCGAGATGCATGACCTTACATTTCTTGGCGTTGAAGCCCAGCTGCCAGATAGAGGACCAACTTTCTAAAGTACGGAGGTCCTGTTCCATAGTATCCTGTAGATTGTAGCCGTTTACGATATTGCATAGTTTGGCATCATCAGCGAATAAGGTTACCTTACCTTGAAGCCCTTGAGTCAAATCCCTAATGAATATGTTGAAGAGAAGTGGACCCAGGACTGAGCCCTGCGGCACTCCGCTGGTCACTTCCGACGTTTTAGAGAGGGTACCGTTAACCATCACCCTCTGAAGTCTGCCACTTAGCCAATCTTTAACCCATGTAGTTAGTGTTACTCCTAACCCCATCGATTCCATCTTGTTCAGCAGTCTGCGGTGTGGGACGCTGTCAAAAGCTTTGCTGAAGTCAAGGTATACGACGTCTAAGGACTCTCCCGAGTCCAGCCTTCTTGTTACCCAGTCAAAGAAGCTGATAAGATTGGACTGGCAGGATCTACCCTCGGTGAATCCATGTTGACTGGGGTCCCGGAGATTCCTCTCATTCAAGATCATATCTAATTTATGCTTAATTAGTGTTTCCATGAGTTTACACACTATTGAAGTGAGACTCACCGGTCTATAATTTGCAGCCTCAGCCTTGCAACCCTTTTTATGCAGAGGAACGACGTTGGCTGTTTTCCAGTCTAATGGAACTTTTTATAGTTTTGAAAATGGGCATTTTTGTGTGTCTTCTACAAATGTCCAAACTCGGATTTGCATACCATATTGAAAATGGCCTTCACAGTGTTCTTATGATTCTGTATGATCTTTCGTGATTTATTTTGCCTTTGCACTTCCCCATTACTTCATATTATTTTTTTAAGTGAAATATCTAGCACGAATGTGATGAGTGATCCAGAGATGGGGGCCCTTATTTGTGGGGTACATAGGGCACTGGATCTGTAAATAAACCATGCCTAGCACAAAGGGTTTGACACATGGGGAGTCAGAAGAGTGACATCTGCCTGTTTTAAGAAGATTGTGTGACATAAAGCAGAGAATATTTTTCAGCCGTGCCACAGGAGCACAGACATGGTATACGAGCGCAGGAATCGTACAAGGGCTGTTGTTTAGCTGACGGCATTTTCCTGACCACCGCCAGTGTTAACTCATAAATTCAATGCTGGGCCATGTCTAGGATCAGGCTTTGAATTTCCAGGTTTCTGGAGCTGGCTGCACCACATATTCAAGCACCTAACCAGCTATGGGGCGCTGCATAAAGATAGGACTGACTTCTATGGAGTCCTATTTATGCAGTTACCTTGGCTGGTTAAGTGCTAAATAGCACTACTTAATTGATCAAAATGCTTACCCCAGAATGACCCCAAATAGCCAGCTATGCTCTAAGCACTAAGACCCAGATTCTATAAATGGTGCCAGTGGTGGCCGCCTCCTAAAGCCGCTGATTTTGGCACGCCGTGCTTGGAGAATCACTCGGCGATGATGAAGAATTGCCTGGAGTGATCGTTTAAATATTGACGAGCCCTTTTGCATTGCAGAACTGGAGACCGCTAGGAAGCTCTGAAAAAACCATGGTAAGCCATTTTGACAATCCATTCCTATAACACATGCAAGCTAAACCAGCTGGAGCAAGTTTGGCGACCACATTAAAGCCAATGTTAAGTTTTGAGAATCTTCCCCTTAGTTCTTACTGTGCTTGCTTCGAGGAGGCCTTGAGCACACAAAAATCACCCCTTTCGAGGGGCCGCTGAAAAATTCTCAGCCCAGCCAAGAAGAGAACGATGTGGAGCCATGAAATGTACAAGTTATTCCACATTTTTCTTGACGCTTTTCATTTCAACGGTATGAAATGAAAAGTGTTAAGCGTGGAAAAAAAACTTGCAAGTTTCATATCTCCGCATCGTTCTCGTCTTGGTTGGGCTGAGAACTTTTCAGCAGCCCCTCATATATTAAATTATTGAACCCACCGGGAGCCTATCATTTAGGCATAATAATATAAATGGTGCTATAATTTAGGCACTAAAATAATGAGCACTGCCTAGTATTCTATAATGGCATCTGGGCGCCCAGATTCGAATTAGAGGCCAACTGAATTTTGTTCTCGGTTTCACATCTGGCACAGGAATCGGCAAATCATGCACATGAAAGCATGGTGCATACTTCTCCATTAGTCTGTATTCTATAAGAGATCATTTGCAAGCATAAGTACCCATGTATTTGAATACGTGACTAGAATACTGCCATTTATATGATTTCTTAAGGTCTAAAACTGTATAAGGGTCCTTTACTACTTTATCTCCTGTATCTCTTTAATGAAAATCTGTAATGCTTATTGTCTGCTATCAATAAGGATAAATACATAGGAAAGCAGTTTTAAAGTTTCCATATTAGAGTATAGTCCTCCATGTTGACCTTCAAATCAGTACTCAAAACCTACCTCTTTGCTGAAGCTTTCAGCTCCTTCCTTGCTCAGTAAAATCCCCCCTTGACTCCCCCCCCCCTTTTGTGTTTTCCTCTTCTTTCCTTAACCCTTTTTTAAAAATGAAATTGTGAAATAAATAAACTAAAAGTTGTTATTCACAAATGTTTGCATGACTTGGTTAGCTGAACTACCGTACTTTAATTTCAGATGGTGCACTTTATTCTCCTGAATATATTCAGAGAAGCAAGAACAAATTGTTTACTTAATATAATAATCTCTAAATGTTTTTAAAGCTCATTACACTTCCATTCTTAGACATTAAATAATTATGTTTAATGTGATAATGGTTTCAGTAAGTAATCAACCATCTGAAAGTTTAGACCACTAAGAATTTTACTTGGTTTGGGTTTTAACTATCTAGAGGTTTTTGATTTAAAAAAAAATAGCAACACTATCTGATTCTGTACAGAGTTCTACTTCTAGAAGCATCACAGAAATATTAAGTAGTAGAAACATGTGATTTTTAGAAACCTTATTTCGAAATAATGGTATTTACAATACATATGTAAAAGGTATCCATGATAAAATCACAATTTGGGGATGATCCAACACTCATCACGAGCAGCAAAGAAGACATGCTGTATCTACCGAGAAAAGTCAAAGCCAAAAGTCATAACATGGGATTAGAACTGAACATAAACAAGACAAATATTATGAACACGGAAAATAATGAAGATTTTGAGCTTGAAGGTGACATAAGCTATAAAGTATTTCAATCTTTTGGGCTTTTTTTGTAAACAAAGAAGCAACTAGCAAGGAAGAAATACTCTGCAGAACAGCACTTGGTCGCTCTTCAATAAAGGCTCTTGACCAAAGTATTCAAAGGCAAGGAAATAACGCTCCAAACAAAGATTAAACTTGTCCACGCACTCATTTTCTCAGTAGTCAATTATGGATGTGAAAGCTAGACACTCTGGAAACAAGACAGAAAGAAGACTGTCTCATTTGAGCTTTGGTGCTGGAGAAGGATTTTATGAGCGCCATGAACTGCCAGAAAAACTAACAAATTGATTCTGGACGAGATCAAACCGGCTATGTCACTGGAAACCCAAATCATGAAGTTACGGCTGTCTTATTTTGGTCATACCATCAGAAGAGAGAGATCACTGGAGAAGGACATCATGTTTGGGAAGATCAAAAGAACCAGGTGAAGAGGGCGATCTGCAATCAGATGGCTGAACACATTGAAAACAACCATGGGGATGACTCTGGAAGACCTTACCGGACTAGCATAAAACTGATTTTTTATTTTTTTTTTTTTAGATCTTTGATTCATCAAGTTGCTAGGACTCGATTATGAGTCGATGGTACTTAACAACAACAACACGATTTAGTGGGGGCTGACGCACTGGTCTTTGACCTGGGGGCCGCTGCGTGAGCAGACTGCTGGGCACGATGGACCACTGGTCTCACCAGCGGCAATTCTTATGTTCTGGCTATATGCCTATTTCTCCAGGTGAGACCCTGGCCCAGGGTGCCAGTGATAAAGGGCACCAAAATCCTAGCTCTGTACTTTCAGAATTCTAGAGGGATAGATGCCAGATTGGGATTTTGACACCCTTTATCATCAGTGCCCTGAGCCAGTACCACACCTGGTTCTGCATGAGGGGGAGATTTGAGAGACAGGGGAGGGAGATTCTGGAATATGGGGAGAGGGAAGGAGAGAGATACCATATTAAGGGACCAAGGCAATGCAAAAGTTGACTCAGGGCTCCACAGTCTCTTGAGCCCACCCTTTATTTCCCCATTTGTAAAAGAAGAGGGTTGGGGGGTGTGGTAAGGGGTGATGTTGAGATTTGCACATGTAGTATTGATGCCTCTGTATAAGACTCTAGTGAGACCTCATTCACAATGTTGTGTACAATTCTGGAGGCCGCACCATGACAGCTGGCTTCTCCCCAGCACTACTAAAATCCTATCTAGGTGAAGTGTGAGGTCTGCCACTTTCACAATAGGCAGGCAAGTGACCAGGCGATTCTCATGTCCACCAGCCACCCAGCAATCTACATGCCTAATAACTGAATCACCAACTGCAACAGCTGTCCTAATCCTTTGCTCCTGAGCAGAAGTCTCTGGAGACAAACCCTTGGTGCGAGAGGATATTGCATCCCCTGGTGGGCAGGTCCTAGCTACAGGATTATTTCCTACTTCACCAGGGTGATGCTCTTCTTCTAGGAGACCTCTCTCCTCCAAGGCAGCACAGGGGCTACCAGACTGGAGGTGGGACTTCTCTACAACATCCCTGTAGGTCTCTTCTATGTACTTCTCTGTCTCCCTCAGCTCCTCCAAGTCTGCTACTCAAGCCTAAAGAGAACTTACTCGTTCACCGAGAGCCAGGAGTTCTTTGCAGCGAGCACACACATAACTTCTTGCCAACTGGGAGATAATCATACATGTGACTCTCAGTGCAAAAGACTGGATAGCACCCCTCTCGCTGCTGGACTACTGCCTGCATCTTATTTTTGAGCTAATTAATTAATTAAACCTTATTAAGCTACTAGGAATATATTAAACTAGTATACAGAGCCTTAGGATTACCATATTTCCCCATCTATAGGCTGTGGCTTATAGATTGATTTTACAAACATGAGTACTGGGTGCAGCTTGCTTAAATGGGGCAGCCTATCTAAAGGCATCCCCCCTGTAAATCATCCCCCCATACCTTTTTAAATCATACCCCTATACCTTTTTAAATCCCCCTTAAATACCTCCCTCGCTGGATGGCTCCCAGCTGCCTCCTCCAATCTCACGGCCAGCGGTACAGGGGAGGAGCAATATTTTTGGCATCCAGCCTGGCCCCATGCCGCTTCCTGAATGGCTGCCATCAGTTCTCATGAGTCCCATGAGTCTCATGAGATTGGAGGAGGCAGCCGGCATCTGTCCAGCAAGGGAGGGATTTAAGAGGGATTTAAAAAGGTACCGGGGGGATGATTTTAAAAAAGTTCAGCTACTCTAGATAAGCCACGGCTAGTAACATGGGGCGGCTTATCTAACAGTTTTAAAACGGAAATCGGCATTTTCTGTGGCCTATAGAATGGAGTGCCTTATCATTTGGGGTCCTGAATGAACCCGAAAAATGGGAGAGGAAAATATAACTGAAACAACAAATTCTCCCAAACCCCTAGAAAGAAACTGAGATGAGAGGGAGAGACCGCTAGTAGAGGGGATTCACTCAAAGGAAGATAAAGTCAATTAAATATTACTAAAGTATATAAGAGAGCCCTCAGTCACACAGCCTTCCTCCAGTCTCCCGGAGATAACGGCTGTCACTGGTTTGCACCCAGAAAGGTGTCAACTGTGAAACATCCCCGGGCTCTCTTGTGAGTTTTGGTGATAAATAACACAAAAGTGCAGAAAAGTGTGTACAAAATCAAAAACACCCTTTCTACTAGTGGTCTCTGCCCCTGATCCAGGGGGGGCCAAAGAAAGAAAGTTCAAGTGTCCAAATTCAGTAATAAAGCCAATGGAAGATACTTAGCTTCTCAAGAAAAAACAGCCAGCGGGTAACCAAGTGTCCTACGGGACTCCGTTTCGGGGGTAGACCCCCTTCTTCAGGAACGGCTGGCTCAAAGCAGAAGCCCCAAAATCAGCTGGCTGTAGCAAATTGGCAGTGAAGGAAAATGGCGCTTGAACCGGGATGGACGCCTCCGATTTGAACTGCAGAAAAGGTGACATCACTGCATCATGTGACTAAACAGCTGGGGGCAAGAAGAAAATTACTAACCCTCGCAGTAGAATCTAAAATAGTCATACTGAATAAAATCCAAAATACGCACAATCAAAGCTAAGAACAATCTGAGTGATTAGAAAGTGTGATGCCACTCAATATATTCGTTATGCCCGGTAGGAAATAGAGTTTGGAGCTCAAAGATCCAATACTGCTCCCTTCGTTGCAATAGAGCTAATTTGTTGCCCTGGTAATCACCATAGATCTGCTCAATAACAGTCCAGCGCAGATCTTGAAAAGTGTGATTAAATTGTACACAATGGGGCACCATAGGGGAGCTCATAGATTTGGTGTTAATCCTGCTCCGATGTTCTATCAGACGTGTTCTGATGGTTCTTTGGGTGCGCCCCACGTATAACATATGGCACGGACATTCAATTATGTATATAACCCACTTAGAGGTGCACAGGGTGTTGGTTTTATGAAAATACACATTAAGGGTCCCAGGATGTTGCCATGTGGGGCCCTCAATTGAACTGGCGCATATATCACAGTTGTCACTGCATTTTGTGTGCTGACCTGCGCGCTGGATCTGAGTTCGATTTGAAATATATCTTGAGTGGATCACACGGTCAGCGATGTTCCTGGGACGAGCATATGCAATGCAAGGTAAGTCTTGAAAGCTGGAGTGGAGCTGGAGGATGTGCCAGTGGGACCTGATGCTCCGGGCCACTTCAGAGGCATGGTCCGAAAAAGAAAGGACGCAGATGGCCTTGGTATCCTCACAGGAAGGAGCTTTTGAGAGAAGTAAGGACCTGTTTGCATAAAGAGCTCTTTTATAAGCTTGAGTGAGAACTCTATGAGGGTATCCCCGCTCGCTAAAGCGGGTATACAGGATGCGTGCTTGCCTCCGAAATTCTCCAAGGTCCGTGCAAAGTCTACGAATGCGTAGAAACTGACTGATAGGCAAGGACTGTTTGAGTTTAGTGGGATGACAGCTGGTATAATTCAAGTAGTTGTTGACTTCGACTGATTTTCTATATAAAGTAGTGGTCAAGATGTTATCAGTTTTTTGGACCCCTACATCCAAGAAAGAGATTTTATGGAGGTCATATGACATGGTAAATCTCAAATTGGGGTCGAGAGTGTTGAGCCAGTCCAGGAAATGGGACAGTAATTCAACAGGACCCGTCCAGACGCAAAAAACGTCATCAATGAATCTGAGCCATGTTTTGATGTAAAAGTGCCAGGCAGATGGATACAACAGCCGTTCCTCAAAAGAAGACACATACAAATTAGCAATGCTTGGAGCAGCAGCCGTGCCCATGGCGACTCCATGGGTCTGGAGAAAGAATTGTTGGTCAAACTGGAAATAATTGTGATAAAGGACCAACCGGGCTAGCTTAATAAGGAAATCAGTTCGAATACGATCGTGAAAGTCCCATAGGACACTTGGTTACCCGCTGGCTGTTTTTTCTTGAGAAGCTAAGTATCTTCCATTGGCTTTATTACTGAATTTGGACACTTGAACTTTCTTTCTTTGGCCCCCCTGGATCAGGGGCAGAGACCACTAGTAGAAAGGGTGTTTTTGATTTTGTACACACTTTTCTGCACTTTTGTGTTATTTATCACCAAAACTCACAAGAGAGCCCGGGGATGTTTCACAGTTGACACCTTTCTGGGTGCAAACCAGTGACAGCCGTTATCTCCGGGAGACTGGAGGAAGGCTGTGTGACTGAGGGCTCTCTTATATACTTTAGTAATATTTAATTGAATTTATCTTCCTTTGAGTGAATCCCCTCACTGCAGTTCTTCATGTGAGCCAAGTCTAGGACAATCGAGCCATTGTGACCTCACTGATGAAGTTGGCTCTTAGACATTGGTGGAATAAGGCATTATGACATCACAATCTCAGCTCTGGACTGTTGCTACTCTTTGGGTTTCTGTCTGGTACTTGGGATCTGGGTTGGCCACTGTTGGAAACAGGATACTGGGCTTGATGGACCTTTGGTCTGTCCCAGTATGGCAACTCTTATGTTCTTATGACTCTGGGTAAGTCATTTAACCCTTCATTGCCCCAGGTACAAAATAAGTACCTGTATATCGTAAAATATAAACCATTTTGGCCCCCTTTTGCAAAGTTGCGCAGCTGAGTGCTGCGCAGCAAATGCTCCGACACCCGTTCAATTGCTATGGGCGTCGGAGCATTTACCGCGCTGGCCCGCACTGCCGGCTTTTGTAAATGAGGGGGTTTGATTGTAAGCACAGAAAGGCGGCATATCAAATCCCACCCCCTTCCCTATATATTTATAAAGTAGGCACTTTAACTAGGTACACCCTTATAAAAAAAAATATTCCCCATAGTACAGCTATCTAAAACTATCGCTACAACTCCAATATCCAAACTCAAAATAATTGCAAAGCTATGGAGAGAGTGATGCAGTTCAATTACTATTTGAAGTCTTCTAATTCATGCTGCTGGTACATAGGGTTCTGTTTATTTCTGACAAGCACAGAACATATTTCAAAGCAACTCATCCTATGGTTATCCTCGTCCAGATATATCAAGTTCTTACATAGTCAAACGCTTGCAAAAGTAGTAGGCTGTGCAGATTACCTGAAAAAAGGTCGTCTTTTTTGGGGGGGGGCTATTAAAATCAGTGATTTCTCTGATGCCACCTATTTTCTAATTTACTATAATCTTGTAACCTTGATATTTGAAGGCACAGTCTGATAACTAAACAGATTGTCTTTATTGCTATCAGAGAGAAACTAGTTATACCCCCCTCCTCAACCCACCATCTTTTGAGTAATGCTTTAGTTATAGTTCAATTGGATCTGCATTGCTCTCACTCATCTGACAGAATATGTTCCCGAGCAGAAGGGAGATATTGACTTTAAAAATTCACTGGCGAGGCGTACAGAGCCTGCAGGAATGTCAACACTCCAACTTGCATTTTGATGTTTTTGCCCCGGGTTAGTCTTGACTAACATGCTTGGAGCACTTTTGTTTGTGCTCCAGCATCCATTAACTGTCCTTGACTGAATGTGACCCAGGTCCTTGTGGTCAGCCCAGCACCTAATGCTTGCCATGGGTTAGATACCACGAGGTTTAAGAAACACTCGTATACCTCATTTTAAGGGATTATATTGGCTCTGCTTCATTAGGGGGCTATTGTTTGATCTGAAATTAATGAGAACCTGTTAATTATTATTCAGATAATTGAGCCTCATGTGGGGGGGGGGGTGCCAAGCAACTGGTGTGTTTAAAGAAACTTGAGTCTTTAGAAAAGGAAAAAACTACAAAAAGAAAAAGTCAAGGTTGAGATGTCTTTGAGGAAGCCTTGTTTATGTGTGAGGCGGTACTACAGAAATCTGATATCAGGATAGGAGTGGAAAAATGCAAGCTCCATGCTTAATTCACATGTTTTAGGTTAATAAATACTGGGATTATAAACGTATAACAAGAAGATTTAGTAACTGCATCTTTATAGTGACAAAATAGATGCTTCCAGAAGTACAAAACAGAAGATACTAGGACTGTGCATTTGATTCATAGTAACATAGTAAATGACGGCAGATAAAGACCCGAATGGTCCATCTAATCTGCTCAAACAAACACTCTCTATAATTTAATGCTTTAATTTACGGTAAATTGTTCTTTTTCTTAGATATTTCTCGGCCAGAAACCCAGAGTGCTCGATACTGTGCATCTACTGGAGTCTCCGTCAAAGCTCACTCCAGCTCATCTAAACCATCTCAGCCCATCCTCAACTAAATGTGGATGGGCAGACTAGATGGGCCATTTGACCTTTATCTGCCGTAATGTTTCTGTGTTTCTAAATGGCCATATATGAGACACAAACCATTCAAGTCTGCCCAGTACTGACCTTAGTTCTTCATTATTTTTCTAATTAGAGATCCTCTGTGTTCATGCCATGCTTTTTAAAAACTCTGTCACAGTTTTCCTCTCTACCACCTCCCTCGGGAGCGCATTCCAGGCATCAACCATCCTCTCCGTAAAGAAGGATTTCCTAATATTACTCTTGAGTCAACCACCCCTCAACCTCAGATTATGCTTTCTAGTTTTACCATTTTCCTTTCTCTGGAAAAGATTTTGTTCTACGTTAATACCTTTCAAGTATTTAAACATCTGAATCATATCTCCCCTGTCCCTCCTTCCCTCTAGGGTATACATATTCAGGGCTTCCAGTTTCTCCTCATATATTTTTTGGTGCAGACCTCATACCATTTTCTTCGGCCTTCTCTGGACTGCTTCAAGTCTTCTTATGTCCTTTGTCAGACATGGTCTCCAAAATTGAGCTCAATACTCCAAGTAGGGCCTCACCAATGATTTGTACAGGGGCATCAACACCTTCTTTCTTCTACTGGTTGTGACTCTTTCTATATAGCCTAGCATCCTTCTGGCAACAGCCACTGCCTTGTCACACTATTACTTGACACTATCACCCCAAGGTCCTTCTCCCCAACTGTGCATATCAGCCTCTCACTTCCCAGCACATACGATTCCTTCCAATTTCTAATCTCCAAATGCATTACTCTGCACTTCTTTGCATTGAATTTTAGTTGGCAGATATTAGACCATTCCTCCAACTTTTGCAGATCCTTTTCATGTTATCCACACCCTCCTTAGTGTCTACTCTGTTACAAATCTTTGTATCATCCACAAAGAGGCAAACCTTTCCTTCTAAGCCTTCAGCAATGTCGCTCACAAACATATTGAACAGGATCGGCCTCAGCACCGATTCATTGGTGAGCCTTAAAAAAGAGTGGACACACTAATCCCTGGATTCTACATTATATTGTGTGCCAAAACTTGGCATGCATTGGGCATATTCCATAATTATGCATGAAACTTAATTGACAATTGAGCAGTTAATTTGCAATAATTAGGTGCTAATAATCGTTCATTGAAGCTAATTGACAACAAAACTTATGCTCACATCTTCCTAGTCAGGATTTTATAAGGGTGCATGTGTAAATTTTCTATGTGGATCTGAAAAGCGGCTGTGGCCATGGGAGGGGCATGAGTAGATCAGGGGCATTCCTAGAAATTGCAATTCAATGCCTAGTTTAGGCGTGAAGATTTACACCAGGTTTCAGATGTAAATCTTAAACTGGACCCAGATCCTGGCACTAAGCATTATTCTATACAGATGCTTTTATAGAATAGCACGTAACACTCATTTTTATCAGCACCCAAATTTGGCTACCATGTACAGAATTCAATCCTACGTCAATCTTTTGCATGTCAACCAAAAAATGCTAAGTCAATTTTGGCCCATTTATTAAAATTCAGTAAAAATCCAGGCTTAACACATGAGATTCCCTCTTAGATAACTCAGATAGGCAGTATATAAATACCTAAAATAAAATAAATAATAAATATTAACACATCAACAAATATGGCTTTCAGCTACACCAGAAGGTGGAGTGACTTGCTCAACATCAAAAGAGGGTCAAGTCTTGAAGACCATTCCTCTTTGTGCTGTTCTGTACAACATCAAATGAAGCATCAATAGGATTTGAACCTTGGCTTTCTGGTTCTTGCCCAAAGTCATAATCAAAAAATATAAACTTCCCAAAAGTGTTCTAAATCCTAATTGGCTGGATGTCCAAGTGACGATTATTGAAACTTCCTTTCTGGATGTCCAGCGAGGTGTCCCAGCCTCTGTGCGTCCAGAGCTTAAGAAGGACAAGGTGGAGGTTTGTTATGGATGGGCTTTGGGTATGGGGTTATATCGAGACATCCATCTGACACCCTTTATGTGAAGTTTACAGTAGTGCCCTCTAAGGTGCCCCACTGCTCTGTTGGGATGTCTATGTGGCCAGTCTATTACTATGCTGGCTCCTCCCACATACAAATAGTCTGGATTAGGACATTTTGAACATGGACATTTTGGTATTTGAAAATGGCCAAAAAATAATAATAATAATAATTTATTTCTTATATACCGCCAAAGCCGTAGTAGTTCGAGGTGCTGATGAAGGTGCACGACAAAGGTGCGTGCGCCTTAGTGCGCGCCTTTGTGAAGCGACTGCCGGGAAGCTGACTACTACTGACTGTGAGTAGCCACACTCTCCTCGAAGAGCTCCACGAGTTCACCAGCGACCTTCACCGAGTCCAACGATTCAGAATCCCAAGCCGTCTCTCCTCCTACTGGGCCGGCGCGTGAGCGTGCCGCGCCCCCCAGAAGCGGCCGAGAGCCCTTACAACCACACCACCCAGAGTAAGCTTCCCTTTTGCCGTTTTCTCCTCCGAAGTTATGGGGGAAGATGTGGAAGGGGGGCTCAGGAATTTGGGGGGGATGTGTGTGTGTGTGTGGGTGAGTGAAGATGTCAGGGGATGTTGGGGAGGTCCAGGATATAAGGAGGATGTCGGGGATGTCAGGGGTTGGGAAGGTCCAGGATATCAGGAGGATGTCGGAAATGTCAGGGGGATGTGGGGGATGTCAGGGGGAGGGGTTTAGGGATCCGCAGCTCAGCTGATCCTGGTAAGGAGAATCCCCATCAGATGAGCTGCCAGGAATCCTCGAAACTGGCTCAGCTGATGGGGATTCTTTATGCCGCAATCAGACAAGGTAGTTGGTGGGTACTTCTGCAAAACTTGCTTTTGTACATTTTTCATATGAATTTTTATTTTTGAAAATGGGCAAAAAAGGTAGATGTCCTAAAGACCAAAACTTATATCAAGCTCATTTTCAAAAATAAAAGATAGACGTTTGGCAGCTTTGAAAATGGACATTTTTCCTACTGGGTTTGTGGACGTCTTGCACAATATGTCCAACCTCAGACTTACAGTCGGCACACTGTGATTAGCAAGATCTTCTAGCTCTTGTTCCAACTTTTTGATATGTTTAGAGGTGGCATCTTGAAACTGCACTATCTCTAGAGGCATAGTATCTGCTTGATTATCCAAAGTTTCAATTCATAACTAAAAGCCAATAAAGATGAATTTATTGAGGCAAGGTCAGCTTTGAGGTCTCTCGTGGTGTCAAAATGTTGAGACGTAAGTTCTTTATGAGCATGAAGTTCCTCCAACATAAGATCGTTCAAAGAGTTGGGTGGGTTTTTTTCCCAGCGCCATTTTCTCTGGAGTAGACGGCTCATGCTGTGAACATTTTGAGCTGGATGTGAGAGCGTTAGGAGGATCTGTTTTCGCTGTTTTAGAAGCTGACATCTTGCTGATTCCAACCAGAAGTTTGAATTGAAAAAATTCTTACAGAAAAATTGTCTGGTATAATGATTTAGATCAACTGGGTGAGGAGAGTCTGACTCAAGCGTCCATCTTGTCAGCTGCTCGCTAGTGCCCCCTTGAGTTCAGTTAGCTTTCTATACTAATTCAACAGAAAATACTAAGATCAAGCATGCATCAACTCCTGATATTCTCAGCTATGTTGGTTCCCAGCCTAAATGCATATTAGGGAGTAAATCTGTATTTACAACACAGAAGAACCCCAAATTTCACTTTATTCTATTCATTTGAAGCTCAAAATGGTATCAAATGAGGGGAGGGGAGGGATTAGTGTCTGTTGCTCATTATATATGCTGTGTTATTCTTAATAAAAATTTAATGATTAAAAAAAATGGTGTCAAGCAACATGGGAAATGTAATTTCAACTAAATGTCCCAAAAAACACTGTAGTGTAAACACCTCTGGTGAAATTAGTAGATTTAAAACAAACCAGAGAAAATATTTCTTCACACAACATGTAAACTCAGGAATTTGTTGCCTGAGAATGTGATGAAATCAGTTAGCTTGGCGGGGTTTAAAAAAGACAGATAATTTCCTAAAAGAGTAGTCCATAGGCCATTATTGAGAAGACTTGGGGAAATCCACTGCTTATTCCTAGGATAAGCAGCATAAAATCTGTTTTACTACTTAGGATCTAGTTACATACTTGGGCCCTGGGTTGGCCACTGTTGGAAACAGAATACTGGGCTTGATGGATCTTCGATCTGTCCAAGCAATTCTTTTTTTTTTTTTTAATCTTTATTCATTTTCAGCACTTATACAAAGGGCAAACAGATATACAGTCAGATAAAACATATAACAGCACTTATCTTCAAACAAGTACTAAACAAAGTACTTTACTCCCCCTCCCACCCTCTCTGGATGTGTGTAGAAATCATCTTGGAATTAAAGGTTAATCATTTAATCATTCTTTTGTTTAACAAATGCCTCTAATGGATCCCATATTGCTTTAAACTTTTTATTATTACCTAATTGTTCTGCATTCATTCTTTCAAATCTGTAATACAAACAGAGCGTTTCCCACCAAACAGAAAAATTTAATTTGTCCCAGTTCTTCCAATTTCTGGTTATCAAATGGATGGCCACCCCCATCATAATCAGAAGAAGTCTGCTTTTATGAATGTCTATTGGACTCTTAGATTTCAACAATGTCCCAAATAGGACCACATCATAGGACAATGGGATGGAGACACCGAGAACCATATTATTTTTCCCCCATATTGATTTCCAAAAATTGAGTATCAAGAGACAATACAATAACAGATGATCCAGTGCCCCTACTTCAAGATGACAGTGCCAATATCTATTAGACTTTGAACTATCCAACTTTTGTAAACGAACTGGGGTCTAAAAAATTCTATAAAACAAAAAAAAAAAACAAGTTTGTCTCATTGATGCTGTACATCTCATTCTCCAAGTCCAAATCCGTGGCCATTGTGTAGCAGAAATATGCTGCTTTGTTTCTATACTCCAAATGTCTGGGTTTGGGGAGGGAGTGGGGGATTTTTTAGATACCAGTATGGCAATTCTTATGTTCCTATGAAAAAAAATGCACTTCTAACTCAATCTTTTGTAATCATTTACAAACAGTAAAAGATGATTTATAGTAATGTGTGCTCAGAAGCCCAGAGACAGAGATTTGAATTTATCCTCTTCTACCCTTTCAGGCTGTAAATGTAATCATTGCACACAATTTTACTTATTTACTTTTTTCTCTTTACAATTTATAAAAAGACTTTTGTGAAATGACTTAACGTAGTGGGTTAGGGGTTCCAACATGGACCCTGTTTCGGTGGCCTGCTTCCTGGAACCCAACTCATATCTGTACTCACTACTCCAGTCTCTGTATATTTTACTGTTGTGTATATTTGTTGCTGAACTTCCGCGGCTCCCACAATTTAACCAAGGCATTGCAAACGAATGCACATCCCTACTGGATATACAAGAGGAAACATAAGAATAGCCTTACTGGGTCATACCAATGATCCATCAAGCCCAGTAGCCCGTTCTCACAGTGGCCAATTCAGGTTACTAGAACCTGGCCAAACCTCAAGGTGTAGCAACATTCCATGCTACTAATACAGGGCAAGCAGTGGCTCCTCCCATATCTTTCTCAATAACAGACTATGGACTTTTCCTCCAGGAACTTGTCCAAACCTTTCTTAAAACCAGCTACGCTATCCGCTCTTACCACATCCTTTGGCAACGCATTCCAGAGCATAACCATTCTCTGAATGAAAAAAGTGTGTTGAAATTATATTTGTTTATTTAGTACTTACTATTCCATTTTCTTTGTGTGTGTGTGTGTGTGTGTGTGTGGCTATAGCACAGCAGTTTATAAATGTCAAATATTAACTATAAATCAGAAAGGAATGCCATCAAAAATAGAAAAGGATAGAGAGAGTTACAGAGAAGAAGAGGAACATTATAAAATATGCATTCAACAATAGCTAGGTACCATGCCCATTGCCACATCACCAGACTCTTCACCGTGGGAATGCAAGAGAAAGCAAGAGCTTTAAGGATGGGTTTGAACTTTAACCAGGTTGATTCAGCTTGAAGGAATGGGGACCACATATTCCCTAGCATAGGCTCAAACAGAAAAATGCAGGATGTTGTGTAGTCTAGCGCAGGGGTAGGACATTCCGGTCCTGGAGAGCCACAGACAGGTCAGGTTTTTAGGATATCCACAATGAATATGTGGATGAATATGTAACTTGTGTTACATCCCAGCTCCTCCCTCAGTATCCCACGATCCCTTTGTCCCTCAGGAATCCGTCCGATTCAAACAGGGATTGGACGGATTCCTGAGGGATAAAGGGATCGTGGGATACTGAGGGAGGAGCTGGGATGTAACACAAGTATAGAAAGCTAACCAGGTAATAAGTATAGAAACCCAACCAGGTCGTGCATGTGCAAGACCGGAGGGTTAGGACTTCGATGGGAAGATAAGAACATAAGAACATAAGAACATAAGAAGTTGCCTCCGCTGAGGCAGACCAGAGGTCCATCTCGCCCAGCGGTCCGCTCCCGCGGCGGCCCATCAGGCCCATTGCCTGAGCAATGGTCCCAGACTATCCCTATAACCTACCGCTAATCTTATCTGTACCCTTCAATTCCTTTATCCTCTAGGAACCTATCCAAACCTTCTTTGAAGCCTTGTAACGTGCTCCGGCCTATCACAGCCTCCGGGAGCGCGTTCCATGTGTCCACCACCCTCTGGGTGAAAAAGAACTTTCTGGCATTTGTTTTAAACCTGTCTCCTTTTAATTTTTCCGAGTGCCCCCTTGTACTTGTGGTTCCCCGTAATCTGAAAAATCTGTCCCTGTCTACTTTTTCTATACCCTTCAGGATCTTGAAGGTTTCTATCATGTCTCCTCTAAGTCTCCGCTTTTCCAGGGAGAACAGCCCCAGCTTTTTCAGTCTGTCAGTATATGAGAGGTTTTCCATACCTCTTATCAGTTTAGTTGCTCTTCTCTGGACTCCCTCAAGTACCGCCATGTCCTTTTTGAGGTATGGCGACCAATATTGGACACAGTACTCCAGATGCGGTCGCACCATTGCACGATACAGTGGCAGGATGACCTCCTTTGTCCTGGTCGTGATACCCTTCTTAATGATACCCAACATTTTGTTTGCTTTTCTTGAGGATGTGGCGCACTGTGCCGACGCCTTTAAAGACGTGTCCACCATCACTCCCAGGTCTCTTTCAAGGTTACTTACCCCTAGCAGTGATCCTCCCATTTTGTAGCTGAACATCGGGTTCTTTTTCCCTACATGCATGACCTTGCATTTCCCTACATTAAAGTTCATTTGCCATTTTTTGGCCCATTCTTCTAGCGTCGTTAGGTCCCTTTGCAGATCTTCGCAGTCTTCCATGGTTTCAACCCTGCGGTAGAGTTTGGTGTCATCCGCAAATTTAATAACTTCGCAATTTGTTCCCGCCTCCAGGTCATTAATAAATATATTGAACAGGAGCGGTCCCAGCACCGACCCCTGCGGAACTCCGCTCGTGACCCCATGCCAGTCTGAGTAATGGCCCTTCACTCCAACCCTCTGTTTCCTGTCTGCCAGCCAGTTTTTGATCCATCGGTGGACCTCCCCTTGCACCCCGTGTCTCCACAGTTTTTTAAGCAATCTTTCGTGCGGTACCTTGTCAAAGGCTTTTTGAAAGTCAAGGTAAATGATGTCAATGGATTCCCCTTTATCCACCTGTCTATTTACTCCCTCAAAGAAGTACAATAAGTTTGTGAGGCATGACCTACCCTTGCAGAAGCCGTGCTGGCTCGACTTTAGCTGTCCATTGTTTTCTATGTGTTCACAGATACTGTCCTTAATCAGTGCTTCCATCATTTTTCCCGGGACCGAGGTCAAGCTCACCGGCCTGTAGTTCCCTGGGTCCCCCCTTGAACCCTTCTTGAAGATGGGTGTGACATTTGCAATTTTCCAATCCTCCGGGATCTCTCCAGTCTTTAAGGATAGGTTACATATTTGGCGAAGTGGCTCTGCTATTACGTTCCTTAGTTCCTTGAGTACCCTTGGGTGAATGCCGTCCGGACCTGGCGATTTGTCGCTCTTTAGTCTGTCTATCTGCCTGAGGACATCCTCTTGGCTTACCTCTACTTGGACCAGCTTTTCATCCCGATCCCCATTTACGATG
The DNA here is from genome assembly GCF_902459505.1 of Geotrypetes seraphini. NCBI lineage: Eukaryota > Metazoa > Chordata > Amphibia > Gymnophiona > Dermophiidae > Geotrypetes > Geotrypetes seraphini. The sequence continues at coordinate 350,446,648 of NC_047086.1, read as the reverse complement.
TCCTCCGGTTCCGGAATATTGGATGTATCCTCCCTCGTGAAGACTGACGTGAAGAACTTATTTAACCTGTCTGCTATCTCTTTTTCCTCTTTTACCACTCCTTTTTTGTCTCCATCATCCAATGGCCCCACTTCTTCCCTTGCCGGTTGCTTCCCCTTCACATATCTGAAGAACGATTTGAAGTTTGTTGCTTCCCCCGCCAGTCTCTCCTCATATTCCCTTTTAGCTTTTTTAACCACACAGTGACACTTCAATGAGAAACCAAGGTGGCAAGGGAGCCCCTTCTGGTGATTCAGACAGGTCGTGACCTGTTTGGGCCGCCGCGGGAGCGGACTGCCGGGCAGGATGGACCTATGGTCTGACCCGGCGGAGGCACTGCTTATGTTCTTATGTTCTTATGTGGATATCCTGAAAACCTGTGTATCTGTCCTATCTCCCCTCTCCCGTCTTTCCTCCAAAGTATGCATATTGGGATCTTTAAGTCTGTCCCCATACACCTTATAACGAAGAACATTGATCATTTTAGTAGCCTTCCTCTGGACAACTTCATCTTTTTTATATATTTTTGAAGTTGTGGTCTCCTGAATTATATGCAATATTTTAAATGAGGTCTCACCAAAGTCTTATACAATGGCATCAATACCTCCTTTTTCCTACTGGCCATACCTCTTTCTATGCACCCTAGTATCCTTCTAGCTTTCGTCATCACCTTTTCGACCTGTTTGGCTACCTTATGATCATCACATACTATTACAACCGAGTTCCGCTCCTCTTTCGTGCACAAACATTCTTCATCCCCTAAACTGTATCGTTCCCGCAGGTTTTTGCAGCCTAAATGCACGACCTTGCATTTCGTAGCATTAAATTTTAGCTGCCAAATTTCAGACCATTCTTCAAGCTTCACTAGGTCTTTCTTCATTTTATTCACACCATTCTTCATTTTATTCACACCATTCTATTGCAGATTTTGGTCTCATCCGCAAAGAGGCAAATCTTACCTGACAGTCCTTCAGCAATATTGCTTACAAAAATGTTAAAAAGAACAGGCCCAAGAACCGAATCTGGAGGTATACCACTGATATTTTATTTTTTATATACCACTTACATCCCACTGGTTTACATTCAGGTACTATATCATAGTTCCCTATCTGTCTCAATGGGCTCAAATTCTATCTAGTGTACCTGGGGCAATGAAGGGATTAAGTGACTTGCCCAGGGTCACAAGGAGCAGTGAGGGATTTGAGCCCACAACCTCAAGGTGCCAAGGCTGTAGCTCTAACCACTGTGCCACACATCCCTTTCCTTAGAGAGATCTCCATTGACCACTACACTTTGTGGCCTTGCACTCAACCAGTTCCTGATCTACTCTGTTACTTTGGGGCCCATCCCGAGGGCACCCAGTTTATTTATTAGATGCCTATATGGAACACTGTCAAAGGCTTTGCTAAAATCTAAATACACCACATCGAGTTCACTCCCTCTATCCAATTCTCTGGTCACTCAGTCAAAGAAATTGATAAGATTTATCTGAAAAGACCTGCCTCTAGTGAATCCATGTTGCTTTGTGGCCTGTAATCTACTGGATTCCAGAAACTTCATTATTCTCTGTTTTAAAAGCATTTCCATTAATAAATGTTTCTTTAGCATGGAAATTTAGAAATGTGTGCACAGAATGAAACTGATGAACAGCTAAGAAGCAGCTTTGGACAACAAAAGAAATATGGAGATCAAATCATAATTTGTTGTCTAATATTATTCCTCAGTATCTAGACCCCCCCCCCCTTTTTTTTTTTTTAACTAAGTTGCGGTAGAGGTTTTTACCATGGCCCAGAGTGCTAAATCCTCTGACAATGCTCTGATGCTCATAGAATTCCTGAGCATTGGAGCATTTAAGCCTGGATTCTGTATAGGGCGCCCGGGCTCCAAAGCCACCTAAGCGGCTTTTTTTTTTTCAGTTCAAAAAGTTTTTTATTAAAAATTTTTTACAAAACACAAAAATGAAATATTCAGTACAAATTTGTTGCGCAGTGATACTCGCACACAGGTGGCCTATACATAATGTGATCATACGTCCCATTTTGAACGGGACCATCCCATTTTTAGGTAGCCTGTACCATTGTCCCCCAAGCACAGCTTCGGGACGCCAAAATGTCCCGTTTTCAGAAAGAGAGCAATTAGAATCTAGTTGCTCTCTTTCTGTAAACAGGACATTTCGGTGCAGAGGCTACGCGAGTTGATCGTGGAGCCTCGGTTCTCTCCCTGCTTTCCACTGAAGCCGCCGCAAGGAAGGACCAGGCATGTGTAGCGATTGCACGCCACAGCCCACAAGCCTTCCACCTGATGTCAATTCTGACGATGGAGAGGAAGTTCCGGGCCAGCCAGGCAGTGATTAGCTGGCCTGGAGCTTCCTCTCTGATGTCAGAATTGACGTTGGGGGAACGCGTGTGGGCTGGCCGTTGTGCAGTCACTGCACCCACCTGGCCTGGCCCGTGTAGTTCCTGATGCTCATAGAGTTCCTATGAGCATTGGGGGCAGCGCGGAACATTCAGAATAGCTCCCTGCGCTAAAAATTGAAATAGGAAATTGCAACCAGAAACAGGAAGTAGATGGCCCATTTTGAGGAAAAAAATAAATGGTCACGTTACCTATACATAATCGCCCTAAGCCTCCTAACCACCACGACTCTCTAAGAGGTTCCCATGTTACAGGCAAGTGGCTGCGGCAACCCATTCCCCCACAAGCAATGAGAATCGCGTTGTCGCTGAGCTGATTGTGGCAAGTGGCCGCGGATACCCGTTCCCTCCCCCTCGCAAAGACTACTGTCAGGAGTGAGGCCTAATCCTTCCTGCAGGAAACCCCCACCTCCTCAAAGATTGACAGCAGGAGGGATGCCCAGTGTGTGCTTAGGCGGCTTCTGAGACCAGGCACCTTAAACAGAATCCAGGCCTTAGGGCCTCAATCTTCTCTAGTTTAAGTTGCCCCCTATCCATTGGACAGCATTGCTCCTTCAATACAACACTCAGCCTGCAAGTCATTTGTTGCTCTCATTCAAGTGGGACAGTTGTAATCTTGTGAAGTTTGACACAGTACTCCTTTAATTATAGTCCTGCACAGAGGTTCTGAATTACCCAGTATGATAGCTGATTCACCATCCATGGCCTCACGGACCAAGAGCAGTGGTTGAAATTTCCAACCCAGGCTAGAAAATCTATCAGAAGCCTACTTGGGGACTTTTCTAAACACACTGGAACACCAGCTAAAACAGGTCAGGTAATCACAAATCCCACTTGAAAGTGCTGTCTACTAGAGCAGAATGGCTTGTAAGGAAGTTGAGAAACAGTCCTTTACTCTTACCCATTGAAAAGGGTAAATAAATTAAATTAACCCCCCCCCCCAACAAGCAATGAGAATTAGTAAGGGCAGTCACACACAAGGAACTCAAAGGCAATTCCTACTTCACTGCTGTCTTAGTCCCCTTAGATAAGTATAATTGGATTTCAGGCTCCTCAATACCAGCTCTGATGCCAAATTTAAAAAATATATAAATAAATAAGGGATCTTTTTACTAAGCTGCAGTAAAAGTAGTTGTAGTATATCAATACGTGAGCTTTTCCCGCAGCTGGAAAATGGTCAATTTTCTATTTATCCTATAATTGGCCCTGTGCTAATGTTGCCATTAGCGAGCGACCATTAAAAATAATTACTGAGGGAGCACGTACCAACACCTATTTTGTAGGCAGTAAGGCCCTGATTTTATAAAGTACGGTTAAAATTAGGTGCCAATGACAGCACAGTTTCTATAAAACTTAGGCACCCATTATAGAATCATGCTTAGGCTGCATTCAGAATCCTAATATTTAGGCATCCCCAACTTATGCCAGGGTTTTCTGTGCCTAAATTAGGTGCCCATGCCCCCGCCCCTAACCATGTACGTGTGGTTATCGCCATATGTGGTAGGCATCTCTGACAGAAAAGTAGACCTTGAAAAGCATGGCCTGCATTTCCGACGCCTACCTTTGCTGGAAGTGCGGTTCTCTAAACAGCGCCATTGTGTGATTTACACGTGATGGATGGCCACTTTTAAGGCAGCCACCGACAATAACGCCATATAGAAAATCCAGGCATTACTGCCTACAAAATAGGTGGCAGTAGCGGCTCACCTGCTTATGGGAAAATTAGTTCATGGCCATTAATTTAAAAAAAAAAATAGAAAAACTGACCATTTTACCCTTGAGGAAAAATGACCTTAGCACATAGGCCACTTTTTACCACAGTTTGGCATGAGGGCTTCTAAATCTGGGCTTAGTGTGCGGGAAATGTCCTGCATTTCTACAGTAACTTGATAAGCCCAGATTTCAGTGCACTTTAGCAAAAGACCACTTAACACAATTAGGGTTCTTTTTTTTTAAAAAAAAAAAAAGCTACAGTAGCGATGCTGCCGTGGTAAATGCGCCGAAACTCATTTAATTCCTAGGGGCTTTGGTGTGTTTACCATAGCATCATCACCACCATAGCTTTGCAAAAGGGGCCCTTAATTCCAAAGTTAACTGCATGCTGTGTTTTGAATATCAGACCCATATTTTCTCAATAAGTTGGCATCTATTGAATTCATTTACATTCTCTATTTTTTTGTTTTATTTGTTAAGAAACGGTGCAAACGCTAATCAGTGGCTTTTTGTTTTATGACAGATTAACTACAAACAATAAAAACAGAAGATATTGTTCACAAAAAGTTTCACCTCATGGTCCAGTCACCAGCTAAAACCTCTGTTTTGGAAAAAGTAATTATGATTTTTTTATTTTTTTCACTGGGAAACTCCACGCCATCATCTCTAATTACAGTTTGGGCGTAAGTGTGTGAGTGTCCAGGGAGCAGGAGGAAGAGGAAAGAGAGGAAAATATCCTCTGTTTGTATAATAGTTTTAATAGTTTTAATAGTTTATCTAACCTTGTGATTAAATAACATAATTTGGTGCCTCTTGAGATTGGTGGTGTGACTTTACCTGAGGAAGCAAGTCTGGAGAGAGGAGGGAAGGACTGCTTTTAGTATTGTTCCTATTGTGTGGTCTCCCTTGATGTATCTGGGGCCTTTGATACAGTTAATCATGAAGTGCTGCTTTCTAAATTGAAAAAAGTTAGGAATGAAGGGGGCCGTATTTGATTGGTTTTTACCTTACATGCTGGGCAGGTCCATTTGTGTGAGAGGGGAATGGAAGATCTCGGACAAAAAAAAAAAAAAGATCAGTAGAGGAGTCCCCCCCCAGGGATCTGCCCTGTCTGCTGTGTTATATAACATTTAAATGTCTTCTCTTGGGCAGGTTTTTCAAACCTTGGGGGTCCAATACCGGATCTATGCAGATAATATCCTCTTCTTTTAGTTATTAAAAAAGTTATTTATTAAAAAAGTTAATTTTTTAATTATTTTAAAAGATATATACTTGATGGTGAAGATATATGATGTTTTTGGGTAGTTCCTACGGTGTGCCTTCGGGTACACATACAGTATATTATTGTGGGATAAACCCTGGTGGAGACTAAGAAGTTTCCCCAAGAACTGATTCTTCACCAAATCAATTATAAGTGTTTATTGTTAAATTAAGAATGATATGTTTGCTTTATTACTGATTGTGCTCTGCGAGTTGGGAATCTAAGAGCAGGTTTTTCTAACTATTAATTTAACCTCCTTTGATTTTTTTTGAGGCTTTTTTGATCACTGCATTTGCATTATTACACTATTATATATGTATGCTGTGTTTACAGAAGATTACAGTTAACCATTCTAAGTAAGCTATATTTACACCCTCCTAAATAGGTTAACCGTTACAAATAAATAGGTACAGTATTATACGTAGAAAGTGCTCAATTAGCACTCCAGAATTTACACCAGGTTTCAATTAATATATATCCTCGCAACCAAAGTGGGCCATAGGAGTTCACACTAAGCATTATTCTATAAAAAGCGCTTTGCACAGAGGGCTCTTCATAGAATACAGTGGCGCTGAGCATGGATTTACCCCAGCATCTGTTTTTCAGCGCCTTTCACTGAATCTAGTCTTGTGTTTTTGAGAATGCTTCTTTTACCAGAAGTGGCACGTCTCCACCTAGAGAAGTAAATATGATGGACACCTATAGCCATGCCTGTCACCCCAAGATAAGGATTGTTAAATAACAACAAACAAATCAAGTTCATATTAATTATTTATTCAGATTTAGCGCAGGTATTTTCAGTACAAGCTCAAGGTTCAGGTATGCTAGGCAATTCTCTATACCCAGAGAACTTATAGTCTAAGGGACCCATTTACTAAAGCTTAGCATGCAGTAATGGAATCAGTGTGCTAAATGCTGCATATTCTATATCACATAAGAGCATAAGAGTTGCCATACTGGTCCATCAAGCCCAGTATCCTGTTTCCAACAATGATGTGGTATTGTGATATCATGGTTATTACAATACCACATGGTGATATGGTGGTTATGAGGTAATTACCATGGTGATATCGTGGTGATTTTGTGGTTATGAGATAATTACCACAATAATATGGACTATGTCAAGGAATTACTCGGTATTACCACAGTACTGGTGGACTGTTCTGCGGTTTTACTGCGGGAATAGAACAGATACCATGTTAATCCCATGGTAATGGGGTCAAGCCAGCCCTGCCTAGACTTACTTTTAAAATCTTGGTGGTCTAGCAGTCTCTTTGGGGGAAGAAAAGATCCCCCATCTTTCCTGCCCTTGGCTGCTGCTTGACTCACCGCTAAGATATTTTCATAATGGCTGTCAAGAAATGAAGGCGACAGATGCCAGTCCAGGGAAGGAAATGGGAGCAAAGAAATGCTAGACCAGGGAAGGGCAGGAGGGAGATACCAGACCATGGAAGGGAAGGGAAAGGAATGGGAGAGATGCCAGACTAAGGAAAGGCAGGGCAGAAGAAAGATGCCAGGACAGGGAAGGAAATAGAAGAGGAGAGATGCTAAACCAGGGAAGGGCAGCAGAGAGATACCAGACCAGGGAAGGGAAGAGAAGAGAAGGAGAGAGATGTCAGACCAGGGAAGGAGAGAGATGCCAGACCATATGGAATAGCTGAGGGTTCACTATTGGTAACAGTATTATTTTACATATGGAATTTGTGGCTCCATTACTTGTACTTTTGCTCTGAAGTCCATCAAGCCCAGTAGCCCATTCTCACGGGGGCCAATCCATGTCACTAGTGCCTGGACAAAACTTAAGGAGTAGCAATATTCCATGCTACCAATCCAGGGCAAGCAGTGGCTTCCCCCATGTCTTTCTCATGCTTCCTCCCCTCCCTACCGATCCTAAGTATTACTAGAATAGACTTCTACTGTTTTTGCTCAGGGAACCTATATGGAGGCACTTGTAACAGCTGCATTAGCCAATACCCTCACCACTGTCCAAAATTGTGTCCACATCATAGAAAACTGGACCTCAACCCATCATCTCAAACTAAATAAGAACAAAACCAAATTCACAAAAACCACATAAAGTCACCAGATAAGCACTGCAAACACATAAAACAGACCCCCAAACACTAACCCAGTGATCACCGACCCCCCCCCCCCACTAGAAATCGTAATCACACCTTTAAAATTCAGCCTCCAGACCATCATCACCTAGCAGCCTGGCATAGGAAAGCCTAGTCATCCTGCATAGAGGCGGCTTAAGCCATCTTGGGGGTGGGTTAGGGACCCATGGAGAAGAGGCCCCATGCCCATAAGCCCCTGTAATCACTGCATTGATACTGAAACATGTGCTCTTTCCTTTACACCCCCAAAATCCTTTTTTACTGGCATATAAGTGGCTCCTGCAGCCATAAGGGCTATTAGGGTGGTAGATAAGTGGGTCTAGGGGATATTGGAGGTGGTTTGGGGGGCTCACTGTGACCTATAAGAGAGCTGTAGTGAGATGATGACATGGCACACTTTTTGTGAAGTTCACAGCAGTGCCCTGTAAGGTACCCACTATTTAGGTGCCATGTCTGGGTGTTCAGTCCATCACTTTGCAGACCTCTCCCACGTCCAACAGGGCTTAGTCTAGGCATTTTGGACTTGGACGAAAAGTTGGACGAAAATGTGGTATAAAGATGGACGATTTAGCGACTTGGATGATCAGATTGGCAGGACGTGTCGAGGTAGAAGACGACATCTTCTTTCTCAAAGGACCCTCAATCACAAGGGGGCACCCGCTCAAACTCAGAGGAGGGAAATTTAATGGTGACACCAGGAGGTATTTCTTCACAGAAAGGGTAGTAGATCACTGGAACAAGCTTCCAGTGCAGGTGATAAAGGCCACCAGCGTGCTTGACTTTAAGAATAAATGGGACAACCATGTGGGATCCCTACGAGGGTCGAGTTAAGGAACTAGGTCACTAGCACTTAGACTTAATGGGGTGGGGTCATTAGAGTGGGCAGACTTGATGGGCTATAGCCCTTTTCTGCCGTCATCTTTCTATGTTTCTATGTTTCTATGACGTATACTTAGACGATTTTCGAAAGGGAAAAAATTTGGACGTATTTTTCGAAAATGTGTCCTAGGCTGTTTTTTACTTTGGACAACTTGCGACTTAGACGAAAACGGACTTAGATGTTCCTTTTGATTATGCCCCTCCATGTGTGTTTTAAGAAGAGATAAAACCACATTAGGCGGTTAGATCACTTTGAAAAGATACCCTTAAATTAATCTTTTTCTCTCTTGACTTTTATAGAATTTTATGCATTACAATTCAGTGTGAATTAATCCTTTTAAGCAAGTTAGTTTCATTTTTTTCTCAATTGTTGGGAAATTAGAAAATCAGGGATCCACACCTAATACAGGTAGTCGTCGACTTACTACCTATCCAAGTTACGACTGTTCAACGTTACAATGCGACTTCCGCTCTCCGAAGTCTCGCAATGCAGCATGATAACATACGCAGGACTGATGCCCCAAATGAGTTGTTTTGGCAATTTCATGCAGTAAAACGAAGAGGAAATTGTCTCTATCCACTCCTCAGCTTTCCAAAAAGGAAAGAAAGGCCATAGATCTGGAAACCAAAATGATGATAATAAAACAGTATGAAGGAGGAACGAAAGTGAATGCGATCGCACTCTACTCTGTCTACTATTATAAAAGGCAAAAATAGAATTTGTGAAGTCATGAATGGTTCTGCACCTTTGTGGTCAACAGTGATTACGAAGCAACACACTGGGCCCACCCATGAAATGGAGAAATAGTTAAACATTTGGATGGAAGATCAAATTCAAAAGCGGACGCCCTTAAACCTCTTTACAGTATAGTCAAAGGCTAGAAATCTGTTTGGGACTTTAAAGGAACGTGCTGGAGAAAACTAGAGTCAAGAATTTGTGGCAAGTACTGGTTGGTTTAAGAGGTTTAAAAAATAGATTCCAGTTGCATAATGTTCGGGTGACTGGAGAAGCAGCGAGTGCGGATGAGGAAAGAGCTAAAAAGTTTGTTGATAGTTTTGAAGAAATAATCAAGGTATAGGGTTACCTGGCAGAACAAATTTTTAATGTGGATGAAACAGGGTTATATAGAAAGTGGATGCCAGGACGCACTTACATCCATAAAGAAGCCAAAAGCATGCCAGGATTTAAAGCACTCAAGGACTCACTCTACTGCTTGGAGGGCATATCAATGGGTTCAAACTGAAGCCCTTATTAATTTACCATTCTGAAAATCTTCGTGCATCTAAGAATGTGAACAAACAAACTTTGCCAGTTTATTATAGATCAAGCCATAATGCCTGGATGAACCAGGCTTTATTTGAGGATTGGTACAGTAATTGTTTTATTCCTCAAGTGCGTAAGTACTGTTTGGAGAAAGGAATCCCCTTCAAAATTTTACTGTTGCTTGACAATGCGCCTGGACATCCACATCACTTAGCTGATCTCTATCCCAATGTGAAAGTGTTATTTTTGCCCCCGGACACTACTCCACTTAGTCAACCGATGGACCAAGGGGCGATTGCTACTTTGAAGGCAAACTATCTCAGAACCACTTTCGCCCAAGCCATAGCTGCTAAAGATGCCAACCCTGAACTATCACTACGTGATCACTACGTGACTATTGGAAACAGTATAACATTCTTAATTGTATAAAAAAATCTTGCTACTGCTTGGGACTCATTGACGGAAAAGTGTATGAATGTGTATGGAAGAAGTGTGTTAAGCACTATGTGAATACCTTTGCTGGATTTAACAGTGAACAAGAACTTGATGAGATTCGTGAAGAAATAATGAAACTGTCAAAAGACCTTTCATTGGAATATAAATGGAAGATGATGAGGAGTTGCTAGACCAGGAATCAGGGAAACTTACGAATGAAGAGCTGATAGAACTAGAAGAAGAAAGAGTGGCAGAAGAAAAAAATAAGAAAATTAGAGAAAGACCAAGAGGATGAGGCGCCACAACAAATGTTCACCACAAAGGGATTGTCAGAAGGTTTATCTCTACTGAATAAACTCCTCGCCCATTTTGAAGACGTGGACCCACACATTGAACGATTTGCAAGGATTGAACGGATGGCATGCAACACATTTCGTCCTTATTGCAAAATTTATGGAGAGAAAAAAAGCAATCAATTCAGACGAAGCTCACTATGTTTATGAAAAGAGCAACTCCACCCATCACCGGGTCCGCAGCCTCGCCTGATGAAGGAGATATCAACAATCCACAGCCAAGCACCAGTGGTGCATTGACTTAAATGTACTTTATGGTACTGTATTTCTTATTTTTGTCTGTTTTTCCACAATTGTATTGTTGTTTGACTTAGAAAGAAAGAAAATGTTGTTAACAGATTGCTTTAAGACGATTAAAATGATTAAAATATCATTATCCAGTCTAATATTCTTGCCTTAATTTAACATAGGCCGACTTACGTCCTGATCTACTTACGACCTAGCAGTCGGAACCAATTGCGGTCGTAAGTCGACGACTACCTGTATTAGACACAACCATTTGGACCAATGGAGACGTGGTGCAAAACATCACATCTAAAGTTAGGTGTGGTTGCCCTATATTCTATAATTATGTGCATACCCTTGAGGAATGCCTCTGATCTGCCCCAAACCCTCCCATTTCCCTGCCCTCTTTTTGGTGCCATGTGTAAATTTTATACTTCACCACCTCTTCTCCCAAGGGCACTTCACAGTCTTCCAGTAAATACACTTCAATATCTATTATACCATCTTCAGCAGTGTCAGTGCTCAAAATAAACTTTCATTGCATCGAGCTTTACACACCCACCTCATCATCAGCCTTTTTATCCTTCTAAGCTATATTTCATCCATTCAACACTGTTTTTTTTTTTTTTAAAAAAACTATATCCACCTCTTAGTTAGTAAAAACATGTTTTAAACAAGTCACTAATCTCATTTTTAAGCTTGCTGTCCGTCAGACTGGGGGAATACGTCCAACATATTTTGCCAAACTGTAGCAGCTTTATCAAGGACTTCCTTTTGAAAATACCAATACAAAGTACCTCATGAAAGACTTCTGAGGAAATTAGAGATTCATGGGATAGGAGGTTATGTCCTATTATGGATTAAGAACTGGTTGAAAAACAGAAAAAAGAGAATAGGTTTAAATGGTTAATATTCTCAATGGAGAAAGGTAAATAGTTGGGTTCCCCATGGTTGTGTGCTGGGACCACTGTTTTAACATATTTATCAGTGATCTAGAGATGGGAATAACTAGTTTAACATGAGCAAGTGCAAAGTGATGCATGTGTGAAAGAGGAACCCAAACTATAGCTACATGATGCTGGGATCTATGCTAGGAGTCACACTGCCCAGGAAAAGGATCTAGGTGCCATTGTTGAGGATACATTGAAACCCTCAGCTCAGTGTGTGGTATGATATGGTATTATTTGGCACATCAATGAGAGCGAAGAGCCAAATATTGTCTACTAATAATAAATTACTACTTATCATGACAGGGGTTGCCATACAGCATATTACAAAAAATTGGAAAAATTGGGATTGGCTAAGTTACAGTTTTTGGTGGAATTCTTTATGCCATATCTTTAAAATGTTACGTGCTATAGCTATTCAACAGGGACATTTTAAAACTAATTACTGTAAAGAAAGATGAAAATGTTATTATGTCCTTGTATAATGTTATAATGCCCTTGCTCCATGGTATGGCTATATCTCAAATACTGTGTGCAATTCTTTTCACAATATCTAAAAAAAGATATAGTGGAATTAGAAAAGGTACAGAGAAGGGTGACAAAAATGATAAAAGAGATGGGATGACTTCCCTATGAGAATAGGCTAAAGCATCTAGGGCTCTTCAGCATGGAGAAGAGATGTCTCAGGGGTGATATGATAGAGGTCTATAAAATACTGAGTGGAGTGGAAAGAGTAGATATGAATTGCTTGTTTACTCTTTCCAAAAATACTAGGACTATGGAGGCATGCGATGAAGCTACTAAATAGTAAATTTAAAACAAACTGTAGAAAATATTTTTTCACACAACATGTAATTAAACTCTGGACTTTGTTGCTAGACAAAGTGGTGAAATCAGTTATCTTAGCAGGGTTTAAAAAAAGTTTGGCTAATTTCCTAAAAGAGAAGTACATAGGCCATTATTGAGATGGCTTGAGGAAATCCACTGCTGATTCCTAGGATAAGCAGCATAACATCTGTTCTACTTCTTTGGATCTAGCTAGGTACTTAGGACCTGGGTTGGCCACTGTTGGAAACAGGATGCTGGGTTTGATAGACCTTTGATCTGTCCCAGTATGGCAATTCTTATGTTCTTATGTTTAGTATTAGGGAAACATGATCAGACTTTCAGGCTACACTTTCAAACAAAATGTTCCAACCACTTCAAAATCTTCTGTCAATTAAGATCTCTTCCACCTAGAGTTATATGTCTTTAAAGAACTAAATATCTTCTGTCATAGACCTCAGAAACACCCTCCGTCCTACACAGGTGAATATTTCTGACGGGGAGTTGATTGGTGTACCCTCCTCACCGGTCCAGACAAATGATTTGCAGGGTGGAAGTTAGCGGCAATGGTAAGCAAATAAGGCAATAAGTTTGATATCACCATGGAGTTTAGTTATAGTTTTGTACGATTTTAATTGATGTGATATGTCTTTCATTTAGTGTGGATCCCTGACGAAGCGGAAGCGAAACATGTCGGGTCCAACCGCTGAACCACACATTAGATAAGTACAACACTATAAATAATATGGGGTTGATAATATCTTAAAAGTTAAGAGAATTAAAGTGAATAATAGTGTCTGGACCGGTGAGGAGGGTACACCAATCAACTCCCCGTCAGGAATACTCACCTGTGTGGGACGGAGGAGGGTGTTTCTGAGGTCTATGACAGAAGATATTTAGTTCTTTAAAGACATATAACTCTAGGTGGAAGAGATCTTAATTGACAGAAGATTTTGAAGTGGTTGGAACATTTTGTTTGAAAGTGTAGTGATTTGAGTTCCAAGACACAAGCATTTGCCTCTATTTAGTGCTTGGCACAGACTTTCAGGCTAGACACAGGAGAAGAGCAGCTGAGTTTGGAGTGTCTAATGAGCACATTGATACCTTACCAAGGAAAGAAACAAAATACTGAATTACTCTGACAAATTAGCATTGTCAAATTATATCATGGGGGAAGACAGATCAATCAGCCTTTGTGCATGTTATTGTGACCTTGCATGCAGAAGGCCAGCTTGCCAAATGCAGCCTATAGTGAACATAGCATATTTATTACCAACCAACTACATCTTTGTGTCCTCTATCTTCTTCCACACAAATTAATAAAGCTGGGAAAAGTAGAGGCTTTCTTTGGCCTGCAAATGGAGAAGAAGTTGCAAGAGAGTTCATGGGGAGCTCAGCAAAGTTCTTCTTTGAAGAGGATGTTATTATCTTATGTCATGGAGTTCCAAAAGGAACAATTGGATTTAGTTTCATTTGTTACATTTTTAAAATCAAGGGCACTATGACAAAATGAAAAAAGAGATTTATTTGTGCTGCTTGAGTTTTGCTTTATTTTTATATTTATGGACTTCCTGTTGGCTTATTTATATATTTGCTAACATCAACTTTTTTCTCATTAAACAGTCCTGTCATCCAGAGAACCATGTCTGTTTGTCATTCTACCCTTATTCAAAGCTGTTATTAAGTGGAGTCTTTTAGATTTTAGAGAAATGATCGTGGTTCCAAAGATGACAGAAAGTGGCAGCTGGTGACAAAAAAAACCCCTTGATAAGACGACAACAGTAAATCAAACTATCGCCACTTTCTTCGTTTCATGTTTGTTAATACCACCTCGTCTTTTGAAGTTTTGAAGCAAGGTTCAAAAGAGCCAGGTGCTGAATCATAATATTAAAGCAAGCAAGGAGCTCCATGAAAGAGCCGAGATCTGAGAGGGGGAAAGCAACAAACACGGCTTTCAACTGCCTTTTGTCACTCTTTTCTGCAGATGTCACTGGTTGTTTTCCCCAGCAGAGGCTTCAAGCTTGTAGCGGTGCCTCTGGCTGATTCCAATTCAACGTTTCAAGTGTCAATCAGAAAGGAAGGATGCAGCCTAAGCCCTGGTCATTGTCCTGTGAAAAGAGCCAAGCATTTAACATTGATTTAGCTCACTCGATACACAAAGATAGAGCCAGCTTTGTACGGCAAAAGGGCCTTTGGCAAGGTTGCTTGTAGAGCAATTCCATCGCATTCGATGCTCCTTGGTTTAGCTGTCAAAACCATAGTGTCTGGAGTCCTATGAAAAGTTATTCAGGACTGACCGAGCAAGCAGGAAAGAATAACATGCTCTCCCTGGCAGCAGTGCAGGCCATGAAGGGAGAGCGGGGAAAAGCTTTTAATTTCATTTAGCCTTGGAGAACATTTTTCTAACAACTGCATTGTTCTGCAATTTGACTACCTTTAAATACAAGAAACTTTTATGTAAAACATATACAATGCATCAAATTGTCATATCAATAGACTAAACTGTGTTTGTGTGTGTGTTTTACTGTACATTGAATTCCAGGAATATAGTACTTGCTATCAATGTTCATCGCCCTTCAAAAGAAAATGACAAACTCAAGAACTACACTCAATGGTGAAGGACATATGAGGCGCATTAAAGCAGCATTAGAATTTCAGCAAAGTGAAAACTTTTCTAGTAATGGCTAAAAAGTTACCCCACACACACTTTTACAAAACCGCATAAGCAATTTTTAGCATAGGCGGGTGCGCTGAATGCTCTGCGCTGCTCCCGACGCTCATAGGAACTCTATCCCCTTCTTTACAAAGCTGCGCTAGCGTTTCGATGCTCATAGAATTCCTACGAGTGTCCAAGCTGTTTCCGCCGAGTCTGGCGCTAAAAACGCTAGCATGGCTTTATAAAGGAAGGGGGTATGAGCATTGGGAGCAGCACAGAGCATTAAGCGCGCAAGCCAGCGCTAAAAACTGCTCTCGCGGTTTTATAAAAAAAAAAAAGGGGGGGTTAGAAACATAGAATATGATGGCAGAAAAGGGCTGACGGCCCAACAAGTCTGCCCAATCATGATCCCTTCCACCCTCGAGAAACTATCCCCTATCATACCTCTGTAGCGACCCCACATGTTTGTCCCATCGTCTCTTGAAGTCGAGCGTGTTACTAGCCTCGACTACCTGACGTGGAAGACCATTCCATCTATCAATCACCCTCTCGGTAAAGAAGTATTTCCTGGTGTCCCCATGAAATCTTCCTCCCCTAAGTTTTAGCGGATGTCCTCTTGTCACCGTGGGACCCTTAAGAGTGAAGATTTCCTCCTCCTCCTCGATGCGGCCCATTATGTACTTGAAAGTCTCTATCATGTCCCCCCTTTCTCTGCGCTCCTCAAGCGAGTATAAGCGCAGACTGCTCAGACGATCTTCATATGAAAGGTCTTTAAGTCCGGAGACCATCCTTGTGGCCATTCTCTGAACTGACTCAATTCTCTTCACATCCTTTTGGTAATGTGGCCTCCAAAACTGGACATAGTACTCCAGGTTCGGTCTCACCACGGATCTGTATGATGGCATTATAACTTCGGGTTTTCGGCTGATAAAGCTTCTTCTGATGCAGCCAAGCATTTGTCTAGCCTTTTTTAAGGCTTTCTCCACCTGATTTGCAGCCTTCATGTCTTCACGGATGATTACTCCCAAGTCCCTTTCTACTTCAGTTTTTGTTAAGTTTTCTCCATTTAGGGTGTATGTAGTGCAAGGATTCCCGCTGCCAAGAAGCATCACCTTACATTTTTTGGCATTAAAGTTTAGTTGCCAAGTACTGGACCATTGTTCAAGCAAAAGTAGGTCTTGTTCCATAGTGTTTTGCGCGGTTGCGCTGTTGGGTTTAGTTGCCCTGCCCACAACATTGCATAGTTTAGCATCGTCGGCAAATAACGCAATTTTGCCTTGAAGTCCTTGAGTCAGATCCCTTACAAAGATATTAAATAGCACTGGGCCCAAGAACTGGTCACTTTGGACGATTTTGAGCGAGTACCGTTTACCATCACCCTTTGAAGTCTGTCACTAAGCCAGTCTTCTACCCATGCAGTCAGCGTTCCTCCTAGTCCCATCGCGTTCATCTTGTTATGTTGCTTTGAAGGAAGGAAAAGCTGAGAAGTAGAATGACAAAACAAGACTATTGTGATGAGCTGCCAGAAAAAAAAGTGCTTTGTGTTGTTTCCTGTGTCATCTCCAGGAATGATTATTTTATTTATTTTCATTTGACTAATTTTTTCATCACAGGAGCAAAGTCGTTGTACATGCAATTTCGGTTGTGTAACAAGTTGCTTTCAGAATTTAATTAAATAACATACTAATTAGCACCAATAATTGGCTTTTTAGCAGCAATCATTGGTGCTAATTAAAATCAGTTGCAAGTTACGTGCATAAATTTACATTCAGGATCCATGCCTAAATTTTACATGCCACTCAAGAAAGGGGCATGGAAATGGGCGGGTCAAGGGTCGGTCAAGGGTGCTACTTTCGTTACACATATAATTATAGAATACAGGCATCCACGCCTAAATTTAGTCATAGTTCCCGGGTGTAAACTCTGTTCTATAAACCACGCTTAACTTTAAGCACAGTTTATAGAACAGCGCTTTTTCTGTGTAGATGTTTTGGATGCGATGTAAAGAATTTAGCCCTGAGTGCCTACTCTTTTTAAGGAGGCATACTAGGTGCAAAGAAGGCACTTTCTTTCAGAAAGAATGGACAATATGCATACATTCGTAGTGGTTTGTGCAATGAGTGCCCCTGCAAAGAGTGTGCACTAGAGATCTGCATGGGAACGGGAATCACGGGAATCAAGTTTCAAGTTTCAAGTTTATTAAAATTTGATTGATCGCTTATTACAAGCTAAGCGATTAACAATTTATATAAGATAAGTAGAATTTTAAAAGTAAAACAGTAAATGGGGTTCAGATACAAACAGACAAAACAGACTAACATGATACATAAGGAAGGAAAAAAATGGAAGGGAATAGTTACAATATTTAATCAAGAAATGGAAAAAGAAGGGGTAGGAAAAGACACACTGAAAGGGAATGTGAAAAATTGGATAAATAGTAAATTTTTTTTTTTTAAATAAAAAAAATTGAATATAATGCATTTTTAAACGTTAAAAGCGTCTTTAAATAAGAAAGTTTTTAAAATAGTTTTAAATTTATTAAGATCTTTTACTTCTCTTATATATAGTGGTAAATTATTCCAGGTTTGGGGGGCCATTACAGAAAATATATCATACCGTCTGGTGCCAATTATTTTTAAGGATGGAATCATTAATTGTCCTTGTGATGAAGAGCGGAGGGATCGTGTTGCATTGTAAGGAATGAGTAACCTATCTATGAATTGTGGTTCATGCATAGTTAATGTTTTAAATACTAATAGAGAAATTTTGTAAATTATATGGTGGTTGATAGGCAACCAATGTGAATCAATAAGGAAAGGAGTGACATGATCAAATTTTTTTCCATTGTGAATAATTTTAACTGCGGTGTTTTGTATTATTTGTAGTCGTTTCTTTTCCTTTTGGGTAATATTCAGCAATAGTGCATTACAGTAGTCGAGCTTGGCAATCACTAAAGAATGTATTAAAATATTTAAAGATTTGGGTTCCAAGAATTTTGACACGGATCGAATCATTCGCAAACGATAAAAACAACTTTTGACAATATTACTGATATGATCGTGGTATGTAAAATTTTGATCAATTATGACTCCGAGTAATTTTATTGATGATACAAGTTCAATGGGAATATTGTCGATGGAAAATGGAATTATTGGTGTTAATCCCGATTTAATAGGAAAAAGTAATGCTTTTGTCTTAATTATGTTTAGAGCTAATCTGTTTTGAAAAAGCCAATTTTTGATTTTTGTAAGTTTTTGATTAATTAAATGTATTTCAGTTGAATTTTCAGAATTGAGGGGGTGGATCAACTGAATATCATCCGCGTAGGCGTAGGTAGTAAAGCCTATGGACTGAGCTAGACTAAGTAGAGGAGAAAGAAAAATATTAAAAAGTAAAGGAGACAAAATAGATCCCGCGGGGGGTCCCATGAGAATCCCCCCTAACCCACGGGATTCCCACAGGGACCCCCCTCTGGCCCACGGGACTCCCACAGGGACCCTCCTCTAGCCAACGGGACTCCCACGGGGATGGAAGGCTTTGGAAACAGGGTTCGTCCATATAATATAATGGATGTCAGCCTTAGTAAAAGAGGGGGTTTATAAGTTAATTAACTGAACAAAAAACAAAAAAAGGGTTCCATCAAAGAGATTCCACATGAAAAACAGCAGCGCAAACACAAAAGAAACTGTGGAATTTATGATCCTGTCAGAAGTAATTGCTGCTTTTTATGGGGATGGGTGGGGATGGAGGTAATTCCGTGCAGGGATGGGTGGGGACGGAGAGGATCCTGGCGGGGACGGGTGGGGATGGGTGGGATTTCTGTCCCCGTGCAACTCTCTAGTGTGCACTTTCTTGAAAGCTTGAATACAGTAATATTTTTAAAACTGTTCTTAAGTTGGATTTGTATGTAACTTAGAACTTGTAGGTTTTAAGATTCTTGCTGCTTACCTCTGCTCCCAGCTGACAAATGGGTCAACTGTCCCCACCAGCGTTCCCTCTAAGGTACAAGTCACAAACAATGTCTGGCAGTAATGTATAATAAAATGATTCACCAAAACTCCATTCTATAGCGCTGAAATCAAATTTAATATTAATTCATTATAGGATTCTCAGAATGTCACCTAAGCAATAAGCTCAGCGTGGCAGCACTCCTCATTGATCCTTTTAATGAGTGATTCGTTCATCTTTCATACTATAAACTTATTATTTCAATTTTTATAGCATTATAAATTACTTAGCTTTTGTAGTGCTGTAATATTATTGCACCAGCCTCCGCCAACGCGTTTCGTTCCTTCCTCAGGGTCGGGGATACTGCTGGAGCTGAAACAAAGCAACCAGTCATTTATAACTTTAGAACTACATCACCTAAATTTAAATGTAAAATTCAAGCAAATGTATATCATCCTTACCAGCACATCTTAGCCTTTTAAATACCGCCGGTGTTCTAAAAATGGCCGTGGCGTTTTCAGTGCTAATATGAAGAAATCCCCTATGACGTCATATCACACTCAACCAGTCAACCAATCACCAAACAAGGGCTCTCCTATTTACCCAGCCAATCTATTACAGACACATCACTCAGCCAATCTATTACAGACACCATCCATGGCATAAATGTGCATGAGGTGAGTCTCTTTCATTTAAATGGAAGCTCCAGAATGAGAAGGTATAGGACGCTTTCTTGAATTCAGGCACAGTCTTTGTATCTACCACCTGTACTGGGAGACTATTCCACACATCTATCACCCTTTCTGTAAAAAAGTATTTCCTTAGATTACTCCTGAGCCTAAGAGGTAATAGGCTCAGGAGTAATCTAAGGAAATGCATTTTACAGAAAGGGTGGTAGATATGTGGAATAGTCTCCCAGTAGAGGTGGCAGAGTCAAAGACTGTGCCTGAATTGAAGAAAGTGTGGGACAGGCACATGGGATCTCTTAGGGAGAAGAGGAGATAGTGGATGCTGCAGATGGGCAGACTGGATGGGCATTTGGCCTTTATCTGCCATCATGTTTCTGTGTTTCTATGAGTTATATTCAGGTACAATAGGTATACTTGTCCCTAGTGCTGCCCGATTTACGATTCGAATTGATTCACCGATTCGAATCAGGTGAATCGATTCGAAATGATTCAATTTTTTTTTAAAAACCGGCTTCCCGATTCAATGGCCAACCCTTCCCCTGTGCCTTCCTAAAGCAGGAGCTGCAGCGCTGCCTCTTGCTGGCCATCTGCTGCTGCTCCTGTTTGAGGGGGGAAGGTTGGTCAGAAAGGCCTCCCCCAGCTTGCCCGCTTTTGCCTCCCCCTGCTTCCCCGTTCTTACCTCCTTTATGCTAATAGGCAGCTTGCAGGTTCGCTGGTGTTATAGCAATCCCAGCAGCTGCCCGTGGTCCTCAGCGGCACGTTCTTTCTGCTACGTCCTGCCCCTGCTCTGACGTCAGGGGTAGGATCACAGCAGAAAGAACATGCCTCTGAGGACCTCGGGCAGCTGCAGGGATCGCTATAACACCAGCGAGCCTGCAAGCTGCCCTATTAGAATTAAGGAGGTAAGAGCGAAGAAGGTGCAGGCTGCGGGGGAAGCAGGCGTTCGTTCGCGGCGGGGGGGGGGAGAAAATGTGCCTTCGCAGCAGGGTGGGGGAATGATAGTAACATTAGTTTGAAGAGTCTTCTTTCTTCTATTGCTTCGGCTAGGAATCTTGATCAAGAATCAAACAATTGCATTCTGGGCAACTTGTAGTCTTTTTAGCTGGGTATTGGAGAGTCCCACATAAAAGATGCTGTAGTAGTCCAAGGGCTAAAGACCAATAATTGCACCACTGATCAGCACACACATTTTAGGAGATATGGATATAGTTTTTAGATCGGCTTTAATTTGAGATATACTGTACCTGACATAGAACCTGAGAGACCAGTTTCTATCCAATCCCTCTCTATTGTCAATATAGATAGATAGGAGGCCCCTTCATCTCCCAGGGGTAATAGAAGTTGAATGTCATCTGCATAGAAGGATAGGCTGAAACGCCTTACTAAGGTATCAAGAGGAGGCATGCACTGAAGATGTTAAATGATAGTGGGTAAAGTGGGGAGCTCTATCACCCCCCTCATTTCAGTTGCCTGCTTTGGGTCCCTGAGCTTCTGTCAGTCATAAAGGATCTGAGCTATTGGCCACCAGATCTTGCAGACCAAATTGCTTGCATCCCTCCATTAAGATCTGAACTTTTATCATAAGCAAATGCTGCACTCATGTCAATTGCTATTAGTAGGCATCTGTTCCCTTTATCTTGCCAGAAGTAGATATCTTCAAGTAATGCAACCAGCATTAACTCAGTATTAGACCCTTTCCTATTGAAAGCTGTCCCAGAGTCTAGAAGGTTGCCTGCTTCTCTTATTTGGGCTACCACCTCTTTCTCAGTAGTTTTGCAATCCATAGTAGGTTGGAGATGGGCCTGAAATTTTCACTCAGATATCTAAGTAAATCCCTCTATCTTGAGAACAGGTGTTACAGCAGCTTCTTTAAAAGTGGGAGGCATTATGTCCTGAGTTAAAGTATGTTAAAACACATGAATGCAAGATAGACATGTGAAAAGAAATTCTAAAAATAATGCCTGAAGTTAGGTGAAAATTGTGTACCAAGGTTTAGCGAAATCAGGTATATATATATATGCTATATTGGTGCCTTCAATTAGCAATTGCATGCATATGTGCTAGACACTGTTCTATAAAACTTCCACATTAGTCACATGGGACACAATTCTGGAAATGGTGCCCAAATTTGAGCACCAAAAAAAAAAATAAAAATCTAAGCACCAAGTTGAGCGCTGTTTATAGAATAGTGCTTTGCACCCGGATCTGTGCACAGATTCAGCACTGATCTCCCAAATTCTAAAACACTGCATGAAAATCTTAGAAATTTCCTGACCCACCCATGCCCCTCCCCTTTTTGGAATCAAGCGGAAAAATTGACGTGCATCTCTTTATTGACAACAATTGATCATTAGTTCCCAATTATAGGTGCTAACTGGTTCATTAAATAATTACATTTCATGCACAAATTGGGTGAGCGCTCAAATCTGCATGCACAATTTTGAGCACTATGTATAGAATTAGGGGGAGTGTGTGTTACAGCAAATGGGCTGTACTTATGGGCGCAGCATGAGTGCCTCGTGGATATTCTGCCTAGCAATGTGCTCAACTTATAGAATGATATCAGATGCACGTATTAGAAGGTGAGCTTAGACATGCCAACTTATGCCTGCCATTGACTTGGCATAAACTATCACACCTTTCAAGTAATTAAAGATCAATATCATATCACCTCCCTCTTTTTTTTTTTCCCAGCGTATACAAATTCAAGTCCTCCAGTCTATTCTTATACATCATATGGGACAAACCCTGTACCATTTTTGTTGCCTTCCTCCGAACTGCTTCATCTTTTTGCACCCTTGTAGAGATACGGGCCTCCAAAACTGGACACGGTACTCCAAGTTTGGCCTCACCAATGACTTGTACAAGGGTATCAATACTGCCTTTCTTTTGCTGTCTGCAGCCTAGTATTCTTCGGGCAATAGCCACCACCTTGTCACATTGTTTCGCTGCCTTGAGATCTTCAGACGCCATCACCCCGAGGTCTCTCTCTTGATCTGTACATGTTAGTCTCTCACCCTCTAGCACATGCCAAACATGTTCATATGTTCTTGATTTTTCTCACACAGTGATACCTCGCCTATTCCCACTTACATATTTTATAATTACATTAAAATTATATTATCAAATCAGAGAGTCTAAGAAACATGAATTTTTCAATTTTTCAATTAATACTAATACCACTTTCTTTCCTTAAAATACTTATACAATAGAACAGGTTCACAAAAGACTTTCCCAAGGACATAGTTCATTCATTGTCATAGATTGTGCTCGTACATGGCATGCTCAGTAAGAATTTTATTTTCCAATAAAACTTATGCATCCAAAATCATGAGCACTAGCACCTATCACTTTCAAAGAGTCATAGATTAAATCATATGTACATCACTGCTATAGATCTATACAGCTTATTGATGCAGGAAAATGTATTGATGCAGTTGCCTTTTCTGTGGTTTGTTTTCCTATGCAAAACATGTGCTACTAACCTAAACTAACCCTATATCTGGGAATTTTTCCACACCATGAAGGTAATTTGGCAGAAAGATCAAGTGAACTTTTGGGGGGCTAATCTAGGAAGACAACATAGGTGAACATAATATAGCTTCACAATACCATCAGAAATCACGGGTAAATTGCACCTATGTATATTTAGGCCTATTCAATCCTGCATTAATGAATTAGGAGTTTTTAAAAGGGCTTACCAAATCATCAGCTTCTTAAAATAACAACATGAAGATTTGTTCTCAGACAAAGAAAAGAAAAAGAGAGCTCACAAATATGTTTAAATAAAGCCAGCTGGTTGTAGTACCCATAATTCCAAAACAACCAATAAAAAATAAATCCAAAAAGGTAAAAACCTATTAATTTCTTCAGGACTGTTTTATAACAAGGTAAATATAAAGCAGCTAATATAGACGGGAGGGGCATAATAAAAAAAAAGTCTAAGTCCCCTTTTGGCCTAAGGCTTTAAACATTGAAAGTAGAAGCAGGGAAAATGTCCATATAAAAAAAAAAGTCCAAAAGGGTTTTTTTTTTGATAATGGCCTGCTTCTACGTTCAACTGTTTAAATGCCCAGACCACCACTACGTCTAAACCTATACCATATAATCAACCTAAAAAAAGCCTAAGCCACAAACATCCAAAACAAGGGCTTTTGGGCGAAGGAGGAGCCAGTCCTTCACCTAAAAGCTGGATTCTGTAACCGGTGTCTGTCAAACACAACACCAGTTACAGAATCCACTCCCCCCACTCCGACGACATCGGGGCAAGAGGGAGCCCAAGCCGCGGCATCCCCGACTTCCCTGACACTATCAGGGCAAGAGGGAGCCCAAGCCCTCTTGCCCCTTGGCACCCCCGACCTCCCCGACACTATTGGGGTAGGAGGGAGCCCAAGCCCTCCTGCCCCGCGATCCCCAAACCCCCACCGGGCCGAATCCATTGGGGCCGAATCTCCTGGCCCGGTGATCTCCCTCCTCCCCCCCCCACCACACAATCCGGCCAGGAGGGAGCCCAAGCCCTCCTTGCCCGTGACCCCCTCTAACCCCCACCCCCCACTAAAATATGGACAGGAGGGATCCCAGGCCCTCCTGCCCTTGACGCAACCCCCCAACGACCGTCCCCCGAACCTCCGATCGGCCCCGACCCGCGATCCAAGCCGGCCCATGTGCTTAAGGCCCCGCCCACAGGAGGAACCTAAGGCTCCTGGGCCTATTCTGGTTGGCCCAGGCACCTCAGGCCCCATCTGTGAGCAGAGTTTGAGCCGCCTGGGCTATTCCGGCCCCATTCCTGCGCTTGCTGGCCTGCCGAACGGGTGGGCTTGGCATCCGTCCGTCCGGCCAACATTTTTTGAGGTACCGAGAAGGGGGGTGGCGGTGGGGGGGCCAATCCAGGGTTCGAAGAAGCAGTCATTGGGGGGGTTGCATCGAGGGCAGGAGGGCTTGGGATACCTCCTGCCCGTATTTTAGAGGGGGGTGGGGGTTAGAGGGGGTAGCAGACTAGGAGAGCTTGGACTTCCTCCTGGCTGGATCGTGTGGTCAGGTGAGGGGGGGAGATCGCCAGGCCAGGAGGGCTTGGGCTCCCTCCTGGCCGGATTGTGTGGTGGGGGGAGGGGTGGAGATCGCCGGGCCAGTAGGGCTTGGGCTCCCTCCTTCCCTGATTGTTGGGGGGGGGAAGGGTGGATCACGGCAGGGGAGATGAGCCATCTCTCCTGCTGCAATTATTGCTGTAGAGGGGTAGGCAGGTTGCTGGGGCTGCTGAGCTGATCGCAGCAGCCACGGTCAGCTCAGCGGCCCCTTTTTGGCACTTATACCTGTTTTGACTTGGTCTAAGTCAAAACGTATAAGTGCTGACTAGGCAACCTGCCTAAAGTTTTGGTTATACCTGTTGCACGCCTAGGCCTAGGTCGACCCACCTCCCACCCACTGCCCGCCCTTTCCCCTCCTCTAAAAACACTTCTTTTCTCTCTGTGCATTTAGAGGCAGGGGAAAGGCCTAAGCTGGTTTTAGATACATCTAAAACTAGCTTTGATTATGGGTACTTGGACGATCAGGCTTTTTGATCGTCCAAGTAGCCATTTAGGCCACTTTTTAGACTTTTTTTTTTTATATTATGAGCCCCAAAGCGTATAAAAGATGTGTTATTATGGACTTTTATCTACTAAAATGATATTTGGTCACCTTGAGCTCAATATTAAATAAAAACCCGTGATATATAAACATAGGAAAACCACTAATATATAAACATAAAAAACAGTTGTAAAAACATGAAAAATCAAAGCAAGTACAATGTACAAGTATCCAAAAAATGGCAAAAAAAACCCAATGACCTAAAACTATTAATCAACTCAAAAACTCTACCATAATTCAACTAGTTAAAGGTAACTGAGTTCTGAATTCAAACATTGGGGCAAACTGAATCCAATTCAAATATAAGTCCCTCATAGGAGTCACAGTTCAATATTCCCACTTCTCCAATTAGGTTCAAGTACTTTATAAAAAGAGGAATTTTAGGTCTGTAATAGAATGGCCTGACTCATTCCAATGAGTTACAAGAGGGGCAAATTCTATAGTCCTGCCAATATGGCTTCTATGCTTTATAATGCAAGTTTTAACCATTCTTTTAGTTTTACCAATATAGATAAGGGAAAAATATAGATAACACATGAAGTGTTACAGTTGGAATTGTGGTTTAACTTGAAGGTCTTTGGGTACTTGGTCTAATAAAAACTGAAGTACTAATGCAGTGCTTGCAAACACTACATCGCCCACATGGTGAATGGCCTTTGCAGTTTATAGAGTCAAGACTAGGTTTCAATGAAGGTAAGGCAGATGGCACCAATTTCTCTTTTAAATTTTTAGCACATGAATATGTGTGGTGAGATTCTTATCTCTAAAGCACTGATGAATCTCAAGAATATGCCAATGTTTACAAATCAAACGTTTAATTCTACTTGTAAGGTGAGAAAAGCATAAAGTACACACTCTGGAGATGGTCTACTGTTATAGTTGTGTAACAGATCTTTGTTTTTCATTTTTGCTTTATAATATCCTGAATTAATATGTTTCTGAAGGTAGCCTCTAGTGGCAAACCTCTGGGCCATGGTCTTAGATTGTAAATCAAATTCACTAAGACTAGTACAAAGTCTTCTAAGTCTAAGGAATTGTGAAAATGGTTTCTTTTAAGAGACAGCTGGTGTGAACTGGTATAGTGTAAGAATACATTTTTATCTGTTGGTTTCTTATATAAAGTGGTAATAAAGTGCTACATATCCTTTTAAATAAGGATATCTAGGTAGTTTATTTCACTGGCATATCTCATTTGAAATGATAAATTAGGATTTCTTGTATTTAATCACATATAAAAAGAATTACCGTATTTTCACGCAGATAACGCGCACCCGTGTAAAACGCGCACACGGGTATAGCGCGCAGAAACCACGATTTTATGTACAAAAACTTTTGTATACCGCGCTCACGGGTATACCGCGCATGCAGCCCGACTGTCCTTTCGCCTGCCCCGACTCTCCTCTGGCCATCCCGACTCTCCTTTCGCCCTCCCCGACTCTCCGTGCGCTGTCCCGACTCTCCGTTCACCATCCCTGACTTTCCGTGCACTGCCCCGCCTCTCCGTGCGCTGTCCCGACTCTCCGTTCACCCTCCCTGACTTTCCGTGCACTGCCCCGCCTCTCCGTGCGCTGTCCCGACTCTCCGTTCACCCGCCCTGACTTTCCGTGCACTGCCCCGCCTCTCCGTGCCTCAGGACCGCGACCCCAGGTGGGACCTAAGGCTCCAGGGCCTATTCTGATTGGCCCACGCGCCTTAGGCCCCACGGAGCTTTGGGACGGATGGGCCAATCCGGCCTCATTCCGTCGTTGGCTGCCTGCCGGACAGGCGGGTTTGGCTCCCGTCTGTCCGGCCAACTACCAAAGGTACGGGGAAGGGGGGTGGGGGTGTCGTGGGGGTCGGCCAGGGGGGTCGCGGGTCGGCTGGGGGGGCGGTCGGAGGTTCTTGGGGGGGCGGTCGTTGGAGGGAGGGGGGTTTGCGTCGAGGGCAGGAGGGCCTGGGATCCCTCCTGCCCGTAATGTGGGCTCCCTCCTGGCCCGATATTGTCGGGGAGTTGGGGAGTCGGCCGGGCAAGAGGGCTTGGGCTCCCTCTTGCTCCGATCGTGGATGCGGGTGCGGGTGGGAGCGCGTGCGAGCGGTCGTTCGGGGTGGGGGTGCGAGCGGTCCTGCTGGGGGGGGTGAATCGGGCGTCGGGCGGGGTGGGAACTATGTAAAAAAATTTTTGTATACCGCGCTCACGCGTATAACGCGCGAGGGGTATGCGCGGTAGGTAAAAACGTGTATAACGCGTGCGTTATATGCGTGAAAATACGCTAAGTGCTTCTAAACTACCTTGCCATAAAAGAGATATCATCAGTATATCTTTTATAAAAACATATGCTATCTTTAAAAGGTTGATTTTTCAAATATGTATCCTCAAATGAAGCCACACATAAAGTAACAATATCCAGTGCTATAGAGGTACCCATTGCAGTACCCTTAATCTGATTCGTTGATGCAGGTTTGGATTGTGAGTTTTCTGACTGCATCTCATATATTTCAATTCTATAAGGTATAGCCATTTTATGAGATTATTAGGCTTGAGTACCTGAATAAATTCACGTAAAACCATTCTGAGCTCCCTGGGTATAGCGGTATAGAAAATTGAATAAATACATAAATGATGTGTTTTTATATAACTTGTTATTCATACTTAACTCAATGACTCATATTTAACCCATAGTGAAGCTATTTAAAGAGTTTTTTTCCAGAGTGTGTTGGTAGTCTTGAATTGATTTTGTGCAGTGCTGTGTTAGGATTTGATTATGACTTGCATATATTGATGTATGTTTTGTCCTTGTTTACTTAGGGGTCCTTTTACTAAGGTGCGCTGACTGGTTATCACACCTTAGTAAAAGGACCCCTTAGTTTGTTTGAGTTATAATGTACCACTTATACCATATATACCATATGTCAATCTGAATATAAGTCGAGATCCCCATTTCCCCCCCAAAAAGGAGGAAAAAAAAAATGGTTGACTCGAATATAAGACGGGGGCTTAATATTCAAGTGCTATGCCCTGCACCCAGTATCCTCTCCCTCATGCTCTCCCCTACCAGGCTCTGCACTCAGCCCCCTTCCCTCCCTGATCTGCACCCAGCCCCCTTTCCTACCAAGCTATGCAGCCAGCCCCCCCCCCTTCCTGCCAGGCTCTACACTATACCCTGTACCCCCTTCCTGCCAGGCTCTGCATTACACTCTGTCCCACCCCTTCCTTGCCAGGCTCTGTACTGCCCCTTGTCCTCCCCTTCCCTGCCAGGCTCTGCACACTGTCCCCTCTCCATGCTAGGCTCTGCACCCTGTCCCATCTTCTCTTCCACTTCTGGTGGTCTAGTGGTAGCCCAGGCTGGGACAGGAGAGATCCCTCCCATCTCCTGTCCCAGCCCGGCCGATGCAAATAATTTTTTTACCCCTCCTTCCCAGCCCCTGCATACCTTTTTAGTTATCCTTGGTGTTCCAGCGGTGTATAGGCAGGACCACGCTCCTGCCCTGTGCACCTCCTTCGAATCACCGATCGGGACTTGCAGCGCACAGGCACACAAGAGTGAGCTTCTTGAGCTCCTGCATGGCCCTGCACCGCTAGCAGAATGGCTGTCACCAGGTCCCGTGAGTTTCGCGAGAACTGGTGGCAGCCATTCTGCTAACGACGCAGGGCCATGCGGGAGCTCAAGAAGCTCGCTCCTGTGTGCCTGTGTGCCTGTGTACCACAAGCCCTGAGCCCTGATCGGCGATTTGAAGGAGGTGCGCAGGGCAGGAGCGCAGTCCTGCCCATACACTGCTGGACCACCAGGGATAACTAAAAAGGTACTGGGGGGGAATTAGCAGAAAAGGTATGCTGGGGGGGGGGTAAAAAAATGATTTGTTTAAGCTGGGCCGGGAGACAGGAGGGATCTCTCCTGTCCCGGCCTATTAGAGGCCTGCATCAAGTCGGTGAGAGGGTAGAATGATGACCCGAATATAGGACGAGACCCCCATTTTTGGGCCATTTTTTTTGTCCCAAAAATCTCATCCTATATTCGAGTATATACGGTAACTTTTCATTATTTATATTCTTTTTAACATAAACTTGCCTCATCTTTATGTATATTTTCAGTTGGTTTTGCACAACATTTTAGTGGATAGATAAAGGCTCTCTGTTTTATTCAGAGAAGTTGATATGTTTTGTAGTTTATGGTGGCCCTGTTTGGGTTTCATTTAAAGCAACTGTATGTACTGTTGTGGATAGGTTTGCATCTACTCATATATAGACATATGCATATACTTTTTCAAACAGTGTTGTTGTTTTTTTAGCATTGTAGCTTTTGATTATATTAAATTTATTCTTTAATTTTATTCTTACAAAAGTTCTTTTATATTATTTAGGTTATCTGAGTAGAAGATTATCCAGAACTTCTGTTTAAGTAGAATTGGATTACTAAATATGTAAGGCACATATCTATTTATTCTATAAATGCAGGTTCCATTGTTCATTTTAAAGTACGTATAATTTAATGTCTGTGTTTTACATGTTATGTATTTGTTTTGATTGTAGATTTTGACTTCTGAGGCAGGTGGGTTTTTGCCCAAACATGTGTTTTGTCTCCTTTGAATAAAAGTTTACTGGTTTGAAAAGCTATCTGTCTGACCCCTACTTTTGTTTGATTTGGTTTATAAAATATGCTCATGTATGTATATTACAAATGTGTTGATTTATACTGACTGTAGAACAGACCCAAACATACATGGGTGTAATTCGTGATTTCTGCTGGTTTTGAGAAGCTATATTATGAAGATTGTCACAGTGTCACTCCGTGTGCCTTTAAAGGAAATGCTGCAGCGCTCAGAAAGTAGGGTTAAAGATATGGGCAAGACTCTGAGGGATGAAACACCTGTGCCTAAAGATAGGCCCAGAGCACTGCAGCACCCAGATCGTCTTTTAAATGCTAGTTCTACAACTGTCAAAACTCCTAAGACCTGTTCAGATTTTCAAGGGCAATTGACCTTAGGGAAAGGCAATGAACTACAAATCCCAGCATGCCCCAAGGTGGGAAGTATAAAAACTAGGGCTGGAATGGCTAAGACAACCAGGTGGGGAAGGCTGTAATCAGCTGAGATAAGATCAGAATGTTGCTAACATGAGGCAGGGTAGTTCAGCTGGTGTGAGTTCTAATCAGAACAGAATGAGAGAAAAAGGAGTGGCTGCTGGGGAGCAGGAGAAGCCCACACCATTTCCCAGGACAAGACTGACTGATGCAGAGAAGAAATTACTCCAGTTCAAGGCTGGAAAGCAGCAAGATACCCACTCTCAAGATTCCCAGGTAAAAGCCTCTTATGCTGAATTTGCTAATGATATTGGGGACATGGAAATGGAGCAAGATTCTATGGAGGAAGAAATAAATGCCTGGGAAATAGAGTTTGTAGAGTGGTGGGGGGGGGGGGATGGGCTAATGAAGAAGGCATGGAGCTCTTATGCAGGAAAAAGGATTTTTGAGTAAGTCAGCAGGACTGTTCAGGACCTTGCCAGGACCCAGAGACTAATAAAATATTGCCTTTGGCATGATTTGGTTGCTTTACCTTCTGCTGGAAGTATGTCAAGGCACAGTTATTTTGAATTGTGGTAGTTTTTTGCCTTGTCTAAGAACCTTTTTAGGGTGCCAGTTTATTTTGTGGATTTCTGTGGGTGAGGAACCTGAAGATGAGGTGAAATGTGAAGGCTTGGGGAAGTTATATCCCTGTTTTCTCCCAAGCACTGGCCCTTAAGTACTGGGAGTTGAACTTATGCTGCAAACAATTTGTGTTTTGTTTTTTTGTTTGACTCACCTGGTTTGCATTGTTGAACCAAACTGGAAGCAGCGGAAGGGAGAGTGAAGCTTGAACCAAGTAAGATGCTTTCTTTGTTTGCACCATGGATGGAACTACTGAGAAGTTATTCAGATTATTGAACTGAGTTTGTGCAATAAAGTACTTTTTTCTTTTTTACTTCAACTTTAAAAAGCTTGTCTGTGTTTCACTGCATTCCCTGCTCCACACTCTAAGCCTCGCCAAACTACTCGGTCAAGGTCTTTGTGACCTGGGCAAGGTCCCTTGTTACAGCCAGTTTGGCCACGCTCAGTCACAAGATACATATATGTCTATGTTACATTACATTACATTACATTACATTACGGATTTCTATTCCGCCTATACCTTGCAGTTCAAGGCGGATTACAAAAGATTTGACTGGACATTTCCAGTGATGATCACATTACAGAGGATTTTACTGGACATTTTCCAGTGAGGATACAATTTTTTTTTTTTTTTTTTTTTCTTGGGGATCTTATGGGTTGGATAGAAAACTGACAGTGCCTAGCTGTGTGGTTTTAGCAAATGGAATACAGTTAGAGTAGGCAAGATTTGTCTTCATAGATTAGCCCCCCAAAAGTTTACCTAGGGGCCGCCGCGGGAACAGACTGCTGGGCACGATAGACCACTGGTCTGACCCAGCAGCGGCTATTCTTATGTTCTTATGTTCTGCCAAAGTGGTCTTCTATCAAATTACCTTAACAATATGGAAAAAATCCCAGATATTGGGTTAGTTTAGGGTAGTAGCATGCTTTGCATAGGAAAACAAACAGAAAAGGCAGCTGCTTCAATAAACTGTTTAGTTCTATAGCAGTGATGTACATGTGAATTAATCTATGACTCTTTGAATGTGTTAGGTGCTAGTGCTCATGATTTTGGATACATAAGTTATATTGGAAAGTAAAATTCTTACTGAGCATGGCATGTATAATATAGCACAATCTATGACAATGAACGTAGCATGTCCTTGAGAAAGTCTTTTGTGAACCTGTTCTATTGTATAACAGCATTTTAAGGAAAGAAAGTGGTATTGGTATTAATTGAAAATTCATGCTTCCTAGACTCTCTGATTTGACAATATAATCTTAATGTAATTATAAAATATATAAGATGTAGTAAGTGTGAAAAACAAAAACATATGAACTTGTTTGGCAGCTAAGATTTTAATGTGAAAAAATGCAAAATGATGCACTTGGGGTGCAGAAATGCAAGAGAGTAGTATGTGCTAGGGGGCGAGAGACTAACATGCATAGATCAAGAGAGAGACCTTGGGGTGATGGCGTCTGAAGATCTCAAGACAGAGAAACAATGTGACAAGGCGGTGGCTGTTGCCCGAAGAATACTAGGCATAGAGAGAGAGGCATAACCAGCAGAAGAAAGGCGGTGTTCATACCCTTGTACAAGTCGTTGGTGAGGTCCCACTTGGAGTACTGTGTCCAGTTTTGGAGGCCGTATCTCTACAAGGGTATAAAAAGACTTGAGTCTGTTCAAAGGAAGGCAACAAAAATGGTACAGGGTTTTGTCCCATAAGATGTATGAGAAGAGGCTGGAGGCCTGAATATGTATAAGCAGGATAAAAGACGAGAGAGAGGTAATATGATACAGACCTTTAAGTTCTTGAAAGTTACTAACAGACCTTTAAATTCTTGAAAGTTACCGTACTAATATTCAAACAAACATCTTTCAGAGACATAGATGTGGTAGTTACATATCATAGTAAATGACGGCAGATAAAGACAAGAGAACATGAATGGAGGATGCAGGGAGGTAGACTCTGGAAAAATGTCAGGAAATACTTTTTCACAGAGAAGGTGGGGATGCTTGGAACACCCTTCCAAGAGAGGTGCTAGAGTCCAAAACTGTGAACAAATTTAATAATGCATGGGATAGACACAGGGGATACTTAAATAGAAAGAAGATGGACATGCAGCATGGCTGTTGAGGTGTTACCTTGGACAAGAATAATAGGAGTTGAACTCAAAGTCAGACAGGTTTGTGGTTTGTAGGGTCTGTGTCCCACATGTAGCGAGAGACAAAGAAAATCCAGCACAGTGCAGAGGAGCCTGATGTTGGTTAGTCTTGTAGGTCTGTGTCTTTCACATGGCGAGAGATGGGTGAAGGTTTGACAACTCCAACTCATTTTATTGTCACATACTGTGAGTGGGGCAACTGTGCAACTTTGGAGAGAGGAGAAGGCATCTTGACTAGTAAGTTGAAAACTGTCAGCAATACATCACATATCATCCCACGGTTGGCATGGTGGTGGCTTCACAACCATGGGTGATCTGGGCCTATATAGAGTGGTTAACAAGTTTCTGGTCACCTTGTTGGGCAAACCAGATGGACCTTGAGGGTCTTTTACTGCCGTCATTTACTGTTACTGTGTAAGAAAAGCCATGTTAAATTATAGACCAAGACCCATTGACCCCAACAGAGTGAAACAATAACAGAACCAGATATAAAGAAACCTAGTCTCATTAAACAACAGAATCCAACATGGCATATAAACAGTCATAAACTAGTGACCTGACATAGCTATGTTTCATTGACTTCATGCATCAAGGATGAGATGGCATCAGAATAGAACATTTGTTTATGCCTAGATCTTATCCCCGCTGAATTCTTATGAGGTCTTTGAAGACTATGATTGTCTGAAGATGCACATTTTGATTAATTAATTAATTCATTTCACCACACCCTTGATACAGGCAATTGCTGAAACATGGTCACTTTGGGTCACTGATTTATGCATACAATAAATATTGTTTTAAGCCATTATGGTTTCCTCCAGACCTGCTATCTTTTCACTTTGGTGTGTTTGTACCTTTCTTGATTTGACCGTTGAGTCCAACAGTGGCAATTTCAGGTTACAAATACATGGCAGATCCCAAAACATAGATCGGGTTCTCTTAGCTCATTTCCAAGGATGAGTAATAGCTTTCCCAAATCTACTTGGCTAATAAACTTTATGGACTTTTCTTCTTGGAGCTTGTCCAAACCTCTTTTGAATCTCATTATTGTAGTCCCCTAGACCAGTGATTCCCAACCCTGTCCTGGAGGAACACCAGGCCAATCGGGTTTTCAGGCTAGCCCTAATGAATATGCATGAGAGATTTGCATATGATGGAAGTGATAGGCATGCAAATTTGCTTCATGCATATTCATTAGGGCTAGCCTGAAAACCCAATTGGCCTGGTGTTCCTCCAGGACAGGGTTGGGAACCACTGCCTAGACCATATCCTCTGGTAAGAGATTCCACATCTTAATTATACATTGCATGAAAAAAAAAAGAACTTCCTACAATTTGTTTTCACTTCTGATCATTTGTTTCCAACCTTTTTTGAATCTCACTGTGTAAATTGCCTTTACTGCATCCTCTGGCAACTGATTCCACAGCTTAATTATGTAACACACACACACAACTTTTATATGATTTATTTTCAATCAGCTGGTTATTAGTTTCATGGAATATCCTCTAGTTTTTATATTGCTGCAAAGGTTAAACAACCCTTTCATATTTAACCATCTCACCCCCAACTCATGACAATCTTCTATCATATTCCCTCTCGGCTGAATACATATTGAGCAGTGACCACAGGGGGTGTGACCAATTGGTTCTTCATGATGGCTAACAGCAGTAGAAGAATGGGATTTGATTAAATGTTCCCTTAAATTCTGTCTGTGAGAAAATGCAAATCGAGATGAGTTTTGAAAAACTTTATGAATGCTGCGAATGTGCCAATATTTCTTAATGATGGTTTTGATAGCAAAGGTTTTAGTGGAGTAAGGCAATACACAAGTCTTGATTGTCCTTCTCTGTTAGGTTGTAACAAAAGTTGATGAGGGGCACAAAGCTCCTGTTTGTAAGCCTTCTTAATTATCTTCATAGGGTAACCCTGTTCTTTAAAGTGATACATCATATTTTTAGCACGATCTTTAAACTCAGCCTCATTGGAACACAATCACTGCAATCACAGGAACTGCCCAACCAGTAGACTGCCCCTGAGGTGTTTCTGATGGAAATTGGTATAAATCAGCAAATTGTTAAGGTCAGTCTCTTTTCTAAAATTGGTAGTGGTGAATTCAGTTCCTTCCAATGTTATTGAAAAATCCAGAAAATAAATTTTAAACCAACTGGTGGTAGACGAAAATTGCAGATGCTAGTTACAAGGCTACAACTGCTGTAGAAAAACTTGAAACAAAGAATCTGAACCAGTACAAATCAAAAATACATTGTCTATGTGCCATTAAAAAGGTAATATATTAATAATATTCTAATGAATACAAAAAAGTATCTTCAAATTGAGAAACATACAAACAAGCAATAGAGGGGACCATAGTGGCCCCTATAGCCGTGCCTTGTACTTGCAGGAATAATTTCTCATCAAACATAAAATAATTCATGCTTAATGTCAAGTGTGTCAATGTGGTCAAAAAATCCACTCTTTGATTATACCCTTTGCAACACAATGACTCTGAACCATGGACACCATCGTCCTGTTGAATATTGGTATATAGGGCTGTAACATCCAAAGTAGCCAGAAGATCTCCCTTTGGGACATCCTATGGGTCATAGAGTCATTGGATGAATTTGGAAGAATAAAGGCATTTGTATCCATCAGATGAGTTGAAGGACATTTTTTTGATGTATACCATTCTGATTGGGTCAATTCCACTTTGTTGTGCCTTGTAAAATCAAAATCATACATGTGGTGTCTTTCACATATGAACCAGGTTCTGTGGACAGAAGTCAATAAACCCTGGAACAAAAGACACTTTCAAAGCATGGCGGCACTTTCAAAGCACAGCATTACCCAATCACATCTGGCTTATCATCATTTTGACTAACATGTCTCCCACAGAATAAGGTTATACTATTACAAACTCTACAAGCATTGAGTGTTTGAAATCTTTCCAATCAATATCCAAACTCCTGAGGCAGGTCCTCTGGGCCGAAACACGATCGTGTCAAGTCTGGATTATACAATAAAGTGATTGAACACCAGTGGTCACCTTCGCTGTTGTTTTTTTGCTTTGCTATTCTGAGAAGGCGACATCTCCTGTTTCTTTGTATGGTCTTTCACAAATGATGCATTCTTCTGTACTTCTGAGTTTAAATGGAAAAACATCAAAATCTGACAGTACCTCCAAAAGGGAGCCAATATCGGAAACAATTGGAAGTCTGGGTGGTGCTGTTAAAGATTTGTATATTTTTGGAACAAAGTACATATAACGCCTGAATAATGCAGTGGCTTTGATATAAAAATTCAAATACTCATTCAATAATAATTCTGTTCTCTAGAGTTTCAATCAAAACATTCTAAATCAGGGGTGTCAAAGTCCCTCCGAGGGCCGCAATCCAGTTGGGTTTTCAGGATTTCCCCAATGAATATGCATGAGATCTATTTGCATACAATGAAAGCAGTGCATGCCAATAGATCTCGTGCATATTCATTGGGGGAAATCCTGAAAACATGACTGGATGGCGGCCCTCGAGGAGGGACTTTGACACCCCTGCTCTAAATAATATCTAGCGGGTAAGGTGTTCCTTATAATAATTCATATCAGCTAGCTGACGAACAGCTTCATGAGCATATGATGCATCATCAAGAGCAACGATACCACCCCCCCTTATCAGAGGAGCATACCACAATTGAACAATCATTGGCCAGAGTGATAATCACATGTCTTTCAGGCTTAGATAAGTTTCCTTTATTCCAAGGGTCTCACTGTACCACATATTACTCGTATCTTATTATCACTACAGCCAATCCAGTTACAAAACATGTATAAACAATGATGAACAGAACACTGGGGTTGTGGAAGCTGCTATTCAGTCAGTGGCGCTCAGTGTTTTGCTGACACCATCGCCATTATACCCAGAAATTCAATGTTGGGCCATGTCTGGGCTCTGGCATTGAATTTTCAGGTTTTTCAGAACCAGCTAAACCATAGCAGGTTAAGTTCAATATTCAGCACTTAACTGGGTGTGGCAAACTGCATACCACCCCCCCACCCCCTCCCCCATATATCAAGCTGCACTGCCGAGCAGCACAAGCTAAATGCAGCTTGGCATTTGATAAAAAGGAGGAAAGACAGAAATGACTTTTATGTGGCCCTATTTATGCAGAGACCTTAGGCGGTTAGTGGTGAATATTAGCACTTAAATGCCAAGTGCTGATTCCGCCTTCAGGAATGCCCCCCAAATAACCAGTTTTGTGTTGGGCGCCAACCGGACATTTTCAGTAGCACCAATTGGTTGAGTGTCGCTGAAAATGAGCAGTTAGCCTCCAAAAAGTGATATATCCAGCCAGGAGCCATTTCTGGTTATTTAGATCACTTTGAACATCGACCCTACTGTTTCCAACCAGGGCATTTTCCCATGTATAGCAAAATTCCTTAGTGAGCTGAGTGGAATATTTTAGTGGACCTTCATTAACCTGCTGTAGCTTTCCTTATGAGGCAAGTGATTTAGAAGCAGGTCTTCGTGGAGCGACTACTTCTCGAAAACGTGCTAGGCTTTACATTAACAGCTCTCCAGACCTGCCTTTAATTAGAAAGTAGGGTACTACACTCTCTTATCTCAAATCCACAAGGAATGTCACATGATAAGGCTTTTATATGTCATGTGAAGCCAGCATAGTTTGTTTTTCTTGACTAGGAACACTTCTGTTAAGTTACTGATTAATTTCTAGAAGCACAAGACAGCATCTTGTTTCCGTTTTCTGCTGCTGTTGATCCCATCAGGATAGGAAAACAAAAAGTCAGGTTACATGCTTGTTGTTTTCTCTTAATTGTATTTTCAATGACATGCGCTCAGATCAATAATGAGAAGGTTCTAAACATAACAAACTGTGCCATAGGACCAGTTAATTATACCTTATGTAGCATGATGTGGGACTCCAGTGGATACTGACTGCCTCTTGGCTAAATTCACTTTATTCAAATTATGTTACCCAGTAAAAAAAAATTCAGGAATTAAAGGAATTATGCCAGAAATAATCCTTTATTTCATAAGTTTGTGTCATCATGTGATCGGGCTGAGCAGTCGACACTTATCACACATCTGTCCCCAGGCATCTTTGTTCTTCTGTCCTGCTACCACCAGGCTCTGTTAAAACAAATAACATGGTTAAACACACTTCATTTATACACTCTTAAAACATATGAGTAGGTCCCTCTAGGCTCCCCCTGGACTCCAGGCTCTTCCAGGCCCTCTTGCAGTCACTCAGTTGTCTTTTCCTGGCCACAAGCACTGAGGACTCTCCTAGTTCCTCAGTTGTCTTCTCTCAAACACATATACTGAGGACTCCTTCCCAGCCAGTCTCTCTCTGAGAGCTCTTCCTGAGGACCTACTTCCTGTCCCTCAGCCACTCTCTGTGAGGACAGCCCCATTACTCACTCCCCCAGTCACTCACACATCCACCCAACCTTCCTAGTCATCCCAAGCTCCACTAGGCAGGCTGGTCTGTCAGGCTTACCAAGGGTTATGCTAGTATTCCTCCCCTCAAGGGTTGCCTGGCTCCCGAAGAAGTATCTCATTTTCCCAGGTCTTTGCTTTGGAAGTGTCCTGTCCTTCTCAATACTACTGTTCCCTCAGGGTGAGTAGACAGCTCCCAGCAACCTTTGCAGGATGCTATGCAGTTTAGTTCCCTTTTTCTACTATTCAGGCTCCCTCTGCTGGCTTGAGACAGGACCTTCACCCTGTCAGTTTGATATCATTTGACCAAAGCACT
Organism: Geotrypetes seraphini; assembly: GCF_902459505.1. Classification (NCBI taxonomy): domain Eukaryota; kingdom Metazoa; phylum Chordata; class Amphibia; order Gymnophiona; family Dermophiidae; genus Geotrypetes; species Geotrypetes seraphini. The sequence goes on along the minus strand of NC_047086.1, from coordinate 350,407,726 downwards.
GCAGCTCTGAGGGCAGAGTACATACAGGCACTGCAGATCAAGAATGTAATCTCTTGCAGTGCAGGAAGCAATCAATTGGAATACATTAAACCAAGGTTATACTGTCCATTTACTATCTAATAACATGAAGGAGGCAGTGTAGTTGCCATTTTTGGTAAATGCCCCTGACATGCATCATCCATTCTAGCAAGGGACTGCATAATGCTATTTGTACTTCTCAGAAGCATTAATCACTTACCAAATCATGGGTCTCTATGGGGCTAATTTTCAAAGACCACTTAGCAGGTAAAACAGCTATCTAATTTTGACTGGGTATCTATAAGAAAAATTTCAGCTGAAACCTAACCTGTTATTTTCAGATATAAACTAGGTGCCTAAACAACCAAATGTTCCTTGCTAATGAGTTACTTTTGCTGAATTTTCAAAGGAGAGCCTGGGAGCGGAGAAGGTGGAAGGATCTGTCCACTGATGACGTTTTCAGTTGTATGGCTCATACTAAATCTTATAAATTGGTCATTAAGGAAGCTAAGAAGATTTATGCATCTTCACGACTGGCCTCCTCTGATAATCCATCTAGGTAGCATTTTGTCCTATCTGTATAGGTCATTAACATGGCCTGTTACTCAGCAACAAATAGAGAACTGCGAAGAGAGAAATCCAGAACTGTTCTCAAACTTATGTTCAAAGCATTCAAAAGGTCAGAACTTTTTAACATTAACAGAAGTGAAGATATTAGGGGATGATTGGTAAAACCCCTCTGTTGAATCCAGGTTGAAATTAAACTCGGAAAATTTTGGACATAGAAATTGTTATATGCCCAAAATTATCCATCCAAAAAAGGGCAGAATGTAGAGCATTCAGAGTGTGGCACCACTTTGCCATATAACTTGTATATCTAAATAATAATATTCAGCCATCTTTTTTTTGAGTTTAACTGTTATCTAGAGAATGACATTCCATCCCCACAGACCTATCTCCATCTCTGTCCCATCCCCACAAGTTCTTTTCCTGTCCCTGCCCTATCCCTGTGAGCTCTGTTCTCATCTACACAAGCCTCAAACACTTTAAAATCATAATTGTTTGAAACTTGTACAGATGCGGACGAGGCTTGCCGGGATGGGGCAGGGACAGCACCCTGAGGCTGTGGGTTCAAACCCATGCTGCCCTTTGTGACCCTGGGCAAGTCACTTAATCCCCCCATTGACCCAGGCACATTAGATAGATTGTGAGCCCACCGGGACAGACAGGGAAAAATGCTTGAGTACCTGAATAAATTCAAGTAAACCATTCTGAGCTCCCTTGGGAGAACAGTATAGAAAATTGAATAGATAAATACAGTATATACTCGAATATAAGTTGATCTGAATATAAGTCAAGACCCCTCTCCTTTTAACCCCCAAAAGGAGGAAAAATGGTTGTCTCTAATATAAGTTGGGCGGCTTAATTTTCAAGTGCCCTGCCATGCCAGGCTCTGCACCCAGCCCCCTTCCCTCCCTCCCCTGCCAGGCTCTGCACCCAGCCCCCTCCCTCCCTCTCCTGTCAGACTCTGCACCCTCCCTCGCAGGCTCTGTACCCTGAATATAAGTCAAGACCCCTCCTTTTAACCCCCAAAAGGAGGAAAAATGGTTGACGCTAATATAAGTTGGGCAGCTTAATATTCAAGTGCCCTGCCCTGCCAGGCTCTGCACCCAGCCCCCTCCTGCCAGGCACTGCACCCAGCCCCCCTCCCTCTCCTGTCAGACTCTGCACCCAGTCCCCTCCCTCCCAGGCTCTGTACCCTGTCCCCCCTCCCTACCCTGTTCTCGTACCTTCTCTGCTGATCCCTGCTGGTCCAGAGGTGCAGCAGGCAGGAGCAAGCTTTTCACGTATATACTTGAATATAAGTCAAGAGCCCCTTTTTCCCCAAAGAAAGGAGGAAAAATGATTGACTCGAATATAAGTCAGGCGGCTTAATATTCAAGTGCCCTGCCCTGTCAGGCTCTGCACCCAGCTCCCTTCCCTCCCTCTCTCCCTCCTTCCCCTGTCAGGCACTGTACCCAGCTCCCTTCCTGTCAAGCACTGCACCCAGCACCCTACCCTCTCTCCCCTGTCGGGCATTGCACCCAGTACCATTCCTTCCTTCCCCCTTCAGACTCCTAAGATTTCGATTCTGCATGTACATAGCCGCGCACTCATTTAGGCATTAATGATCTTTTTTTCAACTTTCTTAAACATGCTTTTGTTTTAGATCTCTTATCTACCTGTCCGCAAAAATGCTGTATTTTGTAATCACTATTAGGTAGCACCGTCATTCACGTTTATTATTTGGCAGATCGTTAATCCATTTCACTCACATAAGCCTCTGCTTTTCATCTGGGTTATATAATGTTTTTTTCACTCGGCCAATAATGTATGAAAATTCTGTTTGATCTATATTTTTTAGTAAATGGAGTTTCATTTATGTTATAGTGTACTTCACATATGGTATAGTTTAGATCAGGGGTCTCAAACTCAAACCCTTTGCAGGGCCACATTTTGGATTTGTAGGTACTTGGAGGGCCTCAGCAAAAATAGTTAATGTCTTATTAAAGAAATTACAATTTTGCATGAGGAAAAACTCTTTATAGTTTATACATCTTTCCTTTTGGCTAAGTCTTAATAATAATATTGCAATTTTAAAGCTAAAGAGACATATGATCAAGAAACTGTTTTATTTTACTTTTGTGATTATGATAAACATACCGAGGGCCTCAAAATAGTACCTGGCGGGCCGCGAGTTTGAGACCACTGGTTTAGAACCACTTTTATGGTGGTTGCTTCCTAAATGTTTGTATCTTGACATTTCAGCTAAACTTCCTTTTTTCCCATGGTGAAGTATGGATTTAATGACCAGTTTATACCAAATGCTGTTTAGTTTTGTTTTTATAGTTTTCATTGTTTTTAGATGGCTTATATTCAATTAAATATTTTTTCAGAGATGCATACACTTCTCCCTCCGTATTCGCTGTGATAGGGGATTAACAGAACCGCAAATACAGAAAAACTGTGAATAGCTTTTTCATATGTTATTCGCTGTTTCTATTAAAAACCATCGTGAATATAGTGAAACCATGAATAACATGGTGGGAGACCTGGTCTGTTCCTGAAGGAAAGGCAAAACACGATGAAGAAAGTGCTGGGAATCAGCAATTTTCTCTGTAAAAGCTTGGAATCGGCGTTTTCTCTATGCAAGCTGATGTAATTTGGGGGGAGGAGCCAGCAAGCTAAAAACCGTGAATAATTGAAACAGCAAATGCTGAAACCGCGAATAAGTAGGGAGAAGTGTATTTGTTAAAAATTATTTTAATTTAATACATATTTGATTGGTTTATTTTTCAAGCCATTGTTTTGATGTTCTTAGGTCTTTGTACTTATCATTTATTCTGTCTTGTTCCTTTTATACTCAAAGTTTTAGATCACATTTGTAATTTCATATAATGCTTTTCATATTTATGTTTTTGTCATTTTATATTGACTTTATTTTTATCACATTTCATTTATATTTTTTTTAAAAAAAAGTCTTATTGGTCCTTTTACTAAGGTGTGCTATTGCGTCTTAGCGTGCGCTAAAATTTAGGATATAATGGACGCATTAGCATTTAGCGTGCGCTAAGACGCACAAACGCACCTTAGTAAAAGGACCCTAAATTATGTTTACAATTCATTTTTAATGCTATGTTTTTTTATGTCATATTTGTATGCTTATACTTTGCTAATATTCTTGTATTTGAATTTCATATTTTATCCATTATATTCCCATCATATTAATGTATTTGCAAATATATGTTTAACGGTTTTAGATCATTTTTAATGTTGTGGAAGGTGACGCTTTCGCCGAAACTTGGATCCTAGTTGGGACCAAATTCATTTTATATATCAAGGACTTGCTTTTGGACTTCTGAAAAACTGCTAATATAAGTACATGAAACTGTAAGTTGGTTCAGCCATCTCCTGTGCCTCTTTTTTTTGTTGTTGTTCTAGTTTAACCCCAAGGCTTGGTACCTTTTTTGCTAGGATTCCAATTGGCCAGATCCCTTAGGCCCCCCCCCCCCCAATAATGCACTGCGAGAGAAGTCTAAGATTCCAGTTGTCCCAGGTGCCTAAGGCCCCTCCTTCAGGAAGGACCTTAAGCATCTGGACCAATCAGGGCCTTAGGCCCCTCCCCGGTGCATCCCACAATGCACCCGGAAGGGGCAGGCCTGCTATTCTAGTGAAGGCAGGCCAGCTGGCTGGAGGCAGGAAGGATGCCTCTGGCCAGCTTTCTCAATAAGGTAGGAGGGGGTTTCTGGATGGGCTTGGGATGGGAATGGGATCCAGATGGGCAGGGGTGGTCAAGGTGGCTACTTTTCAGGTGGGGGGGTTTCCTTCAGGATGGATTGGGCATCCATCCTGCTGACGATCTTTGGGGGGGGGGGTTATGGCAGGAGGGATTGGGCATCCCTCCTGCTGGTAGTCTTCGCTCAGGGGGGACAGGTTATCACAGCTGCAAAACTTATTGCAGCAGGGAGATCCCTTGCCATAATAAGCTTAGCGGCTGCGGCTGCGGCTGCTTGAAATGTAGGCCAGCATTTTGCTGACCTACATTTCAGGCACCTATTGTGGGCTTAGGGTAGCACGTGGGGCTGCCTAAGTTTGCCTAAGGCTACTTCCGGGTGAAACCATGCCCACACATAGCTTTAGGAGAGCGTAGACATCCCTAGCGCCTCCCAAGTCTCACAGAGGCACCTACAATGTAGGCAGCCTACCCAGAATGATTTTTTTTTTTACGTGCATCCCGATTGGTAGTTAGACAGCAGTAGGCCGCCTAAAACCAGGACGCCATTTATAGAATTTGCCCCTAATGGTATACTTTGTGGTTTTGTGTATTGTAAAATTATTACCTAAAAGACGAACAAAAAAGGTGTTGCATTACACAGGCTTTTGAGATAATCTAGGTTTCTTCCTTAGGTCTGAAGCTATTATCTGGCTATATTATTTAAAATACAAAAATCAATTCCTCCTTCCTGTGACATTCAGGTCAGCACTAAAACCATAATCTAAGTTGATTATGGGGATTCACTTTCAAAAAAGAAAGACATCCAAAAAGTGGCATAAAGGGGCAGATGGGGTTTTTCCTTGCCAAATCGTTCCAATTCATTATTTTCGAAACCTATTTTCTAGATGGTTAGCTATATTGTTCATCTGCAGTTTGCCTAAATGTCAAGGAGGCATGCTAGAGGCATGATGTGGGTGGGTTTAGGGCATGTTTATGACTTAGATGCTTTTCCATAATCAAACGTAAAAATTTGTCCAGGGCACAATTGGAATGTTTGGAGCCAGACCTATTTTAACAACTAATAAGTGGCAAAAAGGTACCCAAACTGACCACTGAAGAGATGTCTCGCTCTCTCGCTCTCTCCAAGTGGTCACTGACCCCCATCCCACCCCCCAAAGAGGTAAATGAACCAATACATTCCTGCCTGTATGATAGCTGCAGAGTTATGGCCAGTCCTAGTAGATCGTGGTCAGTGCAGTGGACTGCAGAAAAGGGGACCCAGGCCTATATCCCACTCTAACTACTACACTTGTTGTAAAAGGTCTAAGTCCACCAAAAACCTACTCTACCGTCATAGAGCTGATACCTTAAGACAGTGTTCTTCAACCACCGGTCCGTGGACCGGTGCCGGTCCACAGGGCCAGCACTTGCTGGTCCACGGTGCGATCAATACGGCGTTATCTTTGAACCAGCTCCCTCTTCCTCACTGATTCAGTGCACAAAGCTACGGGCAGTGGCTCCTACGCATGTCCTGCGCCTGAACCGGAAGCCTTCTCTATAACGTTGCAACATCAGAGGGAAGGCTTCCAGATAAGGCACGGGATGCGCAAGGAGCTGCTGCCCGCAGCTTTGTGCACTGCATCAGTGAGGAAGCGGGAGCTGGCCTGAAGATAATACCGGGGGAAGCATAAAATAGCCAGGCAGGAGCAGACCAGAAGATAAGGCATATCGTGGAGGGAGGGAGACAACAAAGGTAGGGGGGAATGATTTTATTTTTGAATTTAGTGATTGAATTATGTCAATTTTGAGAATTTACATCTGCTGTCAGTGTGCTTTGTGTAGTTTAATTTTGTGGTTAATCATTATGTATTGTTAATAAGATTATATTGTGTATCTATGAAAAATCAATGGAAAAAAATAGTGTTACAATTAGTACTATTATGGGAGCGGGGTCTGGGGTGGAGATTGGGTAGAGATGGGCGGGGTCTGGCCCACGACTTAGCCCAGTGTTCTTGAACCGCCGGTCCACAGAATAATTATTTTATTTCTGCCGGTCTATAGGTGTAAAAAGGTTGAAAAACACTGCCTTAAGGCACAAAGGCTATTGATATGATATACAGTTGGGTACAGTAGGTATTTGGTGGGTTGTGGAGGGCTCACCATACAATATAAAGGGGTTATGATGAGGTGTGTATCTAGGACATTTTATGTTAAGTTCACTGCAGTGTTTTTCGAGGTGCCCCACAGCTCTGCTGGAATGTCTGTGTGAACAGTCTGTGACCCCCCCTGAAAAATTGCCTCACTGAGACTAAGTTTGAATGGATAGTGCGGAGTAGGTCAACCCTTTTTTTGGTGGGAAGGTGTAGAATGTAAAAAGACAGAGAACAGTGAGTTCCTAGCTTCTGATTATCCTATTTTTTCCACCCCTGGAGTACTGAACACCTGTGTGGAGAAAGTCCTAAGATGGTTTGCAACAGAGCTGCTAACCGACCCGATTCACAAAAAGGGCCCACTGTGTCAATCACCCATTTTTCGATCCAGCCATGCAAATAGTAAAACCCCATGCAAAATAACCAAGCAATTGATTCACTAAAACATTTGCTTGGCTATTTTGAATCGGGTTTTACTATCCTAAAACTCGACTGCTGTAGATCTGTCGGTAACTGTGTGTTACCGACAGGCCTGTCTGGGGTTGTTTCTTTTTTTTTGCAATGGCACAGACATTTTGCATTTATGACACATGCAAAATATCTAGCCAATTAAAAAAGCCTTCTCCCCTCCCCCCCCCCGACAAAGCGCTCCATTCCTTCCCAAACCCCCCAAAATGGCAGGAGGGATGCCCACTCCCTCCTGCCACTAGACGCTCCCACCTCCCCCGCGTGAATATGGCAGAAGGGATGCCCACTCCCTCCTGCCATCGGCCCCCACCCCCGCCAAACCCCTCCCCTCGAACTTAGATATAGCAGGAGGGATGCCCACTCCCTCCTGCCATTGGGACCCCCACCGCAGTCGCGGTCGGTCCCCAGTCTGGCCCACCTCTCCCAGTACCTTTATGTCGGGAGCAGGCAGGGTGCCCCTCCTGCTAATCTGGCCAGCAATTGTGCAATGTTGGCCTTAGGCCCCGCCCTGGTGCATCATATGATGCACGGGGAGGGGTCTAAGGCCCTGATTGGCTCAGGTGCTTTGGGCTCCTCCCTTGGGAAGGATTTGAGGCACCTGAGCAAACCAGAGACTTCCTTATGGAGGAGCCATCGGGAACTTCCTTGGGCTCCTCCCTAAGGAAGTCCCTGATTGGCTCAGGTGCCTCAGGCCCCTCCCAAGAGAGGAGCCCAAGGCACCAGAGCCAATCAGGGCCTTAGGCCCCTCCCCGTGCAGGACGACGTAGGCATCCCTTCTGCCATATTCGCGCAGGAGAGGTGGGAATGTCTGGTGGCAGGAGGGAGTGGGCATCCCTTCTGCCATTTTTTTTTTTTTTAATAATTTTATCTTTATTGAATTTCAATTTTTTATGACAAAACAATCATATTGAAATAAAACAGTATCCATGACATACAAGAAAATAAAATAAAGGACAATTAAATCATTATATCAACTGTTAGTTAGTCAACAATCATTGAGGGAGGAATAACCAAAAATCAAAGACTCTTTAACTCCATAACTTTCTTAGAAAATAATCAGGCAGCCTGAAGAAATCCCAAATACTTATATAGGAGCATTATCTTGGCTTCTGAAAGGGGTACTTGCAGTTGTCGCCTCCTTATCCAAAATAAATCTAGATAACTGTATAGATTTGCTCCTTTAAAATTAACCAAACATTTGCATGGAAATCTAAATATAAATGTTGCTCTTTAATTTTAAAACCTGAGGACTCGAAAGCAAAAACTGTTTCTTCTTTTTTTGTGTGTAGAAACATCTGGGTACATCTAGAAATATCTGGGTACATTCTTATTTTTTTTATTCAGAAACAAAACATCTTTATATTTAAAAAATAACTTTAAGAGCCAATCCCTATCTGAATCTAAAGCTAATTGAAGAAAAAGTGTGGCAGTTGTTAACTGTTCTGCTTCTGACTTATCTAATAAATTAGGCAAATCCAAAACATCTATTGCAGGTTCCTGGTGATCCTCCGGAGTTTACTTCTATCCCAAGGAAATATAATAAATTTTGGAAAGTGGCGAAAAAGAATTTTGTGAGACTTTCAGAACCTCCGAGAGATAACGTTTAAACATATCCAATGATAGTTAATTTGGGAAATTTAATCAGTCTCAAGTTTTGTCTACATGCTAAATTCTCCAAAATTTCCATTTTAAAGTTAATATTGTCCTTATCCTTTATTAGAAGTTGGGTTTATGTTCCCAAAACTTCCACTTTTTTGATGTTCACATGATTTTTTCTCAAGTTTGCCCACTTTTTCTTGTAAAATTACAGTCTCAGTAAGTATCCCAGAACAATGAGTAGATAAGGTTTGCAATTGAGATCCCAGTGAAATCTGTAGAGATGAAATTGCTTCCCAAATTTAGTTGATGTCAATCACTGAAGGTTTTTCCAAAGGGGCTAATGCACTGTTAAATTGTAAATCTTTGAATTGCACAGTACCTGTTTGTAGATTCGAAAATAGTGTTGGTGGCTCTTGCAGTTCCCCTGTCTGTTCCAAGATGTTCCGTTGGGGCAGTTGTGTTGGAAGGGCTGTAGAAACCCTCTGGACTGCTCGTTCTCCTTCCTCCTCCTCACAGCTCTCAGCGGCAGCCGCAATGCTCTCCTCACTACCCTCCTCCTATAGTTCCAGTTGGGGGAGTGGCTGCGCCGGCATGCTGTATTACTCCAGAGAGAGACTGGTCGCCTCGAAATAAGTGTCAGGGCTCTCTGACATGCCCTCATCTCGTGCCAAGGACTTACTCTCCGGTTCTCTTTGGGGCCCGTGTTCGACAAAAGCATCCATCGGGCCAGGTAATTGTTGCTGTCCGGGTTCCACAAGGAAGACCCGTGTCTTATATGTCTGCTTCACCATTGGTGGGGCTCAGCCTAATGCCTTTAGGCTGCCATCTTAGATAGACTCCTCCCCACTGCCATTTTTTGGGGGTTCAGGGAGGGGGGAGGCAGGGAGGGAGCGCTTTGTCAGGGGGAGGCTTTTTTTTTCTTTTCTTTGCTAGATATTTTGCATGTGTAATACATGCAAAATATCTGTGTGATTATAAAAAAATGGAAATAAAATGGCAGAAGCCCTGACAGCGATTGAGTCGGGGAGTTTGCATGCAAATGATTTGCACCTCCGTACAAATCATTTGCATGCAGACAGAATAGTGAATCCATCGCTGTTTAAAAATTGGCCAGAGAATTGGCCTACAGCGATTGAGTCACTATCTTTAGTGAATCTGGGCCTTTATGTTTCAAGGGGATCATGGGAGAGGACAGAGGAAGTGAGTGTGAGAATATCTGAGTAGTCCAACTGTACTATAGAGAACGGAATGAGCTTTATGATTATAGAAATACAAAAAGAGGGAAAAAAAAAGAACCTTTTACACCTGATGACTACCAACGCTTAAGGAAATTATAAATAGTTGATTTTGAAGCCTATAATCCAATTAAACTAAAAGTTGCAGTTCTCAGTTAACCTTTGATTCTGGCTTGAATTCTTCCATTGCAATTTAGGTAATTGAACCCGGGATTGTAATTCTCCAACCCGCTGGAGGAAGTCCAGCGGCTCCGGCCATAGCCTATGCCCAGCTTGAGTAACTGTAAGAACTGCCCCACTTCTAAATTACTTTTGTGAACCCTGATCGTGGGTGACCTGACCCCACAGAGCTGGCCAGAGCCTGTGAACCGCATGCAGGCGGAGCCAGGGTTACACTACTATAGATGCTTACCCCCTTCTAATCTCAATGGCTTGCTTTGTGCGTTTTTCTTTTGGACTTTCTTTTTTTTCTTCAAAAATGGTTCAAACAAGATAGATGCACATCTGAAAAATGGCCATTTTTACATTTTTTTTTAAAGGATAGGCCTTTTGCAGTTTTACTGGAGTTTGTGTCTTCTGCAAAACGGCCAAACTCGGATTTTAGATGTCATATTGAAAATGGCCCTCTCTGTTTAACACGGATATAATATCTTATATTAAAAAATGCTAAGCGCGTATGCGCACTCACCGCCGTGTTCCTGATCCCTGATCTGTCGGGCTGTGGCCGGCAAGAGTGTGCATGCGCGCTAAAGTGCATGAAAGGCGGTGCGGAGCGGCGGCTGCCTGGAGGAGGGCTTCACGGAGCGGCACTGGCGGTGGCTGCCAGGAGGAGGGCTTCGAGCCACTGAGGGTTGGGCGCTGCTCCCATGAGGATTGCGGACGGAAGATAGATTTGGCCATAGCTAAGTAAGTTAGACGGCCGACAAACCTCCCGGCTCCAGCAACGTCCGAGGCACAGTAAACACGCTGCTTCGCTTCCTTCTACTGGCCTGATTTCCTCTGCCACATCCCTGATGACATCATCAGAGATGCGGCAGAGGAAATTAGGGCAGTAGAAGGCCATGAAGCAGCATATTTACTGTGCCTCAGACGCTGCTGGAGCAGGGAGGTTTGTCTGCCGTCTAGCGGTGGGAGGATCGGCTGGAAGGGTCAACGGGGGTTTCGGGTGTGTCGGGTAGAGTCGGCGCTGGGGGAGGAGGGGGTTAAATGGAAACATGCTGCTCAGGGGGATGGGAAGGAGGCAGGCAGGCTGGCTTTGGGGGGGTGGGGGGGGTTTAAATGGAAACATGCTGCTCAGGGGGATGGGAGGCAAGCAGGCAGGCTGGCATCAGGGGTGGGGTGGGGGATATAAATAGAAACATGCTGCTCAGGGGGATGGGAGGCAGGCTGGCATGGGTGGGGGTGGGACAAAGTCTGGAAGATAGTGATGGGGACATAGGAAGGAGGCACTGGGGGCACTAAGGACATAGAAAGGGGCACTGAGGGCAATAAAGACATAAGATGCACTAAGGACACAGGAAGGAGGCACTGGGGGCACTAAGGACACAGGAAGGAGGCACTGGGGGCATTATGGGTACAGGAAGGCAGTACTGGGGGCACTAAGGACGTAGGAAGGGGTACTAAGGACATGGGAAGGAGGCACTAGGGGCACTAAGGACATAGGAAGGGGCACTAACAACATAGGGAGAGACACAGACAGAAGAAATGACAGATAGGCAGCGTCTAAGGAGAGAGAGACAAAGAAAAAAAAAAAACAAGATAGACAGACATCTACTCTAGCATCCGTTAATGTAACGGGCTTAAACACTAGTCTAATATAAATTCCTTGCACACAGTCTCCAGTTCTTGTGTGCATCACCAGTGCTTTTCATTCACAATACATTAGTTGCCAGTATTTTCAGTGACTGAAAATCCACTTTACTCTTTGAGAATCCATCTGCATTTCTGACCTAATCAACAATTTATCAAGTCTTAAACCATATTACCTGCATGTATTATGTAAACTGCTTTGATTGTACAATAGAAAGATAGTATATCAAGAATCTAATAATATAACAAATCATAACAAAGTCCTGAAAATGTACACAGAGTATTTCTGAAAGTCCTTGAAGGACAGAATAATTATGTATGTCACCATATCTATGGTTTTCTCACAACTCTCCACCCTTAAAGTTTAATTCCCTTCCTTCACGTAGCATAGTTATAAAGTTTGCTCTACTTATCGCCTTCACACTTAAAGCACTTGATAAAAACTTTTACAACAATCCATCAGAAAATGAAGAAGTGATCTGAAAACTGTATGGTCCTTGCTCATAAAGTCATGAACATAAATTAGAGCAGACATGTCCTTCCTCTAAGAAGTCTAAGGGCTAGATTCACTAACCTGACTTCCGGGTCCAATCCATGGCCGATTCCAGCAGGTCTGATCGATTCACAACAGCCAAATATTGAAATAAGTGTGATCGGAGGAACAACCCCCTCTGCCCGCACGGATCGCTAGCGTGTGAGTCTGACTCGTGCACAGACCATCTGCTTTCCCTGCAAATGGTCTGTGCATGCTTTTTGTGTCCATTTTGGGGTGTTTTTTTTTTTTTTTTTGCTGGGTGTTTTTTTTTTTCCTGACCCTGATTCTCCTACTCTCCCAGGGAAGAGCTATCCCCAGCGGCAGCAGCCTCTTCCCTTTCGCCAACACTGTCAGCTGGTCATGCCCTGCTCTCTGCCACCTTCCCTGCAGGGCGAGCCCACGGGCTGATAAAACATGGCTACAAATTTCATTGCTTATGAACTAATTTTATAAAACACATGCATAAATAATGCACTTTTCTCAACTCCCATCTCTTGCCCGCCCTAAGGAATGCCCATGCCCCATTCTCATAAAAGTATATAATAAGAATCTATAGCGTGTACTGTTATTCACATATTTCCTGGATTTCCCTGGACGTGTCCTCCTTTTTGAGGATATGTCTGGGGTCTGAACAGATTTTCAAAACCTGGCACTTTGTTCAGGTTTTGAAAAGCTTTCCAGGTAGCAGCGATGTCAGAACGGCATCTGCGCATGCGCGGATGCAACCCAGTAACGTCGCGTGCATGCTCGCATGTGTGCAAGGTCACCGATCCACACCAGCGCATGCATAAAGATGCCCTCCTGACAAGCGACCAGGTTGAGGGGGCTGGGGCTGGAGGCGGAACTGAGGGCGGAACGGGGAGTGATTTGGGTGGAATGTGACATGACTCAGGTGAAACGGGCCAGCCCTCATTCCCGAAAATCTGGTGACTCTTATATTTGGAGTGGTTTAGTGGTTAGAGCTGCTGTTCAATCCCAAACTGTTCCTTGTAATTCTGGGCAAGTCACTTAGTATTCCATTGTCCCAGGTACCACAGTTAGATTGTGGTGGAGATAGAGACTGTGTCTGAATTCAAGAGGGCCTGCAGGGCTTGATATCTTGGAGAGAGAAAGAGATAATGGTTGCTGAGGATGGGCAGACTAGATAGGCCATTTAGACTTTATCTGCCATCATGTTTCTAGGGCAGAGAGGGAAAATGCTTAAAGAGTGTTGTATACCATTTTGGGTGAATCTCTTCATGAAAAGGCAGTAAGGGAGCAATTCTATAAGAGGCATTAACTTACCCCCCCCCCCCCCCACACACACACACACACACACACTTTTTTTTTTTTAACAAAACCGTAGTGTGGTCATCAAGCCTGGGCCCTCCCTGCACTCCAAGCTTTACTGAGCCCTCCGGCTACTCCTTCTTCCAGACTCTTGCAGTTGCTCAGGAGTCTTTTCCCAGATTCTTCCAGTCCCTCAGTCATCTTTTCCTGAACTCATGCCCTGAGGACTCACCCTGCTTCTTAGCTTCTCTCTGTGAGAACTCTCCCAGCTACTCACCCTCCTGGTCACACACACAACTTCATCAGGCCCCCCTGCCAGTCATCAAGCTTGAGTCCCACTTGGACTCCAAGCTCTATTGAGCAGGCCAGGCCAGTCCAGTCTATCAGGCTTATCAAGGGTTAGGCCAAAGCCAACACTCCTCCCCTTACGGATCACCTGGCTCCCAAAGGAGCTTCTGCACTTAGCTTGGGAAATGTCCTTTTCAGCACCTTACTTCACTCAGGGTAAGTAGACAGCACCCAGGGGCCTTTGCAGGATCTTATGTAAATTAGCTCATTTCTGCTGCTCAGGCTCCCTCTGCTGGCCAGTGACAGGAACATCACATAAATAGGCTGAAAATATACATGCCTGATCTGTTTGTCACAGTGCACTAGCCACTTTCAGGCAAAGTTAAGCATAAGAGATCTAGAGCTTTATGGGGCTCATTTTCCAAAAAAGAAAAATGTCCATAATGGGGCATAGAGGGGCAGATTGACATTTTTCTTACCATACCCTTCCAATTTATTTATCTATATATTTCTATACCTCACAATCCAAATTTCTTGGCAGTTCACAACAGAACATACATACTACATCAAACGTAGACAAAGCATAAAAAAGTAATCTGCTTAAAGTTCCTTCCTGTAGGTGTCTAATATTCAAAACTGGTTAAGTTCATTGTTTTGGCTGTTCGCCATCAATTATGCCATTGTTTAGACAGCACTATTCACTATTTTTGAAATGTATTTTGTAGACAGGTTTCTATAGTGCCTATCTACAGTTTGTCTAAATCTCAAGAGGGCATGGTAAAGGCGTGGTTTAGGTAGGACTAGGGTGGGCTTATAATTTGGACATTTTTCTGCAATAATCAAACATTTTAGAAAATGTCCAGGGCACAATTTGGACATAGACCTGTTTTAACAACAAATAAGTGCTAAAAAGGTGCCCAGGCTGATCAGATGACCACAGGAGGCATGAAGGCATGATCCCCCCCCACCCCAATGGTCACTGACCCCTCCCACCCCTCACCCCCAAAGATGTGAACAGAACAGTACATTCCAGCCTGTATGATAGCATCAGATGTTATAGCCAGTCCTACTAAAGCAGCAAGCAGGTTCCTGGAGTAGCTTAGTGGGTGGTGTATTCAACCATAGAGATGGGGGCTTAGGCCCCATCCCACAAACTACTACACTTATAGTGAAATATGTGAGCCTTTCAAAAAATCCACTCAATGAATGTTGGCACTGTCATCTCGAAGCAGGGACTTTAGATCATTTATTATTCTATTGTCCATTCATTCTGAATTTTTGGAAATCAATTTGGGACCAAATTAACTGTTTATTAGATAACCCTGTGGCATTATCATATGATAACTGTGCTGTTTGGTATAGCAATGAGAGCAAAAAGTCAGATATCTACAAATAATAACAAATTATTACTTATAATGACTGGGGTTGCCATTCAACAAATTACATATAATTGGAAAAATTGGAATAGATTAAATTATAATTTTTGGTGGAACTCCTTATGTCATATTTATAAAATGGAGAGACTTATTGCAGTACAACAGGGTTGTTTCAGGAAATTTCAAGATATTTGGGAGCCATTAACAAAGTATTGTAATGATTAGAAAAATCTTGTTTCCCTTAAATTTACAAGTTCAATTATGGGGTGGGAGGGAGGGTATTTTTATTGTTACATGTTGTAAAAATATTGATTATATGATAGATAAGGCTGGGGAGGGGGGAGATAAGAGAATGTTATATGTATCATTGTTGATTATTAAGTGATATATTTATGGTTATTTGTATGGATATGTTATCACACTTATTATAAGTTTAAAAAAATGAATAAAGATTAAAATAAAAATAAAAAATCCACTCAAATCTCATTGTACCTATATCCACTCAAATCTCATTATACCTATATGTACATTATGTAACCCGTCCTGAGCTCTTTGGGGAGGATGGGATAGAAAATGAATTAAATAAATAAATTTAAGTGACACCTGAAGGCATAAGGACCTCGTGTTATTATATCTATTGATATGGTGTACAGTTGGGCCAGTAGGATTTGGGTGGGTTTTGGAGGGCTCACCATACATTATAAGGAGGATATGGTGAGATGTATGCCTGGGCCTTTTTGTGTGATGTTCACTGCAGTTAAGGTTACCAGACGTCCAGATTTTCACCGTACATGTCCTCCTTTTGAGGACATGTCTGGGAGGCCGGCCGGCTTTTCAAAACCCAGCACTTTGTTCAGGTTTTCAAAAGAAATTGCATTGGGAGGAGGCTTAGGTGCATGCGCAGATGCCTTCCTGCCCGATGAACAGGCAGTGGGGGGCGGGGCTAGGGGTGGAGCTGAGGGCAGATGTAGGGCGTAACAGGGCGGGGATGGATAGAATTGGGCAGGCCTAGGGGCAGGTCTAGGGGGGGGTCTGAATTTTACTGATGTAAAATCTGGTAACTCTAACTGCAGTGTCCCTACTGCTCTGCTCTGGGATATGTCCAGTCTACTAAAAATGCTGGCCCCTCCTATATCCCAATGGCTTGTTTATTGCGTTTTTCTTTTGTATGTGTTTCTTCTTTTTTTTTTTTTTTAAATGGTTTAGGTTCAAAAAATTTTTATTATTGCAAATATCAGCAAATACAATGCCATGGCATCCCAAGGGTATACAGAACAAACAATGATGCATCATATACAATAATAGAACAAACATGGACAGAAGAAGAATAACAGCAACCAAACTCCCCCTCCCCCCCCCCCCTGTTCCTACTCTATATAGGGCAAGCGAGACTAATGAGGACGGAAAGGCACTCCGAGGCCCTGGACTTAATAAATGGTTTAAAAAAAAAATAGATACACTGAGAACAAGCCCATCTGAGAAATAGCCATTTTCAAAACAAAAAGATAGACTTTTTTCTGTTTCAGAAATGGTCATGCTCACTACTGGATTTTTGTGCGTCTTCCGCAAAAAAAGTCCAAACTCTGATTTGAACGTCATACTGAAAATGTCCCTCTATCTGTCTATCACATTACTGAGCTCAGTTGTTACTGACACAACCAGGTGGAATTACAACAGCAACACTTCAATAGGCAGGCAAAATATCTCTTATACTGGAGACTCTGAATTATTATTTTATGCACTGCTGTAGGCTTTCAAAATAATTTATGAATAATTTCCTAACCAAGTGATTTGCAGGCTGCATATTTTCATTTCTTAGGAGTTATTTTATTTGATAATGACATTAGATATTAGAAATTCAGACAGCTGGCGTGTTTATCCTTACTTGAGTGTATTAACCTCTTTAGCCCCTTTTTTTCCAGAAGAAGGATTCGGCATTACAGATTTGACTGTCAGCTGCAGTGCCTAGCGGCTGCTTGGATTGGCACTCTGACAGGCTCTAAAGTCCAGTGCGGCAAGTAAACATGGATGACATTGCAGATAGATAGAACGGGCTGACTTGAGACACCTGCAGCTGCTTGCACCAGGAAACAAACAAACAAAAAAAAAAAAAGAAGCAAAGGTTGTGATCACTGAGGTAGAAAAATACTAAGTTTGCCTCGTTCCTTTGTCACAGTATTTTTTTTAAAAAATCAGGTTGTTAATTTTGAAGCATTTCCACTAAGTGCTGGTTGTGTATCTCTCTTACTGGTGAGAAACTGGTACAGCGCCACTGGCATGGATGATACTAGGAGATAAAAACAGGGATTCTAGGAAAATGGATGGATAAAATTTATGTTAGGGGTATGTAGGGTTTCCTTTTGCATTTGCCGTATTTGCTTTTCATTATCTTCATTTCCTTTGTTTAGTTCCGTTTTTTTATTTTTCAGGTGCACAATTTGTCAGTATTACACCCTACCTACCTATCTACTAGTTCAGCCCCTACCCCCAGCCAACTAAATCCAGGAAGATTTAATAAAAAGCTCCCAGGCTTCTCACAATCATCCACTGGCGAAATCTAATATTATAGTAGTGACAGTGATAATGCTCAGAAAATGGCTACCTGGTAGCACTCATTTTCTTTTCTTTTTTTTTGTAAATCTTTATTCATTTTCAAAATGTATACAAAGTGCAAACAAAGTATACAGTCAGATAACACATATTTCAGCACTTATTTTCAAACACATACTAAACAAAATACTTTACTTCCTCCCCCAACCCTCCCTCCCACCCTCTCTGGATGTGTGTAGATGTCATCTAGGAATTAAAGGTTAATCAATTAATCAGTCTTTTGTTTAACAAATGCCTCTAATGGACCCCTTATGTTATTAAACTTTATTTCCCATTTGTTCTGCATACATTCTTTCATAGCTGTAAAACAAACAGAGTGTTTCCCACCAAGAAGAACAATTTAATCTATCCCAGTTCTTCCAGTTTCTTGTTATCAATTGTATGGTCACCCCTGTCATAATCAGAAGAAGTCTGTTTTATAAATGTCTGTTGACTTAGCTTTCAACAACATCCCAAATAGGACCACGTCATAGGACAATGGTATAGAGACATCAAGTACCATATTAATTTTTCCCCATATGGATCTCCAAAAATTGAGTATCAATGGACACTAAAACAACAAATGATCCCTACTTCAAGATGACAATGCCAGCATCTATTAGACTTTCAACTATCCAACTTTTGCAAACGAACTGGGGTCCAAAAAATTCTATACAACAAAAAACAAACAAACTCAAGTTCGTATTATTGATGCTGATGCTGTATATCTCATTCTCCAAGTCCAAACCGTGGTCATTGTGTAGCAGAAATATGCTGCTTTGTTTCAATACTCCAGATGTCTTTTAGGCTTGTTTTAGATTTTTTATTCAGAAATTAATTTGTACCACTTGGCGGCCTGATGACCTTGCAAATCTGTCTGAAAACATAGGCTCGTCAAGCTATACTGATTTTTTTTTTAAGGTGCGCCAATCAGGGAATTTCTGAATGGTACAGCACCCATTTTCAATCATCGCACATATCAGAAAGATATTTTCTTAATGAACAAGGAACCTTCTGACTAAACATGCTTTCTTCTCAAATATCCTTCTTCAGTGCAATATAATCATCTCCACTTGAAGTCATCAGTGAAATTCAAATGCTATAAGATTAGGTTTCAACAGTGGCTGATTGTTTCTGTTTTTGTTGGGATTTTTTTTTTTTTTTATTTGATATACTGTATATTGAAGAATATATTGAATTCAGGAGTGTTTTGGGATGTTCAGCATTGGATTACAAATGAACCGGGGACTGGACATTTAGCTAATCCTTTGTTGAATATTGGTAAATCCTTGGGCCCAACTGATGGCAGTTGAGCATGCTAATCCAAGTATTCTATAACATTGTGCCTAATTTCTAGAAATGCCCCTGAGCCCCCTTTCCCCTTGCCTTCATGCTGTCCATGCCCCTCCCATGGCCACACCACATTTTGAGTTGCGTACTATTTCCCCCCTATGAGCGTCTGAGCTAATTTTGCCACGGCCAATGATAAAAAAAAGCCTAATGTGGTTTTGTAAAGGGATGCCTATGAAATTTAGGGCACATGTTACAGATTGGGGCTTAGGGCACATGTGCACATAACTCCTAATTACTCCCAGTTAAGTTCCAATTAAGTCTAATTAACTCCATTAACTGATTGTTTGCATCTAATTGACTAGTTTATGTGCACATTTGGGATCTATGCCCAACTATGGGCACTCAACTTTAGGTGACCTATAGAGAATGTTGGTATAAACATCTGATCTCAAAGCAGTGGCGTGCAGTGGCATTTATAGCAGGGGATTCGGTAGATGAGCTAAACAAGGGGTGACCAACCTTGGCCCTCGCCAAGTCAGGATTTCTACAATGAATATGCATGAGATCTATTTGCATACAATGGAGGCCGTGCATTCAAATAACTGAATGCATATTTATTGGAGAAATCCTGGAAACCCGACTAGATTGAGGTTCTCGAGGACCGAGGTCATGTCTTGGTCTCTTTCCGAAAGTCACCTATAATATTTGCTACTTCTTTTGACTTCTGTATTGTTGTGAATAAACTTATCACCACTGAACTCTATCCTTCAGTTATACAGACTGACATTATATGATGTAGAACTGCAGATATCATTAAAAATACTATGAGCAATACAGACTGTGTGAGATTTTGAGGCTGACGCAGCAAGTTATTGTGGACCCACAAACAAGAAGCAAAAGCAGAGAGCAGCAGACACATGAACTCCAGGGCACATGCACTAAATATCTAGGGCTAATTTTGCCCACAGTTGACACAGTTTAATAAAGCTGACCATCTAGGGCTAGGGTTGTCAGATGTCCGCGAAAACCTGTACATGTCCTCTTTTTAAAGTTGTCTGGGTGCCTGAGCTGACCATCTCTGGCTAGGGTTGCCAGATAGTAAATTTTCTTATCACTCTCATATTAGCACAGTTGTCCAGAAATGCTTTTATCGACTTAGAATGATACGTTCTCTTGCTAAGTTGCTTGAACCGTCCTCTCTAAACACACTGATCCATTCTTTAGTAATCTCCTGTATAGACTACTGCAATGCCCTATATAAGGGCATCACAAAAAAGGAAATCAGACGGCTTGAGATCGTGCAAAACACATCTATTAAGATCATTTACGGCGCGAAGAAATACGATCATGTTTCACCTCTTCTGTTCAACGTACATTGGTTACCAGTTGAACACAGAATCAATTATAAAATTCTACTTTTAGCATTTTCAACAAAATCAAACAATCATCCTGATTTCATCAACAGACTTTTAATTCCTTATAATACATCAAAATCTGTTCGTTCAATGTCTCAGAATCTCCTTGTTATACCCTCTCTAAAACTGATTAATACGATGTACTCCAATAACTTTGCTGTCACAGCCCCTACTCTTTGGAATTCGATGCCTAAGCATTTACGTAGTGAACCAGACTTAAAACAATTTAAAGCAAAACTGAAAACATTCTTGTTCCAAGATGCCTTTGGATAACAACTGTCCTGTTAAGGGCATATTTTAATATTTTAAAATTTTAATGTCTTTAATATTATAATATTTTGATATTTAAAAAAAAAAAAAACTTTGAAAATTTTAAAACTTTAAAATTCCAAAATTTAAAACATAAAGTAAATTGTTATTTTTACCCTAGCCTATCGTATTTTCCTTTCATGTTGCACCTTTTCTATAAAAATTGTAGTTTTTCCCCACTCTCCTATTATTTGCAATAGGTCTGTACGTCTTGTGCTTTTAATATTCGGATTGTCTTCCCGTATCCCCTGTTTTTTATTTGTTTTTATAATGATATATGTTTTTATGTAACACTACATTGTAAACCGCTTAGATATTTGTTTAAGCGGTCTAAAAAATTATTTTAAGAAACTTGAAACTTGAAAACCCGTGCATATCCTCTTTTTAAAGGACTGTCCGAGTGTCTGGAGGGATTTTGCACTTTGCCTGGGTTTTAGAAGGCCCCGAGTTTGGGGCTTCATCTGGAAGGCCTCTGCTCATGCTCAGATGTCGACGTGATGAAATCGCACGCCTGTGTGCATGTGCGTGATGTCATCATGTCGATGTCCATGCATGTGCAGAAGCTCTCCCGATGTGCTTGCGGAAGGAGACTGGGGGAGCGGGACTGGGGGTAGAATGGGGCAGGGCTGTGGGTGGTATGAGGTGGGGCTGGGGGCAGAACAGGTTGGGGTAAGGTGTCTTCTTTTTTAAATAAGAAATCTGGTAACCCTGCTGTGAGCTAAATATTACCTCCAATGTGCCTGAAAATGGAAATCTATGTATATTAGTGCCTCGCCACCTATTTTTCCTGTGGGTAAACTGAACATGAGGTGGTTATCTCCAGGCATTCTTTTAACCATAGAAAGGAAGGGGGTGGGAGGGGGGGGGGAGGAAGAGAGCATTGGGCACTATTTAAAAACAGGATTTTTATTGAGATTCTTTGATATAGTTCTGCAAAAGCAACTGATAAATAAACTGAGTACCCTCGGAATGTGTCCTAAGTGACTGACTGGGTTAGAAACTGGTTAAGTGAAAAGAGACAAGACGGTAGTGATAAATGGAGTTTTCTCTGAAGTGGTTTGCTGCAGAGATTGGTCCTTGGAACGGCTCTTTTTAACATCTTTGTGAGTAATATTGTGGAAGGGCTGTCTCTTTGTAGATGATAGCAAATTCTGTAGTAGGGTAGATTCTCCAGAGAGTAATAAGGCCCCCCACCCCACCCCTCCCCGGGTGCCATCTTGGTCTGTCAAGTCTATGGGGGGTTTTAGACAGGGAAGGTTGGCTTGACTTGACCGGTCAGTGTTGAAAATTGGCAGTTATCACGTGAAACAGTCAGGTAACTTTTAGCCACTAACCGGGTATATTCAGCGGAGATAACTGGTTAAATAGCACTGAATATCAACTGGATTTAAAAAACAAGGCAACAGAAGTAAAATTCAGTACAAGTTGAAGAGGACAAATCCCGATAGTAAACAGAATATAGTTTTATAAAATCAATCTTCACAAACACAGACAATCCAATTGCAAAAAACATCAGAGCCACACAAAATTACTTTCCAAGCTCCTTGAGAAAGCTACAAGAATGTGGGGACTGCTAATTCCTCCCCGCAATCCAGAAGAGGTGCTGTAAGAGGACTTCCAGAGACAGCGAGATCTTCACTGATAAGAATTTACTGAGTAATTGCTTACATACTTTGGAAAAGGAAATCTTAAAGCTAAATAGATAAACTCATTTATTTTATTTTAAGGGCTCCTTTTACTAAGGTGCGCTAGGACTTTAACACACGGAATAACATGTGCTACCTTGCCACGCGCGCTAGACCTTAACGCCAGCATTGAGCTGGCGTTATTTCTAGAAGTGTAGCGCGCGGTATTTTCCTGCATGCGCTAAAAACACTAGTGCACCTTAGTAAAAGGAGCCCTAAGTATTTTGCTCACTTAGCAAGGGAGTTTTAGGGATAGGGTTTTTTTTCTTAGCATAGGAAGTATCTGTTAGTGTAAATAGGCTAGCATTTCAAGGGGTTATTTTAAAATTGCTGTAGTATCAGTATAAAGCACAGCTAATAGGCACAGATAGCTTCAGTTTAGACTTTTTATAAATTAGCCATTTCAAAAGGCAGAAATATCAAGGCAAACTGAAAACAAGCTATTTGAATATCTAGTTTAAAATATTTACTAGAGAGAGTTACTTTGCAGGAGTTTTCTTTAAGCATCAGTATAAATGCTGTATTCAGTTGTCTGTCAATCAAACCACAGTGACTGATTAAAGACAAAAATTTCAAAAGGGCCCACTGACACATTATTTGCAGTACCAGTGCCAGAAATGGTATTCAGTTCTGATGAACCAGAGAAACTCAAACAAAAGGGGCAGTTTGACATATTGAACAGTAGCAAATCACCTGGACAGGATGGTATACATCCCAACGTGCTGATAGAATTCAAAAATCAATTTGCAGAGCTATTTTTCTTTAAAATCTAGCATAGTATTGGAAGACTGGAGGGTGATGCCAATTTTTAAAGAGTTCCAGAGGTGATCTGGGAAATTATAGATCGGTGAGTCTGACGTCGGTGCCAGGCAAAATGGTAGAGACTATTATAAAGAACAAAATGACAGAATATGTATATAAGCATGGATTGATGAGAGAAAGCCAACATGGATTTAGTCAAGGAAAATTTTGCCTCGCCAATCTACTGCATTCCTTTGAAGAGATGAATGAACATGTGGTAAAGATGAATCAGTTGATACTGTGCATTTGGATTTTCAAAAGGCATTTGACAAAGTACCTCATGAAAGACTTCTGAGGAAATTAGAGATTCATGGGATAGGAAGTAATGTCCTAATATGAATTAAGAGAGAAAACGGAGAGTAGGTTTAAATGGTCAAAATTCTGAATGGAGAAGGGTAAATAGTGAGGTTCCCTAGGGGTCTACGTCGGAACTGCTGCTTTTTAACATATTTATCAATGATCTAGAGATAGGAATAACTAGTGAGATAATTAAATTTACTTTCTTTTTATTGCCCAAGTTCTGTTCTCCATGACAAATTTTCTTTAGTCTTTTCAAATAGTAAAGATCTCTGCCTGTCAAAAATAAAGCATCAGTATATCTTGGCTCACAACTAAAGTTGTGAAATATTTTCCAATGTTGTTAGATGTCTCCATATTACAGCATCAAGCTAGTATGCTTTAAACCGCGGTAATAGGTAATGACAAATATGCAATAGGGAAGGATTCTACTTTGTTACTCACAAATTAGGGGATTTAAGCAGGAAATGTGCACATCATGCCAAAATGCCATCAACTCGTGACTTTCCTGTTCAGTTAACCTCGCATCCACTGTGTAACTTCCTTAGCTTGAACTGTGCTCCTGAGGGGTGTGGAGGCTGAAATATAGATGGGATATCAATGGCATGGTGCCAATGCCTACTGAATAGGGGAAAATGGGTGTCTCCTATAGAAGAGATCTGTTGTTCTTGTTTAAAAAAAAAAAATTCCTTTGGCTCATGATTAGGAATATTTTGACTCCTTAATAACAGTACATAGGTCAGTCACAAGATTATCTAGACAATTATTTGTAAATTATTGCCTTTGATATCCAAATAGATTAGCATAAGCAAACTGTATTAGTGGATGGATATGGTGACTCAGAGGTGAGTGCTCTGCCCTGCCATACAATAGACCTGTGTTCAGTCTCCAGATTGGAATTTATCTCCTTGGAGTAGCCAAGACATTTGGATGTTGTGGAGGCAGCATTCACATTCCTTGGGGGAAGGGCTCTCAACCATCATGCACCACTGATACCTAGTGGTCATAGGCATTTCCACACCTCAAGGGCCATCAACCAGCCAGGTGTTTGGAATATCCCAAATAAATATGCTTATGAGAGATCTGCATACGTTTGAGGTCTTGTCATGAGAAGCTTTCCTATTGTTGCAGCTACCAGTCCAGAGAAGCACATTTTGATCTAAGGATATATCCATGATCCCAGCCACTCTTAACTTGTGAGATTTCAAGACAAAAGACTGCATCATTTGCACAGAGAGAAAATAAAGCATTCTGCCTTCTTGTGCTAGTTTTAAAAATGTAATTTTCAGCCACACAGCCATCTTGTAGGTAACTAACTATACAATACAACTTGTATAGCACAATTTTCTACATGGAATCAATGCAGCTCACAGCAAGAGGGTTTACATTAGTGACTAAGTTAGAGATAAGCGAATCTAACATAGATGCTAAGGTTGAGATAATATTGATGGGATGGAGATGAAGTCTTCAAGTAGCATTCAGTGATTACAAGGGCAAAAAGTATGTCTTTAGTTGGTTTTTTTTTTCCTGAACAGATAGTATGTGGCGAGTTGGCACAGATACTCAGGCAGATTGTTCCAGATGTGTGGTCCTAGGAAATCAAAGGTGGAGTTACATATCTTCTTCTGGCGTACTTGTTTAGAAGATGGGAATGGTATCTTGAAGCGCTGTGTAGACCTTGAATTGAAGAAGGTCTGGGCGACCTTAATGTTAGACACTAGTCTGCTGGAATTTTCTCAGCAGATAGCTTTGTGGATCACACCAGCCAACTTGTAGTGAATCTGTTTTTTTTACTGGTAACCAGTGCAGTTTAAGCAGTAATGGATTGGCTCTGTCTAAACGGCCTTGCCACTGCATTTCGGAGCACTTGTAGTCGCTTCAACTTTTTCTCTTTATTACTGTAGTAGAGGGAGTTGCAGTAATCTAGGCAGGGTAGTAGGACAGCTTGCGCCACCTTTCTAAAGCTGTCTAAGAATTTTTAGCACATGATAGGATTTTTACAAAATTACTTCAGAGGTTAGGTACTCCACCCCCCCCCCCCCCCCCCCCCCGAGATTCAAAACTATTTAACCAGCCAGGAACAGCACCTGCCAGTTAAATATCATATCTGTGTCAAACTGCGGATAGTCAGCAGAAGATAGTCTGCTATCTCCCACTGAATATTCGTGGTTAGCAGTTAGCCGCTAACTGGCCATATCGTAAGATATAGCCATCTAGGCGCGGATATTCGGCACCTAACTTGCTATGTTTAGTGGCTAAAATAGTCTGCATAAATAGGAGACCTATCTTTAGCTGCTAAGCACTTAGACAGTTAGCACTGACTGTTGACATAACTGGTTAAGTTGCTCCAACTAAAAGTAAAACTGGATATTCAATACTGGTCGCCAGAAATGGCCTGGCATTGAATATCCAGGTTGAGTGCCGACTTGGTCAGACATCATGTTACTCAGTGCCAGCTGAATTTCAGCCACCTAGTTTTAAGTGACTGACATTTAGGCACATTCAAGAATGGAGTTTTAGCCTGGTGCAGGATAATTTATCATTTATGTATATATTTAATAAAATATGCATGTACAGTATGTGCATACATTCTGCAATAACATTTATGTCTGCTCAAGAGTCGGTGTAAATGTCCATAGCTTCAATTTCCACCAGTTTACCCCTGTTATTTTCTACAGACACATGGTGATGTTCAAATCAGAGCGTTCCAAACAGACGTCCATCTCGCATATGTTTTCAAACAGGGAAAACGTCAATATTTCTTGTTCAATAATACGTAAGGTGGACACCTATACACTGGAAACATACAGCATGAACATCCATTTTACACCTGGAACATACAAATTATGAAGGGGAGAAGGGATGGGGGACAAGGGACATTGATGTGACACCCTGCCCTCCCCCTCCATTGAATGTACACAACTTCTATAGCCTTTAGGTTTGCAGGTGGCGTATTCAATATATTTAGGTGCAATAGATATTTTTTTCTGTTTCTGGAAGGCTCACTATTACAAAAAATATACTTTGAAAAAAACCAAAACAGAAAAGAAAAGTGGGATTTGAACCTGGGTTCTTTGGTTTATAGTCCACTATCCTAGTCACTAGGCTACTCTTCAGACATATAGCCTGTTTAATTAAGAATGCCTATGATACCTGAAGAGGAAACTGGTATCCTCTTTCAGTTTCACTCTCAGGTGAGAGGGAGCAATGACGTAGTAAGGGGGGAGCGGGGAGCAGTCCATCCCAGGTGCCTTCTTTGCAGGGAAGCCAGTGACTCCTCTCCATACCCTCCCCCCTTCCCCCGCACTTACCTTTTTATATGTTCACCGGTGCAAGCAGCATCTTCCACTTGCAGCTCACGCCGCCTTGGTCTCCCTTCTGACATCACTTCCTGGTTGTGAGCACCAACCTCCCTCGTTACACCACTCAGAGGGAGGGAAAAACAGCCCCAGAGGGCCTAAATAAGTGTTACGCCTTAATCCCTCCAGTGCACAGCTGCTCACTCGGGGCACCTTTTCGTACCTTGGATGTGCCTGAAACAGGTCTAAATAAGGACATCCTTCATATTAGACATGGATGTTTCTTTTTCTTTAGTAATCACTCTTGGGCGTCTAGATTTCATGTCCTCCCTAATCCTGCCCAGAACATGCCCTATTGCTATTTGGATATATTGCAGTGTTGGATGTCCCTTTTCTGCCTTTGCAAAATCAGTACTTGAACATTTCAAGCACATGGACCTCCATTTTGGCCTTTTGAGATATCCATATGCTTTGAAAATAAGTGTCATAGACAATTATGTGTCATTATAAAACAGGCTAAAAATAGGTGACCTAGTATAAAAATGTCCTCACTTGTGTACAGACCCTAGTATACTTAACCTTTTTAAAGTAAGTTGGCAATTGAAGAGGTTTGCATGTGAACATTACATTTTTACTGGGTCATTGCAATTTTTTGAAGATTAGTAATTCAGAGAAAAATCACAGAAGCAGTGGGAGACTTTTCCCATTCATATAACCCCACTATCAGGTTTAGTGCATTCTAATAACAATCTTTGATTACAACAGAAGCAGCAAAACACCGACAGTAGTAACAGAAAAAGCGCATCATCAAAAGTGCTCCATGTTGGACCATCCTGATTCCTGAGTGACAGTGATTGCACAGGAGACTTGGGATTGACTTATGAACTCATTAGCTGCTCTTTGAACAACATTCACAGCATCATCTTAATAGTGAGATTCATTACTGTCACAAAACTAATTATGCACAAAACTATGCACAAAACTAATTATGCTGACTATAGCTTTACTGGACAGTTTACAGCTTTTCTGAAGTCTTCATAGATTTCCTCACCGGAATCTTCTCAGGCTTTGTACTGAAAAACAGGACTCTGCTGAATGACCAAACACTGTTAAACTCACTCTGAGTTATATTAGCAATTGTATGAAGCTCCTATTCAGTTAACCCTTACTTCTGTAATTTTAGTGTTACCTGCCAGACTGTTTTTCGTGAATAGCTTTCTTTAATATCATGAAGTAAAAAATAAACACTTACAATTGATAACTTCAAAGCAGTTCAGCTTTTTCACAGAATCTTCTTACTCTGTCAGCCCCTCCTATTCAAAAAAGGGAGCTGGGTGTGTGTCCACACCTTGTGGAAATAACACCGTTTTCCAGTCTTATATATAAAACTAAGCTGTGTTAGATTGTTAGAAATAAATATTAAAACCTGGTAGGAGAACAATGCTAGACTTAGGTTCTCATATAGCCATGTGGTCCACAAACATGGCAACTGTCTCTCGGAGACTGAAGAAGAAGGGTGGGCTTAAGCTCTGTGGATTCAGCCTAGCTCTCTGAGAGACGCAAAGCCCTCTGGGGATTTAAGTCCACAGAGCACACCTTACTTCTACATCTTAACATAAACACTTGGGGCTCCTTTTACAAAGGTGTGCTAGCGTTTTTAGCGCACGCACCGGATTAGCGCATGCTACCCAAAAAACTACAGTCTGCTCAAGAGGAGGCGGTAGCAGCTAGCGCGCGTGCTAAAACCGTTAGTGCACCTTTGTAAAAGGAGCCCCTAAACTTGTTCTTCTTGAGTAAATGCCCACATAAAGTGGAGGCAGAATACTAACCCATTTGAAGACAATGCCAGCAAGGAAACCATCGTACATGGGCCCTTGCTCAAAAGATATGTGGTAGAGGAAACTCTATGCAAATCCAGCCATGAAAAATCTGTGTGGCATGCTCAAACTAATGAGCATGCAAATTCATGTCACATTAAAATTGTGGTAGCAATTTGCTACTTATTATTCTCCATTATTTTCCTGTCAGTGCCTGAGCCCTGATTGGCTCAGGCACTGACAGGAAAGTTGACATTTTAAAATAAAAACAAAAAACCCAGATCGGGTGACCTACTCTCATCGTCCCACCCTTAAAAAATGACCCCTGACTCCCCAAAACCCTAGTCCTGGTCAGACCCTGACCCTGATCCCTGAGGCAGGCCTAACTCTTATACCACCCCACCGCGAGACAAGCCCAGAGACAGTTCTGACCCCCACAACTCTCCAACCCTGACACCCCTCCCCCAGAAACTAGAGTTACCAGATTCCTTCAACAAAAAAGAGGACACATGGCCCTACCCCATTCTACCCCTAGCTGTACCCCATTTTGCCCCAGCCCTATCCCCGCACAAATCTCTTCTCCTTCCCCAAAGTCCGGGCCAGGTCAGGATGTAATACAATGACATGGATGGAGGCTGATAAAAATCATTTACAAAGAGGGTTAGCTAGTCACTTGGTACTTAGCCGGCCAGGATCCGTTTCCAGCCAGCTAAGTTCCACTCAGTATTGGGGGGTATTGTTTTTTTAAATGGATTAACTTCTTGTGACCAACAAGTTAGTTGGGCCAAATAAAACCAATATCTGAATGGAATTCTCAAATCTCAAAAATTTGTCAAGCAAACTCCAAAACTTCACCTGACAAACTTTTGGAATGACGAACTCCATAAAAAAAAATCTATGGGGGTCAATATACAGCCATCATCAGTGAGCATTATACTCACCAGCAATGGCATTATTCATAGATAACCAGTACGGGCTTTGGCTTTGAATAGCCGGTTATTTTTAAGCCAGCTAACACATAGCTGCTTGTCAGTATTCATCACTTAAACAGCCATAAGTTAGCGCATAAACCCCCTCTTATAAGAATGCATAGCGCAGGTTTTAGCACCGGCAGTGGCAGTAACTGCTCTGATGCTCATAGGAATTCTATGAGTGTCGGAGCAGTTACCGCCGCTGCCAGCATTCTTATAAGAGGGGGGAAAATAGGACAGACATTTATACGTTTATCTTGGCCACTTAAGTGCTGGCTATCAGAACTTAAGTGGTCCAATGCTGAGTCCACACCCAGAACACTCCCAAGATAACTGGTTTTGTGCTCAGCACTAACCATGATATTCTGTGGCACTTATCCAGTTAAGTACCATAGGATATTAACAGCTAGTCATGTCCAAGTCATTTAAATGGTCAGTGGCCAGCTAAATTGTTTTGAATATCGGTCCCTACATTTAGATCTCACAGGCAAAAGATATACATGCTTGATATCCAATAAAGTTCACAGGATAATGCATTTGCAATACTATGCTTGCATGTTGCACACTTCATGGGTTGTGTTTGTTTGGGGTTTTTTTTCAAAGCATCCCAATGTACCGTAACAAGTTGCAAAGGACCAGTATAATGGTCCTGAAAATGAACATCAACAGAACATTTGCAATTATGCCATATCAAAGTTGATAAATGACTCCTGCTCTGGGACTTGTATTTGCTGCATTCTACTGCCATCAGTTT
This sequence comes from Geotrypetes seraphini, assembly GCF_902459505.1. Lineage (NCBI taxonomy): Eukaryota > Metazoa > Chordata > Amphibia > Gymnophiona > Dermophiidae > Geotrypetes > Geotrypetes seraphini. The sequence continues at coordinate 350,377,494 of NC_047086.1, read as the reverse complement.
TAAATGTATTCCCGTTAAAATCGTAGATTTGTTCTATGGTGCAAATGTATTTCTAAATATTACACTCAACAGTGTATAAAACCACTGTTGCATTAACAGATAATGTTCAAAGAGAAGGATCAAGGAAAACAAAATCAATATTTGGAAATGAAAAACAAGAGATTCTGTAACTCATTCACAGACCAAATTTAGAAAACTGACAGGATTGGGTAAACATATTATTCTGGGGGCACTAGAAAGCACTTGATTCATAGAAATGGTAATTTTCAAAGTTATTTCCATGGTGCTTTACCTTTGGCAATGAGCTTTTTATAAAATAGTCTGCCCGATATACATAACAAGAATGTGTGTAATGTTCAACAAATGTATATGGATATCCATCTATAAAAGTACTCAAATACATTTGTCATACCAGTAAAAATACTCACAAAGGGGCAATTCAATAAGGAGGCACCTAGTTTTCTAGCTATTTATCCAAGTATATTGGATTATTGTAATGTTATTTATTTGGGATCATATAAAATAACCACTAGCCGATTAAAAATCATACAAAATACAGCTATTCGTTTGATTTTTAATTTGAAAGAAACACGATCATATCGGTGATCAAAAACTTCAATGGCTTCCATTTGAGGCTTGGATGCATTTGTTTTAAAGTTTTATTTGGCTTAGCACTGGCTTACCTTGTTTCTCATTTTAGTTTTTTTATTTTTAAGAAAAATATTGGTAGATCTGGTTGGTTTTATTTTCCTTCAGCAAATGCATGTTGTTACAACAAATTTTGGGATAGGACCTTAGCATTCCAAGCAGGATTAATGAATTCATGTTTGAATCTTCTTGTTTCTCCATTTCTTACTTACTATCAATTTCGAAAAGATCTTAAAACCCATTTATTTAAACAATATAATATACATTATTGATTTTCATATTATCATGTAGTTATAATGTACTTTTAATCTTTTTATCTATACTTATTTTAGTTTATATTGTGTTTTCCTTATTCATTAGTTTTAATGCTTGTATTAGTTACTCTGTTTATTATGTATGATGTTATTATTATGTTGTATGCTGAGTACCTAATTGTGTAAACCGCTATAAACTGCTGGTTAGGTGGTAAATAAAAATAAATTATTATTAAGTATGTGAACATGCATTCAACTGCCTGGGTTTTGCTGGGTATAAAATTATCATATGAAGGGGTGCTGGAGTAGAACGGGTACAAGTGGATCGATTTTTCACTCTGTCAAAAATTACAAAAACTAGGGGACAGTCGATGAAGTTACAGGGAAATACTTTTAAAATCAATAGAAGGAAATATTTTTTCACTCAAAGAATAGTTAGTCTCTGGAACGCGTTGCCAGAGGTTGTGGTAAAAGTGGATAGCGTAGCTGATTTTAAGAAAGGTTTGGATAAATTCCTAGAGGAAAATTCCATAGTCTGTTAAGATATGGGGGAAGCCTCTGAAATGTTGCTACACGTTGGGTTTTGGCCACCGTGAAAACAGGCTATTGAGCTTGATGGACCATTAGACTGACCTGGTAAGGCTACTCTTATGTTCTTGTGTCAAAATGTAGAATTTTGGTTTTGCAAATTGGCACGTAACAAAATAAGATAAACTCTTTTCAGCTGCAGTGGAAAAACAACGCTCAGAATTTAGAAAGTTTGTTGTTTGGGCTGAGAACTTTTCAGGACCCTCTTCTATCTCTTCTGCCTTTCCCCATCTTAAACCTTCTCCATACATACAGGGGGCATTGCAGGATCTAACGCTGTCTGTCTATCATCATTCAATTCACTAGAAAAAGGAAAGAGTATAAACAAACCCCCAGATTCTAACTTGAAACGAGGAAGATAGCCTCAAAAATGCCAGCTGATCTATCTTAATATAAACCCATATGGATCTACAGGTCGACAAACTAAAAGTGTGTAAAAAAACTAGAAATCTCCTTTTTGTACCATCATTTCAGGGAAAGCTAATGGGAGTTAAATTTTTTAATAATACTTTTTAAAACACAAAGAAAATTCATTTCTTTTCACCAAACTATTATCAGCAGTCAATCTGTACCAATCTACAAACAATACTGATGTGTGTTACTACATCCTAAACTCAATTTGCCAGAAGAAACGTTCTGTTGTCTGTGTGAAACAGTTTCTCCATTGACCCAGATATGGTATGTGCATTACACTTTATAAAGATGCTAAAGTAAGCATTCAGCCTTCTATCTGAACACAGCGAGATCAATATTTAGTAGCATGGATACCATATAACTTTTTTTTTTTTTTTTGATTTAAGTTTTTTATTGATTTTTTCATTTAACAACAAGTGTCATAAATTTTCATACAATTATCTTAATAATACACTTGATATTTCTATAATATATTTTGTACATAACATTTCTTATCTTATATTTCTTATGATTTTATATATCATATAACTGTAATTATTTTTCTTATAAAGTTATACAACATATATATTGTAATGATTTTATCAATTATTTTTTAAATTATTAACCTTTTTCCCCTCTCTTTATTACATTGTTTTCATGTATGAATATCATTTATTAATAATATTATATTTATAATTTATAATAAAGAGTATAAATCCCCCTCCCATATCCCCTCCCTCCCTTTCTTCTTTAACTATTTTCTTATTATGGGAAAATGAAATTTAATTATTACAATATTTTGTTAATGGTCCCCAAATTTTTTTGAATTTATCCATATATCCTTTTTGTGTTGCAAATGTATGTTCCATTTTATATATATGGCAAACTGAGTTCCACCAAAAATTATAGTTCAATCTGTCACAATTTTTCCAGTTGTGTGTAATTTGTTGTACTGCTATTCCAGTCATTATAAATAAAAGTTTGTTGTTATTTGATGAAATTTGACTTTGAGATCTCATTGCAGTACCAAATAGAATTGTATCGTATGTCAAGGCTACAGGATTTTCTAACATCCTATTGATTTGGGGCCAAATTGATTTCCAAAATGTTAATATGATATTTTTTTTTCTTTTTATTGTGCCAAGTGTGAAGACAATACAGGGAATTAAACAGATTAAATCCTGCTTATTTTTAGCAGCAGCTAAATATGTAAATTCTGCTGTTAAAATACATCTTTGGATAGTTATTGGTTTAAAAAGTACACCTGCGTTGTAGCTATCATAACTAAGGGGTCTTTTTCCCAAGCTGAGGTCCACTATGGGACAATTTTGCAATCTGTACATTCAAAATTACACGCTAAAAAATATTTATTTGTGCACGGAGGGGGCGTGAATGGGGCAGAGAGTGGGCATTTCTCTGCTAATCAGTTAGTACAGCTACATTACAACATACTAACTGAATAGCGCCCTATTACTGTGTGAACCCTTAGGGTCAGATTCTCAAACCGCCGTAAAAGGGGGCCACCTACATGTCAGTATAGGCAGCAGACGCTGTTTGGTTAGGGGGAGCCCAGGAGCTCCACCCTAGCCCCAACGGAATCCTGCGGCACAGCCCATCACTAGCTTCCGACTCCACCCACTACCTCCTCTTGGCCTTGTACTTTAAATCTTTGGGGCAGCCCCCACGCAGCGTCAATGAGCAGGCCTGCCCCCCTGAAGTAGAATGAAGGGTTCCGGGGCAGGTCTGCTCATTGACGCCGCGCGGGGGCTGCCCCGATGATTTAAAGTACAAGGCCAGGAAACGGATGGAGGGCAAGCACCAATCAGCAAGCGCCAATTTGGGGGGAGGCCATAGCCCCTGTGGCCTCCGCCATTCTGACCCCCCATGCACGTCAGTCATGCTATGGCGCCATCTGCAGAATCGCAGCGCCCGTTTAAGGTTGGTGCTGGTAATGTAAGCCAGGGTTTTGAAGGCCTACATTACCAGTGCCTACCTTTGATGGAGAATCACACCTAATGGAGCCTAAGATCATTTCACCCCAAATCAAACCTACTTTGACCTTAGGTGCCACTAGGTGTCTCTGTAGATGTGATTCTGTTGCCTACAAATTGTGCAGTCAGTGTGCTGATTGAACCCATTAAAACAATTAAGTTAGGCGACGGCAGGGCACCTACTGCCACCTAGCTTATGGTGCCATTTGTAGAATCTGCCCCTTATTGCCTACATAATAGGTACCGGTAAATCCTAACATGCTAATTTTATAATGGTCGTGTGCTAAAGGCAACATTAGCATGTAGCCATTAATTCACAACATGAAAAATTGGCCATTTTCTGGATGTAGTAAAAGTGGCCCTATCACATAGGAAAGACCCACGTAAGGGTGCACTAAGGCCAATTTCTACCGCAGCTCTGTATAAGGAGCCCTTAGTTAGGTTATACATCCACTGGAAACACAAACACAGGAGTTGTGAGGAAGAGAAGTCACCAGCTCAAGCGTGGATCAATCAGGAGAAACTTTATTGAGTCACAATAGTTAGCTATGACAAATGTTCATAACGCTTCTCCTGATTGATCCACGCTTGAGCTGGTGACATCTCTTCCTCACGACTCCTATGTTGGATTTTCTGCTTTCGTCGTAGAGGTCTCTCGGGCTTCTCTACAGTGTCTATACATTCACTGATTCATTATATAAAGTGCCAATTCTGCACATACATGAGGGGGCCGCAGAAAAGTTCTCAGCCCAACCATGAAGAGAATGATGCGGAGCCATGAACTTATTCCACAATTTATTCCACCCTTTTCTTGAAACTTTTCGTTTCATTTCAAGAAAAGGGTGGAATAACTTGTATGTTTCATGGCTCCACATCATTCTCTTGGTTGGGCTGAGAACTTTTCAGCGGCCCCTCTTATGATTAGAATAATGGCATATATGTATGTATGCACTTATGAGGGGCCGCAGAAAAGTTCTCAGCCCAACCAACAAAGTTGGGGCAGTCTCCATCAAGAGCTATACACTTGGTCCAGCAATTTTCCACTTTTTTTGATGGAACGAAAAAAGTGGAACTTTGTTAGTTGTGCTGAGAACTTTTCAGCGGCCCCTCGTATATACATAAATGCCAAAATTTCACCTAGGTGCTATATTATAAATATGCATATATTTTGTATAATTTGTATTTTGCAGGTAGTGTAACCCATGGATGGAATATAAATGCAATTCACATTCACATAACTTATAGAATACTATCAGTTATGAACACATTGCCATGAAAGGGCTGTGGCTCAGTAGTTGAGCTGCTGCCTCTGCCCCCAGAGGTTATGAGATCAAATCCTGGTTCTGTTCCTTGTGACCCTGGGTAAGTCACTTAATCCTCCAATGCCTACCACTTTAAAATGACAAAGCAACAAAAAAGCAGTATACAAGTCCCTCATTCTCATCTCTAGCACATGGGAGCAGAAGCTTCAGCTCTGTGGCTGTTGTAAGCACTAAGGCCTAAATTAGAAGCATTTATTTTCACCATTATGCAAGTATTCTATATAAGAAAGTAGGTACCTGTATTCCCTTATTGAATAGGCTCGAGCCGGATCCCCAGTTATAAAATTTCCCCATGAGAGACTAAAAATTATTATTATTTAGTATGTATGGGCTCTATTTATTTTATTTTTTTTTACCAAACTGTGGTAAAAAGTGGCCTTAGCGCATCTTTACATTGGTCATTCCCACACCAAGGGGCTCATAATTGAAACAGAAAAAACATCTAAAAACCGGCCTAAATCGGCACTTGGACGATCTAAAAGACAAGTCATACAAGTGCCGATAATAGAACCAGGTTTTAGACGTATTTAAAAACAACCTAGGCCTTCACAGTGCTGCAGAACGACCAAAGCTAAAAGGGGCTTGTCAGGAGGAGTGTCAAGGGCGACATTTGGCTGGGACGTGGGCTGGCCTAGACTTAAAATAGTATGAAATACTACTTATATGAAACAATACACATCAGTATTGTTGAGTCCTTGTCATCTAGGACATACTATACGGCCTCAGAAATGGAGCCTACGCACAGCAATGTAGTCACAAGCTGAGACAATCCGCGTAGTTAGAATGCTCCTGCTCCAATCATTGGCCACTATATACTTCTTTAGAGTGTTACTTTTTAGTTTATTTTAATAAATTTAATGTTTAACTTAAGACAAATTCCTATAACTGTGATATTTTTTCAAAAAATCTTCTTCAAATACTGTGTGTATTATCCAGATTTGAAAAACTAGACCACAAAAACTTATCTGCTTTGTTTAGTAGTCTTCACTGGCGGAGTCTTTATAATAAAACCTCAATACATGTCCATTTGCCAACGCGGCCAGCGTTTTGCGGGAATTATATACATCCGCTGCGTCAGGGCCACCGGGACATTTTCAAAAGCTGTGACCGAATGCACTGATTGTGGATGTATGTGTTAATGTCCCGGTGGCCCTGACGCAGTGGATGTATATAATTCCCGCGAAACGCTGGCCGCGTTGGCAAATGGACATGTATTGAGGTTTTATTATAAAGACTCCGCCAGTGAAGACTACTAAACAAAGCAGATAAGTTTTTGTGGTCTAGTTTTTCAAATCTGGATAATACACACAGTATTTGAAGAAGATTTTTTGAAAAAATATCACAGTTATAGGAATTTGTCTTAAGTTAAACATTAAATTTCTTAAAATAAACTAAAAAGTAACACTCTAAAGAGGTATATAGTGGCCAATGATTGGAGCAGGAGCATTCTAACTACGCGGATTGTCTCAGCTTGTGACTACATTGCTGTGCGTAGGCTCCATTTCTGAGGCCGTATAGTATGTCCTAGATGACAAGGACTCAACAATACTGATGTGTATTGTTTCATATAAGTAGTATTTCATACTATTTTTTGCGATTGTGACATATACTGCTGGGTTGTATGACTTTAGGTTTTACTCTGGCCTAGACTTAGTCATACTGCATGTATAACCGAAAGTTTTATAACACTGCCTAGACAGAACCTGGACGTTGTGACTTAGGCCATCTAAAACCAGGTCTAAGTCACAAGAAGGTATCCAAAGTGACCAGTTAAGCACTGCAGACACAAAGTACAGACCCCCACACACTGCCCCAGTGATCCTGCACCCCCCAAAAAAAAAAATCATAATAACATCTTTATATATCTGCCTCCAGAACATCAGCACCTGGCAGCCTGGCATAGGAAAGCCTAGTAGAGCTGCATAGAAGTGGCTCAAGTGGTCTTGGGGTTGGGTTAGTGGACCATAGAGCGGAGGACCCAGGCCCATAAGCTACTCTAATCACTGCATTCATGGTGAAAAATGTGAGTCCTCCCCTTCAAAAACCCTAATCCTTTTGTACTGCCATATAAGTGGCTCCTGCAGCCATAAGGGCTATTGGGGTGGTAGATAGGTGGGTCTAGTAGATTATGGGGTGTTTTGGGGGGGCTCACCCTTTTTGTGAAGTTTACAACAGTGCCCTGTAAGGTACCTCACTACTCTGGTGCCATGTCTGGTGTCCAGTCTATCACTTTCCTGGCCCCTTCCGCGCCCAAAAGCACTTTTACTAGGCGTTTGTGACTTGGACAAATTTTTGGATGAAAATGGGGTATAAAGATGGACTTAGCGATCTGGGAGATCAGATGGCTGGATGTACAGTTGGACGATTTTCGGGGGAAAAAAATATGTTGGATGTATTTTTCGAAAATGGACCTTTTCCCGTGTCTGACTTTGGGCGACTTACGACTTAGGCCCGAACGGACTTAGATGTTTCTTTTGATTATGCCCCTCCATGGCTCTTTTTGCCACAGGGATAAAATAGCCAATTTTTCTATTTTCTGTATTAATGTCCCCCACTATGGCAATTTTCCTGTTAGCACATGACTATTAGCATGTGAGCCCCTACCACCACCCGTTAAACAGGTGATAAGGGCTCACGAACTAATTATGAGCTAATTAGATAGGGGCAGATTCTATAAATGGCATCTAACTCAGTAGATGCCCAGAAAAACAGCACCTACCACATGTCAATTAAAGTTAGGCAATTCCAGCCAATGATATGGTCCTGTGCTCCATAAAAGCATTGTTTATTTAGGCAGTCTTTTCTATTTTCTATGTCTTTGAGGCCGATTTGATAGTATATTTTCTTAACCTATCCCCTCCTTTTACAAAACTGCAATAGCGGTTTTTACTGCAGGCCGGCATGCTGAATGCTCTGTGCTGCTCCCGATGCTCATAGGAACTCTATGAGTGTTGGGAGCAGCATAGAGCATTGAGTGCATCGGCCTGCGCTAAAAATCGCTATCATGATTTTGTAAAAAAAAGGTAGGGGAGGAAACCAAAATGCACACTGTTTTTATGAGTATAATCAATAATCAAAGTTAGGCACTGTTTGTAGAATCGGGCCTAACGGCGCCTAAATTGACAGGCGCCAGTATATTAAGCCAGGGTTTCTTGACCTAAAATGCCAGCACCTAAGTCAATCCATGCCCCAAATCTGCCCCTAATCATGCCTACTTGCCAGTAGGTGCCTCAATGTAGATGCCTACCAAGTTAGGTGCCTATTGGCTAATTAATTTTTAATCATTTGTAATTGGAGTTTTTTAATAGCTCTATCAATTATCAGTGCCAATTAAGCCAATTGAAAAAAATTAAGTTAGGCTTCTAGATCGGCTAGGCATCTGACCTAGGCACCTAACCTTAGGCCCCTTTTATAGAATTAGGGCTTTACTGTGTGGCAGTGTAGCTGTACAAACATTAGCATAACACATATCCACTCTCATCCCCAGACCCTCCCCCAGTGCTAAAAAATACATTTTAATATTTTAGCATATAGTCAAACACGCACATCCAAAAACTGGATGCAGGATGGCTTAGCACGCTCTGCAGTAAACCATTTTTTGCTGCAGTAAGCATGTCTTAACGTTTACCGCAGCATAATAAAAGGGTCTTATCAATTTTTTCACTGCCCCCCATCCCATCTGAAACTATGACCCTTTTCAGACAGATAAGTTTGGCTATTTTGCAAATAAAACGGCCACAGATATCCATGCAGGTTCTATGATGCAGATGTAATAACAGTCATTCCTCTTAAAACAGCAAGCAGCTCCCTGGTTTTATATTGGCGGGATATGAAATAACTTGAACTTGAATAACCTAGTGGTTGGTGCAGTGGACTGTAACAGAAGGGGACCCAGGCCCACATCCCAGTTTAACTGCCCCAAACCCCACAAAATACCTACTGAACTCACATATAGGCAGTGATGTAGTAAGTGGGGGGTGCGGTCCGCCCTGAGCGCCTTCTTCTTAAGACTATGGCACCCCTCCTCCTCTATGCCCCCCGCCCCCCACTCCTCTCCTTGCCATGTGCGCACTCCCTTTGCCTTCCCCCATACCTTTTTTTTACTTCCTTGGCATGAGGTTGCTGCCCGCGTTGGCACTGGTGCTTTCTCTGATGCCAGTTCTGGGACCCGTACCTAGGAAGTGACGTCAAAGGGCGAGCTGACCCCGACGTGGGCATGCTGCTCATGCCGGAAAAGTTAAAAAGGTACAAGGAAAGGGAAGGGGCAAGGAAGAGGCCGGGGAGAGGGGTGCCACTGCCCCGAGCACTGCTCATCCTTACTTTACCAGGTGATACTTTTAGGCATAAAAGTTTATTGTAGCGGTCTTCAGTTAGGTACAGCACATTTATTGCTATTCCTGGAGGGCTCAACATACAATATAAGTCTGTTATGATGTGAAGTGTACCTGAATCCATTTATGTGACATTTACTGCCCCACTGCTCTGCTGGGATGTCCGTGTAGCTAGTCTAGAAAGACTGCTATATCCTAATCAGGGCTGACTCAAGGGGTAGTGGTACCCTGATCCAACTTGTTTTGGCAGCACCACCACCCCTCATCACATAACTTCCAACACCCCCTCCCTCCCTCCTCCCTCTCTCTCCACAGGTTCAGTATCTCTCCCTACCGTGGGTTGGCATCTCCCCCCCAATCTAGTCTGTCGTTCTCCCTCCTCTGTCACCCTCCCCATGGGTCTGGTACTGCCCCCTCACCTCTCTCATTCCCTTGTGGTACTGTAAATTGTATGTCAGTCACTAGTGGCAACAGCATGACAGTCTGCCCGCCCTCTTTTGCATCCCACCCACAGGAAATTGCAGCAGAGGCGACAGGATGCAGCAGAGAGAAGACCCAAGGGCTGGACGAAGGCAGCCTGTCATGCTGCTGCTGCTGCTACCGATGACAGGACATTAGAATATAAGAACATAAGAGTTGTCAATCTGGGACAGACTGAAGTATCCTGTTTCCAACAATGGTCAACCCAGGTCGTAAGTACCTCGCAAGATCCCAAGGAGTAAAACAGATTTTATGCTGTAACAAAGCAAACAATAAACATTCCTCTCTCGGGGAATCAAAAAACATCTGATCGGGGTTGTATTGGGTTTTAAATATGTTTTTTGATTCCTCGAGAGTGAGGGATGTTTATTGTCTGCTTTGTTACAGTTATGGCACTTTCCCCGTCCTGATGAAGAAACGAAACGCATTGGTGGGGTATAGTGTAGCAGCGACATTGAACAAGCTAAGTTGCTTAAGCCTGAATGAGGGAATGAAATGAAATGATGTCCAAAATGAATTGCAAGAGTGATTGATGAATTATGACCCATGAGGAGTAATTGTAGCTTATTTACTCAACTTATTTATTAGATTGTCAGATTAAAAGAAATAACATGAATAGTAAAATATAAAATAGAAATACTGTAGAAAAGTTTAAAAGTATAGGAAAAGAAAGTAAACGCATGATTGGGTGAGCCAGTGAAGAGTGCTGCCACACTGTGCTGTATCGGACAGGTGGCATTCTGAGATTCCCCACGTGTGTTTAAATTAAGTTTAAAAAGTAGTTGGCTGCATGATATAATTTAATGAAGTTAACGATGTGACTATTTAAGTGGTTTACAGTATTATTTTTGAGTGCCCACGTGAAGTGTGATATCTTAGGCGTAAGCAGTGGATTTCCCCAAGTCATCTCAATAAGGATCTATGGACTTCTCTTTTAGGAAATTATCCAAACCTTTTTTTTAAACCCTGCTAAGCCAGCAACGAATTCCAGAGTTTAATTACATGTTGTGCGAATAAATATTTTCTCTGGCTTGTTTTAAATCTACTACTTAGTAGATTCATTGCATGCCCCTAATCCTAGTATTTTTGGAAAGAGTGAACAAGCGATTCACATCTACCCTTTCCACTCCACTCAGTATTTTATAGACTTCTATCATATCACCCTTGAGCCGTCTCGTCTCTAAGCTGAAGAGTCCTATCCACTTTAGCCTTTCCTTATAGGGAAGTCATTCCATCCTTTTTATCATTTCCGTCGCCCTTCTCTGTACCTTTTCTAATTCCACTATATCTTTTTTGAGATACAATGACCAGACTTGCACATAGTATTCAATGTGTGGCCATACCAAGGAGCGATACAAGGGCATTATAACATTCTCATCTTTGTTTTCCATTCTTTTCCTGATAATTCCTAACATTCTATTTGCCACCGCCGCTGTACATTGAGCTGAGGCTTTCAACATATCCTCAAAAATGACACCTAGATCCTTTTTCTGGGCAGTGACTCCTAATGTGGAACCCTGCATCACATAGCTATATAATTTGGGTTCCTCTTTCCCACATACATCGCTTTGCACTTACATTAAACGTCATCTGCCATTTTGATGCACAGTCTCCCAATCTCACAAGGTCTTCCTCCCATTTTGACATCTCTCCCTTGCTTCCCTTCTGGTTCAGAATCTTTCACTCACTTGCTCTCTTCCTCATTCCAGGGGTCTTTAAACTTGCCTTTCTTCTTGACCAATGCTTGCAGCCGCAGTGCAGTTTGCGGGGTCTTCCTACCACAGGTCCCACTTTCTCTGGAAACAAGAAGTAGAATCAGAGAAGATGGAACTGGCAGAAGGAAGGCCCTGTGAACATCCTATAGATAGCCTGCATTCTGTGCTGTGGCTATCATTGCTAGCCTGGATGGAAGCCTCTCAGGGTGGGTGGGGGGGGAGAGGGAGTGAGTGACAGATGCTGAACTTTGAGGGAAGTGGGGCAGAAATGTTCAATTGTGAGAAGAGAAGCCAATATTAGAGAAAAAGGTGTTTCAGCATGTGAACTGAAGAAAAGGGGCAAATATGTATGTCACATGCCAAATGCTTGTGACTTGGCATGTCTGCCTCTGGATACCTTCACCAAATGCATTTTTCCTCACTCACCCTTCTTTCCCTATCTTCCATCTCTCTCTTCCTCTCACAGAATACCAGAACAAAGGACATGAACTCTACTCCGTTACCTGCTTTGCCCTTTCTAATCAATTTCTCTTCTCTAATGGTAATTGGCAGATGGGATGGAGGAAGGGGTTAAGGCTGGGGAATTTTTTTTTTTAACAAGTTGCACGTTACATTTTTCTTGTTTTTCAAACTTAAAAAAAAAAGCAGCACAAAAATAAATAGTAGACTGTTATTTTACCTGGAAACAGAAGTTATGCTATTGTTTGATAATATTTACTGAGTGTATCATGGAGAAATTTCAGTTCCCCTTTAGACAACTAATTCTTTACAGTATCTGAAGTGAAAAGGCCTAGCTTTAACTGCCCAAGATGTAATGGAAATGGTGTATGTGAATTTGACAGCATTGTGTGAGGCTGGGGTTCCCCTTTCACATGAGGCTTGGCAGCTGTCCTGTTTTAACATATTGAACAAAGGAAATCACCTAAGGAAGAAAACACCTTCTTATTTTCAAAGGGATCAACGCCAAGGAGAACAGGAAGGAGATAGAATAGAAATTACTTTATTTTCACCTTTGACTTTAGATATGAATGAAATATTCAAGTTATAATGTGAAAAAGCAATTTCCATGCTATGCAATATTGTTTTCCCTGATATATGTCTAATGTTTAATGAATTCTTCTGACAGTAAACTGAAGATCAAAAACCTCATACTGTAACCATTTGTGGTCCAAGCATTGTAAGACCAAGCTTCCCCATGTAATTTTGTCAGTTGCTTTAATTAACAGTCATGCAAATGCGAGTATATTAACTCGTAGGTGCCGGAATGGGAGAGGTCGCAGGGGCCGTGGCCTCTCCCCAAATTGCCAGTTTTATGTACCACTTTTATCCCTGGTGGTTCAGAGATGCAGCGGGCAGGAGCAAGCTTTCCGCACTCCTGCTCACTGCTAACCCGGTCAGTCGCGGCTGGTTTCTTCTGCCACTGAGCGGCAATGAGCAGGAGCGCACTTTGCTCCTGCTCGGCGCTCAGCGACTTCTTTGATTGGCTCCTGCAAATTCTCACAAATTCTTACAAATTGTTCTCAGCATCTTAGAGTGTGATCATGGATTTATGAAGTTGCAATGACTGGAAGGTGAACTCTTTTTTAGGGAGGGTTAGCAGCCTTCACTTCAGAGTTTCATGTCTCTGAGCATTTTATATATTTAGTCGATCGCACTCTATAGACTATTTTCTATTGAAGTCAGTTTTTTTTTGTTGCATTTAAATTCCTTTCTGGCTTCTTTTTTTTTTTTAATTAATAAGCCTGACCTACTCATAAGAAAAGAAGGAAGTATGGCAGAAAGTGAAGGAGAGAAAAACAGCAAATGGATAAGGTGGCCCTGAATACACAGTTAAGAGCACAGACAGAAGGAAGTTCAGCCAGAGACTGGGAAAGATGGTTTGAAAACCAAAATCACCAGGCATTAACGGTAGGGGAAATTATTTTATTTTCAATTTAGTGATTGAGTTGTCAGTTATGAGAAATTACATCTGCTGTATAAATTTTGCACTGTTCAGGAAGAAATGCATTTGTTTCAATTTCTCTGCGGGTTGTACTGCGTGCAGAGTCTTGCATCTTAGGGTTCTGTTTGTATATATTAGTACTTTTAGTATGTGGTCCTATATTTGCATAGGGATTATCTGCATGTGTGACCAAGGCCAGTTGTTCTGGTAGGAATGAATGTTGAGAAATATATATGCTTTGCGTAGTTTAATTTTGTGGTTAACCATTATGTATTGTTAATAAGATTATATTGTGTGCATATAAGAAAAATGAATAGAAAAAATGGTATTACAATTAGTACTATTATGGGGACAGGGTCTGGGGCAGAGCTTGCGGAGCCCCAAAAAACAAAAAAGCATTCCGCTTCCTATGTATTAACTAAGCATTTCCTTAAAAAGATTCTAGGAGCTCCACTGATGCCCTTCAGAAATCCAGTGGGCAAAGAAATGGTTCCAAAGACTTAGATGATGACATCCAGCAGAGGACCTGTAATCTGCAGACAACAAACAGGCAAGGAAATAAGAGGAGCAGATCCCTCATCAAAGGGATAAAATCATTTATTCATCAAGGGATGCTCTCACATATAAGAAACTAATATGCACCTAATACAGCAAATATAGCTTAATGCAGTACACACTAAAGAATTTGGTGTGAATGTTGCCATCTGCACATGCTAAAGGAGAGAATAAGTCTCCCCTAACCCGAATAAAGTGAGGGGTAGAGACAGGTTAGGGGAGACTTTTTCTCTTCTTTTGCCTAATTTCAGTACTCCTCTATTGGGTTTTTTTGTGGTAAAATCTGCACATGCTAAGCATGTGATAATATTTTAAAACATTTTTTAAGGGGCGTGTCAGGGACGGAAAATGGGTGTGAATCAGCTATCTTGCTGACATCATCACCCACAGTAACTGGTTAGCACATCCATAAAGTAGGAGCCCTTAGCACTAGAAAGTGACTCAAGGACAATGATTCATCCCAATACCCTCACCGACCCCACATTTTCATCCTTGTCCAGACAGTGAAGTGCGTGATTCTCAGTACTTTGCACTATTGTAATATCATTTATTACACAGGTGTTCAAAAAATCTCTATAGAGTATGAATGATTCAAAATACTGCTGTAAGATTAATTTTTAATCTAAAGAAATCAGACCATGTCACATCTAATGTTGCACTGGCTACCAATTGAAGCCAGAGTAATATTCAAATTTGGATTATTCTGCTATAAGGTATTACATGGTCTTACTGCAGATTATATGTTGGATCATTTTAATTTAGTTGATACTAGGCGCTCTCATCGGTCCCTTGCATTTTTTTGCCTTTCCTCCAGTTAGGGATTGTCAATACAAAACACTTTAATTGATTATTTTCCTTCCAGGCAGCAACAAGAGATAAGGAGTTTAGCCACTTAAGCCCTCTTTTACTAAGGTGCACTAACCGATTAGCGCACGCTAATCAATTTAGCGTACGCTAAACTCTAACGCGTGCATGTTAGTCTATGGATGTGTTAGTGTTTAACGTGTGCCAATTTGATTAGTGTGCGCTAATCGGTTAGCACACCTTAGTAAAAGAGGGAGTTAATTGCTAATGCTTCATCTTATTATCATTTTAGGAAACTATTGAAAACTTATTTATTTGATAAATGCCCCTTTTTAGCAAAAATCACTGAAAAGGTCGTGCTCTACCAACTCTCTTATTATGTGGTAAACACTAACGTTCTCCATCCAAACCAAACAGTTTTCCGAAAACACCAATCCACTGAGCTTTCACTTATTGGGTTAGTTGCTAACATCATATATCAACTAGACCATAATAACTCAGTAGTCCTTATCTCATTAGATCTCTCTTCGGCCTTTGATACTATTGATCACCAACTACTACTCAACCGACTTCAAGAAATTGGCATTTCAGATCAGGTACTTGAATGGTTTATCTCATATTTTACAGGTCGCTCGTCCAAAGTGTCATTCAATGGTTCTTCTTCTGCTACATTCCCTAATAACTTTGGTATTCCACAGGGTTCTATTCTTTCTCCTCTTCTTTTTAATATCTTTCTGGCTCCTCTGATTACGACAGTCCATTGGCTTTTCCATTTTTGCGTATGCTGATGACATACAATTAACTCATCTGATTGATCTAAATAATCCCAATGACATTTCTATTATTAATCAAAAATTGGTAAAAATCAATGACTAGCTCTGTTCCAATATGCTTTCCCTCAATGTAAACAAAACAAAAACTATGATCTTTCCAGTTAAAAATGGTCTAACTTTACTTTCTTCAATCAAAATTAAGTCCACCCCTATCGAGTCTGTTAGAACTATCAAGCTCTTGGGTATTAATCTCGACGAGAAACTCCCCTTCCACGACCATATCAGTTCAGTTGTACGTAAAAGTTTTTATCGTCTGCGCATGATACGATCACTTGTTAAGTTACTGGATCAAGCTTCCCTCAACACTCTCATTCATTCCTTAGTCATTTCCTGTTTAGACTATGGCAATGCCCTTTATAAGGAATCACAAAGAAAGAGATTAAATGACTGCAAATAATCCAAAATACGGCTGTCAAAATTATTTTCAACGCTAAAAAATTTGACCATGTCACTTCTCTTTTGATCAGAGCACATTGGCATCCAATTGAACATCGCATCTCCTACAAAATGATGTTGTTGACGTTTAAAACTAGACAAACAGGGCTCCCAGAATTCATTAATAGACTTCTTATACCCTACTCCATTACTACTCTATGATCATTCAATCAGAACTTACTTGCAATCCCATCCTTATGTCAACTTCATGAGAAATAACATCTTCTCAGTCACCGCCCCATCTATCTGGAACTTGGCTCCAAATTATTTACGAGAGATTACTACCTGAAGTCTAGCTTAAAAACTATGCTTTTCAAAGGTGCTTTTGCAGTATGACTGTCCTTTTAAGGATGTTTTAAACTCTTTAGTATCCAGTATCCTTTATTGGGTTTTAATTTTCTGTTTCCCTACCCTTTCGTTTTTTCCTATTTTTTTTATCTTTCCTAGCATTGATTGTAGTTCTTCCCTTTTTTCCTCATGTGCCAGTTTGTTTTGTTCTGGTTAGTCACGTCAGTCAAGAAAGTTTGTCTTTCGTTATTTCTTTGATGTAATGTATTTGATGTTTATTTGTTCCCTGCATTTTATATTTTCATTATGTAAAACCTCTTTGATTACAGATAAGGCAGGATAACAAATTTTAATAAACTTGAAACTTGACTAAATATTGTAATTCCCTGAATTTGTTCAGTCTTTTCAATCTGTGACCGCATAGAACGGATGGGTAATGCGGTATACAAGCACTTTGTTATGTTATGTTATGTTTTTCATCCCCGTCCCCTCACCATCCCTGCATTTTTCATCCCTGTCCCCTCACTGTCCCTACAGTCCCCGCATCTCCCTGCTCAAAGCAGAAACATAAGTTATGCAATTTTACGGGTTTAAGGGATTACAAACAGACATTTTAAGCCTATAAAGAGGGGGAGGGGTTCTAACTTATTTTGATTGAAAGAACATCAACAAAAGTCCAACTTGTGAGGCATGCTGGATTCTGCATTGTGCATAGAAAGCCAACCATCAGCTTAATACTAGTGATATTTTAGTCCAGACAATAATTTTAGTTCTAATTATTCATCTGCAAAACATAGAATTTTAATTCTTATCTTATTCTAGTTCTGTCAATGATGAAGATTTTAATTTTTATTCAGTCCTTTCCCAAAACTTATAGTTCTTAGTTCACAAACTCACAGCAAATAATTTTAGCTCTCCCCAAAATTTTAGTTCTTATTCAGTTCACAAAATTGCAACAAATAAAGCAAGAAGTGATTTTTTTTTTTATTATGAGCAAAACAGACACAATTACAAGAAGAGCCCTCAGAATATCACACACAAGTAATTTACCCCTCCCTTCCACTTTTACAAAGCCACACTGCTAAGCAGTGAGAGCTAGATGCTGAGCCACCCATCTAATCTAATCTAATCTTTGGTTTATATACCGGGTCATCTCCCAGTGGAGCTCGACTCGATTCACATATAATTAAGACTACAGTACATAGCAGAAAACATAGAAGGAAGAACTAATTAAAAATTAAAGTACATAAGGAAAGCATAAGAAATATTATCATTTCATTGAGGCTGTAGTTAAACCATTTAAAAATTGTGAGAACAACAAAGTTTTCAGGAATTTACGAAATAATTGTAGCTGGTCTAAAAGCTTAATGGAGTCAGAAAGTTCATTCCATATCTCTACAAACTTGAAAACAAAAGATCGACTGAGCTTCCCAGCAAAAATTAGAATGGGCAGCTCAGCATTTAGCTCATGCTACTAAGCAGAACGACTTTTTAAAAGGGAGGGGGGAGGGGGTTAGTGTTTTTTTCAGTGTAAAAGCAAACCAATAGCACATGGCTTAATGCTTTTCTCAGTGTGAAGCCAAACCAAACATCATAAATAGACAATGTCCATTTCCATGTAACAAAACAAAACCAGCAAATAAAAGAAAAATTCAATTAAGTACAACCTTCAGAATATCACACACAGATAACTTAGGACCTTTGTTACAAAGAATTAGTAGCGATGCTGATGCAGTAAATGCACCAAAGCCCATAGAAATCTTAGGACATGTAAGTCCCGTGTAAGAATGCGCTAAGCCCAGCTTAGTAAAAGGGTCCCTTTATGATTGGTCTAGACCCTTCCTTTGATTCTAGGAAAGCTTTTAAGTTGTTTAAGATCAACAAAGAATAGAGATGTGTTGTAAGGTGGCAACTGAGAGTTCCTTTTACTAAATTGCTGAAGAGCTTCTTACCATGGGCCAGTGAGGTAAATACTTTGATGCTCATTCAATTCCTAAGAGCGTCAGAGCATTTTCCTTGCCAGCCTGTGGTAAGAAGCTCTTCCACAGTTTAGTAAATGTGGAGCAATGTAAGCTATTGTCTTCAGGTTGTTTATTTTTTGCTTCATAATTATTTCATTTCATCTTGGTCTCATTATGGCCCCCTTTTACAAAGCAGCACTAGTGGAGGGGAATAGACAGGTTTGACCCAGGACACAAAGCATGGAAGAGAGAGAGAGAGAGATGGTAAACAATGGGAAAGAAACAATTGTTGGATATGACTGGTGGAAGGTAGAAAATAATTAATTTTATTTTCTATTTTGTGATTACAGTATGTCAGACTTGAAATGTGTATCCTGCCAAAGCTGGTGTTAGACAGTGAGCATGAGCTAGGACCTAACTGAGAGAGGAAAAGTCCTTTTTATTTTGCTTATACCACAGCGCCGGCGTGGGGTTGGAGAGGGCAAAGGGGGGGGGGGGGGTGGAAAAACTACAAAATAAACCTGCCAGGATGTTTAAAAAAAAAGCCCAATTGAGCAGGAACAGTGAATCGAATCGAAAAATCGAATTGAAAATATTGCCCTTGGTTCAGGCAGCACTACCTCAGAGAAAGTGTGCATGGAGCAGTAGAAATGGCAACAGTAGTTCTTCTGGATTCTAGAGCTGAATGCAAACCCATCCATTCTGCGACAATAGGTACATGCCCTCATACAGCTCCAGGTATGAGGGCAATTTATATAAATTTTATGGATTTAAGGTGTACATTAAATTGCAATTTCCTCTTCTTTTTTTTTAAATTGATTGTGTATGAACTGAGAATTTTTTTCTGTGTTAGATATTGCTATTGATTTTATTCCTTCCTTTATTGTGATTCTCTTTAATAATTGTTGGAAACTCTGATATATATAAATAAAAAATCCTGATGCTTTTTCATCGAGATAAGTTTCAGCAATGAGATGCTCAGAAGTGTATTAGTATGTCTTTGCAAACAGCTAGCAGAAGGCAGTAAGAGGCCTAGAGGTCTATTTACTAAGGTACATTATGGCATTAATGTACTTTAATAGTCAATTAACCCACATTATTAGCCTACAACATGTGCTAATTGCATTGATCATGTATTACTTGGTCATAATGCAGATTAAAGTGGACCCAATGTGAGATTTAAAAAAAAAATAATGAGCCATTTTGAATGGCTTGTGGTAAACTTGGCAAGCAGTGTTATGTGAGGAAAGTTAACACAAGCAAAGATGTTGCTAACATTTCCCAAGGGACATCAATATGTTAAGCAGCTTCTTATATTCCACAGTACCTTTTTTGTGGTATAATAGCATAGGAGCCTCATAGAGGCTTCTAGAAACTTGCCAGTGGAGGACGTTTTAGCCTTCTAGTGAAGCTGGGAGCTCCTTAGAGAACTATGCAATTTCACTTAGGAGAGATTTCTAGGGTGAGTGATATGAACAGTGAGTAAAAAAAAAAAAAGGGGGGGGTCCTCCAGAAGAATGTAAATTACTTATGTAAGGGAATAGCCCTTTAGTAGAAAGAATGATACTATTACTTATATCTATAGCACTGCTAGATGTGCGCAGTGCTGTACATTAAAACATACAAGAGCAGTGGCGTACCAAGGGGGGGGCGGGAGGGGCGATCCGCCCCGGGTGCCAGCCCTGAGGGGGTGTTCCCGGCCTTGCCGTTCAGTCCCCCCCCCACCCCCGAAGGACCGCTCGCCCCACTGACCTTCCTGCACCACCTGTGAAGCAGCCCGCAGCGTCAGCGATCCCTGAACTGCTTGGGCGCTGCTTCCTGCGCCGTGGTCCCGCCCCTCCTCTGACATCGGAGGAGGGGCGGGACCACGGCGCAGGAAGCAGCGCCTAAGCAGCGCAGGGATCGCGTCGCGATCCTGCTGCGGCTGCTTCATAGGTGGTGCAGGAAGGTCAGTGGGGCGAACGGTCCTTCGGGGGTGGTGGTGGGGGGACTGAACGGCAAGGCCGGGAGCATAGGTAGTGCTGCTTCATAGGTGGTACGGGGAGGCCAGGGGGGCGAGCGGTCCTTCGAGGTGGGGCGGGCGGGCAGGCAGGCAGGCTTTCAAGGGGGAGGGGGGTGACAGGCAGGCAGGCAGGCCTTCAAGGGGTGACAGGCCTTCAAGGGGGGGGGACAGGCAGGCCTTCAAGGGGGGAGGCAGGCCTTCGGGGGGTGTGCAGACCCTCAAGGGGGTGGGACAGGCCTTCAAGGGGGGACAGGCAGACCTTTAAGGGGGGGACAGGCCTTTGGGGGGGACCCTGGTTTAGAAGTACACGGAGAGAAGGGGGTACTTTATAATGCAAGTGAAACGAGGATTTGGTCAGATTTTTGAAGGGTCTGCAGAAAAAAAATATTGTATAGGCCGGGGACATGAGAAAGCAGGAAATGGGAACTTTTCGTCCTTCTATTTTTGTGAATGGAAAGGCTGAGGATGTCAGAGAGTTCAGTTAAAATATGTGCTATATAAGAAAATATAATAACGTGTTTTATAAAGTTTATAGCATAGCTGGCCTACCCAGTGAGGTGTTCCTAGTGGTGGTGGTGGCAGCGTGTCAATGTGTTGAGAGGAAGAGGTGGTCTGGGAAATTCTGCTGAGCAAACTCCGGGCCCATTTCCACCCCCCAGTTAGTCCACTCCACTCAACTGGTTCACACACTGAGTGGGTCTTTGGGTGTTGTTTTGGGATCTCTTCCAGTGGTTTATCAGTATCTCCTTCTGGTCCAAGGAAGGAAACTTTGTTATCCTTAGCATTGACCTATAGAATATGTTTGTAACAACGCTGCTTGTGTGGCATTAGGCTATGTAGTGATCGAAAGAAAAAAACAGACCTTTGCACATTTTTGCACTATATGGTGGGTGTATGAGGATATTCACATTTCCTGCACAGCTAAGTCCATGTGAAGTTACCTTGTGCTGTATTTGACATCTAGCAAGGTCTCTGTTTGAAAGGAAAGATCTAAACTTAAAAATGAAGTGGCCAGAAGTTATGGTAAAAGCAGATAGTGTAGCTGGTTTTAAGAAAGATTTGGACAAATTCCTGGAGGAAAAGTCCATAATCTGTTATTAAGACATGGGGGAAGTGTCTGCTTGCCCTGGATCGGTAGCATGGAATGTTGCTACTCTTTGGGTTTTGACCAGGTACTAGTGTCCTGGATTGGCTACCATGAGAATGGGCTACTGGGCATGATGGACCATTGGTCTGACCCAGTTAGGCTATTCTTATGTTATGTTCTCATCTGTAGGGGCCTTTGTTTTCACTTCTTATTTTAATGTATTTTTTTTCTGGGAACTTATCAGTGTTTTTTATAATGGGAACAAAAATGGAAGAGAATTAATGTGTGTGGGATGAGGGGGTAACTAATTTCTTCAGCTAAATAATTCAATCCACTTCAAACAGACATAGGAGAACTCACGCACCATTCACACACCCTCCAACCAAAAACGTCAAAAGAAAAAAACTGTTCGACAACCTCCTAGCCATTCGAGCTGCAACACTCGACCCCCAACTCTACAACCAATTGACATCGACCACAGACTGCAAAACCTTCAAAAAGAAATAAAAACCCTTCTATTCAAAAAACACATAAAACCGAACTAACACAATCAGAATTGTCCCAAGCATCACCTGCAACTACTCCATATGTACTTCTGATGTCATGACAATTCAGATATAATTTATGTTATGTTATGTTTGGAATATAAGAAAATTTTCACTGCCTGTTTCTATTCTGACCATTTATTCCATTTCATGGTCATTACAAAAAATATTTTTTTACATGGGGGGGGGGTCAAAAAATGATGGGCCCCGGGTGCCACATACCCTAGGTACGCCACTGTACAAGAGTCAGTCCTTGTTCAACAGAGCTTATAGATACAGAAATCTCAAAGAAGACCAAGAATAAAGAGCATGCCACACAAAATCTTTGTTTTCTAAAATAGGATCTTTGATGATATACAGGCAGTCCCCAGGTTAGAAATGTCCTGTAAGAAGTGGTGGAGACAGAGACTGTGCCTGAATTCAAGAAGGCCTGGGATAGGCACGTGAGATCTCTCAGAGAGAGAAAGAGATAATGGTTACTGCGAATAGACAGACTAGATGGGCCGTTTGGCCTTTATCTGCCATCATGCTTCTATGACTTACGTCGGACTCGTACTTACAAACTGCCTCTCTCTTCCTGTTAGAATGCGCTTCCTCTTCCTCCCTTCCTGTCCAAACGTGATCCTCCTCCTCCCTTCCATGTCACAATGCACCCCTCATTGTCCTTCCTTCTGTTCTGTGTTCCAAATTCATGCTTTCCTCCCTCCCATGGGTGCTTACCTCCACTGGTTGGCTGCCTTCTCCAAGCTGCACTTCTCTTTGCAAAGCCGCGAGCAGCGACTCCTAGCATTACTGACCCAGAAGCCTTCCCTCTGACATTGGAGGGAAGGCTTCCAGGTCAGCTGCAGGCTGCATGTAGCAACCACAGCCATGGCTTTGCAAAAAAAAGTGTGGCTGAGAGGAGGGAGCTGTCCAGAGGTAAACACCTGTGGGAAGGAGGCATGAATTTGTGATTCAGAACAGAGGGAGGGAAGGACTATGAGGGTCGTGTTGGGACATGGAAGGGAGGAAGAGGGTCACATTGGGACAGAAAGGGAGGAATAGGGAGCACGTTGGCACAGGAGGGGATAAGCAGGATTCAGTTGGGACACAGAAGGAAGGGAGAGAGCCCAAACTCAGACAAAGGATGAAAGGAAGGAAGGAAGAAAGGAGGGAGGAAGCATGAACCTGGGACACAGAATAGAGGGACAGAGGGGAGCATGAACTTGGGACATAGAATGGAATAATGAAGGGAGTGAGGGAAAGAAATGCTGAGGTAGAGGAAGGCATTGAAAGGGAGAATTGATAGGCATGGGTGTCTTAAGTGAGAGAGAAAGAGAGATGGTGCACATGGGGAAATGAGGAAAGAGGTGAATTGTTGGGCATAGGGAGGGAGAGAGAAATATTGGACATGATGGTGGGAAAAGGCACAGAGAGATGAGAGGGAGATATATTGGATATGGTGGTGGAGAGGGAACAGCGGGATGAATGAAGAACAAAAGTAAATGTAAACCTCCTATTTAAACTACAATACTTTATTTTGAGGCCTGTTTTTTTATGTTTAATGTTTTTATAGACTGGGTACTGTACAAGATCCAAGATACATACAAATTCAACTTAAGAACGGTTTAAAAAACGGAACTCATTCTTAACCCGGGGGCTGCCTGTATCTGAAACTTCAGGAATCCCTCAGGACTACAATGAAAGGGCTACACTTAATGGGGCAGCCTTTCTGCACCATGTGTGCATATAAATGTACAGAATACTCAGCCTTTTGATTACAAGTGTACACTTAGGGCTACCAGACGTCCGGACTCAGCTCCATTCTTATGTCACTTCCTGGTCACTGGACCAGGACATGATGGCAGAAGGACGCCAAGGCCGGCGTGAGCAGCAGGTGGAAAATGTTGCTCACGTCGGTGAACGTTTCAAGAGATATATGGGGGGCAGGCGTGCTCAAGTGGCGGTGAAGAGTGGGAGGGGTGCATGGCATGGCGGGGAAGAGTGAGGGGGTGCATGATGCGGCAATATCAGATACAACTGCCCACGGCGCAAATCTCTCTCGCTATGCCACTGCACGTGCCAAGCACAAAATTATCACGGGACGCCTGAGTGTGCCCTGCAGTAGAGGATTTTAACCTTCAGTAAGCACGTTAGAGCTTACTGAAGCTTAGTAAATGGGCCCCTTAGTATTATTTATGAATATGTTTGTCAAATTATAAGTATATGAATATATGCTAAGAAATTATAAAGTGCAAAAATGTCATCTATTTCTGGCCAGTCGATTTCCATCAATGCCCTCTTCAAAACTAGTGTTTGGATGAACTAGTGTTCATAATCCTCTATTCAAATATATTTTATTGAGCTCAACAAAAGCATCAAACATAATACAAACCAAGAACACATAAGCTCAGCATTTTAAGGAACAAAACCCATCCCTACATAAAACACCCCCACCTCAACACAACCCATCCCAAAGTAAGAAACCCCCCCCCCCCCAGGGTCCTCCTTCCAAGCACATCTCAACCAGAAAATCATACAAGAATTAGGCAAGCCAGGTATAGCAAAAGAAAACAAAATACAAAGATTCAACTGTTCAGCAAGTGGCTCCGTGCCAGCGGGGTCATTGTTGTCCAAAAGGGTTCCCAGGTTTGTTGAAAAACCCTGCCTTGGAGAGAAGCAAAGTCCAACACATCCCTCCATTCCCACATCAATAAGGTAAAACCCTTACCCACGCATGCACAGTTGAAACGGCGTGATCCCTTCTGCCGTGATTTGTGCTTCCGTGCCATGTTCCATTTGCGGCACTCAGCAGCTTGCGGCGCATGCGGCGGCTTGCAGCACGTGAAGCAAGTGTCAGCTTGCGGCGTGCGGCAGCTTGTGGCGCGTGCAGCGGTGAGAGAAACAGCAGGAGGGAGTCCTTTGAGATGCTGAAAGGCATCTGGCTGCTACTGCTGCACAGGGAAGTGGAGGGGGAGAGGGAAAAGGGGCTGCTTTGGGGGGAGGGGTGTGCTGGGGGCAGGCAGCAATCTTGGTTTGCTCGGGGGACCAGAGAGAGATAAGCAGGGGGCCAGGGAGAGAGGCAGAGAGACAGACAGAAAGAAGTGGAAGGGGAAGAGGGAAAAGAGGCTGCTTTGGGGGGAGGGATGTGCTGGGGGGCAGGCAGCAATCTTGGTTTGCTTGGGGGTCCAAAGAAAGATAGGCAGGGGACCATGGAGAAAGACAGACAGACAGATAAGGGGCCAGGGAGAGACACAGACAGAAAGAATGACAAACAGACAGGGGGTCAGAGAGGCACACAGACAGAGAGCTGCCAAGGAGCGAGAAAGAAAGACAGACAGACAGCAGCTAAGGAGACAGAGAGACAGAACGAAAGACAGACAGACACATCTATTCTAGCACCCGTTAATGTAATGGGCTTAAAGACTAGTGTAACTAATAAAGAAAGAAAGAAACAATCAGATGATATTTCTCTGACAATCAAACCATCTTAGTCACTCTCAGTTTTTGCGTCTTCTTTCAATGTTTCTTTTTTTTCTAAAATTGATGTTAATGCTGCACGCACTCAGGAGGGGAATTCTATAGATTGCCCAATGTTAGGCGTCAGGACGATCCACACTAAGCTAGATGTCTATAAAGGTGGTCCTGTATTTCGTGCCTAACTTTGGGTGCCAAGTATTTATGCCTGCCAAAGGCTGACATAAACGCTTGCATGCAGGTAATGGCAGGTGAGCAAATGCCTATAACACCATGCCTGAATTCTGGGAAGGCCCTTGATTCGGCCATGCCACTTTCATGACTACACATCTTTTGGAGTTGCGTGCATGTCGTAGAATAAGGCCTAGGGCAAACCCACATGTAGCTCCTAATGACTGCTAATGAAGTGCTTGTTAACGCCAATTGAAGAGCCGCTGCTTAGCCCTTCACTGTTGCTCTTGGCTACGGGAATGACCAAGACAATGTGGCTGACTCTGCTCCAGGAAGGTCCTGCGATGACTGTGTCTGCTGGTCCATCCCCCTCTGACATCACTTACTTCTAACAGTAGACGCAGTCATCGTGTGACCTTCCTGGAGCAGAGTCCCTGGAGCAGAGCCAGCCACATTGCTGTTGATGCTGGGGGAGGCTGCGTTGCCATCCGTCGATGCCAGGGGGAGGGCCGGTGTTGTTGTTGCTGTTGATGCTGGGAGGGAGGCACTGCCATTGCCGTTGCCATGGGGGGGCATCACCATTGCCATAGCCATGTGGGAAGGGTGGTGGAGAGAGAGAAAGGGGGCAGATGCTGATGGGAAGGAAAAGGGGAGAGAGACATAAGGGGGAAGGATACTGGATAGAATTGGGTTGGAGGGAAAGAAAGAGGCATATGCTGATGGAATTGGTGTGCAGGGAAAGAGGAGAGAGACATAAGGGGAAAGGATAGTGGATGGAATTGGATTGGAGGGAAAGAAAGGGGGCTGATGTTGATGGAAGTGGGGGGAAGGGAGAGGAGAGAGTGAAATGCCAGACCATGGGGGTGTGGGAGAGGAAAGGAAAGACGAGGAGAAAGATGCCAGACCTTTGGAGGAGGGAATGGAAGAAGATGGATGCCAGACCAATGGGGGTGAAGAGAAAGATGGAAAGGGTTGGCATACAGTTTCTGGACATGGCATAGAAGGACAGAAGATGCCATATAGAAGGGGCAGATAGTGGATGAAAGGAAGAGAGTGACAAGAAGAAGAGGAAAGCAGAAACCAGAGAAGACAAAGGTAGAAAAAAAATTTATATTTATTTTTTTGCTTTAGGGAACATGAATTGCTGTTTCTGTGGTGATGCATTGTATGCAGAGTCCAGCTTCTTGGTGGTTCAATTTAACCTTTGTCTACATATTTCTATTTTATCCCCCCTTTTGCAAAACTGTAGAGTATTTTTTAGCACCGGCCATGGTGGTAACAGCTCTAATGCATAGCCCTCCCCCACCCTCTTCTCCAACCCTCCCACTTACACGTGCTCTTCCCCGCCCCTTCCTGCTGTGTGTGCGCTGCTTCCCTTCTCCCGTACCTCTGTAACATACCTAGCACAAGCAGCAACCCCCAAGCTGTAGTCACACCAGCGTCGGCTCTTCCTCTGATGTCATTTCCTAGGTGAGGGTCCAGGAAGTGATGTCAGAGGAAGAGCTGATGCTGGTATGACAGCAGGTTGGAGGCTACTGCTCACTCCAGGAATGTTACAGAGGTACAGGGGAAGGGAAGCGGCGCGCATGTGCAGCAGTGAGGGGGGAGAGGAAGGAGCGGGGGGTGGGCAGAGAGGAGGACGGGTGCCTGCACCCTCACATGACAGCGACCGGGACAGACCGCCCCCCCTTACTACACCACTGACTGTATAGAATCAATCAGTGCCGCCTATGCGGCATTAGGTGTCGCTAAGCATCCTAAATTTAGGCACACCATATTTATGCCAGGGTTTACTTCACCTAAGTTAGATGCCTAACGGCACCTAATTCAAAAGAGATGCCTACCTCAAGAACACACACATGATCTGCCCCTAACCACTCCCACTTTTAGGAAGGTGCTTTAGAGTAGGTGCCTACTTTTTATAGAATCACGTTTTTTGAGTTAGGCGCCTAAATTTCAATGAGATCCAATTAATGGCAATTATGAGGTATTAAGTGCTAATTATGGGCACCAATTAAGCCTATTAACCAATAAATTTAGGCACCTTCATCGGCTAGCTGCGCCAATGTAGACGCTTAACTTTAGGCAAACTATATAGAATTTTCAATTTCATGTCCAGCTTCTACAGTATGTCCTTTCTAAAATACATTTCCCCTTACCAAAGTGCTCAACCACAGTACTGAACACCAGTGGCATAGCAAGGGTAGGAGGCACCTGCTCTGTCCACACCCCCCACGCCACGTTCTTGCCCCCTGTACTTTTTAAAATGTTCACCAGCATGAGCAGTTGTCTAGCTTGCTGCTCGCGCCAGCGTTGGCTTTCCTTCTGATGTCACTTCCTGGTCCCGTGACCTGGAAGTGATTTCAGAGGGAGTCAGGCCAGAGTAGTTGCTCATGCTGGCAATGATTTATAGAGGTACGGGGGCAGGGAATGAAGGGCGTGAGTGTGGCGTGGGGGGCGGAGGGGTGCCAGCATCCCCACTAAGACGGCACCCGGTCAGGTCCGCTCCCCTGCCCCCTCCCTACTACTCCACTGCTGCACAATAATGCAAGCTAGTACGAGTACATTTTCGCTCTCAATATGAATAAGATGTGTGAGAAGTGTGTACATCCCTGGAGGATATCAGCATTGCAATGTGTCTGGGGGGATTCTTATAATTAACATGTCCTGTAAATAAAAAGTAAAAAAAAAAAGAATAGAAAAGACCAACCAGTTATGGAAGCATAGTCTTGGCGCTGTCTGCCGTTATCTCAGGTTCATTTTTTAAATGTGCTGCCATAGAAATGAATGGTCAGCCATAAATCTAAGTGCATTTCACCTGCAGTGCACTGACCCCAGTAAAAGACCACAAGGCAAAAAAGAACCCGAAAACTGTTCAGAATGAGTCCATGATCTCTAGTTGCATTGCTTTAACATCATTGCCATAAGCCTGCACATTTGTTAGCTTTACTTGAAATAAATTTATCCCCATCTGTGCTTATGGAAATAAATCTTTTCTGAATCAGGCCCTGTGGAGAGATAAAACAGACTCTGTTGCAGAAGGTAGAGAAGGAGAGACAGGAGCAAAGTCAGTGTCTCTGGATATCCCTTTTTGGTAGAAACGATTTTAATAAACATGACCTTGTACCTTTCTGTTTGTGTTCTATAAATCAGTTTTCAAAATGGTAAACTTCAGATTAACCCTTCCCTGCCTCTGGACCCAGTGAAAGCTTCTTAGGGCTCCTTTTACAAAGGTGCGCTAACGTTTATAGCGCACGCACCAGATTAGCGCGCACTATCTGAAAAACTACCGCCTGCTCAAGAGGAGGCGGTAGCGGCCAGCACGCGGGGAATTTTAGCGCACGCTATTCCACACGTTAAGGCTCTAACGCACCTTTCTAAAAGGAGCCCATAGTGTTTGAAGAGGGTCATTCTACAAAGGGAGCGCTAACTTTTGCCTGCAAATTATGCATGTAAATAATTTGTTAAATTATATGAGGACGCACAACATATAATATGTTCATAGAAACCTGAGCTGTTATGTGAGGGAGTTGTTTTTTTTACCAGTGAAAGTATCAAAAGCAGTTTTGATTTCTACCTTTTGGTTCTATACTGCTACATTAGTCTGAGTCTTTTTCTCCCTCTTTTTGGGTGCATGCTGGGTTTGAAGAGGGGGGGGTACCTCGGTGCCATGATCACGCAACATTTTGAATCATTGTATGAACATGTAAATAATTAGAATAATGGCATTTGCGTGTGTATGGTGCACATATGCGCATACATGTGAGATGTTCACCTAAACGCTATTCTGCAAATATGTGTGTATCTTGCATAGTGACGCACAACAAAGAAAAATGGGGAGACCCAATGATCCACAGTGAAAACAATCCTCCGACAAAAAACAAAAACTGTGGATACAGATGTTCTGGAGATAATTTATTAAACACTGACATATAAAACCATGAAAATTTAATTTAAAAAGTACAATGCTAAAAAATATGGTGCTAAAAATCCACCCGGACCCTACACGGTCCGTGTTTCGGCGAACACGCCTTCCTCAGGGGTCCAATGGTTTGCAAACTCACATATAAAGAATTGGACTGAAAACAGTCTATTATCTTTAAACGTGTGAGCAAAGAACACCGCAGACAAGCTGAAGTAGCAAAAAAATGCTGAGGAAGGCGTATAGGGTCTATGTGGATTTTTATCACCATATTTTTTAGCATTGTACTTTTTTAAATTGAATTTTCATGGCTTTATATGTCAGTGTTTATTAAATTATCTCCAGAACATCTGTATCCACAGGTTTAGTTTTTATCTTGCATAGTGTGCATTTTACAGGTAAGGATAAACATCGGTGGAGTCTGAGCAGAGAATGGGCACAATTCACATTTATGCACATGGGTCCATATTCTATAAACGGCACCTTAAGATAAGCGCCAGTACACGTCCTACCAGGGCCTAACTTAAATGGCAAAAGCCGTTTAAAAATCATTTAAAAATAATTTTTAAAACAAAACTGTAGGTGCTTCTAGGGGCCTATAAAACCAGTGTCTACATCACGTATATAGTGGCACCTTAGAACGTCTAAGATCGAAGTAGGCGTGGCTAATGCCGAAAACCACCTTAGGCATCTTTAGGCGCCTCCGTAGACGCGGTTCATGTCCAACATAGGCACCAGAAATGTAGGCCTCGAAATCCCTGGCCTATATTTCCGGCTATGTTTGAGGTAGCCGCGATTCTACAAAGGGCACCGTTGCATGATTGACACACGATCGGCGGCCATTTTTTAGGCGGCCATCGATACCAGCGCCATTTGTAGAATCCAGGCCACAATATGTACAATGCCATAAGGCAGAGTTTCCCAAACTGTGGTCAGGACCCCAAATGGGGGTCTCAAAACTACATTTAGCTGACTGTATTTTGGTTTAATTTTTCCATGAAGAGAGTAATCATCCTTCAGTGCATTTGGCAGTCTAAGGCTTTGAATGTTTCCAGAACTTTCACAAGGCTGAAGCAAACCTTGACTTATTTACAAAGAGATGGTGTACACAGATAAAGCAACTTAATGATCCACCAGTTCTTGCTACATACTGTTTCTCGCCACATTCTCAACAAAATCAGCAGAAACCATTGTTCCAGTTCTTATTGGATTTCTTTCCACGATAGGATGCAGGATCATTTAAAAATGCGGATAGAGATGAAAAGAGTGGGGAAATGATGAAGAGATATGGTGTTAGGAATACTTTCCATTCAGGGCTGGTGTTATGTGGGGTGCAAACAGAGTGATTGCTTTTGGATCATATATCTGAAGCCTGCTGGTGGGCTCTGGAAGTCCCTTCTAAATTTCTGCCCTGGGCTCCAGAATGTTTAATGTTGGCCCTGTTTCAGTTAAAACACAGAACTGTAGAAATGGTGTGTGTGTGTGTGTATTGGGGATTGGGATAGAGGTGTGTTTGGGGGTCAATGGGGTGTGTGGTAAATCTATTAAGTGTGGGCTTGATGGAGTTCTATGTGGGTGATGTATGTATGTGGGTGGAGGAATGTGTGTTGTATGGCTGGTGTGTGTAGAAGTATATGCAGGACTGGGGCCCAGGGCAGAAATTAAGGAGGTGGTCCCCTAATACCCTTTCCTCTCTGCACCCTCCCCCTGATATTCCTACCTCCCGTTACTACCACACATAAAACAACTTTAAATGACTTCTTCACACACAAAACACAGACAGACCTTTACCAAATACCGAACAAGAGATCACAAATAGAAATTGAACTGGGAACCCCAAGAAATTAAACTTAGTCAGTATTACAACACTAGAGAAAGAAAAATAGATATGCACTTTTTTCTGTACTGAACACACAATGATCCCAGGCCCAGGTCCACCAAAAATTAGCCACCTCCCTTAGCAATTTTTGGTGCACCTGGGCCTGGGATGGCAAAGATCCCAAAACTCTGCCAGTTGAAAACCACTTCCTCCGGTCTGGCAGCCACAAATCTCCACGCTCTAAAGCTAGCGGCAGTGTCTCTGAGCTGCCACCAGCTGCAGAGCTTGAAGAGTTCTGGCCGCCAGACTAGAGGAAAAGGTCTTCAGCTGGCAGGGCTGTGGGAAACCCAACTTAGATATTTATATTTTGCATTTGGGTAGGAGGCATGGGGCATGGTAGGAAGAAAATTTAGTGTCCACGCACTTTGGGCATAGGTCCACTGCCCACCCTCACTCCCCCATATGTTATCTGGTAAGCAACTGGACACAATACAAAGATCTGTAATGCACCTATCCCAAAGCTAACATATTTTGTCAGTGGCATACTCGCATATATGGCATCCAGGGCCATATGACACCCATTTTTTAACATCTCCTCCTCTACATGAAAAACATGATTTTTAGTAATAATCCACAAGTTGCACAACAAGAGTGTACCTAGGAAAAGGCAGCATCTTACATACTGCAGCGAGCACTACAACATCAATACACCCAATGAAAAACAAACAAGCCATATTAGTATAGATCAACCTGCACAGTCAATGCTAACAGAAAACCATATATTTCATACATACAAAGCACAGAAACACCCTCGCCTATATGGAATAAGTAATCACAAACGACAAAAGTTAAATTGAACCAGCAAGAAGCCAGACTCTGCATACAATGCAACACCACAGAAACAGTGATGCATGTCCCCTAATATTATACAAAATATAATATTACAGAAAAGAGAAATAACAAATCACTTTACAAATTAACAAATAAAAATAAAACAAAAAATGGAGTATAAGATAATACCATTTTATTCGACTAATGCATTTCTCAATTAGCTTTCAGTGGTCAAAACCTCTTTTCTCAGGTCAGTAAAGTATCCTGTCCTGACCTGAACAAGGGGGAATTGGTCTCTGAAAATTAGTCAAAAATGCATTAAAAGGGTCATCTTATTTCCATTTTCTATTCATAAACGTTTACCAACATAGCTACAATAGCACTTTATCTTAAAGCAAAATAATAATACTAGAATTTTTTTTCAACCCTTTGTCATTTGGTTTTTGCTTTCCGCATCTCATCATTCTCTTCCTTCCATCCATTGTCTGCCCTCTCTCTGCCTCTTCCATATGGCATCTGCTCTCTTTCTATGCCCATTCCAGAAACTGTCAGCCTCCCCATCTCTTCCACTCCCCATTGGTCTGGCATCCATCTTCTTCCCTCCACTCCCCCCATGGTTTGGCATCTATGTCTCCTTCCCTTCCATCTCTCTTTCCCTTCCCAACCCCCCCCCCCCCACACACACACACACATATACCCACACCCACTGGTCTGACATCCATCATCTTCCCTCCACACCTCCCATGGTCTGGCATCTCTATCTCCTTCCCTCCCTCCCCACCCCCCTTCCTATTGTCTTTTAGCATCTTTCTTCTCATTTCCTCCCTCCAAATCTGGTATCTCTCTCTCTCCTCTCTCTTCCCTATCCTTTTTTCCCCTGGTCTTCCTTCTTAATTTATTTTCTGCTTCTGTCTAGATTTCCATCTTCTTTCTTACTATCCAGTCCTCAATTTCCCTCTTTTCACTGTGTCTACCTACAGCTTACCACCCCTTTCCTTTATTCCTTTACCCTCTCCAGTATCTCACTAACTCTATCCCCATCCAGCATTGCTCTTTTTTCTTTATCTTCTCTTTTTTATCCTCTTCTTCCATCCATTATCTGCCCTCTTTCTCCACTTCCATTCAGCATCTGCTCTCTCCCACTCCCTTCCCCCACTGACATTCAATTTCTGCCCTCTTCTCTCTTTCCCTTTATTCCACTTCCATCTGCCCCCTCTCTCTCCCTCCACCCTAATTCCATCAAGTATTTTGTCCCCTTCTCTCTCCCTCCACCCCAATTCCACTATCTTGCCCCCTCTTTCTCTCCCTCTACCCCAATTCCATCAAGTATCCTGCCCCCTTTTCCCTCCACCCCAATTCCATTCAGTAGCATGCCCCCTCACCTTCCTACCACTGCTGCTGCTTTCCCATATGCTCCTGATGACACATAATAAAACTCAAGTGCCACTCAACCTCTTCCCCTCGTTGGCCCATCTCACACACACATATACCCTTCCCCTCACCTTCATGGTCACCTTTCCTTTTTTTTTTTTTTTTTTATTTATGAAATTTAATACATTTACAATATCAAAAGATATCAAAGAAAAAAAAGGAGTTTCAATACAAAATTTCCAACACACCAAGTAACAATCCTTTACAAGCCCTCTAAATGGGGAAACATATTTGCCTATTTACCAAACTTAGTTTTAAAGGAAAACAAAGAAATGGGTTGAATTCCAATGAAACCAAATCATTCCCTACTAAATTAGGACTCTGACTACCATCCTAAATTTCTCATCAAAAAATGAAAGAGGATAAAGTAAAGGTCACCTTTCCAAATCACAGTTTTCTTTTTCTCTCTGGGATAAGATACAATTAACTAAAATTATTGTGTTGCCTAAATGGATGTACTTGCTACAGCATATATCACTTATATTAAAACCAAATGACTAGCAAACCTGGAATAGAATTTTATGCCAATTTTTGTGGAGGCCAAAGAAGTAGAGGATGAGCCTTCGATATATGCAATTTTTGAAACAAGATGGGGTATGGGTCTCCCAGATTTGAAAGCATACAATATTGCTTGCCCTCGTCGATTTATAAGAGATTGGGGTTTTTTAGACTCCTCTGAATTTTGAGATGTATCCCTGAAGAAGTCAATAAGAAGTGGATTGGCCTTGGCATATCTCCCTCATGAGGTATGAAGTCATCTTTTATTTAGGTTTTTATGACGGGCATGGACTATTATGAAAAAACAATTTGGTCTACACTCTTCCTATTCTAAGTACTTACCTATTTAGTAGTTGGTAATGCAGATTTTTTTTTACCAGGCTTGATTGATCCCTGTTATAAACTATGGAGTATGACTGGTTTAACAATGCTCCAACATTCAGTAAAAGAGGATGAAAATACCTTATTGGACTATCACACAGTACAAACTTCTAATAACTTCCAGCCCTAAGGTACACTTACATGCAAATTAGACATTATCTACATAACTTATTGGAAGCTTTCAGTTTGAATTTTAAAGAATCTGTCTTTGTTGAATATAGGTCGCGACCAATGGTAACAAAGGGATTGACTGGCTGTTATTATGGTACAGACCCTTTTCAAGAAATAGTGAATAAGTGGGCCCAAGACATTGGGAACAACTCGATCACTGCTTTTAAGAGAACTTTGTATACTTGCATTCTAAGGGGCTGATTCTAGAAATGGGTGTCCCATCTGGCATGCTAATTGGGATGCACATTTTTAGAAAAAAGCTCCCTTAGGCAGGACACCTACACTGTGGGCATTTGTCGCAGGTGTAGGGAGACGCATAGTCTGGGTGTGGGTGTGGTTTTGCCCAGAAGTGACCTTGGGCAAGTATAAGTGGCCCTAAGTGTCTCCCTAGTCTATTTTCAAACGATTGTGAATG
This sequence comes from Geotrypetes seraphini, assembly GCF_902459505.1. Lineage (NCBI taxonomy): Eukaryota > Metazoa > Chordata > Amphibia > Gymnophiona > Dermophiidae > Geotrypetes > Geotrypetes seraphini. Next base: position 350,342,225 of record NC_047086.1, on the reverse strand, counting down.
TCTACTTGTAACCCGTTCTGAGCTTCTGGGAGAACGGGATAGAAATCAAATAAATAAATAAATATTAATACTTTTATGTGATGAATACAGGGAGTATAGAAGAGAACAGGGGAGATTCGGAGAGAGATACAGTAGATGCCCAAAAACATTTGAGGCAGTGGCGAGGCGAGAAATAAGTTGTCTGTTTTAACATCTGTCAAGAGTTGTAAGATATTCTCTTTTCAGAATGAGGGGGGAAATGAAGGGCAGATTCGATAAGGTGGTAAACCAGCCTACTGAAATGATAACTCAGCATGCACCAAATTCTAGCCATATAGAAAGGAATCGACTTAGCTAATTGAACAAGGGGTTTCCAGCAAGCCTTTTGGGGTTTATTTCCCAAGAGAATGTGAAATAAATTTTTGCCTTCAGATTTCATTCCCATTGTCATATTGATTTTAAGATTTCTGAAACTCGTGTGAGACTCAAAAGCGAAGAAGACAATTCTTGATGTTAAAACCTGGAGTTTTGCTTATAGGGAGTACCTTTTATTTAAGATGCCCTTGTAAATGTGTAATTAAATATAAATCCATGAAATATGCATTTTTTTTAACCTTCACACTTAACTGCATTTCTGTCCCTAAAGCCTCTCAAAGGGGTTTGACGTTTTCGAACTCTTAGAAATTAAATTCTGACTCCGATGTTGTAACCTAGTTTTCCTAAGATTTTTTTGCAAGTTTGTTTTTCTTCATTCTAGCAATCAAGGATCTCAATTATTATGTGGACTTTCTATTATGTGTATTTTCTTTCTAGATATAGATTATGGATGAAAATATGTAGAGATCTAAACTAAAAATGTGAAATATATTTGCTAAACTCATTTTCAGCTGATTCTTTATTAACACGACAAAGGTTCATTCCCCAATGCCTTACCACTCCCTAAATAATATTTTCCCCCATAAATGAAAAGTATAATGCGATACAAATATTTTTTTTATTTTTTTTTTAAAGAGGGCGTGTGAGGCTTTAAATCCAGGAGCAGGAGCCAGATAAGAAAAACAATTAAGTTCTTGTATGAAAATAGCTAAGCTGCCTTCTTAAGCTCACTTTATCAGAGTCATTGGTGCTTATTCATAGGAGCGCCGAGCAACAGATGTTCACCTGGCCGCGGAAGCCTCTTGAAAGGAAGATCTCCATATGCCACAGGGAGTGAAGCGTGATCGGATTCTTAGAAAGAAGCTCCTTGCTTCCTGGTATTTGTTGCCGCTGAATAAGAGCACATGCAGGCACAAAAAGACCAGAGTAAACAAATCAGAGGCAATGTGAAAACAGAAAACAAAGGCGAAACTAAGGAGACCGTTCTTCAGACGCAGTAAAAAAAAGCATTCAGGGCAAGAGAAAGGCAAGACAACCGAATATAAAAGTAGATTAAACACAAACAAAAGCAGGCAGAAAGCGAGAGATTGTCCCCCCTCCCCCTCCCCCATTTCAAACTACTTCATCTGGAAATGTGCAGAGGACAAAGCACCTTCTTCCAGCTAACATTTAAGTATTGTTCCTTCATTTAGCTCTGCGTTCAATTAAGCCATCTCATTTTTTCTTTTTTATGTGCAAGTGACTTTTTCCCTCGCTAGGTGCAGCCTGCCACCTTCTCGAATGCACACTTCATTGTCTCGCAGGCTTTAGAGAAGATTAATCCTGGGATATTTTAAGAAATTTCAGGATGTGTGGAAACCATTAACAAAATATTGTCAGGATTAAGTAAAATTATTTTCCTTATGTTTATCAGTTTATGAGGTAGGGAGGGGGGTATTTTATTATTACATATATCATTCAATAATGAAGTATATGGTTGAGAGGGATAGGGATAAGAATCTATGTAATATACCAATGATTGTGTATAAGTGATGTATTTATTGTTACTGTGAATGAAAATATTAACACTTAATGTAATTTGTGAAAATGAATAAAGAATTATTAAAAAAAAAAAAAATCCTAGCTGCTGAAGGTATACAGAGCAAACGGTGACTGTAAGATTTCCATGAAACCTAATATTCTTATTTCTATGACTTAAATGGAAGATTTTAGGGGAGGAAAATCCACTAACCAGGGGTTCTAGTAGACATAATGTAAAATTGGGCTGTAAACAGATTGTTTACTCGTTATTAGGCATGGGAAGCCCAAAAATGATCTTTTCACTTCCCTTGTTTTAGTATTATTCATTTTGGTTTAGTTAAGGTTCATTTACGTTTCAAGGGCAATGTTGTCCAGCATGTCCTTTTTGCAAATAGTGTAACCCGCTTAGTGCCGCTGGTAAAACAGTGCTGTAAGAATAAAAATAGGTTTTTTTTAAAATACTGTTTTCGACCTACAGTATTATAGCGATAGAATTACATGAGTATAGTTTGTATCTGTTGTAAGGGAAGGTAGACACTGGCAGCGGGAGGGGACATTCAGTTCATTTGGGTGCCTAAAAACATAAGTGTTGGCAAGTACAATTAATTTGCACGTGCCCCAAAAATTCTGCATGCATTTAATATGAATATATGAAAACCAACATGAAAGAAACACAAAAAAATCTTTAATTATGGACACTAATCAAAGTTTTGCTTTTGGCCATCAATCTCACCAGCTGAGGAATAAAGCACTCACTGGTAACAGAAAAAAAAGAACTTAGAGAGGTCACTGAAAAGTTCTCAGAATGATGGGGAGCCATGAAACTTACAAGTTGTTTCACACTTTTCTTGACACTTTGTTTCAATGAGGCAAATGGATCTAGCAAATGAACACAAGTATAGGGAAACCAAGCCATTGTGACATCACTGATGAGGTTGGCTCTTAGGCACTGGTGGAATGAGGCATTATGACATCACAACACAAGGGGCTGCTGAAAAGTTCTCAGCCCAACCAAGAAGAGAATGACGTGGAGCCATGAAACTTACAAGTTGTTCCACACTTTCCTTGGCACGCTTGCGGGTTCCAAAATATATTAAAACCATCCCACTGGAGGATAAAAATAATGAAGAACTCTCGTAGATATCAGACTAAAAGCAGAGGATTCCAGGTAAAAATAAGTTATGACTTTACTTGTTGCTTGTGTCTAGTAGGATTTTATTTACAGTACTGATTTTAATTCACCAAGGGGCTATGGGGCAGCCCCTTGGCACTTTTCATAGACTTTGAAAGTACACCAGCTAATGTGCACAGTTGATTTGAAATATCTAGAAACTGTAGACATAAGGAAGGTGTATTACGATGACACAGGGGCTGCTGCATTTTCTATTACAGGACTGATATTATAGAACAATTTACCTGGTTATTTATGTCCCATTTGCAGTGCAGGACAGTTTAAGAGATGGTGGAAGACTCATTTGTTCTTTTTGGTCTATCTGTTGGTGTAAGACTTACTGAGCCCAATGTTCAAAGTGATTTAACCGGTCAGCAATGGCCACTGACTGGTTAAATCACACATAATCGGCTATCTGTGAATATTCAGAGGAAGATAATCGGTTAACCCCGCTGAATATTTGTGGTAAACGTATAAACAAGAGTCAGCCATTGCAGGGGCATTCCAGGGGTGTTTCAGGGGCGGGGTCACACTTGGGACCTGATATTCATGTTAACTGGGCAAGGTTAAGTGCATAAATAGAACTGTATAAATAGCTGTCCTATCTTCCCCCTCCCCCCTTTATCAAACTTCACTGCCGAGCAGCTTGAGCTAAATGCTGAACAGCCTGTAGGAATAGAATGGGCGGCTCAGCATTTAACTTGCGCTGCAGGGCTTGATAAAAGGGGTGGGGGGTGGGGTTGTTTATGTGCTAGCCAATGCCGGTTAGCGCTGAATATCAGCTTAACTGGTTATTGGCTGGCAGTCAAAAATGAAAGCAGGTTTTCAATGCTGGTCACCAGAAACAAGCCCTGCATTGAATATCCGGGTTTAGCACCAGCAGCTTGCAGAGCGGTTAAAGCCCAGCACTGGCTGAAAATTGGGCTGACTATATTCACAGAGTAGACAGATTTTTCAGCTTCTTTTATTTTGGGTTTTATCGACATGTGTAAATATTTATGAACATTTTATTGTACACTAGGTGAAATATAAATTTACAAAACAAATGAACATGCAATTTTAAGCTGTGATAAGCACATGCTAGTGCTTACTGCAGCTTAGTATTCAAAGACCCATGGGGTGCCTGCTCTGTCTTACCAGCTATAAAACATTAAACATATTCATAGTAGTCTCTTCTAGTCATGTAAGAAAGTCTTTCCTAACTTGCAGGCAATAGACATTAAAAATTTTCCTCATCAGCCCTTACTGATTTTGGGATCTCATCTAGGGGCTCTTTCTTCTTCCCTCTGGGCCTCCCTAACTTCAAGCTTTTACAAGTCCTGGTTTGGGAATCTACTTTGCTGGCTAGGTTTCCATGCATTGGTCTTTTTAAGGTGGCCTGGTGAGGAATATGCTTAAGGAGGACCAGGGTTCTCTTATACATCCCCTTTTATAAACTTCCTCTCAGCTCAACCTTCCCCAGTTGATCACCTGCGCTCTGTTGGGACATCTTCTGGAGGAGGTAAGCAACATTTGATAATTCTTTCCTGCCTGGTGCCGTATCTTAAATTGGAAGGGCTGGAGACTTAAGAACCACTGCATCATTCAGCCATTTGTAACGTTGTTTTTGCCCATCCATTTCAAGAGTGGAAAGTCATTTATTAGAGTGAACTGTCATTCCAGCAGGTACTTCTGGAACACCTCCAGAGCCTGCTTTACTGTTAGTGCCTCTTTTTCAATCACTGCATAATTTTTCTCTCACAAGTGTAATTCCAGTTTATGGAGGCTACCAGTGTTCCTCATCACCTTTTTCCTTGGTCAGCTGTTCCTATTCTCCCATCTGAGGCATTAGTCTGTAAATACATGGCCAAATAAACTCTAGACTTTCAAAATAATCTCTAAATGCAGGGTATCTTATACTGCCGAGAAGACAATTATTTCTGGTGCCTTCTTGTGTAAGAGGTATGTCAACAGTTCTGTCCTTTCAGCACAATTTGATCAGAAGTATCAGTAAAAGCCAATTCAACCCAAGAAAGCTCTTATTTTCCTCTTCAAGTGACATAAGGGACTCAGACAATTGTATCTACCTTCAGTACCAGCAGATAATCTTGCCCCTCCCCTATATAATAGCCTAGGTATTGGACCTCTTGTCCTTCCAGGAAATGCTTTTTTGAATTTTCCATCATGTTGGAATGAGAGGAACTTTCCAATAGCCATCAGTTGAGTCCTATCTGGAAATAAAATGGGCTTTTTCCAATCTTTCAATCAATCCATCAACTAAGGGTGCCATTGTGGCATCTTAATCAATAAAGTGTTTTTTGAACAATACACCCTTGGCTGATCTATTGACATCCTGCCCTCACAACCCCCATCCCCCCTGTTGTGTGTCAAGCTTGGAAACTTCACTAACTTTCCAGAAATCAACAAAGGCTTCCATCTGGTTTAGAAAGCCAGTTGCTGCTGGATTCTTCTATCATCCTAAGTTTAATCATCTTGTTCACTTCTGTGGTCACAGCTTGTTGTCAAGCTTCTAGGATCTAGGATGGTGACTATCAGATAACTGCTGCTGGGTCTGTAATGATAATGTGATAAATGCGATGAGTCATTCCCAGAATGATGGAGAACACATTTGAATTCTGACTGACAAGTTGCTGAGAGTGGGTCCCTGAATGGGAAGGTAGTAGCCTAAGTTTCAGTGGAACTTCCTGCCCCAAATTTGTCCCCTAGACTAGAGCTGAGATTGTGGGGTCCATACCTTCAGCAGATGATGTGGAAGATCTGAGCCTTCTGTTTGTTGGGTTTGGCTACTTTATAGCCCACAAGTCCCGCCCTTTCAATGACTTCATAAAGACGCTTCCATTTGCACAGTAGTTTGTTCTCTGAAAAGGGTGGAAGAGCCAAGACTCTAGCTTCAGGTTGGAAGACCCTTGGGACTGCAGAGCATTTGTATTCCCTGGTTTGCATGACAAGCCTTCTTTAAACAGAGCTTGGAAGCCTCCCCAGTTTTCTTCTTCTGCTGGATATAGTCTACCAGGTTTTAATAAGGGCTTGATGTCTCCTCACAAGTTTCACACATGATATCTAGAATTTCCCTGGGCAGTTCAAAAAGGGGAAAAACTCACTGAGCTTTGGAGTACTTCTCAAATGGCAAGTGATACATATAGCAAGGAGTCCCAGTTTTTACCATCCTCAGCAACAAACTTCTTCAACTTCTGTTTGAGGGTTTTACTGAAGACTTCGACAAGACCATCAGTTTGAGGATGATATACCAAGGCGCAAATGGTTTTCACTTTTACCATGTATAATGTTCTTCATTGCCCATGGTATGAAAGGTGTCTCCTGCTCTGTGAGTACTTCCTTGGGCACTCTCATTTGTGAGAAGATTTATTTCAGGGTGTTTGCTACTGTGAAAGTCTTCATATTACATACTGCTTCACTTCACATACCAGCAAAAAATGACATGAATATATTACCTCAAGGCAATTCTTTCTAGTGGCCCCACAAAATTTACAGCCACTCTCTGAAAGGGAAACACTATGACTGGTATTGGCACCAAAAGGAACAGGTTGGACCCTAGCAGCCTGACTTAGTTTTGCATGTAGGGCAATACTGACAATAAATTTGTACGTTTATATGCTGTACAGCGAGAGATTAGAGAAACTGGACCTCTTCTCCCTTGAAAAGAGGAGACTGAGAGGGGACATGATGGAAACATTCAAGATACTTAAGGGAATAGACTTAGCAGATAAAGACAGGTTGTTCACCCTCTCCAAGGTAGAGAGAACAAGAGGGCATTCTCTAAAGTTAAAAGGGGATAGATTCCGGACAAATGTAAGGAAGTTCTTCTTCACCCAGAGAGTGGTGGAAAACTGGAACGCTCTTCCGGAGGCTGTTATAGGGGAAAACACCCTCCAGGGATTCAAGACAAAGTTAGACAAGTTCCTGCTGAATCAGAATGTACGCAGGTAAGGCTAGTCTCAGGGCGCTGGTCTTTGACCTGAGGGTCATCGCGGGAGCTGACTGCTGTGCACGATGGACCACTGGTTGACCCAGCAGCGGCAATTCTTATGTTCTTAATAGAACTGAGTCAACTCACAGGTCTTTTTGTATCTTAAATGGCACCCTAACAGCTGAAGTGATTGTTAGCGCTAAGATTGAGATACTATGGTATAGTGGTATATAAGAAATAAAATTGTTATTATTATACTAGGAGATGCTGCACAACTTCCTCTTCTACATTTCTTTTCGCTACACTGTAGAGCAGATCCCATTTTATTACATGATTACATGATCATTTGTATACCGCATAACCTATTCAGTTCCATATGGTTCACAGTATAAGAAGCTGAGGCAATGTCAGGAATTACTCAAAGTAACAGATAATTGACTCCTGATTTTAAAATTACAAGAATTTTTCACATAGATAAGTTTTCAAAAGCTTTTTGACACGTTTATACGATTCAGCCTTAAGAATTAGTCGACTAAATTCCTTGTCTCTGGTTGCTGCCTGAAACAAGAGTAACCTATCACAAATAAGGAAGGCCTGCCCTTGATGTGTATTGGTTGGATTTGGCTTCCCATCTGTAGCTTGGATTTTAGCCCATGCAATTTAAGAGTCGTGTCCTAGGCTCTCTTAAAGTTCACTGGGTTATTTCCCCAAGCCCATTCAGATATGCTGTGTAGGTTCAGAGAGAAAGGGAGATTATAGCATATCAACCTGGGAAATCTAGGGTGATTTGGAAAAATTCAGAAATTTTAAATTATTCTTCCTGCTTCAATTTCCTAAATACTCTATCCTCTTCTGAAAAAAAATCTCTCTCCTTAAGCCGAGTCATTTTATAGTTTTGTAATTCACAAACTCGTGTCTCCAAGCCTTCAATTTTATGAGTCTGCTGGTTCTGTCTGACCACAACCTAAACATTTCTCAGTAATATCATTATTCTTAAGTAAAATCTGTGAATATTGTACATTGAGTGAGTAATCCAGAGTCAATAGCACTCTCCATAAAGAATCAAATGTTACCACTGCTGGTTTTATCATGCACTGCATTCCTCCAGAAGGCATCGAAGACATCCGGGATTGAATGAGAGAAATGCTTACATCACCCTTACCTTTACTTCTTTTCTGAACAATAGGGTAAGAGACCACTAAAAGTATTCCCTCTACAGCTGGGTCATTACCTTGTCCTCCCAGGGTTGAGCACTCAGCTAAGTTAGCAGGAGAAGCACTTCTGGGTTGCGGCAGAGCAGAAGGGGTAGCTGGATGCAGCAATGCCCCTTCCAAACTCTTTCCTGCAGACCCATTGGGATTGCCCAAAGAAACCAAAACCTCTGCTTGTGGATTAAACTCACATGATTCCAGGATTGCTGAATTATCTGGAGTGGCTCAACAAGTCTGGAAGGGTAAGTATGTTGCTTTGCTTCCTTATCCCCATGGATATGGACAAGTACTCAGGGTTGCTCAGAGATTAATATCATCTGCTCTTTCAAGATGCTCTAAAAAGTTAATTTTCTAGATATCACGGTTTCTATCAAACATCTATATACAAGAAATTAACTGAGAGATGCAGCTACCTCCACAATTTTAGTTTCTACCCTTCACATCGCTCCTATTCATTCCCCTACTATATCACCATAGACCAGGCAGGTAGACCCAAAAGGATCATGGGGGGGGGGGGGAGTATTTTGGATGTTCAGGGTGAAGGAAGAAGTATTGGAAGAGGCTTTTGTGATGTTCAGGGGATGTAGGAGGGAGGGAGAGGAATCATAAGGTGCTATCATGATGTTTGGGGGGGAAAGGAAGGGGGGTTCAGAAAGGACTTTTGTGATGTTTGGGGGTGGGAAGGGGCTTTTGTGATGTTCAAGGAAGGTAGACCAAAAAAGGGCTTTCATGATGTTCAGGGGGTAAAAGGAAAGAAGGGATCAGAATCTTGGGAGCAGCAGTCAGGACCTGGCTAGATACTCTTATGCTAATCCAGTGGGGAACTGCATAAGTACCTTATGCGAGTTCTGACAGAATATCGACCAGTAACCACATAAGACCTGGTAGCTAGTACAGACTGATTTAGACTCTGTTATTCAATGCCAGGCCCAGATGTGGTCCAGCATTAATTTTCTGGGGCTAATACCACCCATGGTAGTCAGCTTTTCTTAAAAACACTGACCGCTGTGGGTTGAATATTTACCAGTAAGTTCTTAAATTTATACTTCTAAATTAGGCTTCTAAATTTTGTGCCCTATCTTTATCCAGACTTAACAGCCTGAGTTTCAGCTGAAAATTCATATTTCAATTTAGGAACTTATAAGGTATGCTTATTAATTTAGGCCTGCCAGTGTTCTGGATTCTTTATGCAATAGTGGAAAAACAATAGGCATGGTCAAACTACCGGGCCATGGTGCGCCCTCACTTGGAGTACTGCATCCAGCACTGGTCGCCGTACATGAAGAAGGACACAGCACTACTCGAAAGGGTCCAGAGAAGAGTGACTAAAATGATTAACGGGCTGAAGGAGTTGCTGTACAGTGAGAGATTGGAGAAACTGGGCCTCTTCTCCCTTGAAAAGAGGAGACTGAGAGGAGACATGATCGAAACATTCAAAATACTGAAGGGAATAGACTTAGTAGATAAAGACAGACTGTTCACACTATCCAAGGTAGGGAGAACGAGAGGGTACTCTCTAAAGTTGAAAGGTGATAGATTCCGTACAAACGTAAGGAAGTTCTTCTTCACCCAGAGAATGGTGGAAAACTGGAACGCTCTCCTGGAGGCTGTCACAGGGGAAAACACCCTCCAGGGATTCAAGACAAAGTTAGACAAGTTCCTGCTGAACAAGGACGTATGCTGGTAGGGCTAGTCTCAGTTAGGGCGCTGGTCTTTGACCTGGGAGCCGCCGCGTGAGCGGACTACCGGGCAGGATGGACCGGTCTGACCCAGCATCGGCAATTCTGGTCTGGGATGGATGGACTGGTCTGACCCAGCAGCGGCAATTCTTATGTTCTTACCCTACTAGAGGCATAAATAGGGTTACCAGCAGGCTGAGGGGGCGGGGCTAGGGGGAGGCTGGGGTGTGGTATGGGTAGAACAGGGCGGGGATGGGTGGAACTGGGCGGGTCTATGGGTCCAGATTTTACATATATAAAATCTTGTAACCCTAGGCATAGATACCATTAGGAGAGCCCAGACAATAGCTAGAGGCTGCCAAATAGTAGGAAATGCCATATGCTTGACTAGCCCCAGGGCTTTTTTCAAGTGATACATGTCAGCAGTAATGGCATATTTCAATGCTTTTCCAAAAAGCTCCAACCTAGGGATGTTGAGAGAGTGCTGGAGACTGGATGCAGCCACATATATGCTGGATGCAGCAGTCCCATATACTGCTCAGTTCCCCATCCTCCACCCCCCCCCCCCCCACACACACACACATACACACACAACATGACTGGAGCACTGACGGGAACTTTCTCATTCCTACCTTAGGAAATAAATATGTTGCTATAAGATAGAGGTCAAAGCAGAAACCAGGAGAGGAACCTACACACACAAATTCGGAACTTGCCAATCGTAAAAGTATAGACACACATTGCACACGTATTTGGCGTGTGCCGTGTGTCTGTACAATTGGCAAGTTGCATTGTTACTTTTAAATTGATTTATTCACTTATGTGCCAAGATTTTCTTAGTGACTTAGAATCTCCAGTCTTATTCAATTGCGAAATTGTGGTCGTGAGTTACAAAGGCTCCTGGAGCAGGCCGTAGAGCCCGAAACACGTGCGTGTCGCGCCACCGCAGAACACCTTGATTTGACTAATAAAATTGCACACCAATTGTCCTAAACCGCCACTGTGGTTTATTGGCTATAAGATAGAGGCCCATCTTAATGTTTTCACCTGGGGCCCATTTAATCCTAGCTATGCCTTCATATTCTCTTAAGCATGGATAGATCTTCTAACCTGCACACTGGTACTGGTATCTTACTGTGACTGAAAGCACAGTTTGTGAAATGATTTGCCAGTGTAAAGGGATGTACAATGTATGTCATGTTCCCTGGCACGATATTGTATACAGGTACTGACATTTTATCTTTGTCAAAACATTGCCATAAAGAAACTCTAATCTACTTTAATAATGGCATATTCTGTGAGAAATGACAATGAGGCAAGGTTAGGTTTTGCTTTACAATAGGAAAATCTTAAGGTATTAGACGGCATACAAAGCAATTGTCAGAATTCAGCAAACACAAGATATTGGATGAATAGCTAGCTTTGGCTTGCTTGTATCAGGTCTATGAAACACAGTACTTACCAATGGTAATAGATATGCTTCTGACAGACAATCCTTAATAGCCCATTGTAACAAATTTCCCAGAACCTCCCCCCCCCCCCCAATAAATTCAATTTAATTTCTCTTTCCTTACAGAAACTCTTTATGAGACAATTCTTTCTTGAGTTTTCTAACTATCAGAATAGGGAAGATGAGACAGAATATTCAAGTGCTCTAACTATTCAAAGTATTTGATAATAACTGGAATAATGGGTTTTTTTTAAATAAAATTATGAACTCTGCTCTATTTGTTTCTGGAGCACAAAGACTAGAGCAAGCCAGATATGGAGATTCAAGGTGAGAAGTCAATGGCCTGGTTTATCTGTCAGGTCATGATTGGCTTTGATAGATGTACTAACCCAGGAGTGGGCAACACCAGTCCTCGAGGGCCGGAATCCAGTCAGGTTTTCAGGATTTCCCCAATGAATATGCATTGAAAGCAGTGCATGCAAATAGATCTCATGCATATTCATTGAGGAAATCCTGAAAACCCGACTGGGTTCCGGCCCTCGAGGATCGGAGTTGCCCACCCATGTACTAACCTGTTCCACTCTGAGCCTTCATTGATCCTTTTCACTTATTCCATGACTTGGATTTGATACACTATGATTTCAAATATACTGCAATGGCTCTGTATGAAGTGTATAAAGTTCCTGTTGTTAGAGAAATACTTTCTAGACTCTTCACTTATCATCATGGTAAGGTTGCTTTGCATGTTGAGGCTATTATATTTGATATATTTGAGTTTTATGTGTTATATAGTGGAGTCAGAGGACCCCACTGAGATTTCAGATGACAAAGTTCCCATCTCTGTTTCCTTTCCCTCTCATCTTTTGTGTTCAGGTGATTTGTTTTGCCCTGAGTCTAGGCCATCAATTTATTTCAGATGCCTTGAGTTGTAATAGTAAGCATTGACATTTCCTGTTATGACATAGTAGATTTTGGTTCTGATCCCACTTAGCGACTTCTACCAGGTCTCATTCAAAACTGCTTTCTACTAGACAGCTACACAGGAATGGGAATCCCATCAAAACCACAAGGATAGAGGAGGTTACTGTGGGATTCCTGCAGAAAATGTAGTCAAAATCTCTGGCAACATCAGAATGAGGCTTGGATTGCTCTGAGTGAGGCAATTGGAGCTGCTGAATGAGGCTTGGAAATAAATGAGAGGGGCAATTGGAGCACTAGAATGAGGCTTGGAATACCCAGAGAGGCAGCCAGGACACCAGACTGAGGCTTGGAACATTCACTGGTTGAATAAACTGTGATAGTCTATTGGGGAGGAAGCGGAGGGCTACTGAGTGTCGACTTCTTTGGGTATGGGTGGGATGGGGAAATCTTAGTGGGTACAGGAGGCTATGAGTTAGATTCCAGTGGGGATGGGTGAAATTTCTGTCACTGTGCAAATCCCTGCTTTCCACCCTCACCTTTGCCTCTTGGTAGAATAGTAACAAAATTTGATTGATCTGTTACCAAATTTTTTTTTAATTACTGAGCCTGCTGTCTTTTATGGTAGTAATGTCATCTAAAAAGGGGGCTGCCTCTAAGTGGTATAAAATATTACAGGCTAATGCAGTGGTCTCAAACTCAAACCCTTTGCAGGGCCGCATTTTGGATTTGTAGGTATTTGGAGGGCCGCAGAAAAAATAATTAATGTCTTATTAAAGAAATAACAATTTTGCATGAGGTAAAATTCCTTGTAGTTTATAAATCTTCCCCCCCTCCCCTGAAGGCCTGCATGTTCCCCACTTCTTTGCAGCATCCTCCAGCTTACCTCCTGGCCTCCCAGTCTTAGTTTCAGCTAATTACCGCAGCCTGCCATCGGCCTCCGCAACACGTTCCCTCTGCCGCAGTCCTGCCCCTCCTCTGACGTCGGGCAGGATTGCGGCAGAGGGAACATGCTGCCGAGGACCATGGCAGCCTGCAAGGATCGCTGAAGCACCAGCAATCCTCTCTGCAGGTCGCGGTAATTATCTGAAGGTAAGAGTGGAAGGCCAGGGGGAAGCCAGAGGACACTGCAAAGAGCGAGCAGCACTAGTAGAGGCTGCGGGCTGCAAAATAGTACCTGGCGGGCCGCATGTGGCCCCTGGGCCACAAGTTTGAGACCATTGGGCTAATGCATTTTCTCATCCCAAGGGAACAGAATCTACGTGGCAACTTGATATAAAGAAGGACATTTCTGAGCAGTGTCAGGAACAGGTCTGGAATTCCATCCACAAATCATTAAGATCGGCTGCAATTGAACAATCCATATTTTTTTGTGTTTCACAGAGCCCTATGGACACCTCATCAATTATCTAAAATCAAAAGCGATACATCAAATAAATGTTGGTCATGTTTAAAAGAGGTTGGCACTTTAACCCATTCACTGTACTACTGTGATAATATACGTGATTAGTGGGCAAAAGTTTGGGACACCATCTGTAACTTGCTGAGAATTAAAGAACCACTAACATTGACTATTATTGTATTGGGTCATTTTGGGCTTTGGTAGTCAATATCTGATGATCACTCTAAATTTAAGAATTTTGCTTAATTTGGCCATTAAAATCATCTTAAAGCATTGGAAGGATGCATCAGTGGTAGAATATATAACCTGGTGGAATACTCTTTACATAACTGCTAAACTTGAACGTGTTGCTGCAGAAAAGATTAACCCCCTCTTTTACTAAGGTGCGCTAACCGATTAGCACGCGCTAATTGCTAATGCATCCATAGACTAATATGCACACGTTAGCATGTAGCGCGCACTAAATCAGTTAGCACACCTTAGTAAAAGAGGGCCTAAATGCATTAAATAAATTTAATAAAATATGGGAGCCATTAGAACATTGCAGTCATGCGCCTGCTAAACCATGATGATTTGTTTGAACGAGGTGTACATCCATACGGTCTTCTTGTATTTATGAAAGTATTAATGAGTAAATGTTAATTGTTGTTTGTAATGTTTCTTCTTTCTCTCTTTTATATATACATATAACTCATATTATAATATATTGTTCTGTATTTTGTGCAAATACTAATACAAAATATTGAACTAAATTACTGAGCCTATTTCAGGTTTTTCCTTACCTTCTTTGGTGTTTCAAACTGCAAAGTTGCTGTCATCACATGAAATATGATCCTCAAACTCTTTCCACTGGATCTCAACAAAGGTCTGGCAGTTAAATTTAATGTGAAGACATACAGAGTAATGCAGAAATTCAAAGGAGATATAGGAGGAGAGAGATTAATACCGTAAGTACAGAGCAGATGAGGGTCCTTGGGGTGATGGTGTCTGAGAATTTCAAGGTGACTAAACACTGTGACAAGACGGCCACAGCCAGAATGATGCTAGACTGCATAGAGAAGGGTATAACCAGCAGAAGAAAGGAGGTGTTGATGCCTTTGTACAAGCCATTGGTGAGGCCCCACTTGGAGAATTGTGTTCAGTTTTGGAGGCCATATCTTGTTATAGAGATTTCTTTAGAAGGGGTGGAACATGATCAACGTCTGGTGCTGCTTATATAACATACTTGAGTTTGGGCTGCGGAGTGCCAACTCAATCTGTTCAGAAAGTGCAGCAGTTGTAGTTGAGGAGTATATTGGGGCCACTTCTTCTTCCTCTGGGACCAGCAAAGCAAGACCAGATCATTATTTCTGGGCCAGTGCCATTTCCATGTATGGCTGAAATTAACAAAGGTGTCATCCTTGGTCTGCCAGCATCATATGAATTTTAAAAGCTAGAGGAGCAAGAGTAACCAGGAATAACTCCTTTCCAAAGCTTCCAGGGAAATGTTGTCCCATATGGATCGCTGAACAATTTTGTGTATATCAGATTTGTGCATCACAAATCATGGCAAGAATAAAAATAATGAGGCTTTAAGAGGGGGTGGAAGGATCAGGGAGAGGGCTTGGACAAGTTATTTTGTTGTAGAAACAGTAATAGCAGTCTTTTTAAATGAAAGAAATGGTGACAGAAACTGAGAAAAAAGAAGGCAGATAAAGACCACGTGGCCTATCCAGTTTGCCCTTCCATACCATTTACTAGCTCTTCCTCTCCCTTAGTAATCCTATGTTTTTCTGATGCTTTCATGAATTCAGATACAGTCTTCATCTTTACTGCCTCTGCCATGAAGCTGTGCTACATGTTCACCTCTTTCCATGAAGAAGCATTTCCATAGGTTATATCTGAAAATTTCCCCTTCAGCCTTTCTCCTCACACATAGATTGTGCAAGTCATTGCAAATTGCAATGCATGTTTCATCCGTAAATTAAACATGCCAATGAAAATGAATAAAACAGGCCACACTTCTGTTAAAGGCTTGAAAGAATCCTCTCACATATTGAAAATCTGATTTTTCCTATAATACTTTTATATTGAAAAACTGTGGCAGAATTTGGTATGACTTTCACTTTTGGTTCCAGCAACCTTCACTATGGGCTCCTTCTACGAAGCCGCGTTAGCGGTTTAACACATGCTAATTTGCCAGCCATGCTAGCCGCTACCGCCTCCTCTTGAGCAGGCGGTAGTTTTTCGGCTAGCGCAAGGTTAGTGTGCGCTAAAAAGGTGCGTGTGATAAAGCCGTTAACGTGGCTTCGTAAAAGGAGCCTATATTTTAGCATTGTCTGTCCTTTTAAGGACAGTTGTTTTAATCAGGTTCTCTGTGTTGATGTACCTTCATATTTTGGACCCCTTATGAAGGAGTGTTTTCCGAAACACAGACTGTGTTGGGTCCCGTGCCCTCTCACAAGAGGACCATTTGTTTGGAAAGCTACATTGCATCTTCTTTAATAAAGATAAGACTTTTTTTTACCTCGTATACCAGGTCTGCAGTATTTTTATTTTGTTTTGTCATTTGACTTTTCTACTGCAGATTTGTGTTTCGACAGTTATTCAAAACTGCATGTAAATTTGGAACAAAGTATCTTTAAACAAGGAAGATAGAACAAGGTATCCTGATAGCGATGTTGCAATAGAGACCATAATAGACCAAGTATCTTTAAATACAGAACAAATTTTAAAGATTGCAAATCCTTTTCAACTGCTAAGCAAAGTTGTAAATAGGAACGACAAACATTGTTTAAAATGTCTGTATGCAAATACCAGAAGTCTAGGAAACAAGATGGGATTGAATATATTACACTAAATGAAAAGATAGACATAATATGAATCTCTGAGACTTGGTAGAAGGAAGATAACCAATAAGACACTGTGATATCAGGGTACAAATTATACTGCAGTGATAAGGTCCATAAAATTGGTGGAGGCGTTGCAATATACATTAAGGAGGGCCTTGAATTGAATAGACTAAAAATTCTACAGAAACCAAAACAATTCCCTCACCTGGGCACCGTGTATAGATGACACCTTTTTGTCCAGTTTGTCTGTCTTAACTAGATTGTAAGCTCAATCGAGTAGGGATTATCTCTTCTATGTTTTGGTGTACAGTGCTGTGTAAGCCTGGTAGAACTATAGAAATGATAAGTAATTGTCATAGCAGAATCCCTATGGGTAGAAATTCCATGTGTGAAGGGGGAAAAGATAATGATAGGAGTGTACTACTGTCCACCTGGACAGGATGAACAGACAGATGCTGAAATGTTAGCACAAACTGAGTAACACTATAATAATGGGTGATTTCAATAACTCTGATATTGACTGGGTACATGGCATCAGAGCATGCTAGGGGAGGTGAAATTCCTTGATAAAATCAAGGACTGCTTTATGGAGCAGCCGGTTCAGGAACCGACAAGAAGCAAAGCAGTTCTTAGTGGACCACTTAATAACAGTGATCATAAAACGATCAAATTTGACAGGAAATCCAATATAAATGCATTTAAGTTTTAAAAAGGAGGTTGGGAGACCTGGCATCCCCTTATATGTGTCCTGGCTCAATAGACATGGTGGCCAGCACATGTTTATTCAGACCTGTATATTCAATGCTAGTGCCTGGACATTGCCTGGCATGAATATCTGGGTCTAAGTTAGCCAGCAACTAACAAAGCTGCTGACCACCACTGAATATTGATGGAGTGGGCAATAGGACAGAGTACCAGGAGTTAGAAATAAGTGTGACTAGCCTTAAGGAAAAATTGCCTATGAAGTCAGAAAAGATACAGGAAAATTGCAGGATAAACTTTTGATGCTTAGAAAAATAGAAAATCTTGAAAATTATACTAAGAAATTGAATTTAAGACTATTAAACTTCCCTAAGACGCTGACTATGACACCGAAAGAAACTTTTTATAAGTTTTTGAAAGAAGTTTTTAAATATCCCGAAAATGGACTCCTTACTCTATATAAAATTTACTTTTTGCCAGTTTTTTCAAAAAACCCTCCTCTTCTGGTTCTGAAGTTACTCCTCAGATAATGATGGCCAGTCCTTTGGATATATCAAATATATTGCAGAACACTGAAGAGGAGGTTATTATGTGTTCAACGCTCCTTGTAACATTTGTATTTCATCAAGATAAAGAAGCACTCCGCCTTTTTTTTTAAGTTAAAGGAAGTTTATTTTTTGAACAGTAAAATTTCGATGTTTGCAGATGTATCAAGAACTATACAGACAAGAAGGAAAAGATTCCTAGAAATGAAAATAGCATGAAAGGACTGGGAGCAAAATTTCAGTTGCGATACCCTTTTAAATGTATGATTTGCTTGGATCAAAATGCCTATATTTTCATGAGCCCTCCTAGTTGCAATTCTTCTTGGAAGGGAAAGGGGTCATAACGCAGATTTCCAAGAGTGAACCTTAGTACGCAAGTCTATAGTATAAATGGGGATGTATCACTACTTTTTCTTTGTAATAATTTTTGATTGTTTATAATATCATTCCTTCTGATTGTGAAATTGTCTCTCTCCATAATGAGGCCTATTACAAGAGTATTGACATAGAGTGAGGAACTCTTGACTTATTTGTTTATAATTTCCTATTATTTTAATATTTAAGACTCTTGTATCTCTTATTGAAAAATATTCAAAATAATAAATTAAAAAGAAAAGAAAAGATACAGGAAAATAATTTCAACTACAGAAGAAGTGGATAAGCAAGTCCTGCTACAGCATGAGCAGCTGGTGTTAGTCCTTCTGTGTGCGACTTCTAGTTAGTTGCTTCTTCCATTAATGGTTTGGGAGAATGGTTTGGTTCCTGAAGCAAAGAAAGTGAAACCTTTCTGAAAGTGAATTTAGGTTTGGGAGCCACTCCGCAGAACACTTATTAGCAGCTCTCACAGTGTGTGATTTCCTTTGGAGAGGGCAAGGCTATACCTTCTCCTAAATCTATCACCTATAAACCACAAATAAAAATAGAACATGTAAAAGTATATCTTTTATGTACTCACCTTATATTTAGATTCAGAAAATAAATATTCAAGCCATATTGAGAGATCTTTGGTTGTGAGCCACAGAGACATAGTTCTGCTATGTGATGATGCAGCCCTTAAAATAACTTTCTGTACACAAAATTCCTCCATTCTGTCAGGGGAAATGTTATGCTATCAAATTTCCAGGAGTCTCCAACCAGCCACAATGGTGCCTGACAAATGAATAAGCCTACTTCTCAAGCAGAAGTAAAACAATGCAACCTGCTACATGTACTGGAGAACACAAAAAGAAGAATCCAACAGTACCTGCGATAGATGTCGAACAACGGAGAACCAAAGAAAAAAAACTGCAGAAATGATGTACTTGATGCCAAATCTTTATTTCAATCAATCAACGTTATGTTAATGTGGTCCACTTTTGTCATAAAGGAACATGGACTCAACACGGTCTATATTTCGATTAACAAATCTTCCTCAGGGGTTCGAACCACATTATGAAGCAGGGATACTATTGACAGCTGTGTACTAGAGAAGCGCAATTTACATCTACGGGAACTACTCTTAAAGCCTGTATTTCTTTTTGTTCACTTTCTTTCCTTTTTTGTAAGAATATAAAACTGGGTTAGACAGTTCAGACTCCAATAGTGACTTACCCATTCACAAGGAAGTACCTGGCAGATCACAAAAAATAGATCTGTTTCCTGCATCTCCTTCCCAGGGATGAGCGGCAGCATTCCAACATCTATTTGGCTGATAATTGTTTATGGACCTCTTCGCTAGGAATTTTCCAAAACCTCTTTTAAACCCCGCTATATTTGATGCTTTGACAGCATCCTCTGGCAGCAAATTTCACGGCCTGATTTTTTTGTTTTTGAGGGTGGCCCAATAATGAATTCATCTGGGGAGAGATGGATTCAATATCTCTGTTATGTTACGTTACACAGATTGTTCTATTCTGCCTTTACTAAATTAGTTCAAGGATGGATAACAAAAATAGAAACCAGCCCAATTTGTCCAGGAATTACAGAATTAGACAATAGAAACTTAATTGAGCCCAAGTCAATTCAGTCATGTTGAAACAAAAAAGATTTTAACAGTTTCTTAAACTGAAAATAATGCCCACAAAAATGTAGTCTTATAGAAAACTGGTTCCAGAAACTAGTCCATTGATATTGGACTGACAGATTTCACTTTCTTAACCATAGAAAATTTCAATTGAAAAGAGCTTCTTGGTTGATATTTAGAAAGAGGACTCTGCAATAAGGTCACTAGTTTAACCAGATAACTAGGGGTCCTTTTACTATGGTGTGCTAACTAATTTAGCACGCACTAAAGATTAGCGCACGCTAAATGCTAAGGCGCCCATAGAATATAATGGTCGCCTTAGCATTTAGCATGTGCTAATCTTTTGCATGTGCTAAATCGATTAGCATACCTTAGTAAAAGAACCCCTAGGGGTGTTACCTGACAATATCTTAAAAAATATAACTCCTAGCTTGAATTTTAGTCTAGCTTCCAAGAGTTACCAGTGGGGTGTATTATAATAGGGTTGTAGGTGCTCAAATTTCCATAAATTAAATATTAATCTTACAGCTGAATTTTAACAGCAATCAATACAGAAGGGTACAGCATGGAAGATGAACAAATAAGTGACCTGCAGAATTTTCAAGAAGTGATAATGGGTGGTGGGAAGAATCAGAAAGACCAATAAGTATGATCTTAGCTCTGAGAATGAGACAGAATAGAGCTGTGGTTCCCAAACCTGTCCTGAAGGACCCCCAGGCCAGTCGGGTTTTCAAGATAGCCCTAATGAATATTCATGGAATAGATCTGCATTCCTGGCATATGCAAATCTCTGTCATGCATATTCATTAGGGCTATCTTGAAAACCCGACTGGCCTTGGGGTCCTCAGGACAGGTTTGGGAACCACTGGAATAGAGTAATAACTGGCAGGCTATGAAAACAGGAAAAAAAAAAATCATGTTTCATAAATATTGTATAGTTGATAGAGAAGAGAAAAACACAAGATGGAGATATGTAAGCAAAAGAGATGGATGAATCAACAGTGATACTATAAATTTTAGCAGAAACGGACATAAAGAAAGAAACCAATTTAATAAAAAAAGAAAAAGGGAAGACAAAGGATATGAGAAGATGCTGACAATAGAAAATTTCAGGATTATGTGCCAGAAAGTAAGAACTCATCCAGGCAGCTACTGCAGAAGGACAAGAGTAATGTGGAGGAAAGGAAAGGAATGAAAAAAAAAATCTTCATGTCAACAAAAGAATAATATGAACACTTAAATGAGATGAAGTGAACCTGGAATGAGTAAAACCATAAACACCCAGAGACTGGAATATGGAGAGAAGAATTTGTCAGTGATACTGAAGGATACAGACAAATCCAAGAAAACAAGTTTAGTAAAATGGATGGAATGTTGAAGATAAGTGAAAATGACTAAAGAGCTAGAGGTGAACTATTTCATTGAAAATGATCAGATGTAAAGGCAGATCAAAATGAAGGAGACAATTGGTATGAAGAAGACAATTAACAGCCGAGACACAAATGGTTTTCTCCAATATTGTAGAAAGAAAGAAGAAATAAGAAGGTAAGTAAAGACATAGGCAAGATCAAAAGAAGATATTTTTGGAGAACAAAGAGGTATAAATTTGAAAAAAAAAAAAAAAACCCCAAGAAAATATATCCATTTAGGACCAGCATTCTGCAACTTGACTTAACCAGTTAATGGTAACTTGGTAGCACTGAATCTCACCAGTACTTGCTCTCTTTGACACAGCAGTCCTCTACAATCCAGACAGGCAGCTGGAGCAACATCATAAGAACATAAGAATTGCCACTGCTGGGTCAGACCTGTGGTCCATCGTGCCCAGCCGTCCGCTCCCACGGCGGCCCTTAGGTCAAAGACCAGTGCTCTAACTGAGTCTAGCCTTACCTGCGTACATTCTGGTTCAGCAGGAACTTGTCTAACTTTGTCTTGAATCCCTGGAGGGTGTTTTCCCCTCTAATAGCCTCTGGAAGAGCATTCCAGTTTTCCACCACTCTCTGGGTGAAGAAGAACTTCCTTACGTTTGTACGGAATCTATCCCCTTTTAACTTTAGAGATTGCCCTCTCGTTCTCTCTACCTTGGAGAGGGTGAACAACCTGTCTTTACTAAGTCTATTCCCTTCAGTATCTTGAATATTTCAATCATGTCCCCTCTCAGTCTCCTCTTTTCAAGGGAAGTTTCTCTAATCTCTCACTGTACGGCAACTCCTCCACCGCTTTAACCATTTTAGTCTCTCTTCTCTGGACCCTTCAAGTCCTTCTTCAAGTACGGCGACCAGTGTTGGATGCAGTTTTCCAGTTGAGGCCGTACCATGGCCTGATACAGCAGCATGATAACATTCTCCGATCTGTTCGTGATCCCCTTCTTAATCATTCCTAGCATTCTGTTCGCCCTTTTTTCCGCCGCCGCACATTGCACTTGTCGACCAGTACTCCCAAGTCTCTTTCCTGGGGGGTCTCTCCGAGTACTGCACTGGACATCCTGTATTCGTGCATATGATTTTTGTTACCGACATGCATCACCTTACTCTTATCCACGAATATCATTTGCTATGTTGCAGCCCATTTCTCGAGCGTGTTTATATAACGCTGCAGGTCTTCGCAATCCTTCTGCGTCTTTACTACTCTGAATAAAGTGAAGTCCTGGCAGAACCATTATCTGTTCTTTTCAATCTCTCCCTAAGCACAGGAAGAGTCCCCTTGGACTGGAAAACCGCCAACGATTCTTCTCTCTCCCTCAATGACCACCTCAACTCCTTGGCTAAATCATGCTTTTTCAGCCTCCACATGCTGAGGAAAGTAAGATCCTATTTTCGCCAACAACATTTCGCCGTCCTTGTCCAATTCATCATCCTCTCCAAACTAAACTACTGCAATGCCATCTACTTAAGCCTATCAAAAAAAAGTCTTCAAAGACTCCAGCTAATCCAGAATACTGCAGCCAAGTTGATCTTTGCAAAACGCAAGTCTGACCATGTCTCCCCACTCCTAGCCAAACTTCACTAGCTCCCAGTGATTTCCAGAATCCATTTCAAATGCTCCTGCCTGGCTTTAAAGATCATTCACGGCATCCTTCCTCCCTTAATCCCACTATCTTATAACTCCTCGAGTCCTGACTCTACCAGACCTGCCCAAAGATATAAACTATCCTTCCCCTCTCTACACGGTATTCGCTATGCAGGCAAACTGGGAAAATCCCTTCTCTTCAGAATCACAGGTCTTTGGAACGACCTTACTACCCCGCTGCGGAACCTGGGCTCCCTCCAATTATTCCGCAAGCAACTGAAAACTTGGCTTTTCATTAAAATGTAATTCTATCCCCCCTTACTCTTCTCTTCTATATATAAGTTCATGTAAACCTTTTTTTTCCTTCTCTTCCTATATTTTAAGTTCTTGTAAACCGTGCCGAGCTCCACATCCATGGAGATGATGCGGTATATAAACTTAAGGTTTAGTTTAGTTTAGTTTGTTGTTTTTTTTAACTTACGGAAGACTGAAGATAGGAGAGAAGAAGAGGAAAGGTGAGAAAGCTATGTAAAATTAAATCCGTATAGTGCACTCATGTATATATCGTGCAGGGAGATCTCACAG
This sequence comes from Geotrypetes seraphini, assembly GCF_902459505.1. Taxonomy (NCBI): domain Eukaryota; kingdom Metazoa; phylum Chordata; class Amphibia; order Gymnophiona; family Dermophiidae; genus Geotrypetes; species Geotrypetes seraphini. Next base: position 350,318,917 of record NC_047086.1, on the reverse strand, counting down.
ATTGCGCCTAGGTTGATTGACAACCACGCCAAGTGGCACCTAAAATATAGGTGCCATTTATAGAATCCGGATCATAGTTTTCCTGCTGTGGCCTTATCCTCCCTAAATGCATCTTTTATTACTTGGCATTCCTTCATAGGCTTTTTGCTTCAAATTTCATCAATGCTGAGTTTCTAGTCATAGTCACTTTTCACCTGCCTTATTAAAGCTTTACTTCTAACTTACTAGTATTTGTGCTTGTTCCTATTTTCTTCATTTGCATCTGCTTTCCTTTTTTTTTTTAATGATGTGCATTTTGCCTTCAATATACTATTTTACCCTACCATTTAATAGTACTAGCAGTTTTGGTCTTCTAATGAATGCTGTACATTTAGTCTGGGCTTCTAAGATGGTATTTTAAACTGTATCCACATCACATGCAAACTTTTAACTTGTATATTTTTTCCTTTTAATTCCTTTGCAATTTCCCTATTTTATCATAGCCCTCCTTTTTTAAAGTTAAATGTGACTACAGTAGCTTCCTAATGTTCTCCCTCTGGAAATTAAAACATTTCTAGGCTCCCGTGAAAACTGAATTTGCACACCCAGGTTTATAAGAACTCTATTCTAACCACTGAGCTACAAAACTATCTAGTCAGAAATCTATCAGCTAAAACAGACAGATAAGGAGTATATATGGGGAACTAAAATCAGACATAAATTATCTGCATAGCCCCAAGGTTGCCTACCAAGAGAACTTCGAAGGATGTGAGTGCCATCTACAGAGACAGAAAAAGAGGGAAGAAGGTGCAGAAAGAAAGGTAGGTCATTCTTGTGCATTTGCTACCTGGATAAGTGTCACTGACTGTGATCAGTCAGCTCTTTTCAGCACCCTTATAGATTGTTCTGGCAGTATCCAGATAGCTAAAAAAAAATGTTCTGCATGTACAAATATTATTCCCAATAATATCTGTATAAGCAGAGCATTTTTCGTTTTTTGATTATTGACTGAGTAACGTCTGCGTGCACAGTATTTAGAGTATCCAGATAGCACCAGGAAATCTGTGGGTAGGAAGAGCATGGCCCCCAAAATTATCTGATTAGCAGCAAAATTCAGTCCTCCCAACTGGATAACTATCCGGATAAAATTAGGATAGCAAATGAAGCATATCAAGAATCAAACAAACAAATAAAAAAGCTCAATGATCACCACTGTCCCTCATCTCATTGTAATGATAGTGAACTGTAAAGATAATGAAGGATGATATTAAGGAGTTTTTAGGTTCCACTTCTTGAGCTGTTTTGAATTATTGTATAAAGTTATGTATGTGTTATTTTTATGTATGTTATTTTTGGAAACCGCTGATACTCCAGGTGGTATATACATTTTTTAAAATAAATAAATAGTGCCGTCCCCTGACCATGCGTTGGACATTCAGCACTGAATCTCCTCTGATCTAATTATGCCATGCCAGCTGGCGTCTAATAAAATGCTGTCAACCCTGGTTGACCCCCCTCTTTAGCTAAGGTGCGCTATGCTTTTTAGCGTGGTAAATATTAGTGCGCGCTAAACATGGACTTGTTAGTGGTTAGCGCACGTGTTGATTTAGCATGCGCTAAATGCATGCTAAAAAGCTTAGCATGCCTTAGTAAAAGAGGGCCTGAATATTTACATGATACGGGACACGCGGACCCAGTGGCATAGTAATGGGGGGGATGGGGGCAGACCGCCCTGGGCGCTGGCTTGGTGGGGGCACTGGTACCTTTCTTCCTTGCAGCCCCCCCCACACTCCTCCCCTGCCGTGCATGTGCCTTCATGTCCCCACCACCGTACCTCTAGCTCACGTCGGCCTCGGCGCTCCCCTCTGGGTTCCCTGACTAGGAAGTTACGTCAGAGGCAGAGCCAATGCTGGCTCAGGCAGCAAGGTGGAGATGTTGCTCATGCTGGGTAAGCTAAACAGGTACAGGGGAAGGAAAGGGGCATGTGCATGGCAGGGGGGGCAGGGAAGAAGCAGGGGGGCCAGAGAAGAGGGGGGGCACCTCACCCTTGCTACGCCAGTGCGCGGGCTGGCGAGGTAAATGCTCCGAGGCTGATAGGAATTCTATCAGCTTCAGAGCATTTGCCTCGCTGGCCTGCGATGAACACCTCTACTGTGGCTTTGTAAACGCTGGCATAAGTAAAGTACAAAAGATGTAGAAAACAAGTCTTTCGTTTTCTAAAAGCTAGTGGTAAAATGGAAGCACAACAGATAGTTCATGCTTGAGCACTTGAATAAATGAATGTAAACCATTCTGAGCTCCCTTGGGAGAACGGTATAGAAAATTGAATAAATAAAAATAAATAAACTTACCCCCCTCTTTTACAAGGGGGCGCTATGCTTTTTAGCACGTGGTAAATATTGTCATGCGCTAAACACTAATGTGTGCATGTTTATCCTATGGACATGTTAGCGGTTAGCGCACGCGTTAATTTAGCATGCGCTAAAACGCTTAGCACGCCCTCGTGAAAGAGGGCCTTACTGTTTCCTTAAAGCGAAAAGGAAGGGTTAGTAGTGGTTTGACATTAGAAAAGGGGGCCTTGAACTTTTCTTGTAAAAGTCATACTGTGTACATCGCCACCACCCATGCTGTAAATACAAGAAGGATTCTTTTTTTTTTTTTTAAGTTCGGAGCCATTGCATCCTTTAATTGGAGGGTTTTAGCAGCTACAGTCTTAGAATGTGTATTTCATTTAATTTGGCTGTACAAGTATTTACTAGACTTCCACTTGTCCCACAAATTAAAAGGTGATGGAAAGCATGAAAATAAATGTACATATTATCAAAAACATAAGAATCTGAGGGTATATGGAAAAATGTGGACGTTACTACTGATATTTATGTATTTTCTTTTCTCTTTGCAACATGAGACCACTGAATCTTTTAAGTCTGGGCTTTTTATAAACACAAATGAAAGGCAAGGTGATGGGGGTGCTGCCACAAGAAACTAGGAATTCAAGGACATGCTTGTGCCAGGTCACCAGCCCCTGGGGAGCTGCTCAGCGTCTCGTTAGGTAGCTAAAGACAGCAATGCAGCAGCTAAGCCTTGTGGCTCCAGCCTGGTCCGTTCACTTTATCCCTTCCAGTATTCTCGCTTGCTCTCCTCTTCTTCGTCTTCTTTTTTTTTTACATGCAAGTTGCCATGAAAAATTTGCTAATGAAATATTTGCTTAGAAGTCTGCTCTGGGCTACACTGATAACCTATCTGTGTTTGAGTTTGGCTTCCCATATTCTAAATACTCATCTTCTGTCTGTTTAGCCTATTGATTGGTTTGGCAGGAAAAGCAGCCTTGTCATCAGTGACCAAGGTCAAACTAAACAAAAAGGGACAGGAGGGAAAAAAGGAGAAGGCTGAGCTGATGAGCTCAGTGGAGCAAGAATGGAATATCTGACTTGCCAAAACTTTACTTAAAGGGGCAGGCAACCAGACTCACTATGTCTTGTGTACTCTGTGCGAGGTCAAACCATAGGCCTAATTCAATAGTGATTGGAAATCAAGGGCAAAAGAACATAGCCCCCCCCCCCCCAAGTGGGAGTACAGTCCAAGATTATCAACTGACTGAAAATGTTAACACGGCTGAATCTTTAACCTATTTAATTACACACACACACAAGCCTGTGACTCACTGAAAATAAAATTTAATGTTCCTATACGATGGTTTAAAACTGTTTTTAAGCCAGAAAGCAGCTTCTCTTTAGTCAACTATATCATTATTGCAGTTCAGGGGGGGAAGGGGGATGTGCTATACGTCACTCTGGCAAACTTGCTTTGGAAATGTGATTAAGCAATAGAAAGAAAATAAAAATAGTAAACATCAACTGGGTTTAAACTGGCTTGAAACCTCTTTCCAATGTACTGGGAGCGTGTTAGATGAGCGTGCCATGAGAGGGGCACGGGCAGGTCAGAGACATTCACTAAAAATGTGCACGATATTACAAAATACTCGGTCCACTTTATTTGTGTCTTTTGTATTTCTTCAAGATAAAGTTGCTTTAATGTGTTTATACTTTTAAGAAAGTGGACTGTATTTTTTTTTTTTTTTTTGGGGGGGGGATAAGATTTCAATCTTCCCTGAGGAATCTAAATGGACACAGAAACCCATAAAAAGTTGGGAGACAAAAGTATAACCTGATGCCAAAAGATTCAATTGCAGGGATTATAACAATAGTGTACACCAGAAGTAAGCATACCGGTAGATATAAGTGCTATGATTGAGAAAAGAGCCTCCCTATGGTGGATGTAATCCACCGGTGGTGTCATTCGTTTAAAATCTCTGAGCACGTCTAAACACTCTGTATAAATTTGATTGTTGGCCTATAAATAATCATCCGATGTCCATTATTGTTATAATCCCTCTAAAACAGCGGTTCTCCACCTGTGGGTCGCGACTTCTTTGGGGGTCAAATGACTCTTTCACAGGGGTCGCCTAAGACCATCGGAAAACACATATTCTGATGGTCTTTGGCAGTGTTCTTCAACCGCCGGTCCGTGGACTGGTGCTGGTCCGCAGAAATTTTCTGCTGGTCCACAGGGCCGGAACATCCATCGGGCCCAAGACAGCATTCTTCAGCCGCTAGTCCATGGTGCAATCAACGTGGCATCTTCGGGACGGTTCCCTGAGTGCTGCAGTGCACAAAGCCATGGGAATAGGCTCCTACGCGCGGCCTGCTCCTGAATCGGAAGCAACATCAGAGGGAGAAGCAAGGAGCCGCTGCCCACAGTTTTGTGCAATGCAGTACTCGGGGAGCCGGCCCGAAGACACTGCACTGATCACACAGTGGACCGGCACAAAGATAACACCAGGGGGCAGGCCAGAAGGCAAGGCACATGGAGGGAGAGAGACAACAACAGTAGGGGAAATGCTTTTATTTTTTTTATTTAGTGATTGCTTTGTCTGTTCAGGAAGAAATGCATTTGTTTCTTTTCCTCTGGGGTTGTACTGCTTGCAGAGTCTTGCATCTTAGGGTTTGATTGTAAATATTAGTACTTTTAGTTTTTGGTCCATCATTTGCATGGAGTTATCTGTTTTCTGGTAGGAATGAATGTTAAAAAGCTTTGTGTATTTTAATTTTGTGATTAACCATTATGTGTTGTTAATACAATTATATTGTGTGTATATATGAAAAATGAATGGAAAAAATGGTGTTACAATTAGTACTATTATGGGGGCAGGGTCTGGGGCAGAGATTGAGTGGAGATGGGCACGACTTAGCCCAGTGTTCAACTGCTGGTCCGCAGACTCATGCCGGTCCACAAAATGGAACCTTGGTTTACAAGCATAATTCATTCCAGAAGCATGCTCGTAAATCAAGTTACTCGTATATCAAAGCGAGTTTCCCCATAGGAATGAATGGAAACTCGCTTTGATTCGTTCCACCAACCCCCCCCCCCCCGCTCTAACTGGCATCGCACCCCCCCGAACCGGCATTGCAAGCCCCCCTGCGAATGCCCCCCCCCTGTGAGAACCGCATCGCACTCCCGTGCTGAAAGCGGCATCTGCCCGCCCTTCCTCTCAAACACACTCCTTACCCCTGGTTGTGAAAGTGAAAGCAAGTTCCCACCTCTTGCCTGGGCCGGGCCTTGAGCATCTGCCCCTTGTACCCCTGGGCAAGTCACTTAATTCACTCATTGCCCCAGGTACACTAGATAGAGTTTGAGTCCACCAGGACAGATAGAGAAATATGATAAAGTACCTACATAAGATCATAAGAACTGCCATCTCCGGATCAGACCTTTGATCCATCAAGTCCGGCGATCCATACATGCGGAGGCCCAGCCAGGTATACACCTGGCGTAATTGTAGTCACCCATATCCCTCTATGCCTCTCGTAAGGAGATGTGCATCTAGTTTGCTTTTAAATCCTAGAACGGTGGCTTCCGCAATAACCTCCTCTGGGAGAGCATTCCAGGTGTCCACCACTCGTTGCATGAAGCAGAACTTTCTGATATTTGTCCTGGACTTGTGCCCCCTTAGCTTCAGTCCATGTCCTCTTGTCCGTGTCACATTGGACATTGTAAATAATTTTTTTTTCCTGCTCTATTTTGTTGATTCCTTTCAGTATTTTGAAAGTCTCGATCATATCCCCCTCGCAGTCTCCTTTTCTCAAGGGAGAACAATCCCAGTCTCTTTAGTCGATCCTCGTATTCCAAGTTCTCCATATCTTTTATTAGCTTCATTGCTCGTCTCTGCACCCTCTCCAGCAGTTTTATATCCTTCTTTAGGTTGGGAGACCAATATTGGACACAGTATTCCAAGTGTGGTCTGACCATTGCTCTATAAAGCGGCATTATAACTTTCTCCGATCTACTCGTGATTCCTTTCTTTATCATGCCTAACATTCTATTTGCTTTCTTTGCCGCTGCCGTGCATTGTGCCGATGGTTTCAGGGTCCTATCTATCAGTACACCCAGGTAAACTATCAGTACACCTGAATGTAAACTGCTTAGGATATAAGTGGTATATAAATAATAAAATAAATAAATAGTATCAAGGCCCAATAAAGAACATAAAGAAATCTGGGAGTCTGTGGTGCAGTGGTTGGAGCTACAGCCTTGGCAAACTGAGGTTGTGGGTTCAAATCCTCGTGACCCTGGGTAAGTTACTTAATCCCCATTGCCCCAGGTACATTAGATAGAGTGGGAGCCTGTTGGGACAGTTAGGGGAAAATGCTTGAGTACGTGAATAATTTGTAATCCGCATGGAATTAAATTAGCCACAGAATATAAGTTATAGAAGATTTCAATACATTTAGGGTTCCTTTTACAAGGTGCGCTAGCGTTTTTAGCGCACGCACAGGATTAGCGTGCGCTAGCCAAAAAATTACCGCCTGATTAAAAGGAGGCGGTAGCGGCTAGCGTGTGCGGCACAAAATGCCGCACACGCTAGCCGCTACCGCCTCCTTTTAATCAGGCGGTAATTTTTTGGCTAGCGCACGCTAATCCTGTGCGTGCGCTAAAAACGCTAGCGCACCTTGTAAAAGGAACCCTAATTGCAGAGGACATGCTGGACACACTCCCTACAATTACTGCACAACCTTTGCACTTACCCCCTCATTAATATTTGCTATTAAAGTATAGTAAATATATATAAAAAAAAAAAAAAAAAGCCCCTGTGTGCAGTACAAAATACCAACTTGTAAGGGTAATCACATAAAATTTAGGAACCAGGAAACAGCATAATAGCAATAGCAGCTGTGGCACGGTAATCTGGTTAAGAAATTGCATAGACAAGTAATTAGCAGTGAATTACTAGATCTTGACACCCGAAGCAACAGGCCATTTCTCCCCTTTCGGGGAGGGACGATGGGAGGGAGAAGTGGAAGGTAAAGCTGGAGTGAAGGGAGGAATTTAAGGTGACCTTGCGTTATCAAGCAGGACTATGCTGCCGGGCCAATGACCTGTAACGCCAGAGCTCCGAGGGAAGCTTGCAGCGGTGCCATGCTTGTTTGTGTGCTCATGCTGCAATCCAGGTGGCAGCTTGAGGACAATGGAATATGTTACCAGGGAGGGCAATAAAAGAGAGTTTAGAAAACCACCGCGAGCGAGAATGTCTCTGATCGCTCGGTGCCTCTCTGCTGCATGCTGTGAATTAACTCGAGCGCTTTAACCAGAGATTATATAACATTTGTTGTGCTGTCCTCTGAAACAGCTAAAGTTATGACTGGTTGGGTGACAGGATAAATGATTGCGCTCTTTTTCAAATAGTCAGTGCCCAACAGATTTAAATGAAGCAAAGAAGAGCAGGCGGTTATTGTTTATATACTTGTTCACTAAGGTCTATGTACTGCCTTTTTTGAAGAAATTAATGCTGTGATGCTAATTTTAGAAGCGCCATTTGAATTTTGGAAATTCATAACCTGGCACTTAGACATTTATCGCGCATAAAGGTCTGTTCTAGTTTTACAAAACTGGCGTATGGATGTCTAAAAATTAATGTATATCCAAATGGCAAGGGGCAATGGGCTGGGTGTATTTTGGGTGGAACTAGGGCAGCACCAAATACTATGGGGCTCATAATAAAAAAAATGGCCAAAAAGCCAGATCGTTCAAGTACCAATAATCAAACCTGGTTTTAGATGTATCTAAAACCAGCTTAGGCCTTTCCCCTGCCTCTAAATACCTGGAGCGAAAAGATGCATTTTTAAAGGAGGGAAAAGGGTGGGCAGTGGGCCGACCTAGACTTAGTTGTACAGCAAGTGTATAACCAAAACCTTTAACAGGTTGCCTAGTCGGAACTTATACGTTTGACTTAGAGCAAGTCAAAACAGGTATAAGTTCCAAAAAGGGGCCGCTGAGCTGATCACAGCTGCCGCGATCAGCTCAGCAGCCCCGGCAACCTGTCCACCCCCCACCGCAACGATCGTGGCAGGAGAGATGCCTCATCTTCCCTGCCGCGAACACGATCCTCCCCCCGAACTGCTGCAGTTCACGGCAGTTTGGTGGATTGCGATCGCAGCAGGAAATTGGCCAATCTCTCCTGCCGTGATTGCAATCCACTTCCCCCACCCGATACCAGCAGGAGGGAGCCCAACCCTTTCTGCCAAGTTGCACCCGCGTCCCCCCCAAAAAAAATACAGGCAGGAGAGAACCCAGGACCTCCTTCCCACAGTGTACCCCCCCATGAGCACCCCCCAAATCCCCTATCAGCCCCCAACCCCCGATCGCCCCCTAAAACCCCATGATCCCCCGACCACCACCCCACCCCCACCACCACCCTCACCCCCATCAACCCCCTTCACTTACAGCAGGGGTGTCCAACCTGTGGCCCAAGGACCACATTTGGCCCCGCGAAGTATTTTGTGCAGCTCCAGTCAAGGGCGATGCAGTGTTTTCCTCTGCTGCCCCCGGGTGTTTACCATCTTGCCGGCTCCCTCGTCTGTCTTGCTGCAGCGTTTGCATGTTTGTGCGGTCCCAGAAACATTTTTTTCGGCCAATGCGGCCCAGGGAAGCCAAAAGGTTGGACACCCCTGACTTACAGTAAGTCTGCCAGACGGACAGGTCCCAAACCCGTCCGCCCGGCAGACCCGCCAACCGGATTTGGCCCCGTTGCCTTAGGCCCCTCCTGTGGGCCGGGGTTGGGGGGGACGATCGGGGGTTCAGGGAGCATTCACAGAGGGGGGGTGCCTGGACAGGAGGGCCTGGGATCCCTCCTGCCCATATTTTAGAGGGGAGGGGAAGTCACAGGTGCGCTGAGGGCAGGAGGTCCTGGGATCCCTCTTGCCTATATTTTAGAGGGGTGAGGGGGGTCGCAGGTGTGCCGTGGGCAGGAGGGGTTGGGCTCCCTCCTGCTGGTATTGTGTTAGGGGGGTCATGGATGCATATCGGCAGGAGGGGTTGGGCTTCCTCCTGCTGGTATTGTGTGGGGGAGGAGAATCGCGATCATGGCAGGAGATATTGGTCACCTCTCCTGCCACAATCGCAATCCCCCAAACTGCCGCAAACCACGGCACTTCAGGGGGAGGATCACAATCGCAGCAGGGGAGATGAGGCATCTCTCCTGCCACGATCATTGCGGTGGGGGGGGGGGGGGTGGATTCTGTAACTGCTGTTGTTTTTGACAGACACCAGTTACAGAATCCAGCTTTTAGGCGAAGGACTGGCCCCTCCTTTGCCTAAAAAGTCTTGTTTTGGGCGTTTGTGGCTTGGGCAATGTTTTGGTTGATAATGTGTTGTAAGTTTAGACGAAGTGGTGGTATGGGCGATTAAACTGCTGAACGTAAAGGTAGGCCATTCTCAAAAAAACCCTCATTTTTGACGGGTTTTTTTTGAGAGTGGACATTTTCCCTGCTGCTACTTTCAGCGTTTAGGGCCTTAGGCCAAAAGGGGACTTACATGGGGTTTTTTTTTATTATGTCCCTCCAAGCATTTATTCCCCATTTCAGAAGGGGAATAGATATTTATGTCCAAGTAGATGGATGTCAGGAGTTAAAACTGATACCTGGGACATTCAAGTTTCATAAATGTGCTTCTATTGAGCAGTGTTGCACTGCAGGGATTAGGGGAGTGAACATCCTTCTTCCTTCTGTGTTCAGTGCCCCTTCCCCCTCCCCCCTCAAACGTGAAACTGGAAAAGGATATTGGGCTTTGTGACAGCTTTGAGAGAAATAGACATCTGTATTTCTAAAATGGCTGACATAACCGTTTATGTTCCAGCAAATAAATATATATGCTAACCATTTCATAACTTACAAAAAAAACATCATTCAGTGCAAAAATTGCAGAGGAATGTTACACTGGTGAAACAAACCAAATGCTAAAGACCAGAATCAGCTTACCAAGATATCATATTAAAAATTGCAATGCCATGAAATCTGTCCCTCCCCCCATCCTTCTTCCTCAAACACTTTAAACATTTTATTATACCCAGTAATGCACAACAATAAATATCCCATCCTATTACATATATCTCCTTATTTTTCATAACAACATATTTCCAATATTTTTCCCTCCCTATCCCTCCCATCCCATCCCATTTCTATATATTATCCCCTAAGGAAAAAGAATAAACTTTACTCGTTATAATATTCAATTAATGGCCTCCACACCTCTTGAAATCTTTTAAAATACCCCCTCTGTATCGCAAAAAATCTTTCCATCTTATACATATGACAAACTGAGTTCCACCAAAAATTACAATTCAATCTAGAACAGTCTTTCCAATTAGTTGTTATCTGTTGAATTCCCACTCCCGTAAGAATCAACAATAATTTATTGTATTATCAAAAAGGGATATATAATTATATATAAATTTGTAAGGAATATTTTATTGATATGGAAAAGGGTGGGAGGTGGGGGAGGGAATAAAAACATGTATAATAATATTAAGAATGCCAAGTGTGTTATGTAAATTAATTGTAATAATACTGTACACTTGTTGAAAGAAATAAAAAGGAATAAAGATTAAAAAAAAAAAAAAAATTGCAATGCCAACCAGAATGTCACCTTTGTCGGCCAACACTGGAAAACCGACCAGTGCACCGATGATTTTATGGTAAGAATACCAAACGGAACTTTAAGACAATCCAAGAACGTAAAACCTTTGAAATAAAAATGATGAAATATTTTGGCACCTACCAGACAGGACTTATATTTCAACAAATTTTTTTTATTGAAAACTGCACCTTGATATCAAGAATTACAAAAGCAAGGCAAGATGTAAAAAAACCCTCAAAAAACCCAAAAACAACAGCAACAAAAAAAACAAGACAACAATGTCATGTTAACAAGATAGCTAAACACTGCTAGAAAAACAAATAGGATATCAATCAAGGCCCTTGTTAGGAGAAACAAGGAAATCCAAGGATGCAGTATCATTATTACAGATTAAACTCTACCACCCCCCTCCCCCCTTATTCTTTATCCCCTACTCTCCACATGCCTAGCAAACCACCCCCTATCACAACCATCTCTAAAGCTCTAACCTCAGATCACCCAAATCCCAACCCGCCCCCACCCAAGGTACAGGATCTTAAAATTGTGGATGAAAGAGACATAACCAAACCAACAGTGGATGCAATTATGGTATATACAAGGTCTGGCTGTGCAATCTATGTGAAAGGATCCCAAATGCCTAAAAAGTGTTTCTTCCGTGTAAAGGTGCCCTTGGCATCTCTTGCTTCCCAACCCATCAATTTACCTGACAGGACTTAAAGATCTGGGCTTCCTTTCCCTCTACAAAGACATTTAAAACTACTTTGTCATATCTCTGTCTCCTGCTCACCCATCCATCCCTCCCTCTTCCTATCCTTGAAATGCTTTCATGTTTTCCTTATATATACTGATATTTGTCAACATATGCTTATTTCTGATCTGAAGAAGAAGGTTTACCTTCAAAAACTCATCATAAAATGAATTGAGTTAGTCCAATAACAAGGGTATTACTTTATTTCTTTTGTTTGTTTTTTTTCTATATATTAACAATTAAAGAACAGAAAAGACTTCGGGATCTGCAGGTGACATGAAGTGTAGGTAAAACAGCAGATCACACACAGCGAGTCAATGAAAAACTATATGCTTATTCCAGAAATTAAAAGATCTCACATACAAATCATCTGATATGCACTGCCTCAGAGGTTAGTGTTAAATTTTTTTTTTAAAAACGTAAGAACACTAAAACATGTAGGGTCATTTTCGAAAAGGACATCTGAGTCCATCTTGGACGTTTCCCGCTAAACTGTCCAATGCCTGAAGCACAGAAAAGACCATTTTAGAAAGCCAAACTGCTAGATGTCCAAAATTTTTTTTATTTTTTTTTTGAAAATCACCGAGTTGGATGTCTACACTGATAGGACATCCAACCCTTAGGATGGTTAACTTTATACCCCATTTTTGACCACAGAAATATCCAAGCTGAAAACATCCAAATCCAGACCATTTGGATGTGAGAGTGGCCATCATGGTGATGGACTGGTCACACAGACATGCCAACCCAGCAGTAGAACTGCTGTGAACTTCACAAAAAAGGGTGGCAGAAGTACATCTCACCATAATCCCCTTCTAATTTATGGTGAGCCCTCCAAGACTCGCCCCAAAACCTACTATATCCACCCATCTACCACCCCCAATAGCCCTTATGGCTGCAGGTGGCATGTACACTGTGAGCCTGCTCCCTCTGGTTTTTGCAGCCCAAATGCATGACCCTGCATTTATTTTAGAATTAAATCTTAGCTGCCAAATTCTGGACTATTCTTCAAACTTCACTAGATATCTCCTCATGTCATCCGCACCATAAGAGGTGTTTACCATATTTCAGATTTTGCTATCATTGGCAAAGAAGCATACCTTACCAGAGAGTTTTTCTGCAATATCACATACAAAAATATTAAAAGGAACTGGACCACAAAACTAACCTTGCAGCACACTTCCAGTAACATCCCTTTCCTCAGAGTGAGCTCCATTTACCACTATCCTCTGTCACCTCTTACTCAACCAGCTCCTAACCCAGTCAATCATGCATTTCACCAAAGGCAGTATAGTAGGGTTTTGGTGGGGTTTTTGGTTTTTTTTTTAACTCTTTATTGATTTTTAATCAAAAACAGTGTCATACTAATGAAAGAACAAAAGATATTCCACTATTATCTATACAGGTAACATAAATATCATTCAATAATTTCATTTTTCTGCATATAATAATATCATAATATATCCTAATATACAATACAAATAAAGAATAAAGTTACCCAAATATCACTATCAGAATTAATTATACATTTTGGTGGGTGAATGTGTGTACTACATACAGATACGAACAAATTAACGCAGAATGTAGGGGTTTTAGTGAGGTATTTAATAAAATTTGGAGCCCATTGACTATATTTGTAAAAACATAATAATGTATTTTCATCATATCTCTTCTTTTCCTTGGTTTTGGTGGTTTTCTAATGGGCTCATATTTAACACCATAGATGTTGTGATTAGAGTTCCTTATGGGTCTGGCTCCTCCTCTCTATGGTTCTCTAGCCCAGTGTTCTTCAACCACCGGTCCATGGACCAGTGCCGGTCCACAGAAATTTCCTGACGGTCCACAGGGCCAGCATGTGCATCAGGCCCAAAACAGTGTTCGTCAACCGCCGGTCCACGGTACGATCGATGCGGCGTTATCTTTGAGCCAGCTCCCTCTTCCTAACTGATTCAGTGCACAAAGCCACGGGCAGTGGCTCCTACGGGCATCCTGTGCCTGAACCGGAAGCCTTCTCTCTGACGTTGCAACGTCAGAGGGAAGGCTTCCAGATGAGGAACGGGACGTGCAAGGTGCAATTAGTACTATTATGGGGGTGGGGTCTGGGGTGGAGATTGGGTAGAGATGGACGGGGTCCGGCCCACGACTTAGCCCAGTGTTCTTCAACCGCCAGTCCACGGACCGATGCCGGTCCACAGAATAATTCTTTTATTTCTGCTGGTCCATAGGTGTAAAAAGGTTGAAAAACACTGCTCTAGCCCACCCACCTGGCTACTTAAGACACCAGATGCTGCTGTTCCAGAGATAGGTATGTACTGTTTCAGTCAGAGTTGGGGGGGAGTGACCACTGGGGGAGTGCATGTGAGTCATTACTTAATGCTCCCAGTGGTCATCTGATCAGTTTGGGTACCTTTTTGGCACTTAGATGCTTCCAAAATAAGTCCAGGCCAAAATGTCTATGTTCCTTCCAGCAATTAGGCTTCACTATAATGTAGCTATTTCATTTTAGAGCTTTTAATATCATTCGAACATCACAACTAGAGAAAAGCTCTCATAATAGCATTCCCCAGGACCTCAGCAATACCGCTCTGGGCTGATTACTCTCATAGGCCAAAGCTTTACATATCATCCGATCGTCACTGGTCCGTTCTATTTCAAAATATCACTTCTATACTCATATTCATATTTAGTTATTAGAAATAACTAGAAATATTAGTAAAATAAAATAGCCCAGAGCGGTATCGCTGAGGTCCTGGGGAATGTTATTTTGAGAGCTTTGATATTCGTATGTTTCTTCCAGGACACCTTGGGAAAGATTTGATTATTTCTGCAAGATGTCCAAGTCTGACACACCCAAAGCTCGTTCCATAACACACCTCCTAACATGCCCCCTTGAACTATGGATGCACAGCAGATGAAACATCTCGTTAGATGTCCAGGAATATCATTTCAGCACTTGGATGTCTGTGCCAGTTTGGGCTGTTTTTTTAGCTATTTTAGTTTTTTGATTATGCCCCTAATAGTCGTTTTCAGCCAAAACTGAAGCCAGCTAGAAAAAGGTTTTGGACCAGTTTCAGAAATGCAACCAAACCCCGAACCAAAATTCAGTCAGTCTCTAGACCAGCAGCAGCCTGCTGTAACTCAGGCTCCTCCTTTCTTCCCAACTCTCCTGGAGGACTGCCATTGATTGATTTGTTCAGTTATGGGTTCCTGAGGAAGGGACTTGTTCCCGAAACCAGGCTGGTTGAACCTGGTCTTCTGGCATTCCATCTGCCCTATCTCACTTCCCTTGGACATTGGATGAAAATCTTTTGAAGCTAAGTTTTGCTTTTTCAATTTTGGGAGTTGACTGGGGGGTTCCCTGTTTGGTTGCTGTAATAGTGCCCTGTGTTTATTTTGCACTGCTTTTGTTGGTGATAGTGTTATTTTGATTTAAAAACACACACTCTGGTACCCTATGATGGTGTGTAGGTGTACGCCTTCCCGGCGCCACCTTGATGCGTGAAGCTTTGGAGCTACGCTCCCGTCGCTGTCCCTTCGCACTGAGGGTACCTAAGTCTTGTAAAATTCTGATAGTTATTTACCTTATACACATTATTGTGTTGGTTATTGATTTAACCTTTGCTGGGGACACTGTTTCACTACCACTCTTGGGAACCTTTGACCTTTTTGCCTTTTTGTGGGTCTCTTTATAAGGTTCTTTGGCAATTCTGTTTCAGAGTTTGTTGTAATTTGTAACTCAGACTCCTGCATTAATTTCTCTGACATGGTACCTCGCCGAACTCCAAGTCACAGCCACCCACTCACTGGCATTCAAGTCCACAGTCTGATTAAACATGACCCAAATTGCCCAGCATTTCCTATCCTGTCCACCAACCAGTTTGCCCGATATTCTCAAAGGCAGGGAAAATTGTGAGTCCTCACTATTCATGGTTAGAACCGGACTTGGTGGAAAAAATGGTTGTTTCTAAAGACAAACTTTCAATTTCTTAGCTTCCCTCAATTTGCGTGGAGCTGGCAGGAAGAATGAGTACCAAGCTCCATTAAAGCAAAGCATGCTACCCCTTCCCCTCCTGCTGTGGTGCTGCCAATTGCATGCATACCAGGTCACATACATTAGGCATGTGACACCCACAAGTGATCCACTTTTCATACTGGACTTCCAAAAAATCAAGAAATAATAAGAGATTAAATATTGTACCTGCTATCCCTAAAAACTCAATGCCCTATCCTCTCACACATTTAGCACCATTACAACAGACTCTCCAATGTGCAGGCATGCTACAAATAGCTTTGTGCTCTGAGTGACTGTATTGTGCAAGTGTACCCTCACAGTGGATTGAGGGTATAATAATAAAAAATCAGTTTATATACTGCAAGGCCGTAAAGTTCTATGTGGTTTAAAATAGTTTAAAAAAAAAAAACCCAACCCAACAACAATAAAAGAAGTCCGGATTTACCTGAACATGTCCTCTTTTTAGAGGGCATGTCCGGGCATCCGGACAGCTTTTCAAAGCCTGGTACTTTGTCCAGGTTTTGAAAAGCTTTAGGATCGCGTCGGGAGGGCGAGCACAGGTTAAGGGGGCAGGGCTGGGGTGCGATGTGATGCGGGCGTAATGGGGCGGAGCTGGGTGGGCTTGGGGGCGGGGTTGTAGGTTACAGGTCCGGATTTTATTTAACTAAAGTCTGGTAACCCTAGTCACATGGGCACGAGTGCACAGTTAAGAGTATTATCTTTGCAACATGGATTAGAGGACCTGCCCCCATGCCTATATGCTCTTAGTTCCAGATTTTCACCACCTTCATACCACTATTTCTGCAGAATCATATTATTAAGTTACAGCAGCAGCATGGCCATGAGGGCTTGCTGCCTTGTTAGCTCTGCATATCAGCAAAGATCATGGCACAAGAGCCAGCACTCCCTCGCTCAATCCCTCCACTAGTGGTGCTGCCTGTTACCACTATCTCTGAAGAGCCCTGCTCTCTTTCTCTCTGCAGCCGCTGGGCTCCTGTGTCCTGCTGCAATGACAAATGACCCAAGTTCTGATCCTACCAATAATAGTATCAATTTACATCCTCCTGATGAGTGTTCTTGTACATAGATGCCAATTTTCCTCCTCTGCCTACTTTGCATCTTTCTTAATGCCTTGTATCTTCATTCCATTGTTATTAATGCTAATTTACCCTTTCTGCAGTGCATTGAGGCTTTTTATTCATTGATTTCACATGTTACAATCCTATTGTCCTAGAAGCTGTGTTTGGAGATTGGTCAATGGTAGCTGCTTTGTGACAGCTGGAGGAACAGTACAGATGAACAATTAGGCTGCATTTCAATCTTTCTTCAGGGGCCCTATGACCCTTCATATGATTTTTTTCTATCAGTGTGACAGAAAGTTTGACTTCATATCGAATTCTACAATGCAAATCTATATATGGAGGCTGTCAGATACTCCTTCATTCACCCCTCAAACAGATTTATTTTCCTACAAATTTCCAGACTTACCTAACTCTTTTTGTATTTCATTACCCTGCACCCTGTTGATTTGGGTCTTTTTGCCAGTGTTGGTACTTTGGGTCCAGTGGCATGCGGTCAGGGTCTTCAGGGGATTCACTCTACCCTTTAAAGGCCCTGAGGGCACTGTTCTGAATGTGATTGATTGAGCAGACAACAGGCAGATGCTGCTCAGCCAGTCAAATTTAGATCAGTACTGTCAGGGCCTTCAGGGTTTTAGAGAATTCCCAGTCCAAGAGCCCTGCTTTTTTGGGGGGTGAGGGGGGTTACTTTTTGTTTGATACAGTTTGGCTGGTTAAGGAGGCTGCCTACTCAACAAATCAAACTGCATCAAGCCCTCACCGGATGCCATTTTTGGGACTTTGTGCTAATGTTGGTGCTTGTTTACCTTTTTCTTGGTGCCTTTGGATCTTTCTGCCAAACATGGTGCTGCTTTACCCATCTTTGTGTGTCTTGGAATATTCCACTTTGTTCCTCTTGGTGCCATGGGATCTTCACGTCATGCACGATGCTTTGGAATACTATTTCTTCTGCAGCAGATGCCTGCCAGGACATTATAGAACGTTTGAATAAGAACAGACTACAGTTGCTCTTAGGAAACAGGGAAACCTATTGCAGCTGCAGACAGCATATCATTGTGTGGGTAACATAAGGTACTTAAACCCCCTACACAAGCAAATCTTAACTAACACATCTCACAGAATAAGAAAACAGGAGTAACTATTGGAGTGGTCCAGAAAGGAAATATAATATGATCAAAAAACAAGGGTAGAAAGAGACTTGCTTTTACAAAGCACTAATTGAATTCCACGATGATGTGTGAAGAGAGAGAGAAAACCTAGAAAAACATTGAAGAATGAAGGAACAAATGATCAGTGACAAACTGCACTCCACTCAGTCTCCATAATGCACTTGTTGCAGCAGAAAAAAAATGCTTAATGCCCTGAACATTTGTTGCATGAATTGATCATTGTCGATAGTGGTTATTAGTGCAAGGAGTCTCGCTGAATGCTCCACACTGTTCATGATGCTCATAGGAACTCAATAAGCACCAGAAGCAGCACGGAGCATTCAGTGCGGCTCCCTGCACTAATAACCGCTATCGCGGTTTAGTAAAATGGGGGTGGGTAATTAAGTGGATTGGCTCAAATATTCAATATTCAGCTTCTAACTGAAAACACTCGTTTTATTATTGCCTTCATTTTTCAGGTTCTATTCATGTTTGAGACATGCATAAATCAACACATAAATGTTTATCTGGCATAAATGTGTAAATCCTCATTTTACAAAGCTGGCTTACGCATGTCTCAAACCCAAGTGTATGCAAATGAATAGGGAGGTGTGGTCTGGGCGTGTTTAAAGTGGGACCAAGGAATGGCAGGTAAAAATACATAACTTATTCCCCATTTCATTAGAGGACTAAGGGCTCCTTTTGCGAAGGTACGCTAGCGTTTTTTAGCGCACGCACCAGATTAGTGCACGCTACAGCGCGCGCTGGCCAAAAAACTGCCGCCCGCTCAAGAGGAGGCGGTAGCGGCTAGAGTGGGGGGCATTCCGCCCATTAAGGCCCTAACGCGCCTTCGTAAAAGGAGCCCTAAATCATAGTGTCCCAAAAGATCGATATTGGGAGTATTATCTGCTGTCAAGCTCATTTAGGATTTGGTTTAGAGTAGCACTCCACTGGAGAGATTAGGGGAATTTCCCTCTTTATGTCTAGTGCTTTTTGTCCTCCCCAAATGCCAAACTGGCAAGTCAAATCAGCTTCTGTGACTGTGTCAGGATAATTCAAGGTTATCAAGTTTCAAATTTATTTCATATTTGATAAAATTGCTTTTTTCAACATAAGAACATAAGAACTGCCACTGCTGGGTCAGATCAGTGGTCCATCGTGCCGAGCAGTCCGCTCCCATGGTGGCCCCCAGGTCAAAGACCAGCACCCTAACCGAGACCAGCCCTACCTGCATACGTTCTAGTTCCACAGGAACTTGTCTAACTTTGTCTTGAATCCCTGGATGGTGTTTTCCCCTACGACAGGCTCCGGAAGAGCATTCAATGTACAATAAATAATTTTCAAATGAGGGGAACTTACAATGTAGGGCTAGACCAGTGATTCCCAACCCTGTCCTGGAGGAACACCAGGCCAATCGGGTTTTCAGGCTAGCCCTAATGAATATGCATGAGAGAGATTTGCATATGATGGAAGTGATAGGCATGCAAATTTGCTTCATGCATATTCATTAGGGCTAGCCTGAAAACCCAATTGGCCTGGTGTTCCTCCAGGACAGGGTTGGGAACCACTGGGATAGACAAACATACACTTCAAAGGGAAATTGGGGAAGAACTACAATTTGATATAGTAAAGAGAACAAATAAGGATAGAGCAATATGGAGTTATAATATATTAGATCAGTGTTTGCCTACTTCGATTGGGAATGTCAACTTAGGGCTCCTTTTACTAAGCTGCGCTAGCGTTTTTAACGCACGCAGGATTTTAGCGCACGCTAAACCCATGCTACACGGCAAGAAATAACGCCAGCTCAATGCTGGCATTAGCGTCTAGCACGCACAGCATTGTAGCACGAGCTAATGCCCTAATGCAGCTTAGGAAAAGGATCCCTTAGTTTAAGGGACTCACTAATCAGTTAAAGGCATCTCTATATAGGAAACTTTTGTTTCTAAGGTTGTAGATAAAAGAGCACGTGCCAGCACATTCCATTTTATATACTGACTTTGAACCCGTTGCCATTTTCTACATCTAAGTTTGCTAAAATGAATGTTTATTCTGCATTCTTCTAGTGCATAAATGTCCATTTCTCTTGTATTTCAGAACATCAGCAGATTTTGAATAATCAAGTTGATGCATTGGTGAAAAAAAATGTTTCTTCATGCTTTGGAAACTTAAGAGTGATCAGATCGTATTTTGACGACAAATCATGTAGATTGTTCAGTCCTTCGTCTTGAGTACTCTGGACTATTGCAATATTATTCATCTGGCTGGCAACCCAAAAACCTGGCTCAGCTTCGATTAATACAGAACACGGCACTCCGTCTGATTTCTAAATTGAAAAATTTGGATCATATAACTCTTATTATAGGGAGTTGCACTGGCTCCCTATGGAGACTACAGTGCAGTTTAAGTTTGGCTGCTTGTGTTACAAAATTATATCTGGTCTGGCGCCAGCCTATTTAGTAGATCAATTCATTTTTTCCCCATCATAGACATTCTACTTGAATAACTACATTTTTGATTTTCCATCGCCCGAAGGTTGCTGCTATAAAAGATATCATAATCGTTTACTGTCATTTCAAGCAGCCATTTGGGATGCCGATTGTCGTCAGTTATTTTTTTTTTTGCATCTACATCATATCAAAATTTCAGGAAATTAATAAAGACCTACTTATTTAGGAAATCTACTCTACTAAGGCCCTCTTTTACTAAGCTGTGCCAACCAATTGGCACACGATAATCGATTTAGCATGCGCTAAACGCTAACGCGTGCATGTTAGTCTATGGACGTGTTTGCATTTAGCCTGCGCTAATCGGTTAGCGCACCTTAGTAAAAGAGGGGGGTATGTGTTTGCAGTAGTTTTTTTTATTTTGTTAAACCGCATAGATCTGAAGGGTAATTTAGTTTCCAAGTTTATTTATAATTTCATATACCGACCATCAACACATATCTGGTCGGTTTGCAATGCTAAAAATATAAAATGTAAAAATAAAAGAAGAGGGGGGGTTTGAGGCAGGGTTATGATGTAGACATTGACATAAACAGGTACAAAAGGAGCTTGGGTGGGGAAGAATAATAATTACATTCTATACATTCAGATCTGAGGCCCCTCCCCTTTAAGCAAGTCATTAAATCATATGTTTGAGACAAATATATAGAAGAGAGCATTCACCGTTGTTTCTAGTGAAAGCATTACATTCAAGTGAGATAAGAGAGGCATTTTTGAGTAACTAGATCAATTCTCTCTTAGTCTTGTATAGTTCTATATTGAACCAAGTTCAAGTCCCACTTCTTGTGACTATGGGCAAACCACTCAACCCATTATTGTCCCAGGTACAAGATAAGTACCTTTAGGTAAACCACTTTGACTATAGCCACAGAAAGGTGGTATATTAAATCCCATCCCCCCTTTCTCCTAAAATGAGGAAGTAAATTATTTATTAACTTTTTATTTTTTAACTTTTTCTATTATTGAGTTATGTAATTTTGCATTCTTTTCTGATTTATTTTCAATGTAATTTTGTAAGGTGCTCAGATGGTTTGGATGGGTAGTATATCAAGTTTTAATAAGCTGTAACTGTAAAATGTTCATCACTTGCCAACCATTATCTTCAAAGAACTGGAAGCAGAGTTCTCTGGCTGCTTTTTTGACACAATAAAAGAGTCCAGGCTTCTCTAGCAACAATCGGAAAAGCAAAAGGAAGTTTAAGAAGTCAGACAAAGTATATCTCATGGTATTTCACCTGGCAATCCTGGACTGTCAACAGAAGTATGAAGTGATAGGACAATTAATTATGTATAGTGATGCAACAATTATTATAGGACAGAATTAAATATTAATATAGACAGGGTTCTTCAGTGCAAGGCCCAGAGACCAGTGGCAGTCCCTTCTTTATTCTGTGTTTTTCCCCTGTATTCTCTGCCTTTCTACCCAAGCTCATGCCAAAAATTGAGACGTGGATAGTGGAAAGAGCCACATGCTTGAAGGACAAGGTGTTTCTCGATAAAAGAAAATTCATTTGGAATTGCCACCTCCTTGAGAATACCCACAATGAAGAGTTTGAAAGCAGGCTAGAAGGGATGGATGTCCTTGGCACACATGGGCCAGTAATAATAATAATAATAATAATTTATTCTTGTATACCGCCACACCCCAAAAAGTTCTAGGCAGTTCACATCCATTAATTAAGATCCGTGCTGACACACGGATTTACAATATTTTGAACAGATTTACAGCAGTAAAGAAAGGGAGCGATATACAGAGTTTTATCAAAAGTACAGGCAGCAATAAAGGGCGGGAAGGAAGGTAAAGGAAAGATAGGAGAGAGATCAAGTAAGGGGAGGGGGGAGCAAAGGGGGTCGGGGGAGAGTGGGGAAGGGGGTTGCAGTAGTGTTGCAGCCTCACATAGGATGATATCTTGAAGTTCTCCTTCAGCCCATTTGGATCTAAAATAATCCCAACATAAAAACCAGTAAAGAGATCACTGATGTAGACAGATATATAATTATGGAGGTATGCAGGAAGGCCTCACATGGTTCTTCCGTCGGACCTCAGAACTGGTCCCAGAACATTTGCTAGAATAAAGAAGCAGCCCTGTCCAATTTCAGTCATCTTGGACATCAACGAGGCAATGATGAATGTGGCATGGGACCTTCATATGTAATCACGAGAGTGACATTGCAGAGAACTTTAAAGGACCTCAGGTGTTTTCAGGCTAAAAGTTTACTGTAAAGAGTTGCCAATATCAGAGTGTGATCTGGCATTACACATTTGGGGGACAATTCTCTATACTTGGGAGCCTCCATTTAGGTGTCCGAGGACACATGGTAAAATTTTTTCTATAATAGTATCTGGATGCCCAGATTCCATTGTATGATGCTAACATAATCCAGTATTTGGCACACCTTACATTTACATGCCTGCTACAATGGTGGTGTAACTGCAGGCACATCAATATGGTAGGCGTGCTGTGACTGTGTGAGTGACCAGAAGGACTGGACTCCTCATGAAATACAAACAGCAGGTAGTGAAAAGGTCTTAAAGAAAAATGTATTTCTGCACAAACAGGAAAAGATAAATGACATGTTTCTTCACATATTCTGCGCTCTCAATAAAGACTCTCAACTCTTTGTACTCTGTCCCCAACAGGTTCTACACTTTATACTGCTTTTCCCTCATGAATAAGGGATCCCTCTAGCTTATCCCAAACACAGCTCAGAAACGCTTAACTAAGATTCCAAGGAACTTCTCCTATCTTATGGAATCTCTTCTTCACAATAAACTCAGGGTAGCAATGTCTTCTGAAGGCCACTCTACTTCCCCAGACCTTCAGTGATTCAGAAAGCTTTACGCAGGCAAGCAATTTTCTCTATGCCTGCTGGGAAACAGCATTTCAACATAAGAACATAAGAAATGCCTCTGCTGGGTCAGACCCGAGGTCCATCGTGCCCAGCAGTCCGCTCACGCGGTGGCCCAACAGGTCCAGGATCTGTGCAGTAATCCTCTATCTATATCCCTCTATCCCCTTTTCCAGCAGGAAATTGTCCAATCCTTTCTTGAACCCCAGTACTGTACTCTGCCCTATTACGTCCTCTGGAAGCGCATTCCAGGTGTCCACTACACGTTGGGTAAAGAAGAACTTCCTAGCATTCGTTTTGAATCTGTCCCCTTTCAACTTTTCCGAGTGCCCTCTTGTTCTTTTATTATTCGAAAGTTTGAAGAATCTGTCCCTCTCTACTCTCTCTATGCCTTTCATGATCTTGTAAGTCTCTATCATATCCCCTCTAAGTCTCCTCTTCTCCAGGGAAAAGAGTCCCAGTTTTTCTAATCTCTCAGCGTATGAAAGGTTTTCTATCCCTTTTATCAGACGTGTCGCTCTTCTCTGAACCCTCTCGAGTAACGCCATATCTTTCTTAAGGTACGGCGACCAATATTGGACGCAGTACTCTAGATGCGGACGCACCATCGCCCGATACAACGGCAGGATAACTTCTTTCGTTCTGGTTGTAATACCCTTCTTGATTATGCCTAGCATTCTATTTGCCTTCTTAGCGGCCGCTGCGCACTGTGCCGTCGGCTTCACTGTCATGTCCACCATTACCCCCAAGTCCCTTTCTTGGGTGCTCTCCTTCAATAATATCCCTCCCATCGTATAGCTGCACCTCGGGTTTCTGCTTCCCACATGTAGTACTTTACATTTCTCAATGTTGAACTTCATCTGCCATCTCGTCGCCCATTCCTCTAGTTTGTTCAAGTCTCTTTGCAATTCTTCGCAGTCCTATTTAGTCCGAGCTCCTCTAAATAGTTTGGTGTCGTCCGCAAATTTTATTATCTCACACTTCGTCCCTGTTTCTAGATCATTTATGAATATATTAAATAGCAACGGCCCAAGCACCGAGCCCTGCGGGACACCACTCGTGACCCTCCTCCAGTCCGAGTAGTGGCCCTTCACTCCCACCCTCTGTTTCCTACCCGCTAACCAATTTCTGATCCATCTATGTACATCTCCTTCCACCCCATGGTTCTTCAGTTTCCGAAGTAGGCGTTCGTGGGGTACTTTGTCAAAGGCTTTTTGGAAGTCTAGATATATGATGTCTATGGGGTCACCTCTGTCCATCTGTTTGTTAATTCCTTCGAAGAAGTGCAATAAGTTTGTTAGGCACGATCTCCCCTTGCTGAAACCATGTTGGCTGGTTGTCAGAAGTTTGTTTCTTTCAAAATGTTCGTCGATGTTGTCTTTAATAAGTGCTTCCACCATTTTCCCCGGAACCGAGGTCAGACTCACCGGTCTGTAGTTTCCCGGGTCACCCCTTGATCCCTTTTTAAAGATGGGCATAACATTGGCTATCTTCCAGTCCTCTGGGATCACGCCTGTTTTCAGGGATAGATTGCAAATTTGCTGCAGTAGTTCCGCTATCTCCTCCTTTAGTTCCTTCAGAACCCTTGGATGGATTCCGTCCGGACCCGGGGATTTGTCAGTTTTTAGTTTTTCTAGCTGCCTGCATACGTCTTCCAGGCTCACTTCCATGGATGTTAATTTTTCTGCTTGATCTCCCTTGAAGATTTGCTCAGGTTCCGGTATGTTGGATGTGTCTTCATTTGTAAATACAGACGAAAAGAACATGTTAAGTCTTTCTACTACTTCTTTCTCTTCCTTCACCACTCCCTTCCTGTCTCCATCGTCCAGCGGTCCCACCTCCTCCCTGGCTGGCTGCTTCCCTCTAACATATCTAAAGAACTCTATGGATGCTGGGAAGCAGCGTTTTTCCCTGTGCATGATGTGAACCAGCAATTTTCAAGGTGAAAGTTTTGAAACCTCGATTTTGTAGGAGAAATCATGGAAGCAGAATGATTATTGGTAAAAGTTTAACTTTTTTTACATTACAGCAAAAGGAAAGGAACTTTAATCATGATGTAATTTTGGGGGGTGGAGTCACCCGACGAAAAATTGCGATTATGTGAAACCGCGAATGCAGAGACCGCGAATACGGAGGGAGAAGTGTACTTCTAATCTAATCTTTTAGATTTTTTATATCGATTCATCCCAATAGGAGGGCTCGACTATGTTAACAAAATATTAATAAAATTATACAGGAGATTAGAACAGAAACTATGGGCTCCTTTTACTAAGGTGTGTTAGGGCATTAGCGCGCGGAGTAGCTCGTGCTACAATGCCACGTACGCTAGCCGCTAATGCCTCCATAGAGCTTGCGTTAGTATTTTCGTCTATCGCGCGGTTTTGTGCTCACTAATGTTCAGTGTGCGCTAAAAACGCTAGCGCACCTTAGTAAAAGGAGCCCTATATCTTTTAGGCCAGAAACTTCTAAATGACAGAATGCATGTTCAGGGACAGAGGGTGAGAGGAAGACAGGATTATGAGCATTGTTAATGAAATATACAAGTATGCAATCTAGGCCCAGTTTTTGCCACTTTCTACTAAAGAGCAATAAGCTAGGAGACAAGCACTTAAAAAAATGTAGCCAAGGTGTTTCAGCAAGAATAATGCTTGAAGGCTTCCACTGAAGGGCACCATTTTTATTAATATAGGGGGATCTTTTAAGCCCTTAATATGTGGTTAGCAGACGCCAAAAGGTTGCCACAAAATGCATTATACTAGACAGAATTCACCCTACAGGTGTCTTCCCACGATGACATCATCGAGATACTAGATAGTATTTGCCCTACTGGCTCCAACCAGATCCCTGTCCACCACACCACCTAGCAGCGAAGGACACCTTTCTACACTCCATTCTTCCTCTCATCAACACCTCTCTACAAACAGGTGCAGTTCCCACAAACTGAAGTCAGCGGTTATCAGACCAATCTTTAAAAAAAAAAAAACATACACACTAGACCCTAACGTGCCCGGCAACTTTAGACCTGTCTCCAATATACCCTTTATCTCCAAGATTCTGGGAAAAACCCCAGTGTTAAACCAATTGCATCCTTTCCTCAACAAACAAGGAGTACTGTCTGCCTTCCAGTTGGGATTCAGGAAATGCCACAGTATTGAAACCGTCTTTTTCGGCATCATCGACAACTGATGGAAACTCATGGACAAGGGTAATGATGTCCTTCTTGTTCTGCTAGATGTCAGTGTGGCATTCAACACTATTGACCATCCGCTCCTCATTGAACGGCTCTCTGAAATCGGACTCAACTACCATAACTACGAAAGACCGAGTTCACAGTTTAGCAATACTCCTTGATGGCAACCTATCACTTTACAACCATATCTCTCAGGTGGTATCCTTATCATTATACTACCTGTTACAACTCCCAAAAATAAGGAACTACTTCTCAGAATCTGACTTCACCCAACTACTCTATGCCTTAATAGTTTCCTGCATGGATTACTGCAATGCGCTATTTGATGGTCTAACAGCAAAGAGCATCATCTCCAATGTATACAAAATACAGCGATCAGACTTCTAAAACTCTCTGTGCCCATGACTCTGTCTCCCAGGCTCTAACGTCGGCACACTGGCTACCCATAGCCAAATGCTGTGTCTTCAAGGGCCTGATGCTAATGTTCAGATCCTTGCATGACATGGTGCCTAATCTTCCTCTGTACATGCCGAATAGCTCCCTCTGCTCACAGGATGAAATATGTCTCAAAACGCTCCCTGACCGTGCCTTACAACTTGAAACTGCCAAATGACGTGCCTACTCCCACTTCATACTGAGCCACTGGAATCAACTGCTCCTGCAGATCAGATTGCTTGAAGGTCTCCTTAACTTTAGGAAAGCAATTAAAATATACCTCTTCACCTAACTCCACTGACCATGACTGATGGATTACCAAGAAATGTATATGGGTCCTAAATCCCAATATGTGTCATGTTAGGGTAAAAACTTAAATCGAATTCTTCCATGGTAATTTGCAGAAATAAAATTCTAGGTTTTGACATTGTTACAGATCATTGATTGAACCATATCCACATCATTCTCTTCGTAGTTGGGCTGAGAACTTTTCAGCATCCCCTCGTACGTTTTAATCTTAGCTCTTTTTAGTAAAACACCCTCCAAGTTTTTTTATTTATAAAATTTCTTAATAGAAAACAGAGGAGTGTTTTTTTTTACATTTGAGTATTGGGTCTGTTTCTGATATACGAGGGGCATTCAATAATTTATCTACATGAGCGTGAAAGAAAGTAGCAAGCATGTTGAAACAAGTCTGCACATGTTGTGACGTGTCAAAGTTAAGGTATCACAAAAAAGTCTAGCAGGAAGAACCCCAGGCTTTACAAGCAAAAGGAAGAAAGAAGTGGGATGGGACCATGGACTCTCCAACAAACAAGCGGAGCCAATAGGATAAGGATACTGTTTATTGATATCCAAATACAAAAGATAAAAAACTATGTTTCGGTACATGGAATGTGCCTGCATCAGGGATACTGTGAGTCAAATTCTTGATGAGTGATGGATTCTTACATAGAAACATAGCAACAAACATAGCAACCTAAAATACAATTCCTAAAAACTAAAACAAACCTAAAACAATTCCTAAAACCTCAAACAAACATAGCAACAATTCCAAAAAGAAGACAAAAACACCCAGAGCAAACTGAGTATGAAAGAAAGTTGCAAGCATGTTGAAACAAGTCTGTGCATGTTGTGACATGTTTCAAGATTACTCATGCACAGTTGCAGCAGTAGACAAAGGGGCTCATAATCGAACAAGAAAAATGTCCAAAAACCAGCCTAAGTTGGCACTTGGATGAACATTTCCCAAATACATCCAAGTGCCGATACTAAAAACGGGTTTTGGACGTATTTCTAAACGACTTAGGCCTTCATAGTGCTGCTGAACGACCAAAGCTAAATGGGGCATTTCAGGAGGAGTGTTGAGGGCAGGATTGGGCAGGACGTGGGCCGACTTAGACTTAGTCCTATAGCATGTATAACCAAAAGTTATACAGCCGACGATCGACGGAACTTGGACGTTGTGAATTAGACCATGTAAAATATGGTCTAAGTCACAAAAACCCACCTAAAGTCACCAGAGAAGCACTGCAAACACATAAAACAGACCCCCACATACTACCCCAGTGACCCCCTCCCACCCCCATAAAAATAGTAATCACACCTTTAAAATTCAGCCTCCAGACCATCATCACCTGGCCGCCTGGCATAGGAAAGCCTAGTCATCCAGCACAGAGGCAGCTTAAGTCATTTTGGGGGTGGGTTAGGGACTCATGGAAAGGAGGACCCATGCCTATAAGCCCCTGTAATCACTGCATTGATACTTAAACATGCGCACTCCCCTATACACGCCCCAAACCCTTTTTTACTGGCATATAAATAGTTCCTGCAGCCATAAGGGCTATTGGGGTGGTAGATAAATGGGTCTAGGGGATTTTGGAGGTGGTTTGGGGGGGCTCACCATGACCTATAAGGGAGCTGTAGTGAGGAGAAGACATGGCACCCTTTTTGTAAAGTTCACAGCAGTTCCCTGTAAGGTACCCCACTATTTAGGTGCTATGTCTGGGTGTTCAGTCCATCACTTTGTAGACCCCTCCCACATCCAACAGGGCTTGTTCTATGCGTTTTGGACTTGGACAAAAAGTTAGACGAAAATGTGGTATAAAGATGGACGATTTAGCGACTTGGTCAATCAGATCTGCAGGATATATAATTAGACGATTTTCGAAAGTAAAAAAGTTTTGGACGTATTATTCGAAAATGTGTCCTAGGCTGGTTTTTTTACTTTGGATGACTTGCGAGTTGGATGTAAACGGACTTAGACGTCCCTTTCAATTATGCCTCTCAAAGCTCTTTTGTTCAGGCCCAATACAAGTCCCAATCTGCTGGAGCTGCAAGCAAGTTTATTTTTTGTGTGGGGGGGGAGGGTTCACATTGACGTAGCTGTTGTGCATGTGTTGTGTGAGTGTGCGCCCTGTGCCTATTAGCTGCATTCGGTCCATAGGCCTGGGACATACACTCACATAACACAGATTAAATCAAGCAATATATTTATTTCTATTTTATCTACACTGGAATCTTTCATTTTATGAGCGTATACCATTTGTTTGAGGCTCTTGCATCTCAAAAATGTGATAGCATTTGGTTCTGTTTCACAGCAGGAAATTTTAAAAACAGGGGATTTTAAGAGCACACATGAAAATGAGAGCCTGGGGGTCACTGGGTGCTCTGCTATCTATTTGAAAGGAATAGGATGAAGAGTTATTAGGAAACATATACAGTCAGGGACAGATAAACAGTTATACAGGTTGATTTCATAGGGCTGAGAACCCTATAGATCAGTGGTCTCAAACTTACGGCCCAGAAGCCACATGCGGCCCGCCAGGTGCTATTTTGAGGCCCTCGGTATGTTTATCATAATCACAAAAGTAAAATAAAACAGTTTCTTGATCATATTGAAAGGTCACTTGAACACACAAAGTCAGAGGCATGAAGAAAGTACAAAAGTTTTATTTACAGCATGCCGGACTCTTGTGCAGTGAGCAGCCTGCTTACAAGAGTGCCAGAAACAGGAAATGCACGGACTTTTATGCCCTTTTCACAAACTAATATATGCAAAATCTACAACTTCTCATTTGTTACTTCTATAACTTTTCTACAATTATTATTGGTCCTAAGCCAGCACTTGTGATAGGTTCAGGGGTACAACTTATAGTCCTATAGGAAGCTAGTTCATTTACTTGCTTATCTAAGCCTTGCAGTTCTAACTGTTACATGTTCAGGAGGGCAGGGTACATCATGGCTCAAACTCTTATCTATTTAGCTTACAATGTGGTAAGGCAGGGACATACATTTCAAGCAGATTGTACACTGTTTCCAACTATGTAGGCCAGAGCAGTATTTCAAACAACAGTTAACCATTTCATGACCCTATAATATTACAATATTATTATTATTAAGACTTAGCCAAAAGGAAAGATTTATAAACTATAAAGAGGTTTACCTCATGCAAAATTGTCATTTCTTTAATAAGATATTAACTATTTCTTCTGAGGCCTTGCAAAATGAGGCCCTGCAAAGGGTTTGAGTTTGAGACCACTGCTATAGATATACTAAGCCAGTGTCTCTCAAACTGTGTGACACGGCACAGTGGTGTGCCATGAGAGATTCCAGAATTTTACCTTATTTTTAAAACTTCCCTTCATAAATATACAGTATATTAGACTAGATTATATGTATGCCGTGTATGCAAGAGTCTGCCAATGTTATGAGCGTCTGTGTGTGTGTAAGGATACAACCGCCCAGACAAGCATCATTCTTTGATGTGACTGGTCCTTGAAAAATAACAGCAAGTATTTTTTTTAATTTTTATTTTTTAATGCAGTAGTTATCCTCACTTGAGCATGAAAGCAATCAGGCTTTGTTACCGTTTGTATCGTCGTCTCTTTGTGAACTTGAATTTTCAGCTCTGATAGAAATTAAATTGAAAAAAAATGAGAATGACTGCAGCTGGTGGATGATGAAATGCGTGTTTGCTTGTTGACTATCGAGCCACGTTTTGAGTTAATTTGCACTCAAAAACAAACATCCATCGCATTGATTAGCAATTCTATTCTATCTACTTTAAGGGGTCTTTTACTAAGGCGCGTTAGCCGATTTAGCACATGCTAACTGATTTAGCATGCGCTAATTGATTTAGCACACGCTAATCAATTTAGCGCGTGCTAAAGATTAGCGGGCGCTAAATGCTAACGCACCTGTTATATTCTATGGGCGTGTTAGCGTTTAGCGCACGCTAATTTTTAGAATGTGCTAAATCGATTAGCGCATGCTAAATCGGTTAGCTCACGCTAAAACGGCTAGCACGCCTTAGTTAAAAAAAACTTTAGTTTCACCATAGTTACAAGTATCCATACATAGCTTAAAGAACTTTAAATAAATAACTCTCAAATTTAATTCTTAGTTGGTGTTGCAATTTTTTTTTTAATATCTTTATTCATTTTGAAGCCAAAAAACAAGTGCAACATATTATACAATCATATTACACTATAATAGCACTTAAATTCAATCAAAATTGTAATTTATGACAAATATATATATCGCCCCCCCCCCCTTCATATTCAAAAATTGCACTCAAATTAAAGATTAGAAATATTTTTCATCCCCCTCCTCCCACCCACCTACCCTGGATGTGCATGATGAAGGGGCAAAACCAATAATCATTGTTTGCAATTTTATATTCTCAGTTATAATATGCCATGAAAAACTTTTGCTCTGTTTAGTGTGCCAGAGCTAAAAAAAAAAAAAAAAAAAAGTTTGAGAGACACTGTACTAAGCTAATAATCTCTTCTCTACACCCGTACTATTCTCCTTCATTTCTTGGGAAGCTTATGCCAAATCCTTAAAGTCCAACATTTTCCATTTGGCAGTGTCATGATGACAACTGGCTAGCCTCAGAAGGCCTATTAGGTAGATGGCATTACGTAGGCAATGTAGCCCTAGACCAGAAAAAGAAACGGAAAACAAGATCTGCCAAAAACTAATAACAAACGTTGAACTTGGACATTTCTTTACTGAGAGCTGGTTTGATCAGTCAGTTCTTTACCCACCACATATGCCCTATTTTTAATGTGTCATAGAATTGTCAAAGAAATGCTCTCAGTTCCTAGCATTGTACTTCACCTCTACCAACTATGCCTTGTACTACAGGAGGTGACTTAGCCTTCATGTGATCCTCCTATTATTAGAACACTTTGAGCCCTCCAACCCCCAAACTCCTGCTTCTTCGTGTCCTTATATATATATATCTGTCACTTAGCAGAAAAGTGGCACATGACCTCCTATCCTCAAGAATACTTGGCACACATCCCTGCTTCTCAGCCGAACCTATTGTTCTCGGAGAGAATGACACTGGCATGCTAGTCTTCCTGACACTTTCAACTTTAAGCACGGAATGCCATTAATCAATCAGCCGCATCTGTTTGGAAAAATAAAGTACTGCAGCTCCACTCAAGGCGAGCAAAACACCTACCCCTGAGAGGGTCTCGAAAAGAAGCCCGTGACGCGAACCTTGCTCTTTGAAATGTGTCCTCGGTTCATGTAGTGACCCTTGTTTCCCTGCGTCTATACCCAAAAAGCAGAGTGCAAAGGGCTAGCCGTGTTGGAGTGGGGTGGAACAGTGCACGAAGCTTTATGATTTGAAATGCAAAAGCTTCTGTAAAAGTTTGTGAATTGGACATGTGGAGGGTAATTTGATAAGAGGGTGTTTTCTATTGTACACTTTCTATCATACAATGACAGTTTTATATAGAATTTTCTATGCATAAAGTGTATTTTTATTGAATGTTTATGATTGCTTTCATTTTCTCATGTTAATGTAGTTCCTATTTAGGTGTATATGTAATTTTTTTATTCCATTATTTCTCTAGATATGTCCATAGAGTTGAACTTTGTTAATTTGTTTGTGCATGTTCTTTCCCCCCCCCCCCCCATTTTTTATTTACATTTTTATATTGTAAACCACTGAGATTTTAACTTCGGTTTTAAATATGTGGTATATCAAATAAATTGAGCTTGAACTTGAACGCTCCTTCCACTGTTGTTTTTTGGTTTGCCATTCTTCGGAGGACTGCCTTTGTCTGGGCTGCAGCCTGTGCTATCTTAAGGTAAAGGTTAACTATATGAAGTTACCACCCATCCATCAGTACAAGGAAGAGGGCTCCAGCATGCAAACCGACAGCCTCGTCTAGTAAATTTGTCCACCTTTACTGTGGTCAAGGCAGGCTTTCACAGCCATCTACATCAGTAAAATGCAGTTCACTCATATTGGCCTGGCTGAAAATTGCTCTCAGAGCGGGTAAAAGTGCATGTGGGTTTTCATACTTTTAGCCAGACTAAATAGAGGTATTTTACTGGGCATGTTTTATTCAGGAGATTAAAACAGCACATGGAATTAACATTTTCAAAAGCACATGTGTTATTTACACCCTGCACAGATATCAGGTGTAAAACTACATAGGCAGCTATATTGCATATGCGTGTCGCTGTGGCTAATTTTTCAACAGGACATAATGCTTGAAAACATTGCTGGAAATGTCCAGGAGTTAAAAGTGCTAGTCTGTATTGCAACTAAAGTGGGTTATGGAAAATTTCCCCTTGTAAGTTGTTAAACTGACAGCACTTTATGCTTTAACAGAGATCTCTGCTGCGTTTCCCTATTGGTTATCATATTTTCATCTCTCTGCAGTGAAAATTGTCTCAAAATAAACCAGTCCAGGAAGTGGTTAACATTGTTCCTTTCATTCAGAAAGGTCAGTGCCTAAATCCCAGCAGAGGGTGGCATTCCAGCTACCTTACTTCACATCATTGTACTGGAAGAAGCATTAAAGCATGGAATGAAAAGCTGGCACACTCGATCTTCTCTGTATCAGAAAATCTGACGTTACCCCAAGTACAATGCAAAAGGGGGAGGGAAAATCCCTCTCATGAGTGCCAGGGTGTCTGACTTAAACAGCTGAGTATCTTGCAAAGTCTGCGGCTCTTCTTACTCTTGTGCCTCAAGAAAATAGTTTTCTTCCAGAAAAGTATCCATAAAGTGCAGTTTAAACTCCAAAAATTATTGGGTGGATAGTAGAAACCAAGCAGCAGTATAATTCCTTGAGAGGAGTGCTCAGTTGTTCCTAAACCAGATCCAAATTCTGTCTCTGCTACAATCAAACAGTTATACATCATTGTATAACTTATCCAGGAAAGATGTCCAAAGTTCACAGAACAATGCTGTACATTCATTTGTTTCTATAACTGCTTCAGAATTCAGTTTATTGAAAGAATTAATCTACTGATAGCTAATATTGGTTTTATTTCTTTGTATGTTACTCTATATTAGGGAAAGTGAACGGGACTTGTATACTGCTTTTTTGTGGTTACATATTCAAAGTAATTTACATATATTGAGTATATGACAATACAGAAACAATATAGATGGTATAAATGGGTAAGATTCACATATATTTAGCTCTTGTATTATAACACCTTTACTGAAGCTCATGTTTTGTAACACCATTACTGAAGCTCGTGCAAACTGCTCAGAATTGACCCTCCCCCCTCTCCAGTCATTAGTAGCAGTATAGAAGCTTTCAATAAACATATACACAGGTACTTATTTTGTGCCAGGGGCAATAGAAAGAGAGGAGCAGGTAAAGTGGCACTAAAGACCATTTGGCCTATCCAGTCTGCCCATCCAAACCATCTACTATCCATTCCTTTCCCTTACAAATCAAATATGCTTCTCCCATACTTCCTTGAATCCAGATACAGTCTACCCCTGTTTGGTCATGTGTGAATGTCTAATGTTGATTACTTTCCATGCCCAGAGGATTTAAGTTTTTTGGGTGGGGGGAGGAGGCCAAGTGAGAGGTTAGGAGAAACTGTGGGATGTGAGAGAACCAGAGTAAGGGGGGGGGGGATCTGATGGTGACTGAAGGGATCACTTGGGGTGGGGTGAGTGAGATGATCAGAAAGGAGAGTCAGAAAAAAAGCGAGATCACAGGGTAGAAATAAGAGGAAGAAAGGAGTGAGTAAGAAGGAAATGCATACAGCTCTTATTATCTCAACTTGAGAAAGTTGTTTCTGGGCTGCACTGCTGAGGTCTATATAGAATTTATGAGATTTCTGAATTGGATATACAGTATATTGGACAGCTTTCGTAAGCTGGGATATTTATACATTTTGATCCATTTATTGTTTATTAAAAGAGCCATTGAGCATTAAAGTTCTTATTAGTCAGCTTAACCCTTAGTGGTAGCACCATGAGACGTCTCTTAAAGGTCAGAGGTGCCATTTTGAAATCAGGTGCTGATGGGGTAGGAGCATCCGGTGATCACTCCTGCCTCCCACTAACCACTAGGGAAACCTCTAGTAAAGGTTTAAGTATGAGAGGAATGGGTAAGAGGCATAGCCACAAGTGGGCCTAGCTGAACACAGGTCCATCCACTTTGGTCTCAGGCCCAACCAGCAGTGACGCACCACTGTGGCAGTTGGCAGGGATCCCTAAACTCCACCAGCTGAAGATCTCCCCAAAGGTGCCCGGAAACACTTGTGTTCAGCTCAGCCATTGGAGCCGCTGACATTGGTCATTTTCACATGCTCAGGTTTTGCACGTGTGTAGTGCTGGCATCAGCAAAATAAGAATTGGAGCAGTCACCAACTGCCAAGCTGAGTTCAGGTGTTTCAGAGCACCGGGGGAGGGAGGGGGAGGGTGTTTGGAAGCAAACACCTCAGGGGGTGGGGTGAGATGGATATGAAGAAGGAATTTAGGTCTTGATTCTATAAACAGCGCCTATCAATCTTCAGTTAGGAGTCATTTATAGAATCACACCTAGTGGTGCCTAAAATGGACTTAGACGCTGGTATTTAGGCCCAAGTACCTAATTTTTATTTTTTAACTTTTATTTTATTGTAACCCGTTCTGGGCTCTTGGGAGGACGGGCTATAAAAATGAAGAAATAAATAAATAAAAAACCCTGGCATAAAGAGAGGGCGTCTAAGGTTCAGATGCCTACCGGTGCTTAAGTCCATTTTAGGCACCCACATGGAAAGCACACCCAAGATCTGCCCATGATCCACCCTTAACCAAGTCTACATTTTCGTAGACGCCTACCCATAATCAGTAAGTGCCTACCACCATCCAATTCATTTTAATTTAAGCTAATTATCAGCATCGATTAAGCCTATTAAATAATTGTTAGGCAAGCCAATCTAGGTGCCTGACTTAATTATTTAACAGGATTAACTGGCATTTCGAGAAATGATCAATAAACTTAGAAGACGCCTCCAACACTGTTCCACCAGGGACATGTCCTGTAGGTATATATTAGTGGTTTATATTTAAAGCGATTTAACCAACCTGAAACCGCTCCTGACCAGTTAAGTTGCCTGTTAGGGACTAAATGCTAATTTTCAGCGGAACTTAACCAGTTAGTGCTCAACCAAAAACCTGCTATTTGGGGAGTATTCCAGGGGCAGAGTCATGGCCAATATTCAGTACTTAAATGGCCAAGTTAACCACATAAATAGGACTGCACTCAACCGACTATGTATTAGCCAGTTCCAAAAACCCAGAAATGTAATGCCAGTGCCAAGGTGATGGTATGTTTTAAGTGCCAAGGCATGGCCGGGCATTGATTTCTGAATTTAATGCCTCCAAAGCACTTATTGCCACCAGCTGAATATAAGGTCTATTGTTCTTTGTTTAGTTCAAATGTGGGAAAAATATGTAAAATGCTGCGATTACTCAGTACTGCACTTCAACTTATATCACAGGCTTTCTTGAAACAATTTAATTCAACTTTCCAATACATTAATAATATCGCACACTTTATCATATAAATTTGATGTGCTCATACCCACAACCTCATGAAAATGTAAAACAATCGGTTTGAAGTGGATTGAAGACAAAGTTTTATTTTATTTTTCTTTCCAGCTTATGATTTATCTTTAATCTTATCTATTGTTTTGCCTTTTGTCTTTGTTTTGTTCTATTTCTATCATTTAAATTTCTCCAGAATTCTACTGTTCAACGGCTCCCCCTTCTGCTTCTATTCCTTTCTCTCCTCTCTTCTACCTTCCAAAGTATTTAGATCAATGCTGTCTTGTTAAAATGTTTATTTTATTTTTATTTTTCCTCTAACTCTACTTTTCATTTCTCTATTACCCTCCAGGTACTTTAGTTAGATTGTGAGCCTTCGGGACAGTAAGGGAATTTTTCAAGTACCTTTCTTATTTCTAATCTTAATGTATATTTTCTGTAAACCGCTTAGAACCTAACGGATGTAGCGGTATATAAGAAATAAATTACATTACATTACATTACATTACATTCACCAGCACGGGATGTCTTGGGGCCTTCACAGCTACATCAGGCTCCCACCACCTTATCATTTTAACAGCCACGATGGTTAACTCGAATATTGTACTCATCTTATTATATGCTGTTTGATAAAGGCAGTGTCAAAGCTGGAACCCCGTGCTAGGAAAATAAAGTTACTGGATGATAAGCCCTCCAAGCCGGCCCCCTGACTTGAGTTTCGCTTAATCACGGTTTCCTCAGGAGGGGACGCTGAAAAAGAAAGAAACCGCCAGTGGAACTACTGCACTCAATCCCCGACTACGATTTACTTAACCTATTCAACAATATAAAACAAATAATAAATAATGCTGCCTTTTACCTTACTCAGCTACAGTGGCAAAATAACGCACAGAATTTAGGAAGTTGGTTGGCTAGGCTGAGAACTTTTCAGTGTCCCCTCATACTATTTGCATTTCTCCCAGGTATTTGTAACCTGGATTGGTCATGGTTAGAGACAGGATACTGGGCTAGATGGATCATTGGTCTGACCCAGTATGGCTATTGTTATATTCTTATGTGTGCAAAGTATAGGACAATGAAGCCTTTATGACATCACTGATGAGGTTGGCTCTTAGGCATTGGTGGAATGAGGCATTATGACCTCACAATCTCAGCTCTGGAATGTTGCTTTGAAGGGTGGGGGGGGGGCAAAAATTCTCAGCCCAACCAAAAAGAGAGTGACATGGATATGGTTCAATCAATGATCTGAAACAATGTCAAAACAGAATTTCATTTCTGCAACTTGGCACTTAATGAAATAAAATAACACTCTTTTCAGCTACAGTGGCAAAATAATGCTCAGAATTTAGGAACCTTTCAGCATCCCCTCCTATCCTAAGGGAGTGAAAAAAAAGTTTGCACAAATCTCATGATTTCATTGTGCTTCTCTTAATCCTACTTGTAAATAAACGGCAATAGTAGCATTGTTCTTTCTCAGATTTTGGATGCAGTGTGGTTGGAGGTGGTGTTAATTCTATTTCAGATGAGGATGTGTTTCTGATGTATTAAATGGGAAAGCATATTTTTATTTAACTAAATCCATTGCATGAAAATCCTTTTTTAAACAAGCAGTCTTCTGAGAGAAGCTTATCAGTTTCTTATCTGTGGGGTTTTTCCGCATTTTGCTTCTCTTGGTATGGCTGTCTTTGTTTTCACAAAATGTAATCAATAAGTACCTCCTGAAAGCCCCTGGGAGTTCAGAGCACATCACTGTTCATTAAAACACACACAGCTCCAGTTTTAAAAAGCACTGATGGTGGCAAAAATTAGGAAGTTAGGGCTAGATTCACTTAGTGATCCCTTTCTGACCCGATTTTCCTCCGACCCGATTCACTAACCTCTGTCACGATCATCCTCCGATCCGCACATGCAAATGAGGGGGGAACGGCATTTATATGTAGGCAGGCAGTGATTCACTAAAAAAAAAAAGAGGGACACCAACTGGGCTGACCGATCAAAAAATAAGCAACTGCTGAGGACCAGTCGCTCAGGTCCTTTCTGACTGTCCTGCCTGGTGTCAGGTCAAAAGCGCGCCGGGACAAAGGTGCGGCCAGACAATTGAGCGCAGCGCGGAGGCGCACGCCGCTCTAAATTACTGTTTTTAGGGCTCCGACGGGGGTGTGTGGGGGGGAACCCCCCCACTTTACTTAATAGACATCGCGCCGCATTGAGGGGGCGTTGTGGGGGGTTTGGGGGGTTGTAATCCCCCACATTTTACTGAAAACTTTACTTTTTCCCTGTTTTTAGGGAAAAAGTTAAGTTTACAGTAAAATGTGGAGGGTTACAACTCCCCAAACCCCCCATAACGCCGGTGCGATGTCTATTAAGTAAAGTGGGGGGGTTCCCCAACAAAACCCCCCGTCGGAGCCCCTAAAAACAGTAATTTTGAGTGGCGTGCGCCTCCACGCTGCGCTCAATTGTCCGGGCGCGCCTTTGTCTTTCGCGCCATTGTCTATGAACCGTCCTGCCTTCTGCTGACCTGATGTCTGCTCTGCTTCTCTGCTCTCTGCTCTCTGCCCCGACTCTCCTGCCCTTCCCCACAGTGTAAGCCCATGTTATTAACAAACCACAGGCTTGCGAAGTTAAAAAAAAGATAAAAAGTAAAGCATAAATTTCCTCCCGACTCAAAAAAAAAAAAAAAAGTTTTAAGCGCGGTTTCAAACGCGTTGAGCATGCGCAGACCATCTACAGGCAAAGTAGATGGTCTGCGCATGCGTCGGGATCGCTGGAAAGCAATCTGGGCGGTTGGTTGGGGGCGTGATTCCAAACGCCCTCGTTTGCATGAGGGCGCATCGTGAATCAGCCCCCCCCCCACCCCCCCGGCCATGGATTGGATCAGATCGCTCACGGTTCGGATCCGATCCATGGCCTTAGTGAATCTAGCTCTAAGTGGGAGAGGGACAAGTTAGTGCAGCAACCCGGATATTCAGCACCGACCGATATTCAGACTGGTACGTGATTAGCTTGGCAGATGAAGTTAGGGCAACCTTTCATCTGTCCTAACTTTAGCCACTCAACCAGTTAGTGGAACTATCTCCGCTAGCTGGTTAAATGCTGGCTTCACCCACACTCCACCCCAGACTACTCATAACTTAGTAAGTTAGTGCTTTGGCAGGTCACATGGGATATTCAGCAGCCCTAACCAGTTAAATGGAGTAGTAGCCTAACGGTATTCCCATTTGCGCCAGAGTTCTCCATAGTTTATCATGATCCACATAATCAAAAGCTTTGTTGTAATCAATAATAATACCGCCAAAGCCATAATAGTTCTAGGCAGTTTACAATAAGAAGTACTGGACAATCAGTGAAAAAAAATGCAAATCATCGGAAATACATACAAGATAAAAAAAATTAAAAAACAATGAATCTTTAGGTTACAAATTGATCAAACAACTGCGTTTTTACTAAATTTTCTAAAAATAAAGTAAGATGGAGCACGCATAATAATATTACATAGTTAGTCATTCATTTAACCTGCCCGAAAAGCAAGAGTTCTATCCAGAAATCTTTTAAAACGACAAGCATTTACTGGTGGGTAAGCAAACATATGGATTCTGCGAGTAGGCCTATTACAACGGTCTAAAATAAAGTGAGAGACCAGATATGCAGGCGCCATACCAAATATTGATTTAAAACAGATACAGGAAAATTTAAACAGAACTCTTGCCAGTTTAGCGACTGCGTTAAAGTTTTGAGAGTCTGGCCCAGAGAAAGGAGAAGTCTTTTCTGTTTATATTGTTTACACTACTGTGCCAGCATGAGGATGGAGAGGGCAAAGAAGGGTGGGTGAAGAGTTTACAAAATAAACTCACCAGGATGTCTGTGTAAAAACCCCCACCCTATTGGGTGGGAAAAGTGAATTGAATTGAATCAAAAAATCAATTCAGTAGGCCAAATTGAAGCAAATCAAAAAAATTTTCCTTGAATTGGGCAGCACTAGGCTGCTAGTGCCAACTTGCAGCCTGGACTATTAGCGCCCCTAGTGATGCACCTCTGCCAGCACAAAGCATACCAACTCAGATAAGAGCTCTGTGTCAGCTGGAGTTACCTTCTCACTGAGCAAAATGCACAGCTATGGCTATAGGCAGTGCAGATCATAGACTCCAGCTCTTTTAAGCACCTTTCTTGAGTATACCAGCCAGGTTGCCTCGCCTTGCTTCACTGGTTCTCCTCTTCTTCAGACTCGGGGTGAATGGATTTCCACCTCCCCTATTATTTATTTAGCTCTGGAGAATCGGCCGGAGAATCAGCCGACAGCAATCGAGTTGGTATCTTTGGTAGCCCTTAGTTTCATGTTGAACCAGTGTTTATCTGTTTTGTGCAAACTGAACGGGAACAGTTGCAATTGCCACCCATTGGGGACACAGGGAAATTGCATTAAGCCCACCTTGGTTATGCAACAAGGGGTAAAGTTATGCAACAATGCAAATGAGGCACTGAGGGACAAAAACACTGACATTTTTTAGGGATTTTGTGACTTGTTTAAAAATGGTGCGTGGGTGTAAATAAAGCTTTTGGGTTCAGACGACTGGGAGAATATAAACCAAAAAGAGCTGAAAAAATAATAGGGGAGGTGGAAATCCCCGAGTCTGAAGTCTCTTGCTTCCGTAATGTCCAACTTTCAAATCCATAATTGACCACTGAGAAAATGAGTTTATGGACCAGTCATTTTAAGTGTTATTTCCTGCTTGCCAGAGGGAGTAGGCATCTCTCCAGCCAGCCTTTGTGAAGGTAGAGGGGCATGGGGGGGGTTGGGTAACAGCAGGAAGGAGTGGGCGTTGGTGGGGGGTTGTACAATGGCAGCGGCAGGAGGGAGTGGGCATCCTTCCTGCCAATCTTCGATTTGGGGACTCTCTTTTTCTTTTCTTTTTTTAAAATTTGGGGTGGTTTGAGCTGTCAAACCATAATTTCCTGTCAATGCCTAAGGCAATCAGCACTCAGGCACAGATTGGAAAGTAAAGCTACAACATCTCAGACCCTGCCGGAAAAAATGCTTGCAAATGTGCTATAATGAGCTTAGGGAATCACCTGGCAATGATAGAGAGCCTTCATTATGGAGCAACCAATAGCTATTCCGTGGAGTATTTCTTTCCTACTAGTTGATTCTTTATTTAAAACCCTGCTAAGCTAACTGCCTTCACTACATTCTCTGGCAACAAATTCCAGAGTTTAATTACCCATTGAGGGAAGAAATATTTCCTCCAGTTTGTTTTAAATCTACTACTTAGTAGTTTTATTGCATGTACTCTAGTCCTACCGTGTTTCCCTGAAAATAAGACAGTGCTTATATTAATTTTGAACACAAAAAACATACTAGGTCTTATTTTTCGGGGTAGATCTTATTTTTTTCACGTACAATGATCATCTCTCTCTTCCTCTCCTCCACCCCAATTCTTCCTCTTTCCTTTCTCTCCCCCACATGTGCAGCATCTTTCCTCCCCTCTCACCCATCCCCTTGTGCCTTCCCTCTGCACCATCTTTATATCCTTCCCTCCCATCCCTCGTACAGCAGAACCCTTGCCCAGTTTCTAGCCCTCCCTTCCGTGCAACAGAACCCTTGAGCAGCCCCCGTCATGCAGCCGAACCACTGCTGACCCTCCCATTCTTCTATCTCTTCCTCCCATCCAAATCCCGCCGACCGCGAGACCTACATACATCCCTCCAAAGAGCAGTGTTGGCAGCACTCTAAACAGGCTGTTTTTACGGCCTTCTCCAGATGGGTCTTTCTGTTCGCCGCGTTGCTGATGACATCATCAATGATGCGGCAGAGGGAATGCCCTAGCGGGAGAAGGCCACAAAGCAATCTGTTTAAAGTGCTGCTGATGCTGCTCTTTGTGGGTCTCACGGTCAGAGGGTCAACGGGGTTCAGACAGTATGGAGGGATAGAAAGATGGGAGGGTCA
This sequence comes from Geotrypetes seraphini, assembly GCF_902459505.1. Classification (NCBI taxonomy): domain Eukaryota; kingdom Metazoa; phylum Chordata; class Amphibia; order Gymnophiona; family Dermophiidae; genus Geotrypetes; species Geotrypetes seraphini. The sequence goes on along the minus strand of NC_047086.1, from coordinate 350,276,250 downwards.
GCAGGGGTTCGACAGCGTGGCAGAGGCAGAGGCAGGAGGAGGGGGGGGGTAGGAAGCGCTACTGCTGGCAAATCCAGGGACTAGGGCTTATTTTTGGGTTGGGCTTATTTTCAGGGAAACACGGTAGCATTTTTGGAAAGAGTAAAGAATTGATTTACATCTACTCGTTCCACTCTGCTCAGTATTTTATAGACATCTATTATATCTCCCCTGAGCCGTTTCTTCTTCAGGCTGAACAGTTCCAGATGCCTTGGCCTTTCCTCATAGGGATGATGTCCCATCTTTTTTATCATGTTCATCACTAGAGAATGACACGGTGACAAAATTCATCACCGTTCCCGTCCCCGTGGATAACCGCGGGAAATAATCCCATGTCATTTTCTAGTGTCTATTTCAACCTTGGTCCTTCTATACCAGCATTCTTCAAAGCAAAGCTTGCGGGTCAGTGGTTGTGGCCATTCATACTCTGATTCTTATGCGAGCCAAGGATAATGAAGCCATTGTGACATCACTGATGTGATTGGCTCTTAGGCACTGGTGGAATGAGGCATTATGACATCATAATATCTGCTCTGGATTCCAGAGACTATCATTCTGTAGTGTCTATTTCAGCCTCAGTCCTTCTACACCAGCATTCTTCAAAGCAAAGGTTGCGGGTCAGTGGTTGTGGCCATTCATACTCTGATTCTTATGTGAGCCAAGGATAATGAAGCCATTGTGACATCACTGATGTGATTGGCCCTTAGGCACTGGGGAATGAGGCATTATGACATCACAATATCTACTCTGGATACCAGAGACTGTCATTCTGTAGTGTCTATCTCAACCTCAGTCCTTCTACACCAGCATTCTTCAAAGCAAAGGTTGCGGGTCAGTGGTTGTGGCCATTCATACTCTGATTCTTCCCTCTCTCCTTAAAGAATGACATGAAGATGGTTTCCCGCGGTTATCCGTGGGGACAGCAATGGTGATGAATTTTGTCACCGTGTCACTCTGTATTCATCACCCTTCTCTGTACCTTTTCTAATTCCACTATATCTTTTTTTGAGATGTAGCAATCAAAACTGCATACAATATTCAAGGTGTGGCTGTACCATAGAGCGATAGAAGGGCATGATAACATTTTATCTTTGTATTCCATTCCTTTCCTGATAATTCCTGACATTCTATTTGCTTTCTTCGCCGCTGCCGCACACTGAGCTGAGGGCTTTAACGCATCCTCAACAATGACACCTTGATCCTTTTCCTGGGCAGTGACTCCTAACGTGGAACTCTGCATCACGTAGCTATAGTTTGGGTTCCTCTTTCCCACAAGCATCGCTTTGCACTTCTTCACATTAAGGGCTCCTTTTACGAAGCCGCATTAGCGGCTTTAGCGCACGCACCTTTTTAGCGCGCACTAACCCCCGCGCTAGCTGAAAAACTACCGCCTGCTCAAGAGGAGGCAGTAGCAGCTAGCGTGGCCGGCAATTTAGCGCACGCTATTTCGCGCGTTAAACCGCTAACGTGGCTTCGTAAAAGGAGCCCTAAATGTCATCTACCATTTTGACACCTAGTCTCCCAAAGTGTTCTTGCAATTTTTCACAATCCTCTTGCGATTTAAAAACTTTGTGCCACCGCAAATTTAATTATCTCACTAGTTATCTCCTGTCTCTAGGTCATTAATAAATATCTTTGCGGAGCTAGAAAGTGATATCAGAAGGAAGGCTCAGCCTGTGCGAGCAGCGGGTATTCCAGCCTGCTAGTTGCCAGCGACGATGTGTAGAGGTATGGGGGGGGGGGGAGAGCAGTGGAGAAAAACACGTCTAGGGGTGCACAGAGCAGTGATCCTGGGCACCTCCGCCTGGGCGCCCACTTCCCACACTAAGCCACTGTGCACATATGTAGCACTCATGTACTACAAACCCCAAGAAATCGGGGGAACAAAACTCACAACTCACTTCCAAAAGGAGCGAATACCAAAAAAACAAAAAATGGAAGTGCCACATATCTCTTTAAGTGCTCAGAGAATTAGTTGTCAGACTGCGGAACAAGATGTTTGTAGCTGAGTGAGTCGGATTTTACACCTGAGCGCCGCAGTATGGGTTCTTTGAAAAAGCCCAGGCGAAACACATTATTGGAGTCCAATTGTTGGATATGTATAAAGGGAGGGAGGATGATATATGTATTTGTCATAAATATAATTTGATACAAGTTAAGTGTTGTTAAAGTGTAAAATATGTTGCACTTATTTTTGGCTTTAAAATGAATAAAGATATTTAAAAAAAACAAAAAACAACCCACCCCAGAACGTGTTTCTAAGCCCTACCCAGCTTTTTTCACGTTTTGAGTTTACACATTGATTTCTTTGAATATGAATTTGCTAGTGTTTAAGCCCGTTACATTAACGGGTGCTAGAATAGATGTCTGTCTGTCTTTCTCCTGCCCCCCTGTCTCTTTTTTCCTTTCTTTCTGTCTCTCTCCCTGCCCCGTTTATCTTTTTTATTTCTGTCTCTCTCCTTCTATCTTTCTTTCTCCCTCCCGCTTTATTTCTTTCTTTCTATCTTTTTTTCTTTCTGTCGCTCTCCCTGCCCAGACCCTCACTGAATAGGCCGTTACATTAACGGGTGCTAGAATATATATGTGTGTCTGTCTTTATTTATTTCTCTCTCTGTCTCCTTAGCCCCTTTCTGTATTTCTGTCTTTCTTTCTTTTTGTCTTTCTTTTGGCCGTCCACCACCACCCCTTGCATGCTCCCCCTGCCCATTCTCCCTTCCTTTTATCTCCCCTGTGTCCACCACCACCCCTTCACTGCTCCCCTTATCCAGCAGCAGCCCTTCTCCCTTTGTTTTACCTCCCCCTGTCCATCAGCACATTTTCCTGTTCCCCCTGTCCAGCAGTAGGCCTCCCTTCCTTCCCCCCCACCCCCACCAAGCAGTCTGCAATAGTTACATTTGTGAACTTCAAAAAAGCTGAGAACATTGTTATCGAGAAATAAATGCTTCAAGTCAAGCAGACCTTGAAAATCCAGCCCTGTTCCATTTCTGCTGGCATGTTTGTGTTGGGGGTGGCTGCTCCCTGTCACTTTCAGGTCTTTCCCAGGGCGCTTTAACTTGCGGTAATGTGCGCGAATGGCTCCAGCACCGGCTTCTCCACCCGTACCCTGGGCACGTGCTGCGCTCTGCCCCTTAGCTACCCGGAAGTACCGGGCTTCACTCGCCTGCTCCCGGAGAGTAGCCCGAGAGGGCGGGAGCGGCTGCCGTGGTGATCTTGCCGACTTTCTTGCCGGAGTTATTTTTCAGTTTAAAGGTGCCACGGTGGCTCCTCTAACAATCCCCACCTGCATTAGAAGTGTTTTCTGAAGCAGGTGCAGCTGGTGACAGGAGCCGCCGCGGCACCTTTAAACTGAAAAAATAACTCTGGCAAGGGAGCCGGCCAACTGGCAGTTCAATTGGGAGCTTCGGCCTGGTCTTGCCTTGCCGTATTTTTTTTTTAGTTGAAAGACGCGGCGGTGGCTCATCTCATGATCCCCACCTGCGTCGGAAGTCCAGATCGTGAGAGGAGCCACTGCTGCGTCTTTCAACTAAAAAATACATTACGGCAAGGAGCAGCAGGGAGCAGGCCAGACGGAAAAACGGAACCCTAAGCAGCGCATGTGCACTCCTATCTGCGGGTCGCAACAGCTCACGGAAAACGGACGCACACGATGGGAGTGCGCATGTGCGGCCTAGCGTTTTATTATATTAGATACACCATGGGCTCCTTTTATCAAGGTGCGCTAGCGGGGTTAATGTGCGTGACGTGTCATCACGCGCTGGCCAAAAACTACCGCCTGCTCAAGAGGAGGCGGTAGCGGCTAGCGCGGCCGGCGGTTTAACACGCGTTAAACCGCTAGCGCGACTTGATAAAAGGAGCCCCATGTCTCATGATTAGAGGTGATTACTTCAGATGCTCCATTGTGCGGAGTTGTTCCGCAGTTTGACAACGAATTCTCTGAGCACTTAAAGAGATATGGATATAAGTTGCAGTTTTGAATCACCTTTGCTTCAAAAACAAGTATTGTCACTTCCATTTTTTGGTTTTTGGTATGCACGCATGTAATAAACATCCCATGGGGGCAATTCTGTAACTTGACACTTCATTGGAGGTTCCCCATTGCCGCATACTGAGCAGCAATTCTATAATGGCATCTGAACACCAAGGTGCCCTTATAGAATGCTAGCATGTCAGCATTGGCACACCTAAATTAGGCAGCAACAGTCATGCCATATCAGTGGCACGTGTAACGGTTGGTGCCTTAATGCACCATGTGACACATGCAACTTACAGTTATGTGCACTAACAGGAGGCCTGCCCTTATCCAGCCCATGCTCCACACAGGTGCATGCCCCCTCAAATTTATGTGGTAAACAATTTGTGTGTCTAAGTTATAGAATAGCAGAAGTATGCAATATCTGCTTGAGAATGTGAATATTCTATAACTTAATTATGCAATTGGCACCTAATTATAGGTCAAGTTATAGAACAAGAGGGCATGGAACTAGTTTAAGAACTTACTATATAGCGTGCTATTTTTGCATGTATGATCAGTGACCGTAGTGTGCTTAATAAAATTAAATGTATATGCTCTTTAATTATTAGAGAAAATATATTTTAATAATAATAATTATAAATTTCAAAAAGCACATGTAACGATGTAAACTTCCCATTCTGGTTCTGTTAATCCACTCTTTCTTTATTTTGCATGTGCTTGCTCACTCATGCACAAAGACTTTGATGTTTACATCACCATTCATTATTCGCCAAACTTCCAATTTTGCTCATCGACATAAACAAACCAAGAAGAAGAAGATATCTTTTATGGGACCAACTGGAGTGGAAAAATGTTGATTCACAACTTGAATGCCGTTATTTTGGCAGATCAAAGGACGTTTCTTAAAAAAATCAAAAGGGAAAGGGGGTGAAGATCTTTTTTGATAATTATTCCTTGTTGATTTACCATCCAATGGAAGAAGGCTCTGCTGGGCAGAAACAAAACCTGTTGATTGAACTAAGATGATTACTGTGTTTCAGGATATAAGATTGTCCTAAGCATGCAAGGAATGTTCTTCATTCGGTGCCTCTGGCAAGAATGCTTAATAGAGTCCACTGAATAGCAAATAATTCCATAGAATTCTTTGCCTCGTGGTAAGGATGTTAGATGATTTTTTTTATACATCTTTAAAATCAGCTGTATTTATAATGCCAGCATTCTTTGGAATGGCAAAGCTGCCAAACTCCATTTTAACAATGAAAAGGCCAATTTATTAATGCTTAGCAAGCTGTTTATTGTCTCTGTTTGCGTCAACACTCATAAAAGAACGCAGGAGAATGAGATCTGGGAAGAGGAATCCCTAATATTGATTAGGGTTGCCAGTTCAGAAAGGAAAAAGAAACAACCCACCACACACACTATCCTTACTCTGTCCATAATTAAAAATGAGATACTTCTGTCTGTAAAAGAAACAAAATAGATTAATAGAAAATTAATTTTGCATTCAGCTATAACATTCAACAAGGTCATTTTTTAAATTTTTTTCATTCATGGAACAATTCAATGGAACAACAAACATGCACATTAACACCTTCACGAATGAAGTGCAAAGTGTGTATTTTGCTTTTACTGTGAACCATCATCTTGGTCTAGTTAATGGACACTATGGCCTGGACAGTGGTGTAACGAGGTTGAGAGGCATCTGGGACGATGGCACCCCTCCTCGCCCCTTCCCTTCCCCCATGCCTCTTAAAGTTCCTGGTGCAAGCAGCATCACCAACTTGCTTCCCGTGTTGGTGTCGGCTTTCCCTCTGACATCACTTCCTAGACGCAAGACCCGGAAGTGACATCAGAGGGCAAGCTGACGCTGGTGGCAGCAGTAGGTTGGAGTTGCTGTTCGTGCCGGAGGCATGGTGGGGGAGGGGGGTAAGTGAAAGCACGTGTGTGACCAGGGAAGGAGTTGGAAGGATAGGGGGTGGAGAGGAGGACAGGTGCCGGCACCCCCCACCAAGACAGCACCCAGTGCAGACCACCCCCCCACCCCACCGCCCCTTACTACTCCACTGGTCCTGGATTCTATAAATTGTCCAGTGCCTAGAAAAATGGTGCCAAACACGTGTCAATCTCATTGAGGCGCTGTTAGCAGAATCGTGGCTACCGGCACCTAAGAAAAAACTTAGGCGCCAGTAATGTAGACTAGGGTTTTAAAGGCCTACATTTCCAGCGCCTAAGTTTTTTCAAGAATCTCGCATAGCAGCACCTAGAGACAGAGACTGTGTCTGAATTCAAAAGGGCCTGGGATAGGCACGTGGGATCTCTCGGAGAGAGAAAGAGATAATGGTTACTGCGGATGGGCCATTTGGCCTTTGGATGGGCCATTTGGCCTTTGCCTGCCTTCATGTTTCTAGTACCCTAAGGTTATCTCTGTCTCTAAACATGCCCACTTTGACTTTAGGCGCCTCTAGGTGCCTTGCTGTAGTTCCGATTCTGGCACCTGATTCCACCATTTAAGAAAAGGTGCTTTACAGCTGATAACTGACTTCATACCTTCTCTTCCTGTGGGATTATCTTTTACTTCACTATACAGTATTAATGTACTCATCCCTCTGTGTGGCAATTATGCTTTCTGAAAAATCATTCCTTCTCTTCCTGTGGAGAGGGATTTATTCTTTACTCATTCTTCTTACCCTCAGCGCTCACAAAATCTTGCCTCTTGCGTGTGAACTCTCCCTGGTAAGTCTACTTTACCAAGCTACCTTAAACCTTCAACTTATAACACTATTTCCAAGGCAGTTTTGACAATGCCACCTTTGTGTCACAAGCCTCATGTCACTCACCTTCTCAAGCCTCACGTCTCACAAGCCTCACCTTCACGTCTCATAAGCCTCACATCTCACCAATCTAGGCCTAGGATAAATGTTATTGTCAACTAAAAAGGTGCCTGGTGTCCACTCTTTCCCTCCCACCCCATGAGTGCACCAACTCCTCCTCCTAATTCTGATTTTTCCCAATCTCTCTATTCTCCCCAAACCACTTAACTTACCACCACCAAGTAACTCACATTTTATTTTACCACCTCATCACTCATCCTCCCTTTTGTCCTCCACCCTCTTCTGTTCTCTCCTGGTTTTCTTCCTATCTCTCCCATCACAATTTCAGTGTATGCAATGGTGGATAATAATAATAACTTTATTCTTCTATACCACCATTACCAGCAGTTCTAGGCAGTTTACACATAAGAGAAACTGGACAATCAGCGAGAATACAATCGCACAGTGAATACACTAATTACCATCTTAAAAAAAACAAACAAACAACTCCTAATTTAGGTAATAAATTTATCAAACAAAGTAGTCTTAACTAATTTTTGAAAAGAACAGTAAGACAAAGCTTGATGGATACATTCACCTATCCAAGATTGCAGTTTGCCTGCTTGAAACGCCAAAGTCCTATCTAAGAAAGTCTTGTATAGGCAAGCTTTTACCTTGGGATAGATAAATAAACGAAATCTGCTATCCCACTGTCAATCAGTGTACCTCAGGGCTCAGTCTTATGACCTCTCCTTTTCTCCATATATACTCATTCCCTCGGTACATTGATCTCCTCCCATGGTTTTCAATATCACCTATATGCTGATAGTTCCCAGATCTACTTTTCCACACCAGATATCTCTACAGGAATCCAGACCCGAGTCTCATCCTGCCTATCTGATCTTTGACTCCTCACTCTCTTTCACCACTCAGATCCAACAAACCACTAAAGCCTGTCACTTCTTCCTCTATAATATTACCAAAATCTGACCTCTCCTTTCTGAGCACACTACAAAAAATCGTATCCACACTCTCATCACTGCTCACTTAGATTACTGCAACTTGTTTCTCTCAGGTCTTCCATTCAACCCTCTTTCTCTCTTCCAATCTATACAAAATTCTGCTACATGACTTATGTTCCATAAGAGCCACCATACTCACATTACCCCTCTCCTTCAGTCATTTCACTGGCTACCGATCCATTTCCAAATATAATTCAATACCACTTACTGACCTACATGTTCACTTACTCTGCAGCCCCTCAATATCTCTTCTCACTTACAGTATCTCTCCCTATGCTCTCCCCCCTTGAACTCTTCATCAGGCAACCTCCTAACCGTACTCATTCCTCCACTGCCAACTCCAGAATCTATCTTTCTGTGCTAAATTCATGGAACAGACTGCCTGAGTCATTATGTCAGGCTCTAGCTCTTGCAGTATTCAAATCCAAGCTAAAAGCCCACTTTTATGAGGCTGCTTTCAATCCCTAACTTCTACTCACCATAAAATCACCTTTGTCCTTCCTATCATTCTCTCTGCAAGGAACTCCCCTATCCTATATGTCCTGTCTGTCTGTCCAAACTAGATTGTAAACTCTTCATTACAGGGGCTGTCTATTACATGTCAAATGTACAGCGCTGTGTACACCTTTCAGCATGTGGAAGAGGAAAGGGCTAGCCCAAGACTGAGTGGACTAAATGTCCTAGACCACACTGGGCTGTACAGCTCAGTGCTGAACCACCTTGACACAGTAACCCTGCTGAGTCAGGAGGCGTGACTCAGCAGGGAGGTGTTTATCAGCCACAGAGAAGACTCATTCAGGGAGATCACCAGAGGGCAAGGATCCAAAGGAAATAAACCTTCCCTAGTAGTGGCTGCATTCAAGCCCTGGGAAGGACTGGAGCGAGAAAGCCAGCCGAGAACTCATCCAAGGGAAACCCTAGAGAAGTGAGCCTCTAACCCAAGACTTCTGTAGACTGAACCTGCTTGTTTAAAGGTGGCTGTCCTGTGGATGAGGTGTGGCAGCTGCGCTGAAGCAATTTAAGACTGTTGTTGAAGCAAAGGGGTTTCTTTCTCCTAAATGTTCTTCTGTTTGGACTATTTAATAAGTAGTAACCGGACGTATGGTGCTTTAAACCTGAGAGAAAGGTGGAATGTGTTCATGGGACTGTTTATTTGAATAGAGAAACCACTTCCGCTAAGCCAGTCAGGGAACAGGCTCAAAAGAGTGTGTAAATAAAAGCTTTTCCTTATACCCTACTCGAGTGTCGATGCTGGCTTGAACACATGTGTGCAGGGCTTCTGGAAGGCCTGGACTGGACTCTGCCACTATAGAAATGTTTTAATAATAATAGTAGAAGCTACCAAAATGGTCAGTAGTCATTGTCATAAAGCACATAGGGAAAGTTGAAGATCTAAGCATGTACTGAAAGACAGGCGAGGAGGGATATGATAGAAAATGTAAATATCTCCATTATATAAATGTACAAGAGTCATGCATTCTTTTGAAACAACATGGGAAACGTCAATGGCAAGGTCATTTATAAGAATGCACTTGACTCATGCTGGCTTCAATATCATGTGCGCGCGTCTCTAAACTCCTCAAGGCTACCAGCATATTCAAGAATTTCACTTATAGTTACAGTATTTCAGTGCAAAGAAATCTTTCTTCTGAAATTCAATGATGCACAACCTAGTTTAATTGAATTTTAGAACTCTGAATCCAAATCAGTGAAACTGCAATTGTAAGCTAAACAAAGTCGCATCAGAATCCATAGATTCAGAGGCAATTTGTATGCTTGTTAACTTAAAAATTAAACTAGAGGCAGAGTTACATCAGGGTAGACACCTCTGGCTCTCGAGTGTCATAAACAAGTTTCACTTTCAGAATATCACCAATAAATATATATGATACGAATCTGCATACAATGAAGGCAGTATATGCAAATGTATCTCATGCATATTAAGAAAGTAAAATAACCTATACTGAGTCAGACCAAGAACTATCAAGGAGTCAGTCCAGCTCACATGTATTTGTAGGTGTCAGGTCAAAAGCGCGCCGCGACAAAGGTGCGCCCAGACAATTGAGCGCAGCGCAGAGGCACGCGCCACTCTAAATTACTGTTTTTAGGGCTCCGACGGGGGTGTGTGTGGGGGAACCCCCCCATTTTACTTAATAGACATCGCGCCGCGTTGTGGGGGTGTTGTGGGGGGTGTGGGGGGTTGTAACCCCCCACATTTTACTGAAAACTGAACTTTTTCCCTGTTTATAGGGAAAAAGTTCAGTTTACAGTAAAATGTGGAGGGTTACAACCCCCAAACCCCCCATAACGCTGGCGCGATGTCTATTAAGTAAACTGTGGGGGGGTTCCCCAACAAAACCCCCCGTCGGAGCCCCTAAAAACTGTAATTTTGTGCGGCGCGCGCCTCCGCGCTGCGCTCAATTGTCGGCGCGCGCTTTTGTCTTTCGCGCCGTTGTCTATGAACCAGTATTTGTATTTATTTATTTATACCGCACTTTTCCCAAGGTGGACCACAATAAAGTACATTCACAAACAGAATCACATACATTACAACAAATTGAACATCAATAAAGCATAATAATGATAATGTAAAGCCTCCTAAAATACAGAGGCCCAAATTCTGCAACCGGCGCCTAATGTTAGGCACCTATTTCGGAGGCGCCCAACTAGATAGGCGCCTATCTAAATTGAACAACAAGCAATTAAGCTTTTTAATCAGCAATAATTGAAACTTAGGCGCCTATCAAGAAAAAGCGATTCTGTAACAAGACGCCTCTACAAATATAGGCGACCTTCAAAAAAATAAGTTAGGCACGGGCGAGGCTTCGTGCTAGGCGCCTTGTTACAGAATCGCTGCTCTTAAGTGTGCTTAAGCGCTCGCTTGGCCGCCTTTTAGTTGTGCCTAGAGCTGGCCTATTTATTGGGCGCCTCCAAAATAGGCGCCGCTCAGCGTGATTCAGTAAACAGCACCTAATTTTACTTGAATCGCGCTGATCAGTGCCTAAGTTGGTGCCTAGCGTTTGGGCACTTCTTATAGAATTTGCCCTAAAGAGGCTACCAGCGCCTCGCATCAAAAAACTATAGATCAAGTCCCATATTTCATCTTCCAGAAGAGGTGTTTCTTCAACATTTTCTTAAAACAACTCAAACTTGTAGATCATATCTCTTATACCTGTGTTCTGCAAGTCAATTGTTTAGTTCTGTTCTTAAATAGTACATTCTCTCTCAGATTGGTTTAGTTCAGTGATTCCCAACCCTGTCCTGGAGGAACACCAGGCCAATCGGGTTTTCAGACTAGCCCTAATGAATATGCATGAGAGAGATTTGCATATGATGGAAGTGATAGGCATGCAAATTTGCTTCATGCATATTCATTAGGGCTAGCCTGAAAACCCAATTGGCCTGGTGTTCCTCCAGGACAGGGTTGGGAACCACTGGTTTAGTTTATGCAAAGCTTTGCCTAAGTATTCCGCCATACTAGTTACTAAGGGCTCCTTTTACGAAGCCGCGTTAGCGGTTTTATCGCACGCACATTGCTAGCACGCGCTAACCCCTGCGCTAGCCGAAAAACTACCGCCTGCTCAAGAGGAGGCGGTAGCGGCTAGCGCGGCCGGCAAATTAGCGCACGCTGTTACACGCGTTAAACCGCTAATGCGGCTTCGTAAAAGGAGCCCTAAGTACTAAAATGAATATCTTGTCTCTTTGTTTCAAAGTTGCAAAAAGTTAAAATTTACCTTTTCTATAGTGGTTAAGTCATACTCAAAACCCAACATTTTGTACCAGTAGTTGGGACTATTTTTCACTATTAGTGACATTTTCAAAACTAGTGACACCCCCTCCACTGAAAGTCTGAATGAAACAGTACATACCTGTCATCTAGAACAGCAGCATCCGGTATGGAAAAGCCTAGTAGAACATCAATAGGTGTCTTAAGTAGCCTGGTGAGTGGGCTAGTGAGCCATAGAGAGGTGAACCCAGGCCCATAAGCCACTCTAACCATTACATTTATGGTGAAAAGTATAAGCCCACCAAAACCCTACTATACTGCCATATAGGTGTTACCTGCAGTCATATGGGCTATTGGGATGGTAGACAGGTGGGTATAGTAGGTTTTGGGGGAGGTTTTGAGGACTCACCATACATTAGAAGGGGGTTATGGTACTTCTGGCACCCATTATGTAAAGTTCACATCAGTGCCCTCACTGCTCTATTGGGATGTCTATGTGGCCAGTCCATTACAATGCTGGTTTGGATTTAGATATTTTGGACAGTTTTGTGGTTGAAAATGGTGAATAAAGTTGGACGTTCTAAGGGTTGGACGTCCTGGCAGCCAAGATGTTAAAGTAGACAATTTTCAAAAAACAAAAATGTGGACATCTTGCAGTGTTGCCTGGTTTGAAAATGGGCGTTTCTCCGCCTCCAACTTTGGACACCTTGTGGGAAACATCCAAAGTCGGACTTAGATGTCCTATCGAAAATGCTCCTCCACGTGTATCACTATGCACTAACCACATTAAATTTTACCTGCCATTCAGATGCCTAGTTCTCCTAGTGTCTTGAGATCCTTCAGCAATACCTCACAATCCACTGCTATTGTAATGAGCCTGAATAATTTTGTCTGATCTGCAGATTTGATCACCTCACTTATTGCTCCTTTGTCCAGATCATAAATGAATATCTTATACAGCAAAGGTTCCAGCACTGTCCCTTTAAATAGTCTGTATTAGACTTTTTTCTATATGAAACACTGGCTGATATAGCAGCAGTCAGGAGGTTTTTTTCTAATGCTAACCAAATGGATCCCAGATATTTAGTACCAGGCCATGTACAGGCACCAGCTCTGAATATTTGGGGTTAATTGTCACAGCAGTGGCCACTGGAGCTTATGCAGATCCTGACCATTATACGGCTAAGGTCTGCATAATGAATTCTGTCCAGGAACCACAGCAACCCTCACTTTCTGATTCCCCTCCCAGCCCCCAGGAACCAGAGCACTTACCTTCCTGTCCAAATCCCTCCTCCTAACTCTCGTGAAGAAAGAAGATGGCAGTCCTCAACCTTCCCTCCATATGCCCATAGCCCCCCTCCCCCAACCCTAGCGATGGCTCCTAGTAATCTATTAGGGCAAATGGGCAGGATTGATGCCCACTTACTCCTGTCTGGAGTGGCATCCTGTTCAAAATGGTTGCTGTGATTTCTAGCGGCTGCCTTGTGGTGCCCAATTACCTCTGCAGCTAAAATCAGTACAGCATTTTTGCTGTACTAATTTTAGTGGTTTGCTTAACTGTTTAGTGGTCTGAATTTGGCTTCTAACCAGTTAAGTCCCAGCTTCTCCCAAGGGTGGTCTGTGTTGATATTCAGCGACACTATCCAATTAAGTGCCACTAAATGTCAGCGGATAACCCCAGACAAGCTTCTTCTAGTTGTATAAATTGTTTCAAACATCAATGCCCATTTAATCCTACTCTCTATTTGCTATCCTTTATCCAGTTTTTAGCTCACTGTAGAACATTACATAAGAACATAAGAATAGCCATGCTGGGTCAGATCGAAGGTCCATCTAGCTCAATACCCTGTTTCCACAATGACCAATCCAGCTCACATAGCAGAAACTCAAATAGTAGCAAGATTCCATGCTACCAATCCCAGAGCAAGCAGTGACTTCACCCATGTCAGTCTCAATAGCAGAATATGGACTTTTCCTTCAGGAACATGCCCAAGCCTTTTTTAAACCCAGCTATGCTAACCACCGTTACCACATCCTCTAGCAATGAATTCCAGAACTTAACTATTCTTTGAGTGAAAAAATATTCCTCCTATTTATTTTGATATTTCCATATTGCTTCATAGAGCGTCCTCCTAGTCATCATAGTTTTTGAAAGAAAAATGTATTCATTTTGTAGACCTCAGTCACATCTCCCTTCAGCCATCTCTTTTCAAAGATGAAGAGGCCTATTCTCTTTAGCCTTTCCTTATGCCAGAAGAGTTCCATCCCCTTTATCATTTTTGTCGCTCTTCTTTGAACCTTTTCTAATTCTGCTATATCTTATTTGAAATACAATGACAAGAATTGAATGCAATACTAAAGGCGAGGTTTCTCCATGAATTGATACAGAGATATTATAATATTCTTATTTACCATCCCTTTTCTAATAATTCCTAGCATCCTGTTTGATTTGTTTGCTGCCGCCACTCATTGGGCGAAGGTTTTAGCATATTGTCTACAATAACACCTAGCTCTTTTTCTTGGATGCTGACCTGTAAGGTGGACCCTTGCATCCAGTAACTGTGGTTTGGATTATTCGTCCTAATGTGCATCCCTTTGCATTACATTTCATCTGCCATTTGGCAGTCTCCAATTTCCTAAGGTCTTCCTACAATTTTTCACAGTCCTCTTGTGTTCTAATCACTTCACTTGTTATTCCAATGACTAGATCATATATAAATATGATAAATAGCACCGGTCCTAGTACAGATCCCTGTGGCACTCCACTATACATTTTCCTCCATTGAGAAAAATGGCCATTTAGCCAATAACCAATTCCTAATCCAAAACAAAACATTGTCTCCTATCCCATGACTCTTTAGTTTTCTCAGACCACATCAAAGGAACAAAAAGGATAGAGGTAGCATATTTTAGGTCATACTGTAGCATGATATGATTTATTTTTGCTGGATCTTACAATTATAAAAATATTGCCTGAACTGAAGTATATTACCTGAACTCTGAAAACTCTAACTAGTATTGTTGAAAGCCTGAATCAAAGAAGTTAAGTACCCACTTTCAATGAATACAAAAGACAGCTAGGTTTAGTATCAGTGTTAAAGAGAACTTTATTCTGCATGATATGCACCATAATGGAAAGTATAACAGTGTTAAACAGAACCCTATTCTCCAAGCCAAGGACAGCAAAGACTGGAGCAGAACAAAAAAAAACCAGGGCCTAAGCCATTCAAAACTGGGATGAGACTGAAAAGGATAACCATCCACCTGGACATTCCCAGATGACACTATTAAAATCCAATCAAGACTGCCTGGCTAGGGAGCCAAATCAGATGACATCATCCAGCTAGAAAAGAAACAAGTTTGAATTCCTGACTTGTGAATGTACAATATTCCTGCCTTGGAGATTGGACCTGACTTCAAGTCCCTATAGTCCATAAAAAGAGGAGATTCACCTAAACTCCTCATCTTTGGATCGCCACTGGACCTTCTGCAACACTCCTTGTTGGGATCTCTCTCCGCTACATCCAAGATGCCATGTGTTTCCAGCTAATCTCCAACTGAAGAACTCTTTTTCCAGCAAGGACAACATCTCCTCAGCAAGGACACTGCCTTCTCCAGTCTGCAAATAGACCTCCTGGACCTTCATCATAGTGAGTTACTTTTAATCCAACTTAAATTAATCATTCTGCTTCTCTAACAATATTTTATCTTGTGGCACATTTCCCTTGTTTAAAGACCCCTAAATTGCAACTAAAATTACTGTATTGCCTGCCTAATCTTTTTTTTTTAATTATTATTATTTCTTTATTAATTTTCAATTTAAATCAAGCTAAACACTTGTACAGAAAGCAATAGTCATAATATCAAAATAATCATAAAAAAATTAAACATCCAATAAGAAAACATGTATTATTTAACTATTTAAGCTCAAGTCCTCCTAAAGGAACCAAGATTTTAAATTAGCGAAGCATTAAAATTATAGAAATTATTTTTGCAAGATATTCAAAGCAGAAGCACTGAGAAATAAAGTTTCTTAATTATATTAGGGTTTAAGATGATTCTCCATCCAAACGAGACGTAGCTACAAAAGTTGTCAATTGAGATGGTTCAAAGAATACATATTTAACAGAACGGTAACACACTATACATTTACATGGATGTCTCAAATAAAAGGTTGCCCCCAAAGAAGTAACCCCAGGTTTCAGAAGAAGAAATTCACGGCGACGTTTCTGTGTCTCCCTTGTAAGATCAGGAAACATCTGTACTTTACAACCAAGAAAAAATTTTTGTCTATTTTTAAAGTAAAGTCTTAATAACCATGTTTTATCTAACGGAAGCGCCACAGTTAGAATCAAAGTTGCTGGTGATGCCAAGTCTTTATCAGATGTCTCCAATAATTCTGAAACATTTAAAGTTTGTTGGGCCAATTCTTTTTGTTGATTTACAGAAACTTTCATTGGCAAATAATAGACACGTGAGAATGGTGGTAACATTTCTTCTGATACTTCCAAAATTTCCATCAAGTATCTCTTAAGCATTTCTCTTGGATTTACCATTTCTAATTTAGGAAAGTTAATTAACCTTAAATTATTACTACGAGAATTATTCTCAAGCATTTCAACTTTCCTTCTCAAGTTAGTATTGTCTTTAATTAAAGTCTCTTGAAGCTGTTTTGATGTAATTAATTCCTTTTCAATTTTCTGAATGGTTTTATCTGAGTCAGACAGTTCTTTTCTTAGATCTTTAAATTCTTTTGTATGTTCTGTAATTTTCCCTTCCAAATATTGAAATTTAGGCGTAGTAAACTTAACAAAACCAGCCATTAAATCCCATAGTGAGTCTAAGGTTACAACTTCAGGTTTTACCAAAGAAATTGAAGCTTGTAAATTAGTAGAGTGCTCACCATTCTGTAAAGAATCTTCAGGGCCTGTCTCTTGGATTTCACCCCCTTGTAAAGCTGGATTCTCTTCAGGTAGATTGGTTAGGGTACCTTGAACTTGAGCCCCAACCTCCAAACCTTCTCCCAGATTAACACTTGCCTCTAAGGGAGAGAAAACCTCCAGCTCCGGGGTTTCCCCACCCCTGGGAGAACTAGCAACCTGAGAGTGTGGGGGCGGCTCCCTTGCATCGGGGCTTCCGTGCCCTAGAGGATCAACAACGGGTTCGCCTCCCTGTGTCCTCAGCGGGCCGCCTTCTGACGCTCGCGAAACTTCCTGGACTCGCCTCAGGAGCCGCTCAATGTTGCCCAGAGAGGGAACCTCGGGACACTGCGAGACAGCAGCAGCGCTCCGTCCTCTTCTCCTGGGCATATTGTAAGTAATCAAGAACCCTCTCTGGAGTTCAATTTGAAGAAATTCAGTTTATGAGCAAGCCCGAGGCGAGCAGCTCAGCGCGTCTGACTCGACACGGCCATCTTGGTTAAGACCTCCTCGACATTTTCGTCGTTTTCCAAAGTTCTTGCTGTCGCCTGCCTAATCTTATAAATATATTTGCTCTGTAAAAATTAAAATTCTAGTTCTTCCTTAAATGCTTTAAGTATCTGTTCTTAAATATTACACCGAGTCAAGTTATAAATAGGTAGTGCATTCCCCAAATTAATCTCTCTCTCTCTATATATATATATATATATATATATATTCCTCCCTTTGTGTTATAATACTTCCAAGCAAAATAGATATTCTAGTCACCTCTTAATCATTACAATGAAAAATTAAACAACAGATGCCTAAAATGAAATAATTATAGCTTCCCTTTCTGTTAAGAGCCTTTCCAACTGATCCGGAAGATTGAAGTCACCCAATAGCAGCAGCTCCTCTTTCTTTCCAAACTTTTGGATATCTGCAATCAGATCTTTATCAATTTTCTGCAATTGAGTCAGAGGTCTGTAGATTACACCAACGTAGATAGAAGTTTCATCTTCTCTTTTCAAAGTGATCCATATCACTTCTTCCTCTCCCCAGGTCCCCCTGCATTTCAGTCGATTGGATATCAATCTTTACATAGAGAGCTACTCTTCCACCTCTTTGACCATCTCTGTCCTTCCTAAAAAGATTATATTCCGGTATGTTTGCATCCCATCCATGGGAGTCACTGAACCATGTCTCGGTGATAGCAACAATATCCAGGACTGCCTCTAACATCAGGGCTTGCAGATCATGAACTTTGTTGCTTAGACTGTGAGCGTTTATGGTCATCGCTTTCCAGCTATCTTTCAGTGGTAAACTTGTTTTTTGTATAGGTTTATGTTTAGTTTCACTTCCTGTTACATTGCTAAGTGAGTTGCTAATATTGTTGCTATCTGTACTATCATCACATCTTATCATTTGCTGGGGGTGGCCTCCATAATTGTATTTCATAAATAGGCCACCCCAACATTCTAGTTTAAATACCTAGAAACATAGGCGCTCGTAATCATAACAAAACAATGTCTAAAAAGTGGCCTAAATGGGTACTTGGACGATCAAAAAGCCTGATCGTCCAAGTACCCATAACCAAAGCTGGTTTTAGATGTATCTAAAACCAGCTTAGGCCTTTCCCCTGCCTCTAAACGCATAGAGCGAAAAGAGGCGTTTATGAAGGAGGGGGAAAGGGCGGGAGTTGGGCTGACCTACACTTAGTCGTACAGCAGGTATAATCAAAGATTTAGGCAGGTTGCCTAGTCGGCACTTATATGTTTTGACTTAGACCAAGTCAAAACAGGTATAAGTGCCGAAAAATGGGCCGCTGAGCTGATTGCACTGCCGCAATGAGCTCAGCGGCCCCGGCAACCTGCCTACCACCACCACCAATGATCACAGCAGGAGGGAACCCAAGCCCTCCTGCCCTGGCAGCTACCTAAACTCCCACCCCGACAATGATCAGGGCAGGAGGGAGCCCAAGCCCTCCTGCCCCGGTGGCTAACTAAACCCACACGCCGACAACGATCAGGGCAGGAGGGAGCCCAAGCTTTCTTGCCTCGGCGAAGGCTGACATCCCCGACAACGATTGGGGCAGGAGGGAGCCCAAGCCCTCCAGCCCCGGTGAAGGCTGACACCCCCGAAAGCTATCAGGGCAGGAGGGAGCCCAAGCTCTCCTGCCCCGGCGAAACCCCCTACCTCCACCCCCACTAAGATACAGGCAGGAGAAATCCCAGGCCCTCCTGCCCTCAGCACACCCCACTTATGGGCTCCATGGGTTGGGCCAATGTGCCTAATGCCCCACCCACAGAAGGGGCCTAAGGCTACTGGGCCGATTCCGGTTGGCCCAGGCGCCTCAGGCCCCACCTGTGGGCGGGGTGGGCGCCTAGGCCAATCAGGCCCTAAGGCCCTCCATTCGACGGATGGTGTGCCTGACGGACGGACGGGCTTGGGACCCATCTGTCCAGCCAACTTTCTGCAGGTACAGGGGGGTGAGGTCAAGGGGTCAGCAGGGGTTCACAAGGTCGGCAGGTGGGGGGCCGATCGGGGGTTCAGGGGGGCGATCGTTGGGGGGGTTGCAATGAGGGCAGGAGGGCTTGGGCTCCCTCCTGCCCTGATCGCTATCGGGGGTGTCGGCCTTCACCGGGGCAGGAGGGTTTGGGCTCCCTCCTGCCCCAATCGTTGTTGGGGTGGTGGTTTAGGTAGTATTGTAAGGTGACAGTGTTATGTTAATAATTGCTGTTTAAAGTTGATGTTTATTGCAATAAAGCTATGGCCAATGTTTTGCCACTGTTGATATTGAGTGATGTTTAGTTTTGGGGGATTGAATGATATAATCAAGAGCGAATGGAATTGTGAATATCAATGTTATTCAGACATTAATTTATATTAAATCGGTGCAATGTGTGTTAAGACAATAACATATGATGAGGCCCTATTTATTAAGCTGCACTAAAACGTGGCCAGCGCTATCTCCAGCATGAGTCTTTCCTGTATGCCAAGGCCACTTTTAACACAGCGATAAAATGGCCCCCATTTTCCATTATTCCCATTAATGACCACATTCTAGTTTCCTCATTAATGTCTGAGCACTTACCGACACTTATTTTCTAGGTGTAAAGGCACACATACTAACCATGCACTAATCAGTTAGCATATAGTGATATAACTGTGTTAACCGATTAGTACAGAACATACCTACTACTATATGATCCCAGACATGCCCCAGCTCTAAAAAATAAATTCAATTTTTAGCACATTGGAAGTGCAGGCCAATCCCAAAAGTATCACAGGATGACTGAGCGTTCCCCACGGTAGTGCTTTTTATCCCCACAGTAAGCACACTTTAGTGCATACCGAAGCTTAGTAAAAGGACCCCAATATTTGCCTCTTAATTAAACAGAAATATTGTTATATTACCATGGGAACACAATAATGAGATGCAAAGTATGCAAATACATGCACAAAAAAAACTCATTATTATGTAAACTGAATAAAAAGCAGCTTGCAATACATGTCACTAGGTGCATTATTCCAGGAAAAGTGAGATCAGCATAAGCTGGCATTATTTTTCTTGTGTGGGAGCAACAGGCCACTAATGTGATTACTGCTTCTCAGCAGGGCAGGATTAATTCGTCGAGGGCCCCTAGGCACACAAGTGCCCAGGCGGAAACAGGAAACTGTGTCAGAGGGAAGCTTTGAGCAAGCAGCACCGCTTGCAAAATTACAGTTCCCGTTACCTTTCTTACCCGCATTTCTTGCTTGTCTTACTTTTCGTCGATGGGGGGGGGGGGTGCATTGCTGATCAAGGGGGGGGGGGCCGTGTTGCCGATCGATGCTGGAGGGGCCCATCGCCATTTTGAAAAAACAATGTTGATGCCCTCCTTCATCGGGCCCCCCTGACCATTTCGGGCCCTAGGCAAGTGCCTACCGGGCCTATTGGTTAATCCTGCCCTGCTTCTCAGCACCATCTTAAAGGAGACGGTGTGGTACTTACAGAAGAGTTGTGTGAGGTCTCTCTCCTCTTTCCCCCTGCCCTAGTACAAGGATCCTCCCAGAGATATTTTTCCTAGAGACATATGTCACAGTCCCCCTATCCCCTGAAAACTAAAAGATATTAACTGAGTTCTCCTGCCCCAACTCCGCTCCAGACCCACGCCCCATAATAATAGTACTAATTGTAATGCAGTTTCTTCCATTCATTTTTCATATACACATAATATAATCTTATTTAAGAGTGATCTGCACAGACAAAATTTAGATAAGAATCCCAATTCCTGGATTCATAGTAGATGGTTATCAAGACAATTCATCTACCTTTGTCAAGATATTCAATTTGAACTTAGAAGTAGAATCTGATGTCTCAAAACAGAAAAAATAATGCATACCATATTATAATTTTTTAAAAAAATTGCTTAGATCTGTAATTTGCCTATTAACACCCCCCCCCCCCTTATGATACCACATTAGGCTTTTTTATTGCCGGCCATAGCAATATTAGCTCCAACACTCATAGAAATTCTATGAGTGTCAGAGCTAATACCACAGCAGTCAGTGGTAAAAAAAGCCTTGCATGGCTTTGCAAAAGGAGCCCATATTATCCAAGAAGGTTTACCGCTTCTTTAACTCCTATCTGAACATAAAAACAAAACCACATGTGAATTTTATTATGCAACATACAATATAAGACCTCCGCAAAGCAATGAAGAGGTCTGAAGGTTTACCTAACAAATATAATATGGATAAATGCATTGATTACTTGTAAGTGTGCTACATAATTTGATTAATGTGTAGCCTGAAAATTCCCACTTCATCTGTTTTTCTCAGCCCTCTTTAACAGGATGTGAAAATTAGGCAAAGCACCTAGCATGGGTTACCATGGTACAGGCAAACCAGAAAATAAATAAAAGGTGCTCTGTTAAAATAATTTGAAGTAAGCCCTGAATCTTCCTCTCTGATTAACCTGTAAAATATTAATAGTAAGAACAGATTAAGCAAAATGTATGAGTCAGGAAAAGTGTTACACCTAGAGAGAATATGAGAAGCTTTCCCTCTTATTTGTCTCAGCTCTGAAGTCCTCCCACCACTTTGGTAATAATCTTAAGTATCAACTACAAAAAATTGGAATGCATGCATTTCATTTGGGTTTTATTGCCTTAGCAGACAGGATTAGATTACAAGAGCGCATTTTTCTTCTCTGTTTTAGCTTATTGGTATGATTTATGAGCAGATACAGCAAGAGTTCATAAACTTCCCTGACCTGCTGACAATTTTTACAGGCTCTTTGATTTATTTCCATCTCAAACTTAACAGCGTTCATGGCTTTCATGTGACTGATACTCCTGGAGTCCTGGCGTGGCTGTGGCTTAGCTAGGGAGAGCTCCTCTAATCTCCTTGTTACTAATTTAAATGAAGTCTTGGTCTGTTGTTTTTTTATTTATTTTTTTTAAACGGCATTTGTCATCTCAGGGAGGTTTACAGATCCTCTTGTAATGCAATGTCAGGCACTTCTGAGATATGAGTTTTAGAAAGCCTGCCAATGCTGAGTGTTGTCAGACACGCCAAGGTCACTTGATACACTGAAGAAGAGACATTTTATTAAGGGGGATGGCAAATTTCAGAACTTCTTACTGCTTATAAGACAGATAGGTTGATCTAGTGTTCCAGCAGCTCCTTCCTGCCTTTGTAAGGGTAACAGAGTAACATAGTAAATGACGGCAATAAAGACCCGAATGGTCCATCCAGTCTGCCCAACCATACATGCTCCATAAATTAATTATTTAGTCTAAATGGTCCTTTTTCTTAGGTATTTCTGGGCCAGAAACCCAGAGCACTGCCCGGTAGTGTGCTTAGGTTCCATCTACTGGGGTCTCCATCAAAGCTCACTCCAGCCCATCTTAACCATCCAGCCATCAAAGCCCTCACTACCCCATCCTCAACTGAATGTCCATATATGGGACAAAGAGGGTATGACAAAGAAACGGTCCAGAGATGAGCGATTAAAATGGTTAAGGGGCTGGAGGAATTGCCGTACAGTGAGAGATTACAGAAACTGGGCCTCTTCTCCCTTGAAAAGAGGAGACTGATAGGGGACATGATCGAAACATTCAAAATACTGAAGGGAATAGACTTATTAGATAAAGACAGATTTTTCACCCTCTCCAAGGTAGAGAGAACGAGAGGGCACTCTCTAAAGTTGAAAGGCGATAGATTCCGTACAAACATAAGGAAGTTCTTCTCCACCCAGAGAGTGGAGGAAAACTGGAACGCACTTCCAGAGGCTGTTATAGGGGAAAGCACCCTCCAGGGATTCAAGATAAAGTTAGACAAGTTCCTGCTGAACCAGAACGTACGCAGATAAGGTTAGTCTCAGTTAAGGCACTGGTCTTTGACCTAAGGGCCGCTGCGTGAGCAGACTGCTGATCACAATGGACCACAGGTCTGACCCAGCAGCGGCAATTCTTATGTTCTTATAAAGTCTAATCATGCATCTGAAAATAATAACACCCAATCTTGCAGTAGCTAATGTAATAGAGGGAGCGTGATGTTCAATGGATCCGGTTTCCCCGTACTGCGCTACTACGGATCTTTCAGCAAGTGAAACAGCCACTATTTTGTTTTCCTAATATGCCAGTAAAAGGGTTATCTCTGTATAATAATAATAACTTTATTCTTGTATACCGCATTACCATGGAAGTTCTATGCGGTTAACAGATGAAGAGACTGTACATTTACAGCGAAGTTACAATTTCGTTAATGTTACATTTACATAATAGACTATACATTTTCAGTCATGTTACATTTACATTTTAGACGATAACTTTACGGTGAAGTTATTTTTACAGCTAGGTTGTATATTCGGAGTAGTTACATTCGCTATAAGTTACATACAGCGGTGTTACAAATGGCAGTGTTACATACGGAGGTAAAGAGTCTGGGTGTGAGTCGAGGTCAAAGGAGGAGGAAGGAGGAGGGAGGGTAGATCAGAGGAATTTGTCAAAAAGGTAGGTTTTGATTAATTTCCTGAATGTTTGATAGGGGGGGTGGAGATTGGAGATGAGAGTAGAAAGGCATTTGTTCCATTTGCCCGCTTGGAATGCTAGAGATCGGTCGAGGAATTTTTTTGTAAAGGCAGCCCTTCAGGGAGGGAAAGGAAAACAGGCAGGTATTTCGAGTACGAGAGGGGCCAGCAATTTCAAGGTGCTCAGATAGGTAAATTGGTGAAGAGCCAGCTAAGGTTTTGAAGCAGAGGCAAGCGAATTTAAAGATGATTCTTGCCTCCGCCGGCAGCCAGTGGAGTTTAGTATAGTAGGGGCTAACGTGGTCATATTTTTTGAGGCCGAAAATGAGGCAGACAGCTGCATTTTGTACTATTCTTAAACGTTTGATGGTGTTTTTGTAGGCTTCTAGGTATATGATATTATAGTAGTCCAGTAGATTAATGATTATAGTAGATTAATGATTGGACCAGTAAACGGAAGGCAAGGTGGTCGAAGTGGCATTTGATGGTGCGAAGTTTCCAGAGGGTGCAGAAGCATTTTTTGACCTGGGCATTGGTATGGTCTTCGAAGGTCAAGCATCTATCTAGGATGACTCCAAGTATTTTTATGGTGGGGTTGATAGGATAATCTAGGCCGTTCAGTTTCAGAGAAGTGTTTGTTATTTTATGGGTAGGGCTTGCCAGGAAGAATTTTGTTTTTTCGGTGTTCAATTTTAATTTAAATTGTGAGGTCCATAGTTCTAACTTGGTGAGGATAGAAGAGGTAAGTTGTTCCGTCTGTTGAGTGAATGAAGTTAGGGGGATGATAATGGTGATGTCATCTGCGTATATGAATGATTTAAGGTTTAAGTCGGCTAGTGTCCATGCCAGAGGGGCCAAGTAGATGTTGAAAAGGGAGGGGGATAGTGGGGAGCCTTGTGGGACTCCGCAGGAATTACGCCATTGATGGGAGAAGGTTCCGTTGCTGTGGACCTGATAAGTACGGTTAGTTAGGAAGCTTGAGAACCAGTTTAGTACTTGACCAGAAATGCCGATGGAGTCAAGGCAGCGTAGCATGATATCGTGGTCGACCAGATCGAAAGCGCTGCTTAGGTCGAATTGGAGTACTAGGGCGCTTTTGCCCAGTGAGAATAGGTGGAGGAGGTAATTTGTTAGAGCAGCTAGGACCGTTTCTGTGCTGTGGTTTGAGCGGAAGCCGGATTGGGAATCGTGGAGGATGTTGAACTTTTCTAGGTAGTTCATGAGGTCATGGTTAATGAGGCCTTCCATGAGTTTTTGGAAGAGAGGTATGTTGGCGATGGGTCTATAGTTGGCGGCGGAGGAGATGGGTTCTTTGTTGTTTTTGAGGCGGGGGGATACGAGAATGTGGCCTAGTTCGATCGGGAAGAGACCAGTGGACAGGCTTAGTGAGATCCAATTGAAGAGTTCGGCTTTGAATTGGGGGGGGGGGCGGATTTAATGATGATGGGTGGGCAGTTGTCTAACAGGCAGTTGGAGTTGGCGTATTTTGAGAAGAGTTTGAGAAAAAGGTTCCAGTCTGGGCTTTCGAAGGAGCTCCAGGTCATGTCGGTCCTTGAACCTGTTGTGTCTACTGTTGGAAGGTTGAATATTGTCTCAGTGTTGGGAGTTGTAAGAGATGATTTTAAGGTTTGGATTTTGTTGGCAAAGTGGTCAGCTAGGATTGTTGCGGGAGGCGGGAGTTCTGAGCTAGAGCGTTTGTGTGAATCGGTGTCTAGGTGAGATTAGGTGACAATGCCAGCTCAGGTGGTAGATCCTACATTGGCACATGCCCCAACTGAAACACACAGTCAGCATATTCCTTTTAGGTGTTTGACACCTGAACAGGATGAAAGCAGTGTGTTGTATGACAAAGCAGTGAAATGAAGTCATGAAGAAGAGGAATTAGAAAAAGTACAGAGAAGGGTAACGAAAATGATTAAAGGTTTGGGACGACTTCCCTATGAGGAGAGGCTAAAGCAGCTAAGGCTCTTTAGCCTGGAAAAGAGATGGCTCAGGAGTGATATGATAGAGATCTATAAAATAATGAGTGGAGTAGAAAGGGTAGATGTAATTCGCTTGTTCACTCTTTCCAAAAATACTAAGACTAGAGGGCATGTGATGAAGCTACTAAGTAGTACATTTCTTCACTCAACATGCAATTAAACTGGAATTTGTTGCTAGAGAATGTGGTGAAATCAGTTAGCTTAGTGGGGTTTAAAAAAGGCTTGGATATTTTCCTAATAAAGAAGTCCATAGGACATTAATGAGATGGCTTAGGGAAATCCACTGCTTATTCCTAGCATAAAGAGCATAAAATTTGTTTTACTACTTAGGATCTAGCTAGGTTCTTGGGACCTGGGTTGGCCACTGTTGGAAACAGGATAGTGGGCTTGATGGTCCTTCGGTCTGTCCCAGTGTGGCAACTCTTATGTTATGTTCTTAACTGCTGTTATATGGGGTTTATGGGTTTCAGGGGTGTTTTCAAGCCCATGTGTACAAGTATTCAAGGTTATTTTTGTCTGTTTCTCAAACTGACAGAATGCAATAAATTTGTTCTGATGATGTCAAAACTTGAGAATAGATATGAAATAGGCAGAAACAACAGTGCAGAATACTATGATGCCATAAGTGGTATAGGGTAAATTCAAGAAAGAGTGCCAAAATTTAGTCAGGAAAAAATCAGGGTGCTAAGCACTGCTCCCTGTAAGCCAGTGGTCTCAAACATGTGGCCCGGGGGCCACATGCGGCCCGCCAGTTACTATTTTGAGGCCCTCGGTATGTTTATCATAATCACAAAAGTAAAATAAAACAGTTTCTTGATCATACGTCTCTTTAGCTATAAATGACAATATTATTATTAAGACTTGGCCAAAAGAAAAGATTTATAAACTATGAAGAGTTTTACCCCATGCAAAATTGTCATTTCTTTAATAAGACATTAACTATTTTTTTCCTGAGGTCCTCCAAGTACCTACAAATCCCAAATGTGGCCCTACAAAGGGTTTGACTTTGAGACCACTGGCTTAACTGTAACCATGACATCCTGTTTGTCTTTGTGAAGCAGAGCTGAGATTGTGATGTCATAATGCCTCATTCCACCAATAAGAGCCAGCCTCATCAGTGATGTCACAATGGCTTGATTGTCCTGTTCTCCCCTCTGCCCTCCAACCCAGCCAGCAGATTAACTGTTCCCCTTAACTCAGTGGTCTCAAACTGGTGGCCCGCCAGGTACTATTTTGAGGCCCTCGGTATGTTTATCATAATCACAAAAGTAAAATAAAACAGTTTCTTGATCATATGTCTCTTTAGCTATAAATGACAATATTATTATTAAGACTTAGCCAAAAGGAAAGATTTATAAACTAGAAAGAGTTTTACCTCATCCAAAATTGTCATTTCTTTAATAAGACATTAACTATTTTTTCTGCGGCCCTCCAAGTACCTGCAAATCCAAAATGTGGCCCTGCAAAGGGTTTGAGTTTGAGACCACTGCTCTAAGCTGAGTGGGAGTCTTCCATCTAGAGGGGGGAGGTGCTGTGTCGTTATCATATTTTCAATAGCGAGGGAAAGGTAAGTTCTGTAGGACTCCAGGGAACCTACCTAACCCTAGAGTATTGTCTCGCAAACTTTGCCAAGCCGCAGCACACTAACGTGTTGGCTATGGCTTGAGGCATCCAGAAGTGCACGGACATTGAGGTGATGATGTCACAACAGGTTCAGCCCATCAGAGACCAAATATGCATTTCCAAGTCTCATAGCAAGTCTCTTTTAATGTATGAGTCTTTCTCGATTTGCCGTTAATTGTAATCCATATTCTAAAAGGAAATAATCAGCGGTGTTTATGTCCCTCAGTCCATAGAAACCTGGTGATATCTCTAAAGGCTTGCCTCTTTTGGAACGGGGCCCATGCTAGATCTTGGAAAATACCCACTTTAAGATCCTTATAGCAGGCCACGGTACGCCCCCACCTGGAATACTGCATCCAACACTGGTCGCCGAACATGAAAAAGGACATAGTACTACTTGAAAAGGTCCAGAGAAGAGCAACAAAAATGATTAAGGGACTTGTGGAGTTGCCGTACAACGAGAGGCTAGAGAAACTGGGCCTCTTCTCCCTTGAGAAGAGAAGACTGGAACCAGTTTAGCAACCATCGTTAAAAGCACGGTGAGTTTGGAAAATCCTGCCCTTATCTCCCAGGTTTTTTTAGGAACTATACAAAAAGTTACTTATTTTATTGTTTATTGAAAGCTTCTATACTGCTGCTGATGACTGGGGGAGTCAATTCAGAGTATTTTATATGAGCTTTGTAATGGTGTTACAATACATGAGCTTCTGTAATGGTGTTACAATACAGAGTTTGCCTTTCCTGGGATGGTTTCAAGGCAGATATTATTTATAATCAATACATTATTAAACTGTAATCAATACTTGTGCTTTTGTAAAGTTGTTACAATACAGAGTTAGCGTTTTCTGAGTTGGTTCTCAATACAGCCTTCTTAAACCATAATCAATCCTCTCTCTTATTTCCACATATAACATATTATCAATCTAATTGCTTATATATACCTACTTGTACATACCTAAGTAAAATATATCATATACTTATTCATATTATATGTTTATATTTATTAAGAATTTGATATACTGCTTCAGCATTTTACTGACCTAAACGGTTTACAATGTAACAATTAAAAACAGAAAGGAAACTTCATAGAACATATTCAGATAGGTACTACTGAAGATGTCTTTGAATCCAAGACTTGTTCGACCAGCAAAATGACTTTCTGCTGCGCAGGAATTAAGTTATGGAACTCCTTGGTGGGGCAGATACGAAATTGATGTGAAAAGCGTAGCTTTAGAAATTTACTAAAGATGCAGCTATTTGTTGATGCTTTTTTTTAAGTTTTTCTGACAAGGTTAATGAACTAATCATGATCTTTTTACCCACGTTATGGTATCTCTTGAAGATCATTTTTATGTCTATTGTATCTTATGTTTTTTTATCTATCTGTTCTTTTTTATCATGTGCTTATTTTAAATACTGTGTATGTGAATCTTGTAAACCGTTTAGTTTTAAACAGTATATAAATTTTTAAAAATAAATAAATAATAAATATTCAGATAGGAAAGGTAGAGATAGAGATAGATACAACATATATATATACATATCCTAACAAGTATCCATTAAAAATAAAGTAAATTTAAGAAAATTAGAAATTTTAAAATACAGAAAATTAAACTGAAGTGAAATAAAGGTCCACTTGGGCTCAGTTCAATGCAAGGCAACAGCAGGACACAATGGCCAAGATGAAGGTGAGGTAGAAGAGGCAGGAGGGTCCCAATGGATGAAGGCATCATGCCAGGCCACTGGAGGACCCCGATGTCAAGCCACACAGGCCTCAGCAAACCGTCTCTTGCTGCCGACAACGACGGAGGAAAGGCACACTCCTTAAACTTAAGAATGAAAAAGATCCCATAAGCAGGCAGCAAGTCGAGAGGATTTCAGCTGTAGAAGGGGAACCCAAAGACCAGCTACAACCCCAGTCCTCAGCGCATCATCCACAGTCGACGGCCGATCGTCCTCACTGATCTCCACTGCAACACAGCAAATCTGCGCCCCCGTAGCACACAGGACGCTCCCACAGGCCAAACCCCTCCGATCTGAAGCATCGCTCTCGTCTCTGCGGGCAGACTCCAATCTTCCCATCACCTCGGCAAACTCCCCACTCCACTGCAAAGGTGAGAAGAATGTTTACTGCCATTGAGGCTGTTAAGGTCGTTAGCCCATAGAACCAGGTATGAAGAAAATTCGATAAATGAAATAAACTGAAGGGCCAAAAAAATTCAAAATTAGATCAAAAACGAAGGACAAATTAAAGGAAGATAAAAAAATAAAGTAAAGATGTAGGGGGAACTTTAAAAAAATGAAATTCAAATAGAAACAAGGAAGGGAGACGGCCATCTTGTGAGAATATTATATATACATATAAATATATACATATTTACATCTACATTTTTAGAAGCTGTGGTTGTGATTTACATGTGGAAATGTGGCATTTACACATGTAAACAGCATTCACATGTAAACTGCTAATTTGCAAAGTCCACATATCCATGTATAGAAAGGAGGTGTGTGTGGGGTATGGTATGGCTAGAGCTGAGGTTTATAAATGTAGAAGCAATTTCACAAAGCATGCTGGCATGCAAGGCGGGACATTTAAAAATCAACATTTACAGCTGCTACCAATCAAGGCAAGGACAGATCAAGATAAAGTATGAATATGTAGTATCACATCATACCTTATGCTATGAATTTATCTTGTGCAAACAGGATGGATCATACTATGTCTACTATGTTATGTTATTTTGTTATTTTGTTACTTTTTATTTTATTATTTATATACCACTTATATCCTAAGTGGTTTACATTCAGGTATTTTAGCATAGTTTCCTGTCTGTCTCGGTGGGTTAAAACTCTATCTAGTGTACCTGGGGCAATGAGGGGATTAAGTGACTTGCCCAGGGTCACAAGGAACAGCGAGGGATTCGAACCCACAACCTCAGGGTGCTGAGGTTGTAGCTCTAACCAATGCACCACACGCTCACACAGTTATGGAACTCACTTCCAGGTCATATTAGAAAAGAATCTATATTAGATAGATTCAAGAGTCCTTAAAAACGTTTCTTTATAAGGATGCATTTGAAACTTAGAATCATTAGGTCCAGCTTATCCAACCACCAAGAATGCTTAATCATTAATTCTTGTGTATATTACCTTGGACCTGTAGCTCTTATCCATCCCCCTTCCTATCGTTTTACCCCTTTTTTTTGTTTCACTTTTCTTAAACCATTGTAGTTCTACCTCCTTTCCCTTTGTTTCCGTAGGTCTATGTTTTAAGTTTGTCTCTCTCTGTTCATACTTTTACCTTTCTTGTTTCTCCATAATTTTATTATGTACGCCACTTAGAAATTTTTATAAGCATTTGATCAAACTTTAAAATAAATTTAAACTTAACTATAAAGCATGAAAAAGTGCTACTGCAGCTTGTCTTTCTGACTGCTTGCATTGGTGCAGATTGGAAGAGAACCGATAAGAGTCTGGAGTCTGATTGCCATCTCTGTCCATACGGATCTTTCTGCGGTTCACCCCTTTTGGTAACACTCATGCCACAGTCCCTCTGGAGTTTATCTCTCACCTTTCTGCCCCGTCTTCTTCTACAAACCTCTCCCTGCAACCCATTTCCACTAGAGAATGACACAGGGACACATTTTTCCCCATCCCCGGGGGAACTCACTTTCCCGTTCCGTCCCGAGTTCTTTTCCTGTCCCTGTCCCATTCCTGCAAGCTCTTTCCTCATCTGCACAAACCTCTAATACTTTAAAATCATAAGTGTTTGAGGCTTGTGCAGTTAAGGCAGAGCTTACAGGAATGGGGGGGGGAGGACAGGGACAGGGACAAAACTAACGGGGACGGGACGGGAAAACTTGAGTTCCCGTGGGGGGTCGGGGAAAAAATTGTCCCCGTGTCATTCTCTAATTCCCTGAGCCAGGCCCTCTCTGCCTGCATCTGACCTGCATGTTATTGTGCTGAGCATTGATAGTAAAAGAAAAATCACTACCACCATGGTATTTGTTACCGTGGTTTCAAAGCTTAGTGCCTCTGAGCCTAAGTCCCCAGCTCATGTGCTGTCTGTGTCTGTGCCTACATCAGGGGTGTCCAATGTCGGTCCTCGAGGGCCGCAATCCAGTCAGGTTTTCATGATTTCCCCAATGAATATGCATTGAAAGCAGTGCATGCACATAGATCTCATGCATATTCATTGGGGAAATCCTGAAAACCCGACTGGATTGCGGCCCTCGAGGACCGATATTGGACACCCCTGGCCTACATGCTTAAGTAAAATATGTCAGTGAATAGTGATGCGTTGTTTGTGAGTGCCAATGCTGCTGTGTTGTGTGCGAATCTGTTGGTGGTGGAGAGTACTCCGGGTATCGGTGGTGGAAATAGTTTGCCATGAGCGGCCAGAACGTGCGGGCTGTGGAGGCCATGAGGAACAACAGGATAAGAGGAGGGCAACAGGCCACATCCTTATCATAGGATATAACCTTCAAGTGTCCATGTACTTGAAAACCCGAGCATCACCTCTGCACTTGCCTTTCTAGCCACTGATGGTTTTCAGACTATCCTGGCAACCACAGGCCTCAGTCAGTCAGCCATCTCCCATTGCGTCATACAGTTACTCACAGCCCATCTCAGGTACACTTCTGATCATATTGCATTTCCTCAGGCCCAGCAGCAGAGACAACTTACCATGATGACCCAATTCAATGAAGCTGCCTGCTTCAGCTCTGTCCTTGGTGTCAATGACTGCACCAATGTGGCTTTCAGGCCCCCAAAAGGGAGAGAGCCCACCTACTACAACAGAAAGGCCTTTCATTTCCTCAGTTTGCAAGTAGTATGCAATGCATTGGGGCCATCGCTGATGCCTTTCCGCACTTCGTAACACACAGGGGGAGATCACTGATGCCTTCCCATGCTTCCCTGGATCCTGGGTGTCATTGTAGACAATACGATGAAACCTTCCGCCTAATGTACAGAGGCGACCAAAAAAGCAAACAGGATGCTGGGAATTATTAAAAAGGGGATGGTTAACATAACTAAGAATGTCATAATGCTCCTGTATCGCTCCATGGTGTGACCTAATTTGGAGTATTGCATTCAATTCTGGTCTTCTTATCTCAAGAAAGATATAGTGGCGCTAGAAAAGGTTGAAAGAAGAGCTACCAAGATAGTAAAGGGAATGGAACTCCTCTCGTATGAGGAAAGACTAAAAAGGTTAGGGCTCTTCAGCTTGGAAAAGAGAGGGCTGAGGGGAGATATGATTGAAGTCTACAAAATCCTGAGTGGAGTAGAACGGGTACAAGTGGATCGATTTTTCACTTTGTCAAAAATCACAGACTAGGGGACACTCGATGAAGTTACAGGGAAATACTCTTAAAACCAATAGGAGGAAATTTTTTTCAATCAGAGAATAGTTAAGCTCTGGAACACGTTGCCAGAGGATGCAGTAAGAGCGGATTGCGTAGCTGATTTTAAGAAAGGTTTGGACAAGTTCCTGGAGGAAAAGTCCATAGTCTGTTATTGAGAAAGACATGGAGGAATCCACTGCTTGTCCTGTATTGGTAGCATGGAATATTGCTACACCTTGGATTTTGGCCTGGTACTAGTGACCTGGATTGGCCACCGTGAAAATGGGTTACTGGGCTTGATGGACCATTGGTCTGACCCAATAAGGCTATTCTTATGTTCTCAGAGATACATGACTGTTTTGAGAGTGATCCCTGCTGGTCTCTAATTTTCTGAGCACATTAAAGTTTTTTCACATAGCTTTTATTTGTATCCTCAGGCGCGAAAACCTTTTGAAATATTGATTATGCTGCGGGTTCTTTTAGAAGTAGCCTTCTCACTCAAACTCCATTTTCCTGTTCTGTACGCTTACCCTTGTGTCACCATGCCAATATTAAAACATGCTTCAAGTTTACTAAGCATACCTTAGTTTGACCTGGAAGGCAGTGAATATGTTACTGCATAAGCTGCCACAGATAATCCCAGGCTGCAGTGCTTGAGGTAAGATCTGTTCAGCCTCTTTCAGCACTCTGGTGAAGTGCCTTTTTGTCACCCGATCGGAAACATTTCTTCTTGTCTGAAGAAAGAGACAATAAAGGAAGTCAACTGGTCTAAATTTAGTCTTCAATAGTTTTGAACAAGATTAAATTATCATCCTTAGAAAATGAAAGAGAGAATACAGAGAACAATTTTCAAAACCATTTACCTGGGTAAATAGTGAATTGTTCTAACAGGGAATATCATTAACAGAATGATTCTACAGTATAATGTGGGAACCAACATTTAGACGCCACATACACAAGTAAATAGTTAGAATACCAGCTGCTTAAGAACTATGCTATAACTGTTAGGACTCTATTTTGATCACAGTTAAAGCTGTGCTTAATGTACTAATCATTTCTATTTATTTATTTATATACCACTTATATCCTAAGTGGTTTTACATTCAGATACTTTATCATATTTCCCTATCTACTTGTATCCCAGTGGGCTCAAACTCAGTCTAGTGTACTTGGGGCAGTGAGGGGATTAAGTGACTTGCCCAGGGTCACAAGGAGCAGCGAGGGATTTGAACCCATAACCTCAGGGTGCTGAGGCTGTAGTTCTAACCACATACTCCCCTATTTATTGTGACATTAAAAAATGAATCACGATTCGAAAAATTATTCACATTACAACATCTCCTTTCTCCTCCAAACATCTCTACAATCTTCCACTCCCAACCCCTGCACTTGGCGCAATCCATCCTCCCCCCCTCTCCCATCCACAATGCAACATCACTCCCCTCCCCCTGTACTAGTCTAGCTTAAAAGTGGTCTCCTGTTGATCCTCACCAGCGGCAACACTGCCACCTACCTGCTGTCTGTGGCCGGTGCCTGGTTGGTGTTCCACGACCCACTGGTGACGTCGGGGAATCACTGCTTGGTCGGAAGGGCCTGCCTGGGTGTTGTGCGCCCTTAATTGCCTCCTTCATCTTTTCAGCGACGCAGTCCGGGCGGCGATGCTTGATGTGTGCCTTATGTGGTCCTGTGCCAGAGGATCATGCTGTCGGCGCCTGGTGGGTACTGCAGAGCAGTGTGGTGGGAGAAGGCTTCTTCGTGGCGGCTTGGCTGGGTGGCTCAGATGGCGCATCTTGGAGAGCGCTGGGTGGGCCTTCCCTGCTCTCTTCTCGATGTATTGTGCACTCTGGCTTCAGCCTGCCTTTGAATGCCATGGGCCTTTCCTGCCTTTGTGAACTTTTGCTTCTGGTGATGGAACCGACTTTTCCTGGACCTGGGCAGTGGCACCTTCATTTTCAAATTCTTCCTGTTTATTTTTCTTTTTTTCTCTTACACTTGTTTTTGTTATTATTTATTTTATTCTAATTCATATTTACAGTTGTATTTAAGACTAATTTAATTTAATCCTGAGAAGATTTTATATATATTTCATGTCTTTTTAATTTTCTTATAAGTTGCAAGTTATTCTATTTATTGATTCTACAGCATGATATTGACTCTGTAGCATGTGTATCTCTGAAAACTTTGTGTATGTATCCTATGTAACCTGTTCTGGGCTTTTGGGGAGGATGGGCTATAAAAATGAACAAATAAATAAATAAATATGTTGCCTGCACCCTGGTCTGAAGCTTTCCCTCTGACCCATCCTGCCCATAAAGAAGCATGAAGTGATGTCAGAGGAGGTGGGACGAACCAGAGGGAAAGCTTTGGAGCAAGCCACAGGCAGCATGTGAAACAATGCCACTTCTGGACAGGGTTACCTTATTTTCTTCGCAAAACTCTGGACACTGAAAATCAAACCAACAGATAAAGCTTAGTCATAGCTTTAGAGGGCCTGAGCAAGCTTCTGTGGTATCCCATTGTTCCATAACCAGACCAAGAAGCTGTGGATGGGACGGTAAAAAGAAAAACAGCACATTAGAACGGTCCATGACCGAACACTGTGACGTGGAAGGTGGAGATTCAAATTTGAGCTCTTTTAGAACCTCAGCAATAAATTTATTTATTTATTTATTTTTAAAATTGTCTACACCACTTAAAACCTCACGCGGTTTACAAAAAGAACATACACCCAGTGGCGTACCAAGGGGGGGGGGGGCGGTGCGCCCCGGGTGCCAGCCCTAAGGGGGTGCTCCTGGCCTTGCCGTTCAGTCCCCCCCCACCCCCGAAGGACCGCTCGCCCCACTGACCTTCCTGCACCACCTGTGAAGCAGCCCGCAGCAGGATCGCGAAGTCAGCGTCAGCGATCCCTGCGCTGCTTAGGCGCTGCTTCCTGCGCCGCGATCCCGCCCCTCCTCTGACGTCAGAGGAGGGGCGGGACCGTGGCGCAGGAAGCAGCGCAGGGATCGCTGACGCTGACTTTGCGATCCTGCTGCAGCTGCTTCATAGGTGGTGCGGGGAGGCCAGGGGGCGAGCGGTCCTTCGGGGTGGGTCGGGGCATCAGGCCTTCAGGGTGGGGCGGGCGGGCAGGCAGGCAGGCTTTCAAGGGGGAGGGGGTGACAGGCAGGCAGGCAGGCCTTCAAGGGGGGACAGGCCTTCGGGGGGGGTGCAGGCCTTCAAGGGGGGGCAGGCAGGCCTTCAGGGGGGTGCAGGCCTTCGGGGGGGTGTATGCCTTTGGGGGGGTGCAGACCTTCAAGGGGGTGCAGGCCTTCAAGGGTGGGGGGACAGGCCTTCAAGGGGGGAAAGGCAGGCAGGCCTTCAAGGGGGTACAGGCCTACAAGGGGGGGACAGGCCTACAAGGGGGTGGGACAGGCCTTCAAGGGGGGGCAGGCCTTCGGGGGGGTGCAGACCTTCAAGAGAGTGCAGGCCTTCAAGGGGGGGTGCAGGCCTTCAAGGGGGAGACAGGCCTTCAAGGGGGGGACAGGCCTACAAGGGGGTGGGACAGGCCTTCAAGGGGGGGGACAGGCCTTCGGGGGGGTGCAGACCTTCAAGGGAGTGCAGGCCTTCGGGGGGGGTGCAGGCCTTCAAGGGGGTGCAGGCCTTCAAGGGGGGACAGGCCTTCAAGGGGGGACAGGCCTACAAGTGGGGGGAGAAGCTACAAGGGGGTGGGACAGGCCTTCAAGTGGGGGACAGGCCTTCGGGGGGGGTGCAGGCCTTCGGGGGGTGCAGACCTTCAAGGGGGGGACAGGCAGGCAGGCATTCAAGGGGGGGGACAGGCCTACAAGGGGATGGGACAGGCTTTCAAGGGGGGTGCAGGCCTTCAAGGGGGGACAGGCAGACCTTTAAGGGGGGACAGGCCTTTGGGGGGGACCATGATTTAGAAGTACACGGAGGGAAGGGGGTGTTCAAAGAGACGTGCATATGCCAAACTTTGGGGGGGGAAGAAATAATGGGTCTGAAAATAGAGGAGAGGGAGAGAGATGATGGACCATGGGATTTAGGGAGGGAAGGAACAGAAAGGGAGAGAAATTGGACACAAGGGATGGTGTGGAGGAGGGATAGAGATACTGGATAGGAGGGTAATTAGGAAAAGAAAGGGAGAGATGGTGGACTCTGGGGTGGTGGGGAAGGAGGGAGAGATGCCGGATGAAAGGGTATTTAAGAAAAGGTGGATCTGTGGAGGGAGATGAAAAAAAGGAAAGATACCAGACTTTCTGGGAAGGGAAGGGAAATGGAAAGGGAGGACAGAGTTGGCAGATGGATGGTTAGCATGCAGAAAGAAGGAGACCCTGGCAAGCAAGTTATCAGAAGAAAACCAGAGCCTTGGACCAACAAGATTTGAAATATAACCAGACAACAAAAGGTAGAAAAATTAATTTTATTTTCTGTTTTGTGATTATAATATGTCAGATTTGAAATGTGTATCCTGCCAGAGCTGGTGTTGGACTGCAAACGTGAGCTAGGATTTAACAGAGAGAGGAAAAGTCATTTTTGTTTCTTTATTTTATTTACACCACAGCACCAGTGTGGTTAGGAGAAGCCAAAGGGGGTGAAAAAGCTATAAAACCCACCAGGAGTTTTGAAAAAAATCACCCAACTGGGCAGGAAAATCAAATTGAAAAACCAATTCAATAGGGCTGAATCGAATCAAAAATTTTTTTCCTGTATCTGGCAGCATTAGTTTGCGCTACTGTCTTAGACTTTAGGACCTGGGATTGGGGAGAGATGGCATCCTCAGCACTTTATAATGCAAGTGAAACGAGGATTTGGTCAGACTTTTGAAGGGTCTGCAGAAAAAAAATATTGTATAGGTCGGGGACATGAGACAGCAGGAAATGGGAACTTTTCTTCCTTCTATTTTTGTGAATGGAAAGGCTGAGGATGTCAGAGAGTTCAGTTAAAATATGTGCTTTATAAGAAAATATAATAATGTGTTTTATAAAGTTTATAGCATAGCAGTGAGGTGTTCCTAGTGGTGGTGGTGGCAGCGTGTCAATGTGTTGAGAGGAAGAGGTGGTCTGGGAAATTCTGCTGAGCAAACTCCGGGCCCATTTCCACCCCCCAGTTAGTCCACTCCACTCAACTGGTTCACACACTGAGTGGGTCTTTGGGTGTTGTTTTGGGATCTCTTCCAGTGGTTTATCTCCTTCTGGTCCAAGGAAGGAAACTTTGTTATCCTTAGCATTGACCTACAGAATATGTTTGTAACAGCGCTGCTTGTGTGGAGGCTATGTAGTGATCGAAAGAAAAAAACAGACCTTTGCACATTTTTGCACTATATGGTGGGTGTATGAGGAGATTCACATTTCCTGCACAGCTAAGTCCATGTGAAGTTACCTTGTGCTGTATTTGATATCTAGCAAGGTCTCTGTTTGAAAGGAAAGATCTAAACTTAAAAATGAAGTGGCCAGAAGTTATGGTAAAAGCAGATAGTGTAGCTGGTTTTAAGAAAGGTTTGGACAAATTCCTGGAGGAAAAGTCCATAATCTGTTATTAAGACATGGGGGAAGTGTCTGCTTGCCCTGGATCGGTAGCATGGAATGTTGCTTCTCTTTGGGTTTTGACCAGGTATTAGTGTCCTGGATTGGCTACCATGAGAATGGGCTACTGGGCATGATGGACCATTGGTCTGACCCAGTTAGGCTATTCTTATGTTATGTTCTCATTTGTAGGGGCCTTTGTTTTCACTTCTTATTTTAATGTATTTTTTTTCTGGGAACTTATCAGTGTTTTTTATAATGGGAACAAAAATGGTAGAGAATTAATGTGTGTGGGATGAGGGGGTAACTAATTTCTTCAGCTAAATAATTCAATCCACTTCAAACAGACATAGGAGAACTCACGCACCATTCACTCACGCAACCAAAAACGTCAAAAGAAAAAAACTGTTCGACAACCTCCTAGCCATTCGAGCTGCAACACTCGACCCCCAACTCTACAACCAATTGACATCGACCACAGACTGCAAAACCTTCAAAAAGAAATAAAAACCCTTCTATTCAAAAAAACACATAAAACCGAACTAACACAATCAGAACTGTCCCAAGCATCACCTGCAACTACTCCATATGTACTTCTGATATCATGACAATTCAGACATAATTTATGTTATGTTATGTTTGGAATATAAGAAAATTTTCACTGCCTGTTTCTATTCTGACCATTTATTCTGTTTCATGGTCATTACAAAAAATATTTTTTTACATAGGGGGGGGTGTCAAAAAATGATGGGCCCCGGGTGCCACATACCCTAGGTACGCCACTGCATACATCATCATGTATACACACAGAGCCATGCTTAAAAAGTCTGCAGACGGATGGGTCCTCACCCAAATCCGGACTCTCAGCATGACCATGCTTACTAGTCCCAACAAGGTTATCAGCTGGATCCAAAATAGAGGCAGTCTCAGGAGACAAAAGAGGCATAATATCCGTATGACAGCTAATATAATATAATCCAAGATAACCGCTACCAGCAAATTCACAGCAAAAATAAACAAAATCTCCCCGCCCCCCCCCAAAAAATAGCAATTTCGGGATTGGGGAGGTGGGAGACCTGAACCCTACCCTTAGAAACCCTGAATAAAAAGAGATTAACAGTGTTCCACAGACCACCCTCGAAGTTCCTATAGGAAATAATGGCGGTGTACTTACAGTCTGTACAGTGCTTGCATGTCAGCTCTATGAAATTACAGCTGAATGGATGAAAGGATTTTCTGCCTCAGAACAGCACCAAAATGGCCAGAGTTGAAGATCTTTGGACTGTCAGTCAGTCAGACACCGACTGTAACCTCCACCCCCATGGATCCTCTCCACATGACCGGGGCGGAAAACGCAGCCTGCGCCCTGAAATCTGGAGGATTTTTTACTCAGGACGCATACAGCCTGTGTTTATGTTTAAATCTTTTTATTATGAAACAGAGACCAAAGCAGAAACAACAATAGCAGAAAACAAAACCCCTGGCAAGATCAGAGGAGAAGCGAACTCCCAGGGGAATGAACCCCCGAGTTTGAGAAGGGTAACACACAACAGGCTGACTCCACCGAAGTTTCTCTATCAAGCAGCAGTCCGGCTCCAGGTGATTATGCCCTTTCCTCTGATAGGGGACCACCGGAAAGGGGACTCACAACACTCAAGTCACTAAAAAAAAAGACAAACTTAAGTGAAAAAAAATAAGCAGAACAGAAGATTTTGCACAGATTAATTGCAGAAGTTGAAACTGCAGGGGCACTAACTCTCTCTATAAGGTGGGAGGACATGTGCTCAGAAAAGTGGTAGGATTTTGCAACTTCCGGATTGCAGGAAGGGATTGAACACCTAGCAAACTGAATCCGGAAGAGACATAACAGAATTTAAATTACACTATTTATTATACTGTATTTTGCACTGTAGGCACAGCAAAGCAGTTTACAATATAGAAAGAAAGAAAATGCTTGAGTACCTGATTGTAAAACTGCTCTTATAGGCAGTATTTAAAAACCTAATAAACTTGAAACTAGAGAGAAAGGGGGAGAAACTGAGGGAAGGGAAGGAATGAGATGCAGAACGCATGAGAAGGCAAAGAAAGGGAGCAGGTAGCTGAACTCTCCCTGAATCAGAAACCTAGGCAAAGGCCTATTGGGCCTGCCAAGTCTTCACTGCTTTCTTAAACTTAGCAAGAGAGGCAAGAGAAGGGAAATTCCATAGTACAGGCCCCAAGTAGGTGAATGCGGCAGCCTGAGAAATGTCTAATCAGAGGCAAGATGGAAGGAAAAGAAACAAGAGATGCAAAGAACAAAAGCTATGATTTAGCATATAGACAAAAAAGGAGAAGTATATAGAAGAAATATTAATGGTATTTAGGGCTTTCCTATCTGAAGTCATTTGGCATTGGATTTTAAAGAACATTCCAATAGGCTAACAGGCTCCAACTGTCATGTTTCCCATGTTGTAGGCCTCGTCAAGCGTAGTGGATGCTCTGTGTTAAATATTCCCTTTCTGTATGCTTCAAGCCACTTCACAGCACAAACAGCTTATCATAAACAATTATCTTCTCCAAATAAAACATGAAAATAGAAAAGTTAAATAAATAACAT
This sequence comes from Geotrypetes seraphini, assembly GCF_902459505.1. Taxonomy (NCBI): domain Eukaryota; kingdom Metazoa; phylum Chordata; class Amphibia; order Gymnophiona; family Dermophiidae; genus Geotrypetes; species Geotrypetes seraphini. Next base: position 350,235,701 of record NC_047086.1, on the reverse strand, counting down.
TGTGTCCTGATAGAATCAAACTAATGCACTTCTTGGTGAATATTTCCTGAATCTTTTGGACAGCTTAATGTGTAAACGCTCTTGTCCTTTGTTAATACATCAGTCTCCCTGTATACCTGCTTCTAAATCTTCCCTTTAAGAAATAACAGCTACAATGGTAAGATCGGTTTTGCATCCAATTTCGGCCTACTGAAAATTTAGTCTGTTTTAAAGAAGAAAAGTGGAACCTTCAACCTGAATTCTGACATCTGTTTTTCCCTCCTATAAAGAGTCATCACAATCATTTGCAGTATTTGCAGATACTGGCATACTGGGAGCCTAGATTGCCAATGGTACTGGCATACAATGCCTCAATTTATGGGGTAGGAACTTTACCAAAATAAATAAATAAATAAATTGTTAGGCTTCTTATATTGTTTTCATAAAAAATTGACCATCCAAATCAGCTTAAACAATAATCATGTGTGCTTAATTCAAAATATTATGGTGGAGAAAAAAATGCAACAACTCTAATCTCCTGTTATAAGTTGCCCCCCCCCCCCCCTTTTACAAAACCGTAGTGCATTTTTTGGCGCCGTCCACTGTGGTAACAGTTCAGCCGCTCATAGAATTCCTATGAGCGTCGGAGCGGCTACAATACTGGCAGGAGGGATTCTAGGCCCTCCTGCTGAAGACACAGACCCCCCCCCCCACACACACACACACACACACAATTCTGGTTGGCCCAGTTGCCTAAGGCCCCTCTTATGGGTGGGCCTTAGGTGTCTGGGCCAAACAGGTCCTAGGCCCCTCCCCAGTGCTCCCACAATGCACCGGGAAGGAGCATGCCCACCATTCTGAGAACCCATACAGCCAGCCAACACTAAGGTTAGTGGGGGGGGGTCCGGGGTGGTGGGGGGGTTAGGGTAGTGGGGGTTTATTTGGGAAGGCGTTCAGGGGTTCGCTGAGGATCCCTCCTGCCGGTATTGTTGGGGGGTGGGGGTTCGTAGGGGGCTGTGTCTTCAGCTGGAAGACCTGGGATCCCTCCTACTGGTATTGTTGGGAGGGGTGGGGGATTCGGGGAGGTTTGCAGTGGGCTGCGTCTTCGGTAAGAGGGCCTGGGCTCCCTTTTGCCGGTATTGTCAGGGGTTTGTGGGTATCAGCAGGAGGGTTTGGGATCCCTCCTGCTGGTTCGCAGCCATTAGGGAGGGATCGCAATCACAGCAGGACAGATTAAGCATCTCTCCTGCCACGATCATTGCGGGGTGGGAGGGGGGGGGAGGTTGCCGGGGCTGCTGAGCTGATCGCAGCAGCCGTGATCAGCTCAACGGCCCCTATTTGGAACTTATACCTGTTTTGACTTGGTCTAAGTTCCTTAGACTTTTGATTATACTTGCAGTATGACTAAGTCTAGGTCAGCCCACCTCCCGCCCTTTCTGCTCCTCTAAAAACGCCTCTTTTCGCTCTAGGTGTTCAGAGGGAGGGTAAAGGCCTAAGCTGGTTTTAGATATGTCCAAAATGAGCTTTGATTATCGGTACATGGACGTTCTGTCTTTTTGATCGTCCAAGTACCAATTTAGGCCACTTTTTGAATGTTTTTTGGGTTTTTTTTTAAATTATGAGCGTGGATTGAATATATTGGCTCTACATATTTTTCTATTGTGCAGTTAATACTGAAGGAAAACATAATTGAAACAGAGGCATGCTAAAGTGAGAAATAAGTGGGGGAGGGGGGGGTAAAAGCTTTTAAGAAGCGATATCCCTGTTTCCCTCTCGTTACTCCCCAACCCTCTACCCTCCCTTTTATTTTTATTTATCATTGTAATTAAAACTTCCCTATCCCCCAAAAGTATTAGGTTTACCCTCTTTTTATTTTATCGCACCTAAATCAAAAATTATATTAGACCTTTCTAATTTTTAATATTGTAAACCGTCCAGATACATGTGATGGTCGGTATATCAAGTCATGAATAAACTTGAAACTTGATATGGACAATAAAATTATTTGAACTAATTTAAAAGTCATCAGAAAAGACCAAAGCACCAGTGTCTGAATTTTTCGGGAGACCTGAAATATGAGTAGAGAACTATGCATAACTCAGCATACAATCATGCAATACAGATCATTTTGGCTTCAGGTCACTAAGTGAGGTTAGTATGACTTCATTTCTACCTGAAAGCCTCTTGAAAATCGGTATAAATGAACTGGTGGTTTTAGCCTAGTTGCCAAGGGCCAGGTGTCAACATTAACAGAAAACAATTGATACAATTTGATTCTAATGGGCATCCCTTAGCAGAAAGCCCAAAGCCTGCACAGGCATGAAGGCAAAATTATCCTCTCACCCTTTGAGATGATCCTTCCAGAGCAGTTTTGAGGCAGGTTGGCAGGGCAGAATGGGGAAGCTTGAGTTACCTTTGCTCATACTGTTCTTGTGATTTGGCTCATTTGCATATTTTGGTTTCCAATACTGTGAATGGAGCACCTTTCATGAGCACAAAACAGAAAAATATATAAATAAAATGATTTCTAGAAAAATATAAAAACAAAAGAAATTTTATGGCAATTATACGGCATGTGGTAGCCTTACCTCTGCATATGTAAATATAAATGACTGGGTATTTATAAAAAAACACAATAAGCAAATCATCATTTCTATCCACAAAGTAGCCCTGTAATTTTTATTACACTTGATTATGAAGAGAAGTGCTTCATTCTGCTCTAACAAACATATTGTCCCCCACAGTGTAGGTGGCGGCAAGATGGCAGCGGAATTGGAACGTGGTCTGGATCATGTGAACCAGTCTACATTAAACTCATGCTGCTTGTGTTCTGTGTAAGCTGGCAAAGAGAGAGAGAAGGGTCTGTAAAACGAGAGGCGAAAAGGATCTCACTGTGGAGGAAAGCAGAGTTAGGACAAAAGAAGACCATTATTACAGTTTAGAAAATGGCTTTTGCTTCTTGCCACATCCAGGCAAGTGAATCACTGCCAATATTCACACTCTGGAAATATAGAAATGCATTTTTCTTCATGTCTTTGTTGCCAGGCCAGCGCTTAAGTGTGTCCCATTCACAATTCTTTGGTGTCCTGCTGACCTCAAACAATTGACACTTAAGGGCCTTATTCACAAAAAGTCTCATTGCCATTCTATGCCCCAGGGCAAAAATCTTTATTGAACAAGACCAAAGAGTACTTCCCTGCTAGTGAGCCACACAGACCTAATTTGCAGTCCTTCCTTTACCTAATATTATTTCTGATTACTACAGATTTTTTATTCCTAAAAGAATCAAATTTATTGTGTGTTTATTGTGCAGTGTGCTGAATTGAGCCAATGTAAGAATAACACTAATATGTTCCTGTGTTCTTCAGTTCAAGAGAGGGGATCCTTAAATGTTAAATAATGTAACATATGTTACATACGTCCTAGAAAGTTGTACCACTTCATCTATGGACGGTTATTGCATGACTACCATATAAGATAGCACATATTAGAGACAGCAGTTTCTCTCAGATCAGGTCTAGAATGGTGCACCGTTGTTACACAAACACTTGATATATCACTTGCTTAGGGAGACAATTTATAAGAGACTCAAGCATGTAGAACAGTATTGCGTGCAAAACATTTTGGGTTCACAGCATTATAGAATTGTGCTCAGGCTACCAACTGGATCCAGATTCACAGGACAGGGTTGATCCAGTCCTGGGTTTACCTTGTAGTTCTGATTTCCCAATTGCATTACCTATGAAAAGCAAGACTACAAGCAGGCAATGGGGTCAACCCAGGACTGGATCAACCCTGTCCTGCAAATCTGGATCCAATTGGCAACCTTAGCTTAGGCTAAGGCGTGTGTAAACCCAACTCAGTGACAATTAACAACAATAATTGGAAAGGCTGGCAGAATACCCCGCTGCAGAACCTGGGCTCCCTCCAATTATTCCGCAAGCAACTGAAAACCTGGCTTTTCACTAAAATGTAATTCTATCCCCCATTACTCTTCTCTTCTATATATAAGTTCATGTAAACCTTTTTTTTCCTTCTCTTCCTATATTTTAAGTTCTTGTAAACCGTGCCGAGCTCCACATCTGTGGAGATGATGCGGTATATAAACTTAAGGTTTAGTTTAGTTTAGAATAGTCAGGAAAGCAAAGACGCAAATTATAGAATGGCACAGCGATAAAATTCATCACCATCCCCATCCCCGAGGATAACTGCAGGAAACAATCCCATGTCATTCTTTAGTGTCTATCTCAAACTCGGTCCTTCTACACCAGCATTCTTCAATGCAAGGCTTGAAGGTGAGTGGTTGTGCCCATTTATTTATTTATTTATTTATTTTATTTATTTATTTTTATTTATTTATTTTATTTATTTATTTATTTTTATTTATTTATTTATTTATTTATTTATACTCTGATTCTTCCCTCTCTCCTTAAAAATTGGCATGGAGATGGTTTCCTGTCACTGTGTCATTCTCTAATGCAAATGATTTCAGAAGACTGTGTTCATGAGGAGCTAACTAAACTAAAGGTGGACAAAGAGATGGGGCTGGATGGCATACACCCAAGGATACTGAAGGAACTTAAGGAAGCAAATGAATAGAAATGCTTTTAAAATAAAGAATAGTGAAGTTTCTAGAATCCAAAGAATTACAGGACTCAAAGCAACATGATTTCACTAGAGGCAGGCCTTGTCAGACAAATCTGATCAATTTCTTTGTCTGGGTGACCAGAGAGTTGGATAGAAAGTGCTGGATGTGGGGTATTTAGATTTAAGTAAAGTCTTTGACACTGTTCCACACGGGAATCTAATAAATAAACCAAGTCCCCTCAGTATGAGCCCCGAAGTGACAGACTGGGTTAGGTACTGGTTAAGTGGAAGGTGACAGAGGGTTGTGGTAAATAGGGATCACTCCTAGGAGAGCAATGTTACCAGTGGTATGCTGCAAGGTTCAGTTCTTTTTTTTTTTTTTGTAAATCATGTTTATTGAGGTCAACCAACGTAACAAAGGGCATACAAGAAATACAAAGGCAACCGAGTAGTATACAGGCATAGAAATACAATCGGCTGGGAATAGTACAAAAAACATTACAGAACAAGCAGCCGCACCAGCATAGAACATAATACTGGCATAGAGGGTACATGATGTACAATCGAAAAAACTAGAACAATCAAGAAACGGGTGGGGCTACAGAGCAGAACCAACTCCCCAGTCCAAGAAATCAGCAACAGGGAACGGCAGACATCTCCCATCCGCGCTCACAAAGCTCATCAACTAGGAGAATAGTCCAATGCCCCCACTTGACCCCAGAAAGTTTTTGTCATAAGAACGTAGAACCTATCCCGAAGAAACCCCTACACAAAATACAGCACCCACACCAGCCACCGCAAACCAATCACACAACCAGGCTTACACCACACATCCACAAAAAAGGTTCAGTTCTTAGACTTGTTCATTTTATTATATTTGTAAATAATATTGCTCAAGGGCTGCCTGGTAAGGTTTGCCTCTTTGTGGATTATACCAAAATCGAGACTATGGGAACTCCCCACAGCCATTTCCTAATGGCTATCTGCACGGGGCAGGAGCGTAGGAAGATCGCTCCTGCCCCGAAAACCAGTTAGACCACCAGGTAAGGCCGGGATGCCAGGGGAAGGCGGAAGGGAGGCAGGGGTGGGTCAGAGCCGGATATTTGCGGTTTTTCGCCATTCGCGGTCCGGCTCTGCCCCTATCCCCCGCGAATAACGAGGGAGAAGTGTATGTGAGGTGGACTAGTGAACAATAGAGAGGAGGACCCAGGCCCAAAAGCCACTCTAACCACTACATTCATAGTGGAAAATGTGAGCCCACCAAAAAAAAACCTAAATCCCGCTCTACTGCCATATAGGTGCCACCTGCAGCCATAAGGGCTATTGGGGTTGTAGACAAGTGGGTATAGTTGGTTTTAGGGGTGTTATAGGGGGCTCACCATGAACTATAAGGGATTTGTGGTGAGAAGTTTATATGGTACCTTTTTTGTGAAATTCACAGCAGTGCTCTGTAAGGTGCCCCACTGCTCTGTTGCCATGTCTGGGTGGCCAGTTCATCACAATGCTGGTCTCTCTAATGTTCAAAAGATCTTGTTCTGGAAGTTTCAGACTTGGACGAATATGTAGACGAGAATGTGGTATAAAGATAGATGTACTGGAAGTCTGGATGATCAAACGCCTAGATGTACAGAAAAACTATTTAAAAAAAAAATCTTTTGGACGTACTTTTCAAGAATGGACCTTTTGAGGCTGCTGACTTTGGGCGACTAGCACCCTACATCATGGACGTTTCTTTCAATTATGCCCCTCCACGTGTATAGCCCTCGATGGAGACTAGCTAACCTTTGTTGGTTGGGCTGAGAACTTTTCAGTTGCCTCCCATAAAAATATTTAAAATGGAATAAAAAGAATATATAGGCTTACCGCAACACAGTTTCCCATATAACTCAAAAATGATAAAAACAGATTTGAGGCGCGGATGACAGTTGATATGGAACTGGTTTCCTATTAGCACTTAACAGTAGATCTTTGTTTGAAATATTATTTATTTAATATATTTATATTATCTATTGTGATAGGGAAGCTCTTGTCACGGGTTCAAAGGAAGATTGTTTTTGTAGGCATCAGTGGGCGTCTACATTTTTTAAAATAACATTTTAATTGGTTTTAAACAATGCAATCAATTACTTCACCGATTAACACCAATTAAAATAATTCAGTTAGGCAGCAGTAGGGTTTCTACCACTGCCTAACTTACAGTATGGTGCTGTTTAGAGAATTTGGGCCTACGTGATTATTATCTTTACCCAATATTTTTTTTTAGACACTCAAGCGGCGTGGTTCGTCATTTTAAGGATGTTGCTCTTTTCCCCATTTGTTTGGTTTTTGGTTTTCTTAGTAAAAGTTGATCCATTCCCATATATATCTATATTTATTCATTGAATTTGTTTTTCTATCCAGTCCTCCCCAAAGAGCCGGGTTATAGGTCAACATACACAATATTCAGTTAACAGGTTACAATTTGTCATAGTTACAGTACAAGCTTTTTCAGGTACAAGTTTTTATCCTAATTCAACACATACTAGGGAATCTAATACCAATATCCATTATATACAATTTACAGGTTGAATTAGTCATAGTTACAGTGCAAAATTTTTCAATACAAGTTTTTATCCTAATGCGACACATATCGAGGATCTTGTATCAATATACATTGGCCATGGGCGGAGCAGTCTTCATTTTGGCAATAATTTGGGTTGCATGCAGAACACTTTCTTTTAACTCCCAAGTAGTGTTTGAGCTCTCATAAGAGTTGGAGGGGTGCATTTTTGATTGCACTTCTGTGATGTTACAAGAATTTACAAGTATGAGTAACAGCACCTTAAACCAAAGGCTATATTTAATAGGTAACCAATGCAACTGTATTAAAAGTGGGGTAACATAGTTGTGTCGGTTATCTTAGGCTTCTATGGCTGGCATCTTGACGGTTGCTGTTTTCCGGGTCTTGCAGCACCCCTGGGTAGGGACCCAGACGCAGCGAGACCCGGAAAACAGCAACAATCATAGTTTGTATCTCTTATATAAAAGATGAATGGCTGAATTTGAAGAGTTCGGAGTTGGCACAGTTGACAAGAAGTAATACTACAGTAGACTGTGTTACAATAATCAAAGAGGGACACAACGAATGCATGAATCAGAGTATGTATAAAGAAAAGTCCAGGAATATGCTAACAGCAGCAGACACAGACCTGAACAACCTGAGAAATTTGCTTATCAAATGGCAGGTAAGAATCAATAAGTACTCCAAGTTAGCAGAATGAATCAACAGAATGAATAGGAGTGTTAGAAGAACATTACCTCAAAGAGAGAATGGAATGAGAAGCAGTAATCCAACAAGCTGTGGTTTTAGACAGATTAAGAGCCAATTTATGATTCCTTTGCCAATCCAAAAGCAACAGAAGGCAAGACTGTAGGGGAGTCAGATCAATGGAATAGGAGAGACAGGGAAAATCAGTAAGATGTCATCAGCATAAAAGAAAAATCTTTTCTTGAAGTCTTGAATCAATAGGGATAAAGGACTCAAAAATATTTTGAACAGAAGAGGAAAGATTAAATGAAAAGTGTCAAGAAAAGTAGGGAATAATGTGTAAGTTTCATAGCTCCATGTCATTCTCTTCTTGATTGGGCTGAGAACTTTTCAGTGGCCCCTCGTACTATAATGAGAGTGAAAGTCTGACTGATGGGAATGAAAAATTTCACACAAACCAGACAGACTGGTAGCAAACCCCACACGAATGAACAACTAAACTAAAAGAGTAAGGCAAGCTCAAAAACGAATAAACCCAGGGTGTGCAGATGATGCAATGAACAATGTACGAAGGACCAACCAACAAAGGTGGGACAGTCTCCATTGAGGATTGTGCATTTAGACCAGTGATTTTCCACTTTTTTTGTTCCATTAGAAAAAACGGAATGAAAAAGGTGGAAAATCGCAGGGCTAACCCCTTCTTCTATTAAATTGCGCTAGCATTTTTTAGCGCAGAGAACCGCGCTGAATGGCCCACGCTCCTCCCGATGCTCATAGGAACTCAATGAGCGTCGGGAGCAGCGCGGGCCATTCAGCGTGGCTCACCACGCTAAAAACTGCTATCGCAGTTTCGTAGAAGAGAGGGGTAAGCATATAGCCCTCGATGGAGACTGCTCCAACTTTGTTGGTTGGGCCGAGAACTTTTCAGTGGCCCCCTCATAACTTCAGCTGCACCCTTTTTCTCACATTTGGATATGTAAAGTTGTCCTTTTTTTTTCCTACGGTTTGTGGATTGGACACAGGCCCCGATTCTCTAACCGGCACCTTTGTCGGCAGGCACTTTAAAACCGGCTGCTGATCGTATGCCAATCATACGACGGTGCCGTTTACAGGATCATGCCTTCGGGGAAAAAATGCAGGCCGGGGTTTTTAAGGCCTACATTTCTGGTGCCTACTTTTGACATGAATCATGCCCACAGAGGCACTTTTCAGCACCTAATGCCAATTCCGGTCTTAGCCATGCCTACAGTGGCATTAGACATTATAAAGTGCCTCTGTAGGTGCAATTCTGGCGCTGGTGTTCTAGGCACCAGTAAGCGCCCTGAAATTTCTTTTAAAAGCTCTTTTAAATGGCATTTTGCACTTAACTTAGGTGCCGGTAGGGGGCCTACCATCATCTAAGTTAAGGCTCCATTTATAGTATATGGGCTTCAACGTAAGTATCATTTATATCATTTATATCAATTATATCATTTATCATTTTAATATCATTTATTTGTTCCAATATGCATCATATATTACAACTGTAAGAGCAGTTCATGAAATATTGCTGATTTTACCTCTTGTTATAGACCAGTGTATCACAAACTGTGCTGTGTCACACTAGTGTGCCTCATGAAATTTCAGGTGTGCCATGAGATGCTGGGGAGGAGGAGAGGCACCAGCACCAGCTGTCTTTCTACAGCAGTGTTTCTCAACCTTTTCAAGCCAAGTACCCCCTAAGCCTAACAAATACCAACCGAGTACCCCACCCAAGATCCACCCTAGACCGACCCAAACTCCACCCCTGACCCACCTAAACTCCACCCCTGACTCCACCCCCATAATAATAGTACTAAGTGTAATGCAATTTCTTCCATCCATTTTTCATATACACACAATATAATCTTATTAATACATAAGGGTAACCACAAAATTTTAAAAACACAAAGCACACCGTATGCAGAGAAAATGTTAATTATCATTTATATTTGGGGGGTTTTCAAAGAGGTCAAGGCTAATCGCTGCCTGGCTGGCCCGGAACTTCTTCTCTTCGGGGGGAAGGCTTGTGGGCCGGCCACTTGTGCAGTCGCTGCATGCGCCTGGCCTTTGTCTGTTGCTGCATCGGTGGCGGGGGAATGGAGCGTGGCAGGGTCAGCGGGGGAGGGAAGGAGGAGGGGAATGGAGCATGGCAGCTTTGGGGGTGGGGCGGGGAGGCAGGGAGAAATCTGCGACAGCGGTGGTGGTGGCTTCAGTTAGGGGGGCAGGCAGGGAGAGATCCCAGGCAGCGGCCAGCCCTACCCACAACAGGTGGCCTACGTACCCCCTGGGGTACACATACCGCAGGTTGAGAAACACTGGCCTACAGGACGTGCCTCTCGTGGAGAGAGGCACATCCTGTACGCAGCTGGCGCCAGCACCTCTCTTCTCTGCGCGTCTTCCCTGCTGGCACCCCCCACTGGCAGCTCAGGACCTGTCTAGAGGGTCTTCACACATGCGTGGATGTCGACACAATGACGTCATGGATGCCTGAAGCCATGACCACTACGTTTAGTGTGCCACAGCTCGACAAAGTTTGCGGGACACTGTTATAGACACTTTTCCCTTTCTTTGTATTTCACGGTTTCGGTGTTGATGCGGCACTGTTTCAGTCTGTCTTGATAAGTTAAGAACTTCTCTACACCCACATTTTTATCTTCCCGGCGTACATTTTTATCATAGCATTTGCACTACACTTTCCAGCAATTACAGTAGTTTTTTTATTATCTTTTTTTTTTCTCTTCAACGGGTTTCCTTCATTTTGCCCAGCGTCTCTTGAAAGTTTAATTTTAGAATTGTCACAATACTCCTTTTGCCTTACATCCCTCAAGCTATGTATATTCATTAGATTTTTTTCACACAGCTGCCATTTCACACCACCTACTTTATTTTCTGCAGCAAAGCTTGTCCAAGAATGAACACAGCCATCAGCTGGTTTGAAGTTTAAACAAAATCACTTCTGCTCAGCACAAGTGAAGTTACTTCTCACGGTAGGCTTTCCTTTACCAAAAATTGCATTTAACACTATATTCTAGATATTGAATTAATATTACAGAATTACTTCAGTAAGTTTGGTTTTTCTGTTTATCTCCTTGTTTGTTGTTGTTGTTTTAATTATTTCCTTTATTTTTTTTTTTTTTATTTTGAGCTTTCTGTCTAGCACATACCAGTTCTTTTATATGAAATATTTTCCTCATACACACTTCTGTTTAACATGAATTACTTAATTAATATTCAGGGTATATTTCAAAATGTATCATTTATTTGGGGCTTCTTTTACAAAGCTGTGGTAGCAGCTGCTGCTATGGTAATCGCTCCGACGCTCATTGGGATTTAATGGGCGTCAGAGCATTTAACCGCACTACTGTGGCTTTCTAAAAGGGGGGGGAGCTAATTAATAAACCCTTAGATTTTTTTTTTATTCTGTATTACTGATGTTCTTCACATTATACACCATCTGTTTTTCAGGTTTCAGTAATAGTTCAAAGATATGAGGGGTCACTGAAAAGTTCTCAGCCCCACCAACAAAGTTGGGGTAGTCTCCATCAAGGGCTATACACTTACTTGATCCAGCAATTTTCCACTTTTTTCGTCCATATTTTCAAAAGTTTCTGTTGTTTTTATACGGTTTTTTAAAATAGATATTTGTGTTTTGCTGTGACCCCTGAGGCAGGCCCTTGCATGGGCCAAAACACAGGCCATATTGGATCTTTGATTTTTAAGTTATTAAAGACTTCTTTGAAGGCTACATTGTTCATCACATTATTTGCACACCCCGGGTTGATTCGTTTTTGGATTTGACCCACTTCTCTGGTTTAGGGGAATGAAAAATCGACCCACTCTCAACACGACTAAGAAGTTGCTCAAAAACTACACCTTCTGTGATCTTGGGAACAATACTCAGACTTCACACTGAATAGTAATGTTCTGGGTGTGAAGGATTAAGAGAGGCTTTTATAAGAATAGGTTTGACTATGGCCCAAGAATAAGGGACCTAGCCCAAAGAAAGATTCTGCAAAACCATGTGAAGAAGCAAAGGAAGAAGCACATGTCTGGGGGATCTGTAACCAACTAGAAGGAAGTGGGTCAAGATGGAAAGTAGTAAGATGCATGCAACTGAGTGTCTTAGCCAAAACTGTAAGAAAGGGATGTTAAATGAAGACCACAGGGAAGTTGAACATCAGCAGATTGTGGGCATGAAATACAGTCAAAGTAACCTCGGTTTGCGAGTAACCCTGTTTGCGAGTGTTTTGCAAGACGAGCAAAACACTCAGCAAACTTTTGACTCGCAAACCCGCTCGCAAAGGCCCCCTCGCTCCAACCGGCACCCCCCCTCCCATGCGAACCGGCCCCCCCACCAGTACAACTTAAATTTACCCACCTCCCCATCTAGCACCAGCTCTGGAAGATCTTCCGGATTCGGTTCCATAGACAAAGCGCGCCTTTGTCCCGGCGCGCTTTTGACCTGACACCTCCGGCTTCTGCCTGCCTTGAGCATGCATCTGCGCATGCTCAAGGACTTCTATTCTCCCTCTCGCCAACTTGGTCTAAGTCAAAACGTATAAGTGCCGAGTAGGCAACCTGTCAAAACATTTGGTTATACCTATTGTACACCTAGGTGTAGGTCGGCCCACCTCCCGCCCACTGCCCACCTCTAAAAACGCCTCTTTTCACTCTATGCATTTAGAGGCAGGGGAAAGGCCTAAGCTAGTTTTAGATACAAACCAGCTTTGATTATGGGTACTTGGACAATCAGGCTTTTTGATCGTCCAAGTAGCCATTTAGGCCACTTTTTAGACAGTTTTTTTTTAAATTATTATTATGAGCCCCTTAGTCAACCATGCTTATTAGTTTGTATGTTTTGTGGCTTCTTTTAGGTCACATAAAGCATAAAAGGGGTTATTGTGAGTTTTGGAATTACATACATGCTCACAGTAATACTTGGTATCTGTAAAGCAAAGGTATTTATTCTGAACCTTGATATACAGCCATGTAATGAACTCTATTTCCTAATAAATACCAGCCTCATCAGGGCAGCTGTACCAGAGCAGCCCCCTGTTTCACAGCATACTTTCCACCACAGCAGGGCTATGGCATAAAAAATGTCATTAAAACTAACCAAAAACACCATTGGATTAAAAAAAAAACAACAAAAAACGCTTTGGCCACTGAAAAACTCTTTAATTGCATAAACTCTCATTCCTACCTTAAAGCCATTTTGGGAAGCCTCCAGTATTACTTTATTACCTGGGTACAAATTATATCGTAAGGATAGAGTAGATCAGATTGGAGGGGGAGTTGTGCTATATGTTAAAGAGGGAATTGAATCAAATAAAATAAACATTCTGCATGACATACATAGCAATGTGGAATCCATATGGATAGAAATTCCATATCTGAAGGGATGGAATATGAAGATAGGGGTATACTACCTTCCCAAGAGACAAAATGAGCAGAGAGATAAAGAAATGTTTTCAGAGATTAGGAAAGTTGAAGAATTGGGCAACAATATAATAATGGGTGATTTCAATTACCGTATTTGCCGGCGTATAGGACGACTGGGCGTATAAGACGACCCCCCAACTTTTAGTTAAAAAATAGAGTTTTGTGTTATACTCGCCGTATAAGACGACCCCTTCTTCCGCACACCTTCTCTACCGCCCCGGGTGCAGCACAGCCGGCCAGGTTCCCTTACTTTTGTGGCACTTCCCCGACCAACCGACAACAGCCCCGGTCCGACAAACCTCCCTGCCCTTAACCGCGAATCTAAATTACCTTCTTACAGCTGCTGTAAGAAGGTAATTTAGATTCGCGGCTACAGGGCAGGGAGGATTGTCGGACCGGGGCTGTTGTCGGTTGGTCGGGGAAGTGCCACAAAAGTAAGGGAACCTGGCCGGCTGTGCTGCAACCGGGGCGGGGCGGCCGCCCCTCTCTCTTGGTACCGCAAGGCTACTCTTCTTCTCCCTACCTTCTCTGCTTGCAGCACAGAGCCGAACGGAAGTCTTCCCGACGTCAGCGCTGACGTCGGAGGGAGGGAGGGCTTTGTTTAAGCTTTGTTTAAGCCCTCCCTCCCCTCCGACGTCAGCGCTGACGTCGGGAAGACTTCCGTTCGGCTCTGTGCTGCAAGCAGAGAAGGTAGGGAGAAGAAGAGCCGCGCGACTGAGTACATCCAGCCCCGCAAGTAAGGGCATGTAAACTGTACCCGGCGTATAAGACGACCCCCGACTTTGGGGAGGATTTTAAGGTACTGAAAAGTCGTCTTATACGCCGGCAAATACGGTACCACTCACAGCGTATAAGGAGTGTATATTAGATCATATACACTATGGGGCTCATAATCGAAGGAGAAAAACGTCCAAAAACTGGCCTAAGTCGGCACTTGGATGAACATTTCTCAACAACGTCCAAGCGCCGATAATAAAACCGGGTTTTGGACGTATTTAAAATCGACCTAGGCCTTCATAGTGCCGCTCAACGTCCAAAGCTAAACGGGGCATTTCAGGAGGCATGTCGAGGGCGGGAGTTGGGTGGGACGTAGGCTGGCTTAGACTTAGTCATACAGCATGTGTAACCGAAAGTTTAACAACAGAGCCTAGACGGAACTTGGACGTTGTGACTTAGACCATGTAAAACATGGTCTAAGTCAACCTACCTAAACTCACCAGATAAGCACTGCAAACAAATAACACAGACCACCACCCACTACCCCAGTGATCACCAACCCCACCACCCCATAAAAATTTTATTCACAACTTTAAATTTCAGCCTCCAGACCATCATCACCTGACTGCCTGGAATAGGAAAGCCTAGTCGTCCAGCACAGAGGCAGCTGAAGTCATCTTGGGGGTGGGTTAGGGACCCATAGAGAGGAAGACCCATGCCCATAAGCCCCTGTAATCACTGCATTGATACTGAAACATGTGCACTGCCCTATAAACCCCCAAAACCCTTTTTTACTGGCATATAAGTGGCTCCTGCAGCCATACCGGCTATTGGGGTGGTAGATAAGTGGGTCTAGGGGATTCTTGAGGTGTTTTGGGAAGCTGTAATGAGGAGAAGCAATGGCACACTTTTTGTGAAGTTCACAGCGGTGCCCTATAAGGTACCCCACTATTTAGGTGGTATGTTTGAGTGTGCAGTCCATCACTTTGCAGACCCCTCCCATATCCAACAGGACTTGTTCTAGGTGTTTTGGACTTGGACGGAATATTGGACGGAAATGTGGTATAAAGATAGACGGTTTAGTGGCTTGGACGATCAGATCATCAGGACGTATAATTAGACGATTTTCGAAAGTAAAAATAAGTTGGACGTATCTTTCGAAAATGTATCTTTTTAACTTTGGACGACTTGCGATATGGACGTAAACAGACTTAGACGTCCCTTTTGATTATGCCCCTCTAAATCAAAAAAATGTGCTTACACTGGTTTGGGAAGGCTGGGTTCCAGTACTACCAACAACCCTAAAATGTTCATGTATATAGAGCCTCAAATAGCATGCAAGCCATGAAAAAAATATATGTGGAGAAAAAAAGATCTCAGTTGGTCTTCATGGATCTTGAAAAAAACCTCCATACTAGATATTTTCAAGTGTGGAGTTTTTTTTTTAAAGATCTATGAAGACCAACTGAGATCTCCCCATTGCCCCAGGTACATTAGACAGATTGTGAGCCCCCCAGGACAGACAAGGAAAAATGCTTGAGTACCTGAATAAATTCATGTAAACCATTCTGAGCTCCCTTGGGAGAATAGTATAGAAAATTGAATACATAAATAAAAATTGCTCAGAAATCAGACTCTATGTTCCTTGCTTTTCACATCCCCAGTTCTCAGAATGCTGTTATTTCTATGTTCCTTGTCAGAAAATAAGACTTCTATTATCTGAATACAGAGACCCTGACAGATATTCATTGTATCTTTCTCTATGTGTTACCAGAAGTTCAATGATTCTGGTCCAAGAGCATTATTCCTCATCTTTAACTATAGATTTTTATTTTTGATAGTGAATAATTTCATTCACCCCCTAGACATCAGCATAGCCTTCTCATTTGTACCAGATAATGCTACTGAGCCTGTCCTTGAGTCTACATTGGTTTCTAAGCTGACACCAGCACTGTAGGAAGTGAATATATAGTTCAGCATAAAATATGGCCCCTTTCTTGTTAAGTGAAATATATTATTTGTCCAATTGGATCTTTTACAAAATAAATTTTTTTAAAAAAAATGGCAGAATTTCAGGTCAGACCTATTAAGTTCTGCAGGTCTACCTAATGGAGAAAGGCTGACCCAAAACTGCAGCAGTCCACAAGCAAACATCAGAACAAGTACAATGACAATACAAAGAGAGGCCAGCTTCCATCTCGCAGATGATGAATTAGGACTGAAGTAAAAGAAGAGATAAAAACAGAGTCTTAGCAGAAAACAGTTCCATACAATGGCTCCCTGAAAAAGTTGTGCTTGCTTTCCTCAGTAGGCTTAGCTGAAGCTATTCCTAACTTACAGTATTTGATAGAGTGAAGCAACATTTTATTGATCACCACTGGGGTGAATATAGAATCAATTTGTAGAGTCTACAGCCAAATGCACTGTCTTAATTTGAACTTGGGGTGCACAGTACAAGAACTGGGGGGGTCGCCAAATAAAGAGAGCGTGGCCTAGTGGTTAAAGTTACAGCCTCAGCACCCTGAGGTTGTAGGCTGAAACCCCACACTGCTCTTTGTGTGACCCTGGGCAATTTCTATAAGAAGAGCCCAAAAGTTAGGCACCAAATTAGGCACCGTTCAGCGTGATTCAAGTAAAATTGGATGCTGTTTAGTGAATTGGAGCGCCCAATAAATAGGCCAGCTCTAGGCACAAATAAAAGTTAGGTGCCCATGCGAACGCTTAAGCACACTTAAGAGCGGTGATTCTGTAACAAGGCACCTAACACGAAGCCATACCCATGCCTAACATGCATAGCGCCTATTTTTTTGAAGGCCTTCTAAATTTTTTGAGGCGCCTTGTTACAGAATCGCTCTTTCTTGATAGGCGCCTAAGTTTCAATTAGGGCTGATTAAAAAGCTTAATTGAGCTTGTTAGTCAATTTAGATAGGCGCCTATCTAGTTGGGCGCCTCCAAAACAGGTGCCTAACCTTAGGCGCTGGTTACAGAATTTGGGCCTTAATCCTCCTCTGCCCCAGGTACATTAGACAGATTGTGAGTCCACCTAGACAGATAGGGAAAATGCATGAAGTACCTATATGTAAACCACTCTGAGTATGGTTGTAAAGCTCCAAAAAACAAAAGCAGTATACAAGTCCCAATTCTTTTCTTTTTAAATGAGTTATTTCCCTGTTAACCCAGGAACTATCATTGCAAGAAATGGGACCTGTGCTAAAGTAGCATGAGTGTGTATAAAATAACCTGTAGCCCACATTAATAACTTCCCTCCTAGGTAGTACATTTAGAACATATCAGAGAGCGTATTTCTTGGCTTGTAATTAAGCCTTGAAATTCATTGCCAAAGAATGTGGCAAAAGCCGTTAGTGTAGCAGGATCTCAAAAAGGTTTTGGATAAGTATTTGGAAAAAAGTCCATGTACTATTATTGAGTTGGACATGAGAACTTTCACTGCTTATTCCTTTGGGATCCTGCCAGGTGCTTATTACCCGATTTGGTCACTGTTGGAAACAGGATAATGGGCTTGAACGGCCTTTTGTCTGTCCCGGTAAAGCAACGCTGATATGTACTTATCCTAACTGGTGAGCTTACAGTACTAACAGCAAAAATGGCTAGGCACAAAACTATGTAGAACAAAATTATTACTGGAGATCAAAGTGGTTATAAGATTTTGGAAAAAAAAAAAGTCCATTTCATTGGAATTCCAGTATCTAATAAGCATAGGAGCCAACTCTTTGAAATGATTGGGGGTGCTCAACTCAGCAAGGAGGTTATGCACAATTACATCTTTTGTACAAGTAAAAACCTATGCTAACTCCTTATGATTTTCAGTCAGTAGTTCAAGGGTTGATTTTGTCAAGATTAGATTATTGTAATGCGCTCTACCAAAACCTATGCTAACTCCTTATGATTTTCAGTCAGTAGTTCAAGGGTTGATTTTGTCAAGATTAGATTATTGTAATGCGCTCTACCTTGGAATAGCTAAAACAAAGAGTAAGGCTTCGCAGCTATTGATGAATTCAGCTGCTAGACTGATTACTGGTATTCCTCGGACGGCTCAATTGTTTTGAAACAATTGCACTGGCTTCCTATACAACAAAGAGTGCAGTATAAGGTGTTGTCCATAATTCATCAGGTTTTGTATCATATGGCCCCTGTAGGTCTTCAGCGATTGATTGTTTCACGCTTTGGAAGATAATGCTGATAGATTTGAAAAGTTTCCTGTCGCTTGGTGAAATTAATTTAAGCATTCTCTGCTCCTGAGGAAGACGACGAAACGGAGCTCTGTCGAGTGGTGACAGCATTTCCTATGTGGCAGTATGTTCTTGAAATTGGATCTAGCTAAATACTCCTCTGTGCCTTACGGTTCTTGATGAAAATGTTCCACGAATGAAATGGCATTATAAACTGTTTTGAGGAAATTGTGATGAATTGTTATGAGGAAATATGAACTTTTTATAGTACTCTTTTATTTTTCTACTATTTATATATCATTCTTAGCACCATTTTCAGCTCAATCAAATGTGTGTTCTTGGATATCTATTTATATGTTTCTCCATGAGTTTTTGATGACTTGAGTATTTGGGGGGAGTTTCTCATGTATTATTTCATGTTCATATTTATTATTCCATGTTCCTCATGAATTTTTCAAATATTCTTATGCACTTTAGAGTTAACTTATGTGATATTATGCAATTTTAAGGGTATTTTGAGGGGTTTCTTTATCTTAACTTGCAACTTTCATCAATTTTATTAGCTTGACAGATTATTAGCTCCTGGCACTTTATATTTCAATCGTTATTGAGAATAGATAGGGTAGATTCTTGGGAGTCTATATAGCTTAGTTTATAATTTTTTTCTCCCCGGTGTGACGGTTTGACCTTGATTTATTCTGCACTTGAATTGCACGGTTTGCATTTATCAGGACTAAATGATGTATGAGGCAGTGCTCATTTGGACTCATGTCTGGTGCTGCTGGTCACCTATCAGTTGCTGCCTGAGCTCAAAATCCCTCGTTTATATTTTGAGAGCTCATACTGATGTCCGTTTATTTACAGTATTTGGAATAGGCTTTTATTCCTTCAAGGCCAAACACTCTCCCCGAGGATTAAAACAGTTAGCCAACTATAGACTGTATTATATATTGGACATATCAGCAACTGCAATGTCCTTAGGGTTATACCTTTTTATTGCCCCTTTTATCAAACCACAGTAGAGCTTTTTATCGTGAACCGGTGAGGTAAATGCTCCGATCATCATAGGAATTGAATGAACATTGGAGTATTAATCTCGCTGGGCCGCGGTAAAATGCTGTACCACAGTTTGATAAAAGGGACCCTATGTAACAAACCATCTAGAGACGTGGAGGGGAATAATCAAAAGGGATGTCTAAGCCCATTTGCGTCTAAGTCGCAAGTCATCCAAAGTAAAAAAACAGCCTAGGACACATTTTCGAAAAATACGTCCAAAATTTTTTTTCTTTTGAAAATCGTCTAACTATACGTCCTGCCGATCTGATCGTCCAAGTCACTAAATCGTCCATCTTTATACCACATTTTCATCCAACTTTTCATCCAAGTCCAAAATGCCTAGAACAAGCCCTGTTGGACGTGGGAGGGGTCTGCAAAGTGATGGACTGAACATCCAGACATGCTACCTAAATAGTGGTGTACCTTACAGGGCACTGCTGTGAACTTCACAAAAAGGGTGCCATGGCTTCTCCTCACTACAGCTCCCGTATAGGTCATGGTGAGCCCCCCAAACACCTCCAGAATCCCCTAGACCCACTTATCTACCACCCTAATAGCCGGTATGGCTGCAGGAGCCACTTATATGCAGATACAAAAGGGCTTTGGGGGTGTATAGGGAGTGCACATGTTTAAGTATCAATGCAGTGATTACAGGGGCTTATGGGCATGGGTCCTCCTCTCCATGGGTCCCTAACCCACCCCCAAGATGGCTTAAGCCACCTCTGTGCTGGACCACTAGGCTTTCCTCTGCCAGGCTGCCAGGTGATGATGGTCTGGAGGCTGAATTTTAAACGTGTGATTAATATTTTTATGGGGTGAGGGGGGTCGGTGATCACTGGGGTAGTGTGTAGGGGTCTGTTTTATGTGTTTGCAGTGCTTATCTGGTGACTTTAGGTGGGTTTGTGTGACTTAGACCATGTTTTAGATGGTCTAAGTCACAACGTCCAAGTTCCGTCGATCCTGAGCTGTATAACTTTCGGTTATACATGCTGTACGACTATGTCTAAGCCGGCCCACGTCCCACCCAACTCCCGCCCTCGACAATCCTCCCGAATGTTTAAATTTGATCGTTCAGCGGCACTATGAAGGCCTAGGTCGTTTAGAAATATGTCCAAAACCTGTTTTTATTATCAGCACTTGGACGTATTTGGGAAATGTTCGTCCAAGTGCCGACTTAGGCCGGTTTTTGGACATTTTTCTCTTTCGATTATGAGCCCCATAGTTATTGGGGGGATATTAATATTCAACTTGCGTGGATTTAATGATCTCCCCAGTCAAAATAATTTTAAGGCAAGCAAGTGTGCATAGCGCACAATGAAAAGTCACATAATAGATTGCAATTTAATTTATAGCTTATTACTTTGCATGATTAATCTAGACTTCAGAAGTAGGAAGTTTTAGACTGAGGTAATTCTTCAAGCATCCAGTTGTGTTCCCCTTTTGAAAGAAGAAGTTCCTTGTGTTCTTTAAGACAAAGGATTATAGAAACAGGGAACTACCGGAAATCTTCCTTCCCCTTAAGACTGAAAGAAGCTTCCCCTAAAAGGGTGAGTTGATTTAAATAATGAAAGGGACAATTACTTTTCCACTTCTACCTACTAATCAAGTAAAAAAATGTAGCAATGATAATGGTCTTTAGAAACATGATGGCAGATAAAGGCCATAAGGCCCATCCAGTCTACCCATCTACATCATCCACTATCTCCTCCTCTCCCTAAGAGATTCCATATGCCTGTCCCATGCTTTCTTGAATTCATACATAGTCTTTGTCTCCACCACCTCTACTGGAAGATTATTCCACACATCTACCACATCTACCTTTCTGTAAAAAAATATTTCCTTAGATTACTCCTGAGTCTATCATCTCTTAACCTCATTCTATGCCCTCTGACTGTAGAGTTTTCTTTCAATTGAAAGAGACTCACCTCAAATTTATTTATGCCACATATTATAGAAACATTTAAATACCTATCTCCCCTCTCCCTCCTTTCCTCCATAATATCTTTAACCTTTTCCTATCGTAATAAATTTTACGTTACGCTGGTTCCAATCGTAATTATTGTAGCAAAGTTTTGTATTATTTGCCGTTATCATTTATGGCTATGGTAAACATAATGTAAATAAGTCATAAGTCTGTAAATTCAAGTATTTTGTGTTCCTGGCTCTTTATTAGTCCATACAGACTGTTTATCCACTGTCTATGTCATTTTTGGAATTTCCCGTCATCCGGGACACACGATAGGAAAAGGTTAAGTCTGTCCCCCATATGCCTTATGATGTAGACCATTAACCATTTCAGTTGCTTTCCTCTGGACCGACTCCATCCTATTTATATCTTTTTGAAGGTGCAGTCTCCAGAATTGTACACAATATTCTAAATGATATCTTACCAAATCTTACACAGAAGCATCAATACCTCCTTTTTCCTATAGGCCATTCCTCTCCCTTTGCACTCAAGCATCCTTCTAGCTTTCGTTGTCATCTTTTAAACCAGTGTTCTTCAACCACCGGTCCATGGACCAGTGCCGGTCCACAGAAATTTCCTGCCGGTCCACAGGGCCAGCACGTGCATCAGGCCCAAAACAGTGTTCTTCAACCGCCAGTCCACGGTGCGATCGATGCTCCCTCTTCCTAACTGATTCAGTGCACAAAGCCACGGGCAGTGGCTCCTACGGGCATCCTGCGCCTGAACCGGAAGCCTTCTCTCTGACGTTGCAACGTCAGAGGAAAGGCTTCCAGATGAGGCACGGGACATGCAAGGTGCAAATAGTACTATTATGGGGGCGGGGTTTGGGGTGGAGATTGAGTAGAGATGGGCCGGGGTCTGGCCCACGACTTAGCCCAGTGTTCTTCATCCGCCAGTCCACAGAATAATTCTTTTATTTCTGCCGGTCCATAGGTGTAAAAACGTTGAAAAACGCTGTTTTAAACCTTTTGGCCACCTTAAGATCATCAGATACAATCACACCCAAGTCCCGCTCTTCTGTCGTGCACATAAGTTCTTCACCCCCTAAACTGTACCGTCGCTTCGGGCTTATGCAGCCCAAATGCATGGCCTTGCATTTCTTAGCATTAAATATTACCATTACCAAATTTCAGACCATTCCTCAAACTTCACTAGGTCCTTCTTCATGTTTTCCATACAATCAGGGGTGTCTAATCTATTGCAGATTTTGGTATCTTCCACAAAGAGGCAATTTTTACCAGTCAGCCCTTCAGCAATATTGCTTACATAAATGTTAAAAAGAACAGGCCCAAGAACTGAACTGTGAGGCACACCACTGGTAATATCCCTATCTCCACTGACCACTTCCTTCTGTTGTCTTCCACTCAACCAGTTCCTGACCAGCCTGTCACTTTGGAGTACATACCAAGAGCACTGAGTTGATTTATTAGAAGCCTGAGTGGAATACTGTCAAAGGTTTTGCTAAAATCTAAATACACCACATCTAGCACACTCCCTCTATCCAATTTCTCTGGTCACACAGTCAAAGAAATTGATCAGATTTGTCTGGCAAGGCCTGCCTTTAGTGAATCCATGTTGCCTCGGTTCTTTAATTCACTGGATTCCAGAAACTGCGCTATTTTCTGTTTTAAAAGTGTTTCCATTAATTTACTTCCCACAGAAGTCAGACATACCAGCTTTTAGTTCCCCGCTTCTTCCATACTTCCACTTTTGTCGAGAGGGACCACATCTGCCCTTCTCCAGTCCTCCGGTACCACTCCTGACTCTACAGAGGCATTAAAAAGGTCAGCCAGTGTATCTGCCATAACTTCCCTAAATTTCCTCAGTACCTTCGGACATAGGCAGCAGAACGTTGTTTGGTTTGGGGGGCCCAGGAGGCTCTGCCGTACCCCAACAGAATCCTGCGGCACAGCACATCGCCAGCTCCAGACTCCACCCCGTATCTCCTCCCAACGTTGTATTTTAAATCTTTGGGGCAGCCGCCGCGTAGCGTCAATGAGCAGGCCTGCCCCCGGAAGTAGAACGAAGGGTTCCTGGGCAGGCCTGCTCATTGACGCTGCATGGTGGCTGCCCCGAAGTTTTAAAGTACAACGCTGGGAAATGGGTGAGAGGGCGGGCACACAACCAGCAACCACCAATTTTTGAGGAAGCCATGGCCCCTGTAGCCTCCCCCGTTCTGATGCCTCTATCTTCGGATGCACACCATCCGGCCCCATCGCTTTATCCACCTTTAGTTTAGTGAGCTCCTCACGAACACAATCCTCTGAAAACCGGTCAGGGTCTGCCACAGCTCCAGCCCTATTTGATTTTGTTTTCTGCAGTCCCACTCCCAGCGCTTTAACTGTGAACACAGTAAAGAAATATTTGTTAAGCAATTCAGCCTTATCTTTATCAGCTTCTACATATTCCTCACCTTTACCTTAGAGTCTCACAATGCCACTTTTATACTTCTTCCTATCCCTAATATTCCTAAAAAAAGGTCCCCGTCCCCCATTATACTATGTTGGCTATTTTTTCTTCCTTTTGTTTCTTTGCTTTTCTGACTACTTGAACAGCTTCTCTTAATTTTTCCAGATATTTTTGCCTTTCTTCCTCTTTCTATGATCTTTTGTAGTTTATGAAAGCTAACCTCTTTTCCCTTACTTTTTCAGTTACTACTTTTGAGAACCAAAGTGGTCTTCTTTTCCACTTACTTTTACTTTCTTTCCTTACAAAATAGTTTGTTGTCCTTACAATAGCTCCTTTTCGTTTTGACCACGCTTTCCTCCTGATGTTACCATCCAGACAACAATTCCTTGACTTAATCCCCCATCTAAAAAAAAATTAATTTTTTTGAAAATCTAGAACCTTTAATTTTGAATGAGCCCTCTCTACATCTGTCTTAATATTAAACCACATCATGCGGTGATCACTGGATGCCAGATGATCACCCATTGTAACATCAGAAACACTTTCCCCGTTTGTAAGCATTAAGTCCATAGGGCCCCATCCCATGTGGGCTCCATTACCAACTGCTGGGTAACCATCTGCAAAGGAGATCGGATTGGTATTCCTATCACATGTGACGCTGCATGCAGCGTTAAAAGAGGTCGTGCCCTCTTAGTCCCACAGCTTTGATATCTAGGCACAAGTAGATAACAAGCTAAATTATTTTATTTTATGTATTTTGATTTAGTGGAAAACACTGATAGCATGTGTTTCACAGTTCCTCCTAGGTCTCTTGTTCTCCCTGATGACAGACTCGAAACTCAGCTTGAGTTGGAGGACAATAGGATATTAAACAATGGAGTAATATGATTGGGTTATGATCTATTAAATTGGTGGACAATTCTAAACAGATATATTTTAATTCACTTGGATTACGAGAGTGTGGATGAAGATCTGATTTGAAGACGCCATCTGTTTGCAGGACTCATAGCAGCCAGATAAGTGCTGGGGGAGGGGGGTTTCAATTTTACACCTTTAGAATTGATAATCAAATAAGAAAAGTGTATTGAACAACTTCAGTACTCTAACTATTATTTGAGAAAGGTATGGTTCCTTCAGCAAATCTGGGTCTTACATCTATAAGATATGATCGAGGTGGAGATCACTGAGCACATTACACTATAAATTACAAATTATCATATAAATAAAAAGTGACATTAAAGGTATTCAGGGTTGCCCAAGTCCAGTCCTCGAGATCTACTGGCAGGCCAGGTTTTCAGGATATCTACAATGAATATGCATGAGAGAGAGATTTGCATCCCAAGAAGGCAGTGCAGGCAAATCTCTCTCATGCGTATTCATTGTGGAGATCCTGAAAACCTGTCCTGCCAATAGATCTCGAGGACCGGACTTGGGCAGCCCTAGTATACGTTGTTTGTTATATCTGAATGCCAATTGTAAATATAATCCCCAAGCATTTTGAGATGGTTAACGGGTTACAATTTGCCATCGTTACAGTGCAAGATTTTTTAATACAAGATTTTTTTATCCTAACGTGATTTATGCTGAGGATCTAGTACCAATAAATATTTCTTTGTAGGCAGGGAAGTTAGTGAAGAGGTATGTTTGTATTGCTCTCCTAAAGTTCAGGGGTTCTTCAAGGGATCTGATCTGTGGGGGCAGATGGCTGGTTTTAATATTAATGACCTCATTTTAGTAATAATGAGATTGTTTGCATGCCAGAATCAGAAAATGTATACCCTGCTCTGTACAGTCTCAGGGGTTGAAAGTGTGGAGTATAGATTTCATAACTTATGGGAAGCCAATACAAGTTTACCCCAATTGAAAGAAAGTATTTCTGCGGGACTGTGGGGAGATGGGGGGGAGGGGTGAGAAGGCAGGGTTGAGGAAGGATTTGTCCTTATGCCCATATTTGCCCATGTTCATACTTTTCAAAATGGAAAAGTAACAGTGTAAATATATGCCCGTAATTTTCCTAGGGTAATTTTCAAAGAGAAAATTGCACAGTTTCATTTTATGATTTTTAAAATTAGTGAAAGCATGTGTGTGAAAATTGCCCATAGACCTGATGCCTAGCTGGGCTGCTACAGGTATTCAGATGTATTGTTAAAGAGCATATTTCCAGCTGAGTGGAAGGAGACAGTAATCTATCCATGGATGAAAAATCCAAAACTTGATTGTAAATTAGTCTCTAATTATAGGCTTATATCTAACATGCAATTCATCTCTAAAGTAGCTGAAAAAATAATATCTTTCAAATTGATCACTTTTATGGCTAGAATTCATGCTTTACATCCCAAACAGATTGGATTCTATGGACATATGAACAATTAAGTAGAGGAGAACTGAACCTAAGAATGAAAACATGTAGTTGCAACCCAGGACAGCACAACAAGCATAGAAAAATGATAGAATAGAAATCTGGAGGTTCTTTTTTTTTTTTTTTAACTTTATTTAGTTTTTAATGACAACAAAAAGTGCAATACAATTTATATACAAATAATGATAATCAATCAAACAGTATCTATATAAAAGATAAAAAATCCCTTCCCTATCCATCATTACCATCTGGAGGTTCTGTTAAAAAGAGCTGGAAATAGTTACCATCACATGGCTGTTGGAAAATTTTTCAACTGAAAGTCACAAAAGGTGATAAGTCTCATTCATTGGAAACTTTCGAAACATTACATCACTGTACTGAAAAAACCCCCGTTATGATCATGACCCTAAAAGAACTGTAGAGAATGTAGTAATGATGATAACCTGGAACATTCCCATCCCATCCAATAAAAAGTTGGATGCAAGGAAGCCAGACATAGGGCTCCTTTTATTAACCTTCAATAGCGGTTTTAGCTTGCGCTTAGCGTGCGCAGAATTGCCGCATGCACTAAACGCTAACACCAGCATTGAGCTGGCATTAGTTCTAGCCGCGTAGTGTGGGTTTAGCACGCGCTAAAAACACTTTTGCAACTTAGTAAAAGGAGCCCGCCCATAGTGATAAAAGAGAAAAGCACCAGAATGACCTTGAATTAAAGAAGTTTTCTTTCTGGGTTTTTTGTACAGTATTGGTTTCCAGTGGTGGTCTTAGGGTATTTGACACCCGAAACCGATCATTTTTTACCCCCCCCCCCATATAAAAATATTTTTTAGTAATTTTATTTATTTTTATGTCCCATCCACCTCAGCGAGCTCAGAAGTTACAGTTTAACATTCACAGTGTTAGAATATAACATTACATAGGGTTACAATCTCTCCAACCCCACGCTGGCGCTGTGGTATAAACAAAATAAACAAAAAAGACTTTTCCTCTCTTTTAGGTCCTAGCACACACCAACTCTGGCAGGATACACATTTTAAATCTGACATATTGTAATCACAAAATAGAAAATCAAATTATTTTTTTCTACCTTTTGTTGTCTGGCCATTTATATTATTCAAATCATGTTCGTCCCAGGTTCTGGTTTCTGTTTGTCTTCTATTAACTCATTCGCCAGGGTCTCCTGACCAATTTGACATTTTCTTCTTTCTCTGTGTTCACCATCGATCTTCCACCTCTGTACATTCCCTTCCACTGCTATATCCAACATTTATGTTTATTTCCCACTGTCTACCATTTCTCTCTCTCTCTCTTTCTCGCTCCCTGCCTTGTGTCCTGGGTCAAACCTCTATATTCCCCTCAATGCAACAGCTCTCCCTTCCTCCCCTCCATTATCATGTGCAATATTTCTTTCTCTCTCCCTATGCATCATCTCTCCCTGCCCTTCACCTTATGTCCAACATTTCTCCTTCTCTCTTCTCCATGTATGTCTCCCTCCCCTCCGTCATATGCAGGATTTCTTCCTCTCACCCCTTTCTACCTCTTTGTTGCATCTCTCCCTTCCTCTTCTCCTACCCATGTTTAACAATTCTTACTCTCCCCACCCCCCATGTGTAGCAGCTTTATATCGCTCCCTCCTATCCCCCTGTGTAACAGCTTTTCATCTCTCCCTCCCATCCCCCCTATGCAACACTGCTGCATCATCAGTGACTTCATCAGTAACGGACAGAGGGAAGGCCCTAGCGAGCCATAAGAAGCCTGTTCAGAGTGTTCGCTCATTGTCAGTAGCCTTAACTTGTTGCTCTAGCAGCGTCGGGCCTTCCACAAAGACAAGACCCAACAGAGAGGAAGGCCTGATGCCAGCAGAGCAGTGAAGTTCCTGGATCATGATGCCAACCTCAGGAGCATTATCTTATGGTCTGCACCCAGGGTGGTCTGCCCCCCAATCACCCCTTGGAACACCACTGTTAGTTTCTATTGATTATAGAAGTGTCAATCCCAAGCAATTACTCTGTGAATTGTTTGGAGAGAAAAAAGATCCTCAAGTACCAAGAATTGCAGACCCAAACCATTTCCCATAGTTTTGGGTGCCACAAACTTGATTGAAAAGAATTTCCAAGCACACCTAAATAGGCTGCTAATATGTTTATTTATTTATTTGGATTTATTAACTTAGGATTGCCAGATTTTCTAATTGAAAAAAGAGGATGCCTGGTCCCGCCCCATTCTTCCCACAGCCCTGCCTCGTTCCGCCTCCAGCACCGCCCCATTCTGCCTCACCTCGCCTCCACACAAAACTCCCTAAGTTCAGGACTGCATCTGAGCATGCGCAGACATCGGCATGATGATGTCACGCACATGCATGCATGCATATGACATCATTGCATCGATGGCCAAGCATGCGCAGGTGCCCTCCTTACATGGCCCTGAGTTCGGGAACTTCCACATCCTGGAAAAACTGCCGGATTTTGGAAATCCCTCCGGACACCCAGATGGTCCTCTAAAAAGATGACATGTCAGGGTTTTCCCAGACATCTGGTAGCCCTATATTAATTACATTAATGAAGAGATTCACCCAAAGCGGTGTATATGTAACATCATATGAGCTTCCAAGGAAAGCTGTCTTTGGCACATTGCAAGTACTACAGTGAGTATTTTCTGGGAAATTCTATAAAGTCCTTCTAAAGATAGGCACCTACATTGACACACCTAGCTGATGTTGGCACCTAACTTGATTAATAGGTTTATTCAACATTGATAATTTGCACTTAACACCTTATAATTGACATTAACTGGAATTAATTGATAGGCACCTGAATTGATAGGCATAGAAACCTAGGAACATGATGACAGATAAAGAGCTAGTGAACCATAAAGATGAGGACTTAAGGGGGCTATGGTGAGATGTAGATATGGTACCCTTTATGTAAAGTTCACAGCTGTGCCCTCTAAGGTGTTCCCAGCTCTGTTGGCATGACTATGTGGCCAATCCATTATAATGCTGGCCCCTCCCACATCCAAATGGTCTGGGTTTGGATAAGAACATAAGAATTGCCGCTGCTGGGTCATTCCAGTGGCCCATCGTGCCTAGCAGTCCACTCCCATGGCAGCCCCTAGGTCAAAGACCAGTGCCCTAACTGAGACCAGCCCTACCTGCGTATGTTCCGGTTCAACAGGAACTTGTCTAACTTTGTCTTGAATCCCTGGAGGGTGTTTTTCCCTATAACAGCCTCCAGAAGAGCGTTCCAGTTTTCCACCACTCTCTGAGTGAAGAAGAACTTCCTTATGTTTGTACGGAATCTATCCCCTTTTAACTTTAGAGAGTTCCCTCTCATTCTCCCTACCTTGGAGAGGGTGAACAATCTGTCTCTATCTACTAAGTCTATTCCCTTCATTATCTTGAATGTTTCGATCATGTCCCCTCTCAGTCTCCTCTTTTCAAGGGAGAAGAGGCCCAGTTTCTCCAATCTCTTACTGTACGGCAACTCCTCCAGCCCCTTAACCATTTTAGTCACTCTTCTCTGGACCCTTTCAAGTAGTACCGTGTCCTTTTTTATGTATGGCGACCAGTGCTGGACGCAGTTCTCCAGGTAAGGGCGCACCATGGCCCAGTAAAGTGGCATGATAACCTTCTCCGATCTGTTTATGATCCCCTTCTTTATCATTCCTAGCATTCTGTTTGCCCTTTTCGCCAACTTGGACATTTCTGTGGTCCTTAAGTTGGACATCCGGTCAGCCAAGATGTCCAAGAAGGTGATAAAAAAAAAAAATGGGGGGAATATCTATTCAGTTACACCTTTCAAAAATGGATGTTTCTGTGCCTCTAAATTTGGACGTTTTGTGGGAAATGTCCACATTGGACTTACACGTCATTTTCAAAAATGGCCATCTATACATCTAACTTTATCCACTTATGTCCAGGGCTAGCATAAAAGCAGCCTCTAAATCAGTGTATCGCAAACTGTATACCACGGCATACCAGTGTGCCTCCTGACATTTCAGGTGTGCTGCAACACATTGGCAAGGAGGAGAGCCGACCACGCTGGTTAACTGCCTACAGGACTTGCCTCTCACAGCAAGAGGCATGTCCTGAAAGAAGTCAGCCAGCGCTCCTTCTCTCCCTGCACCAACCGGATCCCTCCACCGAAGCAGGTCGCGGCCAGATGGGCCTCCATGCATGAGTGGACATTGACGCGATGATGTCATCGGGTCGACATCAATGCATTTCCAGATGCCTTCTGGCTGGGGCACTGGATTTTCCGCCGGCTGCAAAGTTTGTGAGACACTGCTCTAAAGCTTTCTTATATTTCCACAACAATCCCAATTCCACCACATAGTCATAGAACAGAATTGCCTTTTAAAAAAGTATATGTTTGTGAGAAAGGGAAGAGAGCGAGAATGTAGGATAAGTAGCAAAAATAAAGATGGGAAGAGGGAGGGATAGGCAGAGGAAAATCTCATGATGAGAGGAGAAAGAGAAGGGAGCAAAATTTGAGGAAAAAGGGACGAGTCGAAAGGGAGAGAAAGCATAGGGTGGAGGAGAGTGAGCGTGATAAAAAATGAGAAGAAAGCAAGAATGGGAATAGAGAGGTAAATAAGTGGAGGAAGCAAGAGTAGAAAAGGAGAGAGTATGATAGGGAAGGGAGGTGGGAAGATTAAAAGGATAAGAAGAAATGATGAAAGGAGTAGACCTGGGAAAATATGGAGACATGAAGGAAGAGGAGAAAGATGTGAAAAAAGCAAGAGAAGACAGCAGTATGAAAATAACCAGAGAACTGAAATAGAAAAAAAAAAAAAAAAGACTGAGGAAAGACACAGAAAATATCAACTGAAATAGAGTAAAGGACAGGGAATTAAATAAAAGAGATTTTCAACCAGAAACACCAAGATTGAAACTATTTTATTAGCCAATAAAGAATATTAATTAAGTAGAACATAGTTCCCTGGGGGGAGGAAGAGAGACGGGCTCTTTAGCCTTGTCCTCTTTTCTTCCCCAGACCCTACATCCCTTCTCTGCTTCCCCTTCTCTCCCCAAACTGAGTCACCAGCCACCCCTGTTCAAAATTCATGTATTTAGTTATAATCTGAAATGTATAAGAACTACAGTAGGCTCAGAAATAATTTCTTTCTTTCTTTCTTTTTTTACTTATGGCAATAAATTAAAGGCAATTAGTCTTTGAACTGATAGTGCATTAGTCTAATAGATTCTTTTCTCACTGAACAGCTGTTATGGGGCATTAACTGGACTCTATAGACTACCATTTAGCAGATTTTGCGCATACGACTGACAGAAAATGCATTAGGTCATTCAGACATAAATTAGGACATTAATAATTTGTGCATTTAACTAAATTGTGGATTCGTCCAAATTACATGTGAGTAGAATTTACTGAACATAAGAACCATATAAAAATGCCTTTTCTTTAAAATAACCTTTAATATCTAAGTATTCTTTTCCTACAATAAGAATTCATATCATTAGCCTTACTAATGCTAACTCATGAAATGGTGTAGGCTATATGATTAAGACCAGGGATAGGCAATTCCACCCCAAAAAAATCACAAACAGGATTAGCTCTAGTTTTCAGGATAGCTGACAATGAATATTTTTCAGCTATGTTTCCACATATGTGTTCTAAGAATCCAATTGTCTCAAAGTTGTATAGATCTAAGAGCCAAAATTGGTTTTATATGAGCTTTTACAGCCCTTTCCTATGGAGACACATTAAATGTGATATATATATATATATATATTTTTTTTTTTAAGTTCAATAAGTTTTATTTGTTTTCAAACAGGGTAGTTTTCAAACAGTGTAGTAGCAACGAATAAGAAGTGAATAGTAAAGTGCCAAAGGCATCACTCCCAAGTGCAGTTCTGTTCAATAGCTTTCTGAGCAAAATCCACAGAGAGGTTAATAGAAAAACTCAGGGTGTTTGCTGAATTTTCAGTTGATCTGTCAAACCGGATCATATTTGACAGAAGCAGGGCCGGCGTTAGGGGGATAGCAAACAGGACATTTATCCCTGGGCCCCCATGCCACAAGGGGCCCAAGTCTGCCTCAAACTGAAAGAGGCATAGCTTTCAGAGCGGGGGAGGGAGATTACATAAGAACATAAGAATAGCCTTACTGGGTCAGACTAATGGTCCAGCAAGCCCATTAGCCTGTTCTCACGGTGGCCAATCCAGGTCACTAGAACCTGGCCAAACCCCAAGGTGTAGCAATATTCCATACTACCAATACAGGGCAAGCAGGACCTAGGTTCTGCCCTGGGCCCCTAAATGTCTAACACATGCTCCAGACACTGGTGGTGCAATAGGGAGTTCTCTTATTGGACTGGCACATTTAGGCCTTTTAAAAGTGCTTGTGACAAATTGCAGTTGGTCCTCCTCTCTATGGTTCACTAGCCTCCCCCACTCCCAGGCTACTTTAGACACCTGTATGCAGCTCTACAAGGCTTTCCTATAACCGGTGCTGATGTTCCGGAGACAGGTATATGGATTTGTATTCTGATCATTGTAGGGGTGTGAAGGGGTCAGTGATCACTGGATAAGTGTGCAGGGGTCTTTACATTGTTTCTGCAGTGGTTATCTGGTCACTTTGGACAACTTTTTGGCACTTATACCTGCTTTTACATCGTCTAACTCATAACATATGTTTTGTCCAGGAAGTCTTGTAAAACATTCAATTATCCCTGTAGTCTAGGTCGGCCCACATCTCGCCCAAATACCAACCTAACCACTCCTCCAGTTACACCCCTTTCAGCTCTAGGTGCACAGCAGCATTCAGAGGCCTAAAAAGTCCTTGGATGCGTCCAGAGAGTCGATTTGATTATCTGCACTTGGACGACCTGTCTTTTAGATTTTCATCTGGGCACTCAGGTGTCATTGTAGAATGCTAGTGAAACCTAGTATTGGTGAACCTAACACTTACATGCCTACAGTTACACCAGCTGCAGAACTGCAGCGTCAATGAGCAGGCTACTTTAATGCACCTAATTTACAGTATTCTAATAGTATACTAATATCACCTATTCAGGTCTCCCAGAAAAGCCCTAGAAAAGCTTCAGACAGTTCAAAACAAGACAATATCTATTCTCTCCTGTGCTAACCTTCACGACCTTATCACCTCCTTACTGAAATATTTAAATATTTAAGCAATATTTACTGTATTTTTCGCTCCATAAGACGCACCTGACCATAAGACGCACCCACCTCTAGAGGAGGAAAAACCAAGAAAAAAAATTCTGAACCAAATGGTGTGCCTATACCCTGTCCCCCCTTTGTGGTCTAGTGGTAGGCCGGGACAGATACAGGGCACATCTAGTGGTAGGCACATCTAATGGTAGGCATCCCCAAGCCAGCCTGCCCCCAGCCAGCCTGCCCGCCAGCCCCAAGCCAGCCAGCCTGCCAGCCAGCCAGCAGCCCCAGGCCAGCCCCAAGCCAGCCAGTCATCCCCAAACTGGCCAGCCCCAGGCTAGCCAGCCCCAAATCAGATAGACAGCCAGCCAGCCCCAAACCAGACAGCCCTAAGCCAGCCAGCCAGCTCCAGGCCAATCAGCCAGCCTTCCCAAACCAGCCAGTCAGCCCCAGGCCAGCCAGCCCCAAGCCAGACAGCCAGCTGCAGGCCAACCAGCCAGCCAGCTCCAAACTAGCCAGCCCCAAGCCAGCCAGCTCCAGGTCAGTCAGCCAGCCAGCCCACCCCAAGCCAGCCAGCCCTAGGCCAGCCAGCCCCAAGCCAGCCAGCCAGCTCCAGGCAACCAGCCAGCCAGCCAGCCCCAAACTAGCCAGCCAGCCAGCTGTACCTTTTTAAATCATGCCCACCTATCCCCTGCTCGTGGGCCTAGCAGCTCCAGCCAGCTTCCCTCCCTCCCTTCCTGCCGCGGCACCTATTTTGCAGATGATGCTCACATCCTTCGCTTTTCTTGGTCAGTGGTGAAACAGATCAGCAGCGTGGACGTCAGGAGCAAGCTTTATGCTCTCCCACTCGGCCCCACACTGTTTTCCGATTGGCTGCCGTAAGTTCTCACGAGTCCTGTGAGAACCTACAGCAGCCATTCAGAAATCAGTGCAGGGCCGAGCAGGAGAGCATAAAGCTTGCTCCTGACATCCACGCTGCTGATCTGTTTCGCCGCTTGTCGAGAACAAAGACAAGGGAAGGATACACGCTGGATCACCAAGTTAAAAAGGGGGAACGGCAACGGCGACAATGGACGGATGGGTTTAAAAATAAGAGGTAGTGCAGCAGCGGCAGCAGCGGCGGGTAGGTTTAAAAAGGTGGTGCAGCAGTGGGCAGATTTTTAGAATGGTACAGGGGGGTAACAAAATTTGTACCTTCGCTTCATAAGATGCACCAAGATTTCCACCCACTTTTGGGTGGAAAAAAAGTGCATCTTATGGAGCGAAAAATACGGTAAATATTTAAACAACAAATCGCTCACAAAGTTCTTACAGTAACCTCCTATCTTGCCAATTTGATAACTCCTTCCAGGCCCCCCCACATTCTCCACTCTGCCTTGGACTATCATCTTTCAGTCTGTATTTATATTGTGCTAGGTTAGAATCGACCCACCATTCACCTTTCTTTTGTCTTGCCCCTTCCCTGTAGCACTCCCTTCAGACATCAGGGCCGAGGAATCTTATCCCCGCTTTAGACGTCTTCTAAAAATTCATTTATTTTCATTGGCCTTTGCTGGGGTGCTTGAGGTCCGGAATATTGAACTCTGTTAGTTACTCAACTAATTGCTTTAGTTTTGTTACTTACCAGTGAATTAATTTTTTCTCTCTTTTCCTCCTCCTTTGTCTACAGTCCTTTATAGCCGCACCTCGAATACTATGTGCAATTCTGGTCGCTGTATCTCAAAAATGATATAGCAAAATTAGAAAAGGTACAGAGAAGGGCAATGATCTATATATATAAAATCGGAGGTATGTGTGTGTGTATGTGTGTATGTGCCGCGATCACGCAAAAACGGCTTGACCGATTTGAACGAATCTTTGTATGCAGATCCCTCACTACATGGGCTGATATGTTCTGGGGGTCTCGCGGCCCACCTGCACACGTGGGCGAAGCTACAAACATAAAATCAGATTTCACCCATTCACGTCAATGGAAAAAATGTAAAAAGCTGCCATTCTCAGTAATTCAAAAACGGCTTGACCAATTTGAACGAAACTTGGTATGCAGATCCCTCACTACCTGGGGTGATATGTTCTGGGGGTCTCGCGGCCCACCTGCACACGTGGGCGGAGCTACAAACAGAAAATCAGATTTCACCCATTCATGTCAATGGAAAAAAATGTAAAAAGCTGCCATTCTCACAGTAATTCCAACTACCTGGGGTGATATGTTCTGGGGGTCTCGCGGCCCACCTGCACACGTGGGCGGAGCTACAAACAGAAAATCAGATTTCACCCATTCATGTCAATGGAAAAAATGTAAAAAGCTGCCATTCTCACAGTAATTCAAAACCGGCTTGACCGATTTGAACGAAACTTGGTATGCAGATCCCTCACTACCTGGGGTGATATGTTCTGGGGGTCTCGCGGCCCACCTGCACACGTGGGCGGAGCTACAAACATAAAATCAGATTTCACCCATTCATGTCAATGGAAAAAATGTAAAAAGCTGCCATTCTCACAGTAATTCAAAAACGGCTTGACCGATTTGAACGAAACTTGGTATGCAGATCCCTCACTACCTGGGGTGATATGTTCTGGGGGTCTCGCGGCCCACCTGCACACATGGGCGGAGCTACAAACATAAAATCAGATTTCACCCATTCATGTCAATGGAAAAAATGTAAAAAGCTGCCATTCTCACAGTAATTCAAAAACGGCTTGACCGATTTGAACGAAACTTGGTATGCAGATCCCTCACTACCTGGGGTGATATGTTCTGGGGGGTCTCGCGGCCCACCTGCACACGTGGGCGGAGCTACAAACAGAAAATCAGATTTCACCCATTCATGTCAATGGAAAAAAATGTAAAAAGCTGCCATTCTCACAGTAATTCCAACTACCTGGGGTGATATGTTCTGGGGGTCTCGCGGCCCACCTGCACACATGGGCGGAGCTACAAACAGAACATCTGATTTCACCCATTCATGTCAATGGAAAAAATGTAAAAAGCTGCCATTCTCACAGTAATTCAAAAACGGCTTGACCGATTTGAACGAAACTTGGTATGCAGATCCCTCACTACCTGGGGTGATATGTTCTGGGGGTCTCGCGGCCCACCTGCACACATGGGCGGAGCTACAAACATAAAATCAGATTTCACCCATTCATGTCAATGGAAAAAATGTAAAAAGCTGCCATTCTCAGTAATTCAAAAACGGCTTGACCAATTTGAACGAAACTTGGTATGCAGATCCCTCACTACCTGGGTTGATATGTTCTGGGGGGTCTCGCGGCCCACCTGCACATGTGGGCGGAGCTACAAACAGAAAATCAGATTTCACCCATTCATGTCAATGGAAAAAAATGTAAAAAGCTGCCATTCTCACAGTAATTCCAACTACCTGGGGTGATATGTTCTGGGGGTCTCGCGGCCCACCTGCACACGTGGGCGGAGCTACAAACAGAAAATCAGATTTCACCCATTCATGTCAATGGAAAAAATGTAAAAAGCTGCCATTCTCAGTAATTCAAAAACGGCTTGACCAATTTGAACGAAACTTGGTATGCAGATCCCTCACTACCTGGGGTGATATGTTCTGGGGGGTCTCGCGGCCCACCTGCACACGTGGGCGGAGCTACAAACAGAAAATCAGATTTCACCCATTCATGTCAATGGAAAAAAATGTAAAAAGCTGCCATTCTCACAGTAATTCCAACTACCTGGGGTGATATGTTCTGGGGATCTCGCGGCCCACCTGCACACGTGGGCGGAGCTACAAACAGAAAATCAGATTTCACCCATTCATGTCAATGGAAAAAATGTAAAAAGCTGCCATTCTCACAGTAATTCAAAACCGGCTTGACCGATTTGAACGAAACTTGGTATGCAGATCCCTCACTACCTGGGGTGATATGTTCTGGGGGTCTCGCGGCCCACCTGCACACATGGGCGGAGCTACAAACATAAAATCAGATTTCACCCATTCATGTCAATGGAAAAAATGTAAAAAGCTGCCATTCTCACAGTAATTCAAAAACGGCTTGACCAATTTGAACGAAACTTGGTATGCAGATCCCTCACTACCTGGGGTGATATGTTCTGGGGGGTCTCGCAGCCCACCTGCACACGTGGGCGGAGCTACAAACAGAAAATCAGATTTCACCCATTCATGTCAATGGAAAAAATGTAAAAAGCTGCCATTCTCACAGTAATTCCAACTACCTGGGGTGATATGTTCTGGGGGTCTCGCGGCCCATCTGCACACGTGGGCGGAGCTACAAACAGAACATCTGATTTCACCCATTCATGTCAATGGAAAAAATGTAAAAAGCTGCCATTCTCACAGTAATTCAAAAACGGCTTGACCGATTTGAACGAATCTTTGTATGCAGATCCCTCACTACATGGGCTGATATGTTCTGGGGGTCTCGCGGCCCACCTGCACACGTGGGCGAAGCTACAAACATAAAATCAGATTTCACCCATTCATGTCAATGGAAAAAATGTAAAAAGCTGCCATTCTCACAGTAATTCAAAAACGGCTTGACCGATTTGAACGAAACTTGGTATGCAGATCCCTCACTACCTTGTGTGATATGTTCTGGGGGTCTCTCGGCCCACAACTCTATGTTGCTTGCTCAAGGGTGGGTTCACCCAACAATTTATATGTTCTTGCTCCTGGAGGTGAAACTAAAAATGTTGTTTATAATCACGTTTTGCGTTAGTTGTATTGTATTCATTTTGTCAAATATTTCACATTATAATTTGAATATTGTACTTTTTATTAAGCTGTAAAACAATAATTTCATTCACCACTATAAAGTATCTTTATTTGAATCTATTTACAGTGTTATTGCTATAATTAAATACCCGTGCAACGCCGGGGCATCAGCTAGTAAATGATAAAAGGAACGACTTCCCAATGAGGAAAGGCTAAAGTGGTTAAGGCTCTTCAGCCTGAAGAAGAGGCGGCTCAGGGAAGAGAGAGGTCTATAAAATACTGAATGGAGTGGAAGGATTAGATGGGAATCGCTTGTTTACTGTTTCCAAAACTAGGACTAGTGGGCATGCGATGAAACTGCTAAGTAGTAGATTTAAAACAAACCAGAGGCAATATTTCTTCACTCAACATGTAATTAAACTCTGGAATTTGTAGCTGGAGAATGTAGTGTAAGCAGTTAGCTTAGCAGCCGGAGAACATAGTGAAAGCAGTTAGCTTAGCAGGATTTTAAAAAGGTTTGGACAATTTCTAAAAACAAAAGTCAATAAGCCATTATTAAGATGGACTTGGGGAAATCCACTGTCTATTCCTAGGATAAGCAGCATAAAATCTGTTTTTCTCCTTGAGATCTTGCCAGGTACTTGTGAGCTTGGTTGGCCACAATTGGAAACAGGATACTCAGTTTGATGGTCCTTTGATCTGCTATGTTCAATAAAATTGAAGAGTACCAAAAACACCAATGGTGGCCTATCCCAGAGCTGCAGATTTGCCACCACTATGATGGAGACTGAAGGCCAATGAGTGAAGTTTTTATCATGGGCCCCAGTAGGGGCCATGTATAAAATCAGTTCTGGTAGATACACATTCTAATCAACAAATAGAAAATAAAATTATTTTTTCTATTTTTGTTGTCTGGCCTTTAATTTCTATAATCATACGAACATAAGAATTGCCATACTGGGACAGACCGAAGGTCCATCAAGCCCAGTATCCTGTTTCCAACAGTGGCTAACCTAGGTCCTAAGTACCTGTCAGAAACCCAAACAGTAGCAACATTCCAGAGCTCAGATTGTGATGCCATAAAGCCTCATTTCACCAAAGCCTAAGAGCCAGCCTCATCAGTGATGTCACAATGGCTTGATTAGCCTATACTTGGCTCTCATAAGAACATAAGAATTGCCATACTGAGACAGACTGAAGGTCCATCAAGCCCAGTATCCTGTTTCCAACAGTGGCCAACCCAGGTCCCAAGTACCTAGCATAAGAATAGCCTTACTGAGTCAGACCAATGGTCCATTTAGCCCAGTATCCTGTCTTTACGGAGGCCAATCCAAATCACATGTACCTGGCAAAAACCCAAATAGTAGCAGCATTCAATGCTACTGTCCCATGTCTGTCTCAACAGCAGATTATGGATTTTTCCTCCAGAAATTTATCCAACCCTTTTTTTAAACCAGCTACATTAACTGCTCTTACCACATACTCTGGCAACACGTTCCAGAGCTTAAGGGGCTCATAATGTAAACTTAAACATGTCTAAAAGCCTGCCCAAGTCAGCACTTGGACAACCTAAAAGACAGGTCATCCAAGTGTTGATAATCAAACCTATTTTCTGGACGTATCCAAGGACTTTTAAACCTTGCTAAACAAACTGACTTCATCACATTCTCCAGCAATGAATTCCAGATTTTAATTACACGTTGTGTGAAGAAATATTTTTCCTGTTTTGTTTTCATATTTACTACTTAGTAGTTTCATCATATGCCCCCTAGTCCTAGTATTTTTGGAAACAGTAAACAAGCGATTCACATTTACTCTTTCTACTCCACTCAGTATTTTATATACCTCTTTCATATCACCCCTGAGCCGTCTCTTCTCCAAACTGAAGAGCCCTAGCCACTTTAGCCTTTTTTTCATAGGGAAGTCATCCCATCCCTTTTGTCATTTTTGCCACCCTTCTCTGTACTTTTTCTAATTCTGCTATATCTATTTTGAGATACGGCAATCAGAACTGCACACAGTATTTGAGGCGGCTGTACCATAGAGTGATACAGGGGCATTATAACATTTTCATCTTTGTTTTCCATTCCTTTCCTGATAATTCTTAACATTTGCTTTCTTAGCCGCCGCTGCACTTTGATCTGAGGGTTTCAATGTATCCTCAACGATGACACCTAGATCATTTTCCTGGGCAGTGACTCCTAACAAAGAACCCAGCATCACATAGCTATAGTGTGGGTTTCTCTTTCCCAGATGCATCACTTTGCACGTTATCTGCCATGTTGATATCCAGTTTTCCAGTCTTACAAGGTCCTTTTGCAATTTTTCTGAATCCTTTTTCAATTTAACAACTTTGAATAATTTCATATCATCAGCAAATTTAGGCCCCCTTTTATGAAGACGGGTTAGGCTTTTTTTATTGCCACCACTGTGGTATTAGCTCCGACGTTCATAGGAATTCTATGAGCATCAGACCTTTTTCCGCTGCTCTGGCAAAAAAAAGCGCCTAACACGGCTTCATAAAAGGTAGGGTTAATTATCTCACTAGTTATTCCCATCTCTAGATAATTAATAAATATGTTAAAGCAGTGGTCCCAGCACAGACTCCTATTTACCCTTCTCCATTCAGAATATTGACCATTTAAACCTATTCTCTGTTTTCTGTCTTCCAACCAGTAATTAATCCATAATAAGACACTACCTCCTATCTCATGGCTTTCTAATTTCCTCACCTTCCAGCATCACCTTCCAGTCTTCCAGTACTATGCTGTATTTTAAAAAAAAAAATTACACAGAATAGCTCTGCAAGTTCATTTTCCAATTCTATCAACAGTCTGGGTAGTATACCATCTAATACAGGTGATTTGTCAAATTCACTCTTTATATCTTCCAGTGTTACAGAGATTTGTTGAGTTTCTCTGATTCATCAGAATTGAATACAATTTCTGGCACCGGTAACTCTCCCACATCTTCTTCAGTGAAGACCGAATCAAAGAATTCATTTATTCTCTGTGTTTTGGCCTTGTCTTCCCTGAGAGCACCTTTTATCCTTCGGTTGTCTAGCGGTCCAATTTATTCTCTTCCCAGCTTTGCTTTTAATATACTTAAAAAAGCAAGTTAAACAATGTAGTCTTAACTGTGTGTTTTTGTATCCATTACAGTCTTCTTTTCAAGGTCTCTCTTTGCCTTCCTTATTTGTGCCTTGCATTAAACTTGCCTTTCCTTGCGCTGTTTACAATTATTTTCAGTCAGATCTTTCTTCCACTTTCTGAAGGATTCTCTTTTAGCTCTAGTAGCTTCTTTCACCTCATATGTTAGCCATACCGGCTGCCATTTGGTCTTCCTCACTCCTTTTTTAATACATGGAATATATCTAGTCTGGGCTTCTAGGATTGTATTTTGAATAACATCCACTCCTGATGTCAATTTTTAACATTAGCAGCTGCACCTCTAAGTTTCTTTTTAATCATGTTATGATAGTCATAGAAACATGATGGCGGATAAAGGCAAAATAGCCCATCTAATCTAATCTTCCATTTGTGAGTCACACAAACCTATACAAGCTCAAGTCTGCCCATCCGCTGTAACAATTATCTCTTTCTCTTTCCAAGAGATCCCACGTGCCTATCCCAGGCCCTTTTGAATTCAGGTACAGTCTCTGTCTCCACCACCTCTACTGGGAGACTGTTTCATGCATCTATCACCCTTTTTGTAAAAAAGTATTTCCTTAGAATACTCTGGACCCTATCACCTGTTAACTTCCTCCTGTGCTTTCTTATTCCAGAGTTTCCTTTCAAATGAAAGAGACTCAACTCATTCACATTTACATTACATAGGTATTTAAACGTCTCTATCATATCTCCCCTCTCCCACCTTTCCTTCTAAGTATACAGACTAAGATCTTTAAGTCTGTCCCCAAACGCCTTATGACGAAGACCACACCCCATTTTAGTAGCTTTCCTCTGGACTGACTGCATCCTTATCATATCTTGTTGAAGGTGCGGCCTCCAGAATTGTACACAATATTCTAAATGAGGTCTCAGAGTCTTATATAGTTGAATCAATAGTTCCTTTTTCCTACAGACCATACCTCTCCCAATTCAACCTAGCATCCTTCTTGCTTTTGTCGTCACCTTTTCAATCTATTTGGCCCTTTTAAAAGTTAAATGCTGTTATATTGGATTTTCTGTGTGAACTTATTCCAGCGATTATATCAAATCTGATTACGTTATGATCAATGTTATCAAGCAGCCCCAGCACCATTACCTCCCGCACCAATCATGCGCTCCACTAAGAACTAGGTCTAGTCCTCTCTCATTGCTCAACCCTCAGCTTCTTCTTAAGTTCACAGGCTACGCAAATAAAATCCCCAAACAACCTGCCTATCTCTGTCTTAAAGAAATACCCTTTTTATATCAACAGAATTTGTTATTTTTCGGAGCGGTGGTGTTACGTGTCTGCAGCTTCTTTCGGTATTGTTCAGATCTTTAATTTTCACCCCACCCCTACTAATAAAACAGCATACTTGTCAAATTCTAGAATGACAATGAAAAAAAAAAGGTCTTTTGTTTTGAACAGGTTTCCTCAGTCCTCGTTGCTCTCATATTTATTATATCAACTCAAGCCTTAATGATACAATGGCTAAAAACAGAGCATGGCTGTGTGCAAATTAAAAATGTAATAGATATCCCTCTTAATGTAATAGAACTGGCATGAGGTATTGGAAACAAAGAGGAAAGTAGTCACTGAAGCATTGTGTTTGCATGATATTTAAATAGAAGTGGTGGAGGTATATAAGTACCTATGAGTACACCTGAAAGAGATGGTGCCTTGTAATCATTGTTTCATCAATTGACAGTTGTTTATACAACAGTTCCACATTCTTTGCTGATTGGAATAATAAACATGCTTAATACCAGCTGGATAAGAGAAGAATAATTGAAATGTAGTTTAAGGCTTTGATTTATAGGTATAGTGGTATTTTTTTAAAAAAAAATAAATGTTAGACATGTCTTTCAGCTCCAAGGTAGCATTTTTGGAGCATGCTTGATATAAGAGAAGAAGACAGGCAGAAGAGCCACTCGCCTTGAGATACAAGAAACGGCAAGGGGGATATATTTTCAACCAAAATTAAGTCTTTATTCGAAGCAAAAAGATCCCAACAAGGATCCTAGTTTCGGAATTTAGAAGACGCTTTGCAGAAAACAACGCAAAGTCAAGAAAAGCTTTGACATCGGGGAAACCTGTTTGCAAGCAGGCTGTTCTGAATGCTACGAAAGCTGAAGAAGGCGTCTTCTAAATGCCGAAACTGGGATCCTTGTTGAAAAGACATCCCCCTTGCCTTTTCTTGTTGTTCTGATATAAGAGAAGCACAGATTATTGCATGCTCTAGGCCAGAGTTTTCCAGACCTGTATGACCCAAGAGTCTATCTGGTTTTCATGATATCCAGAATGCATCAAATAAATGGTACAAATGTGAGGGTGGTTTGAAAAGTTTGGTAAAAAAAAAAATTGAAAAAAGCAAGTTAAACAACATTTCTTCAGCAGGGGGGCTAAACACTTAGGCCCGGATTCTCAAAACTGTACCGTTTGGAAGGTGCCGGTAGATACCCGAACAGCACCTAAGTTAAGTGTTTTAATTGGCCATTAATGGTGTGGTAATCAAGGCTGGCAAATTAGTGGAAACTATTATAAAGAACAAAGTTGCTGAACATATAGACAAACATGGTCTAATGGGACAAGGTCCCACGATGACTGCGGCTGCCGTCCACCCCCTCCGATGTCACTTATATCTTCCGGAGCAGAGGCAGCAGACACAGTCATTGCGAGACCTTCCTGCACTTCAGCGCAGCTGCCAACTCTGCTTTATAATAAGTACAGCAGCCGCACTGAGGTGCAGGTGCCAGAGCAGCGCGGGAGGTTCCAGACCCGGCTGGCTGTGCAACTCCCTAGAGCTGGCACCCGGGGTGGTCTGCTTCCCCCCTGCCCCACCCTTGGGACGCCACTTACATGCCCCTCCCTTTATAAAAAAAAATAATACAGAACAAACTAGAAAGCCAAGTGTGGTGCAGTGGTTAGAGCTACAGCCTTAGCACATTGAGGTTGTGGGTTCAAACCCACACTGCTCCTTGTGACCCTGGCAAGTCACTTAATCCCCCCATTGCCCCAGGTACATTAGATAGAGTATGAGCCTGCCAGCACAGACAGGTAAAAATTCTTGAATACCTGAATAAATTAATGTAAAACTATTTTGAGCGCCCTGGGGAGAATGGTATAGAAAATTGAACAAATAAATAAATAAAAAATCACCAGCCTTAAAATCAGCAGACCTCAAATATGACCCCAGTCAGTCCCCTACTCGTCATTTTTCCCACACTTTAACCAAATCTTTTTCTCTCCTCCAGCTCTGAATCTGGCTACTATACTGCTCCACAGCAAAGGCAAAGAATCCCTACACTAACATCCTTCAGTTCTCTTCAGAGCAAGCTGTTATGTTATGAGCCTTGCAGTCTAAATTCCCTAAGAAAAGCAGGACTATAAGATCATATATACCACCCTTTTCTG
The DNA here is from genome assembly GCF_902459505.1 of Geotrypetes seraphini. Lineage (NCBI taxonomy): Eukaryota > Metazoa > Chordata > Amphibia > Gymnophiona > Dermophiidae > Geotrypetes > Geotrypetes seraphini. Next base: position 350,191,326 of record NC_047086.1, on the reverse strand, counting down.
AGAAAAAAATTAGAGAAATCTACATGGCAGAGTATGAAACTAAAGAGCAAGAAGGATATAAATTATAATGCAAAATAAGAGGAAGCAATGGATACAATTAAATCCTGAACCAGAAATAGATAACAGAAAGATTAAAAGAAACAGCCTGAGCAGAGCAGAAATGAGGAACTGTCTTACATTAGAGAAAGATACTGACCAAACTCAGATAACAGAGGATCAAAGGTTGCCATCGACCTGACTTAAGAAAAGTGCAATAAAAAGTTTCCAAGTTTATTTTGGGTTTGATATACCGCTCATTGTATAACTAAGCATGTACAATTTAAAAATAAAATGGGATAAAATAACTGTTGGAATGAAGCAAGACAAAGTTCAAAAAAGCATGGGATGAACACAGAGGATCTAGAATCAGAAAATAATAGTAAATACTAAAGAATACTAAAGGCTAGTAATTTGCAGACTTGCATGGTCTGTGTCTGTATATGGCCTTTTGGTGGAGGATGGGCTGGGGAGGGCTTCAATGGCTGGGAAGGTATAGAATAGATGGACTGGATTGAGCTTTGACGGAGATTTCAGTAGTTGGAACCTAAGAACAGTACCAGGCAGAGTTTTGGATTCTTGTCCAGAAATAGCTAAGAAGAAGAAGAAAAAAAACCCCCAACAAATTTTTTGATTGAATCAGGTTGGGCAGACTAGATGGACCATTCGGGTCTTTATCTGCCATCATCTACTTTGTTACTATGTTACAATGATCCTAAACAAGAAGCTGGAACAACAAAATTTGAGATCATACGGTAGTAACAATCAATATCCTACAAGAAAAAACCCTCAAAGGAAGTGATTCATAAAGTATTTGTAAGGCTGAGCTTCAGTAATGACTATCACGAACAATATCATTTCCACAGGTAGTGTTAAGTGTACACAGATTCGAGTTTCTTCTGAAGACTGGTTGAATTTGCTAAGGTATGGCAAAAAAACAAACAAACATTGTGCCCTTTGCAAAATCCGACCCTGTCATTAGGTGGACTAGGCTTCCACCTAGGGTAGTGTCTCTCAAACTGTGTGCCACGGCACAGTGGTGTGCCCCAAAGAGATTCTGAATATGCCAGGAAAGATCTAAGAATTTTACTTTATTTTAAAAAATTCCCTTCATAAGTACATGCTAGAATAAATGACATGTACATCGGTACGCAAGAGGTTGTCAATGTTATGAGCGTCTGTGTGTGTAAGGATACAACTGCCCAGACAAGCAGCATTCTTTGGCGTGATTGGTCCTTGAAAACTAACAGCAAGTAATTTTATTTTTATTTTTTATGCAGTAGCTATCCTAACTTGGGTTTTCAGCTCTGACAGAAATTAAATTAAAAAAAAAAAAGAGAACTACAGATGGTGGATGATGAAATGTGTGTTTGCTTGTCGACTATCGAGCCACATTTTGTGTAAATTTGCACTCAAAAACAAGCACATCCATTGCATTGATAACAATTCTATTCTATCTACTTTAGTTTCACTTTCGTTACAATTACCCATACATTCCTTAAAGAACTTTAAGAAAATAACTCTCAAATGTAATTTTTTGTTGGTTTTTCAATTTTATAATTGCAATTATAATGTGCCATGAAAAAAACATTTGCTTTGTTTAGTGTGCCGGGATTGAAAAAGTTTGAGATACTGACCTAGAGTGTCAGCATTTACAGGGAGGCAAAAGAACAGCATATTCTTTCCTCTTCTCCCACCCCCATCCCCACCCTGTGGCCACATCACTACCTTACCTCTCCCGGATCATGCCGAAGTTGAAAGCAGACTCGGGGACAGCATGGAGCCTTTAAACACAGGTTTGCACTCCAGTGCTGCCATGGCCTGCCCTCCCCCTGACAACTCTTGTATCAGAGGGGGACAGGATGTGGCTTTGTTTCAGTGTAGAAACATGTTTAGAAACCCTGTGCTGGCACTGAGCCTGCATTCAACTTCAGACCAGGTCTGGGAGATGATAGGGCGGGGAAGAGGACTAAAATGCTGGACACAGGATGGGAGGAAGGGAAAGGGAGATGCAATGCTAAATGTGGAGAGCAGAGAGGGGAAGGGGGATGCTGCATACCTGAGGAACAGTGAGGGAGGGGAATGGGGATGCTAGCTATCTTGTGGGGGTTAGAGAGGGGAAGATGGTTCTTGGCCACCTAGAGAGATGGCCAGAGAAAAGAAGGGAAATGATGTTCACCTTGAAAAATTACTAGCCACTTGATGAGAAGAAGAGGTAATGTTAGAGGTAATGTAGATTGCTCTGAGGAAAGGGATGTTACCAGTGGTGTGCCTCAAGGTTCTGTTCTTGAGCCTGTTCTTTATAATATTTTTATAAACGATATCGCTGAAGGGTAAGATTTGCCTCTTTGCGGATGATACCAAAATCTGCAATAGATTAGACATGCTGGATGGTGTGAATAACATGAAGAAAGAGCTGGCGAGGCTTGAAAAATGGTCTGAAATTTGGCAGCTAAAATTTAATGCTAAGAAATTCAAGGTCATGCCTTTGGGCTGTAAAAACCCCAGGGAAAGGTACAGTTTAGGGGGTGAAGAACTTATGTGCACGACAGAAGAGCGGGACTTGAGTGTGATTATATGTGATGATCTTAAGGTGGCCAAACAGGTTAAAAAGGTGATGGCAAAAACTAGAAGGATGCTAGGTTGCATAAGGAGATGTATGGCCAGTAGGAGAAAGGAGGTATTGATGCCCCTGTATAAGACTTTGATGAGACCTCATTTAGAATACTGTGTACAATTCTGGAGGCCGCACCTTCAAAAAGATGTAAATAGAATAGAGTAGGTCCAGAGGAAGGCTACTAAAATGGTATATGGTCTTCATCATAAGGTGTATGGGGACAGACTTAAAGATCTCAGTCTGTATACTTTGGAGGAAAGGTGGGAGAGCGGAGATATGATAGAGACATTTAAATACCTACGTAATGTAATGCACATGAGTCAAGTCTCTTTAATTTGAAAGGACACTCTGCAATGAGAGGGCATAGGATGAAGTTAAGAGGTGATAGGCTCCATAGTTATGGGTTGCGCCAGACTTCAGCGTCACTATGCGCCACTGGCCATGATCCTGATTGGATCCTGGACACCAGAAATGTAGGCCTATGAAACCATGGCCTACATTTCTGGTGCCTAATTTCCTGTCAAGCCGTGATTCTGGAAGTGGCGCCTGTCATTGATTGACATGCAGAGTTTGTCATTATGTGTTTACATAACATAACACCGTGCTTCTTAACAGCATAACCATAAGTTCTACGCAGTTTACAAAAGATTATAAACTAAAGACAATTTAAGAATGAGAGAAATAAATTATTTAACTAGCAGCATAGACAAATTGATAACCTAGCAGCAGTAACCTAGCAGCAATAACAAAGTGAGAAGAGGCGGTGAGAAGATTATAAACAGAAAGAAATTATTTAACCAAGTAATTTGAAAAGAGATAAGTTTTCAGTTGAGTTCTGAAATGTTTATAAGGACAGGCTCCAAGCAATAACAATTAAATTCTCTGTTATGTGAAGCTGCTTGGAATGCTAAAGTATGATCCAGCAATTTCTTGCTTTTACAGCCCTGTACTGAGGGAAAGGTAAACAGGGCATGAGATTTTCTATTATTTTTATACGATGCTAGAGAGAATCTATTAACCATATAAAATGGAGCGGTACCATACATAACCTTATAGCAAAAGCAACTCAACTTAAGAGCCATCAGAAGCAGCACTCCAGATATACAAGATATCAAACTTATGGAGCTGTTCGCCACTTGCACTTCTTCATCGGCTCATACACTAGTATGCAAATTTTGTTATTACAAGCTTATACCATTCAAATTCTCAAATCCAAATGGCGTTTTACTGACCCTGGCACTAGCTATTGTCTAAATCAGGGCTTCAAAGATAAGTCTCCTTGGAATTATGCACTAAAGTTTTTAAACTGGATTTGAGAATTTGAATAATATAAGCTTGTAATAACAAAATTTGCATAGTAGTGTATGAGCCGTTGAAGAAGCGCGAGCGGCGAACAGCTTCTGATGAATTAAACACTGAATGATAAACTCTAAATGCCGCTAAGAGTATCTCACTGTAACATTGTGGTTATGAAAAAATCTATATAAAAACTTTTCTTGGGTTTCTATACTTTCGTGGAAGGTTGCGATACAGCAGACCTTTTAAACTTATTCAGCTGGTTTAAGTGATTGACTGACATGCGGCAGGCAGCAGGTGGCAGGCACTGCTTACAGAATTAGCCCCTTCATCTCTTAACCCTTATCTCCTAAATCAAAAGAAGGATTGTACAAACAAAATAGATAACATAATTTGCGCTGGATTTTACTAGTGGTTTTTAGCACGTGGCAACAGGGTAAATGCTCCCAGTGGCATAGTAGGGGGGGGGCAGACTGCCCCAGGCACCATTTTGCTAAGGGCGTGGAACCCCTCCTCCTCTCTCCCCCTCCTCTGTTCCTCTCTTTGCCATGCACAGTAGAGAATGACACGGTGATAAAATTCATCATCGTTCCCGTCCCCGTGGATAACCACGGGAAATAATCCCATATCATTTTCTAGTGTCTATTTCAACCTCGGTCCTTCTACACCAGCATTCTTCAAAGCAAAGCTTGCGGGTCAGTGGATGTGGCCATTCATACTCTGATTCTTATGTGAGCCAAGGATAAAGAAGCCATTGTGACATCACTGATGTGATTGGCTCTTAGGCACTGGTGGAATGAGGCATTATGACATCACAATCTCAGCTCTGGATACCAGAGACTGTCATTCTATAGTGTCTGTTTCAACCTCAGTCCTTCTACACCAGCATTCTTCACAGCAAAGCTTGCGGGTCAGTGGTTGTGGCCATTCATACTCTGATTCTTATGTGAGCCAAGGATAATGAAGCCATTGTGACATCACTGATGTGATTGGCTCTTAGGCACTGGTGGAATGAGGCATTATGACATCACAATCTCAGCTCTGGATACCAGAGACTGTCATTCTATAGTGTCTGTTTCAACCTCAGTCCTTCTACACCAGCATTCTTCACAGCAAAGCTTGCGGGTCAGTGGTTGTGGCCATTCATACTCTGATTCTTATGTGAGCCAAGGATAATGAAGCCATTGTGACATCACTGATGTGATTGGCTCTTAGGCACTGGTGGAATGAGGCATTATGACATCACAATCTCAGCTCTGGATACCAGAGACTGTCATTCTATAGTGTCTGTTTCAACCTCAGTCCTTCTACACCAGCATTCTTCACAGCAAAGCTTGCGGGTCAGGGGTTGTGGCCATTCATACTCTGATTCTTCCCTCTCTCCTTAAAGAATGACATGAAGATGGTTTCCCGCAGTTATCCGCGGGGACGGGGACAGTGATGAATTTTGTCACCATGTCATTTTCTAATGCACAGTCACCCCTTGCCTTCCCCATACCTTTTTACTTCCCCGGCATGAGGTTGCTGCCTGCGTCGGCATCAGCGCTCTCTCTGACGTCACATCCGGACCTGCGCCTAGGAAGGGACATCAAAAGGTGAGCTGACATCGACTTGGGCATGCTGCTCATAACAGAGAAGTTAAAAAGGTATGGTGAAAGAGAAGAGGGGGGTGCGCGCGGGGGGGGGGGGAAGAGGGTAGGGAAGGGGCACCACCGCCCCGGACACCATTCACCCTTACTATGCCACTGAACACTCCGATGCTCATAGGAATTTGGAATGGCCGAGCCAGGTACCTAGTGAACACGCAATTCCTCATAGATCCAATGATTTGTTACATTTTATTTTATATTCTTTATAACCCGCCTGTTAACTAGGCGAGGAACAAAGTAAAACAAATAATCAAAAGCAGAAAAAAAAACCCAGAAGAAACAAAGAATAAAACAAATCACAAACTATATCTCAAAACTAAACTAAACATAAAATCATAATAAAATACTGTTTAACAAAACTAACACCCTCTTTTACGAAACTGCAATAGCAGTTTCTAGCATGGAGAGCCACGCTGAATGACCCACGCTGCTCCCGATACTCATAGGAACTCAATGAGCGTCGAGAGCAGTGTGGGCCATTCAGCGCAGCTCCCCACGCTAGAAACTGCTATTGCAGTTTCCTTTTAATGCATTTATCTGTTATAAATTTTGTATGTTTGTGTTGGAATCCACCTAGAAATGTTGATAGAGCTGAATATAATTTTTTAAAAATAAATAAATTCTATAACTTCAAGAGGTGCCCCTGAATGGGTCTAGGATGATTCATCGCAGCTGTTTCATTGCAGCCACTTCATCATGCAATGAACTGGCCATGATGAATATTACTCATCATTTATGAGGGGCGGTGCCCCCCCCAACCCACCAAAATTAGACTTCCAAGCGTCGTCCCCAGAGCAGCAGGCTGCAAGGGCAAGGCCGGGAAGCAGGTGGCCGTGGCTGGCAGGGACCCCGGGCCCTGGGGGGAGAAGCTGCCACCGGAGCTGCTGCTTTGCATCCTTCAACTGCTCGGGCGGCGGTGACTGGCAAGGAATTTAGCTACCAGGAAGGGGGCTGGGGCATCTCTGCAGCAGTAGCTGGCGAGGAACACGGGCCCTGGGAGTAGAAGCTCCTGTCAGAGCTTTCAGCTGCTCGTCGCATGACTGGGGCACCTCTATCCAGATTGGGACGATTCATCATGGCCATATTGAATCATCTCATTCTGCCCCTGACTTGCCCATGTACACGTGTGCTTTGTAGTTGCATGCTACAGTATTTAGGCGCTAAGACCCCGATTTTATATATGTCACCTAAAAAATCAGCGCTGACTAATGTGGCACTAAGCGTCTCCTAACCTTTATTTATGCCAGGGCTTCTTGGCCTAAATACATGCGCCTAAGTTAGGAGCACAATGGTGCCAAAGTATAAAAATAGACACGCCCACGATCTGTCCCCTAACCACGCCATCTTTTAGGTAGGTGTTTTGGTTTTTTTTTGAGAATCGCACCTACCAAGTTGGGCGCCGGTCAATTAATTCCAATTACATCAATTAGGAGGTGTTAAGTGCCAATTATAGGCACCAAATAAGCCTATGAATAAATTAAACCTAGCTTTTGTGAAGCCGCGTTAGGCTTTTTTTATTGCCAGCTGCGGCGGTAAAAGCTCCAATGCTCATAGAATTCCTATGAGCGTCAGAGCTAATACCATCGTGGCCGGCGATAAAAAAAAAGCCTAACGCGGCTTCATAAAAAAAAGGGCCCAAGTTAGGCACCTCCGTCAGACTTTATACAACTTGCCCCTAAGTTTATAGAAAAGCATTTAACTGTAAATGCAGTTACATGTGTAACGACAAATTAGTGCCAATCTAAACCAATTAATGACACTTTTTTTTAAATATTTTATTTTATTTAGTTACAATAGTGTAATACATTTGATTGAAAGTAACAAAATATTACAAAGAATACACTATCTCAAACAATAATATTACAGAATCATAGCTATACCCAACCCCTTTCCATCAATTATTAACATTGACAATATTAAACATTTTAAATATGAAGAATTAATATCCATATATCAGTATCATTCCCTACCCCCCCATCCCAACCCAGATGTGTAATGAAAAATACTTAGAAGGTTTTTATATTATCTTTTAATGTGAATCAGCAAATAAAGCCAATGGACTCCATATTTTGTTAAATAAAACACTAAACCCCTAAACATTCTGCATTCATTTTCTCATATCTATATGTATTACATACATTTGTCCACCAAAATGTATAATTTAACCTGTCATGATTTTTCCAGTTGTGATCATTTGAACCGCAATTCCAGTTAAAATCAAGAAAAGATGACTTTTAAATTTATCAAGGGGAAATTATATTTCCTGAAAAAACAAGAGATGTTTTGTGGTCAACGGGTGATAATTTTTCCAGATGACTCTAGACAAACTCAGTTCAAGAGAAAACAGTTCCTTCAGCTAAAGCCTAAGGTTTTGGCAGTTGGAGCGACCTTCTTTTTGAAATTTCCATGTAAATGCCTGATTTCGTATGGAAGTGATAAATATGTGTTTTTTGATCCAGTCCAGTTGGAAGATTTTATTAAAGAGAATCCTTTGTTGAAAGTTTAATTACTAATATTGATTTTACTTTTGGAGGATGATGTATAATATATATAAGCCATTTGCCTGTTCCTAGATAGTAGATAGATGGATTTCTTTTGATGTTTTATTTTTAAATACTGGCGACCAGCAATCAAGGGGAGGTTTAATATGTAAAATAGTACCACAAATTATTGCTTTGTATGTTAATGGAATATCTGATTCTAAGACTACATTTATTTGTCCCCAAATTGACTTCCAAAAAACAAATATCAGCGGACAATAAATAACAGATTATCTAAAGTCCCTATGTCAGTATGACAGTGCCAGCATCAATTAATGAGACTTAAGAACATAAGAATAGCCTTACTGGGTCAGACCAATGGTCCATCTTGCCCAGTATCCCATCTTCATGGAGGCCAATCCAAATCACAAGTACCTGGCAAAAACCCAAATAGTAGCAGCATTCCATGCCACTGAGCCAGGGCAAGCCGAACCTTTTTTAACACTAGCTATATTAACTGCTCTGGCAAGGCGTTCCAGAGCTTAACTATTCTCTGAGTTCAAAATATTTCCTCCTATTGGTTTAAAAAAATATTATTCTGTAATTTCATCGAGTGTCCCCTCATCTTTGTAAATCTTGTTTCTGTAAAAAATCGATCCACTTGAACCTGTTCTACACCACTCAGGAATTTGTAGACTTCAATCATATCTCCCCTCAGCCATCTCTTTTAAGGGCTATTAATGGTACTCAAGACCAATTGGTGCCTAATTTAACAATTAAGTGTGCAATTAGCACTATTCTTTAACTTGCATGCCCAAACTTGCTAATCAAAAATTTGGGTGCACAAATTTATAAAGTTCAGGGATTACAGAATGTTCAGTTTCTTTGGAAAAGTGACAATCAGAAGAGGAGAGGAGAAAAAGAGGGAAAAAGTCATTCTCTTTCTGAGAGGAGAGGAGTACTGTATGGTTGAATCACTGAAGTCGAACGGGTACAAGTGGATCGATTTTTTTTACTCTGTCAAAAATTACAAAGACTAGGGGACACTCGATGAAGTTACAGGGAAATACTTTTTTTTCACTCAGAAAATAGTTAAGCTCTGGAACATGTTGCCAGATGTTGTGGTAAGAGTAGCTAGCGTAGTAGGTTTTAAGAAAGGTTTGGACAATTTCTTGGAAGAAAAGTCCATTGTCTGTTGTTAAGACATGAGGGAAGCCTCTGCTTGCCTTGGATCGGTAGCATGGAATGTTGTTACTATTTGGGTTTTTTGCCAGGTACTATTGACCTGGATTGGCCACCATGAAGAAGGACTACTGGGCTAGATGGACCATTGGACTGACCCAGTAAGGCTATTCTTATGTAAATGAAAAAGATCTTATATAAATTGAATGTTCCCCAAGATGTCCTGGATGGACCGGTTCATAGACAACGACGCGAAAGACAAAAGCGCGCACCGACAATTGAGCGCAGCGTGGAGGCATGCACCGCACAAAATTACAGTTTTTAGGGGCTCCGATGGGGGGTTTTGTTGGGGAACCCCCCCAGTTTACTTAATAGACATCGCGCCGGCGTTATGGAGGGTTTGGGGGGTTGTAACCCTCCACATTTTACTGTAAAATGAACTTTTTCCCTAAAAACAGGGAAAAAGTTAAGTTTTCAGTAAAATGTGGGGGATTACAACCCCCCACACCCCCCCACAACACCCCCATAACGCGGCGCGATGTCTATTAAGTAAAGTGGGGGGGGTCCCCCCCATGCCCCCCTGTCAGAGCCCTAAAAACAGTAATTTAGAGCGGCGCACGCCTCCGCGCTGCGCTCAATTGTCTGGGCGCGCCTTTGTCCCAGCGCGCTTTTGACCTGACACCGGATGGAACTGAGGCTAGCCCTATTTTAAAAATGAAATGAAGATGGGCTACTTGGCTAGATGGACCATTGGTCTTACCCACTAAGACTATTCTTATGCTCTTATGTAAGCACTAGAAAAGAAACCTCAGTTACCAAGTTCTCTTATGCAGTATTAATAACACAACTTGGCACCACAAGTCAGACTTGTTGCTACAACAGCATACTGCCAAGTATCAGTTTCTCTCTCTGAGATTTTATTTAAGTATGTGCTGAATTTTTTAAGTTGGAGACCGATGACTATACCTAAGAGTTAATGTTTAGTATTTTAAAAAATTGTTTACAGGATAGCTCAAGGGTCAAGGGACCCTTGTATTTTCAGCCTGTCACTGCATATTTATTTTAGTATGATTGGATGTAATATTGCTAATTTATTCGATTAAATCCAGCATTTGATTCGATATAAAAACAAAATCAGATAAAAAATAAAAACATAAAAACCAATTTTTAAAAAACCCTCCCAACAAAAGGATATATTATGAAGTCACTTGAATTTGAAGGCAACTGATTCACCAACTGTCACCAACTGTCTGATCACCCCAGTTAAGTTTTCATACGTTGTTCCTCTTTACCAATAAAATCCTCAAGTTTCTTTGGATCACGAAATTGAATTGTATTATTATTTAATGTAACCTTCATAACTGCGGGGTAAAATAATCCATATCTTACTCCTATCTCCCTGAGCCTTCCCCTGATACAGATTATTTTAAAAAATTTGAAATATTGGGATAGACTAAATTACACCTTTGTTATATTTTTTAAATGGAGCAGTTCATTGCCATTCAGCAGGGAAATTACAAGACATTTATGGATGGTTGGGAACCGTTAACTAAATACTGTAAAGATTGATCTCTTTAGATGTCCCTTTAATATGCACATCCAGGATGGGAGGGGGGAGGGGGGTACGTTTTTGAATTGGTTTAAGGGGTGTATATATTGAGTGTTCTTGAAGGTATTTATTTGTTGATTAATAGGTGGAAGGGTGGGGGGAAATAATTTTCCTTTTTATAAATTTTTGTAAGTTTAATGTGCTTTATTTTAATATTCTATGTAAGTGTATTATTTGTGTGCACTTCTGTAGTTTAAAAATTGAATAAATAATTTTTTAAAAAATACTGCTAATTTATTTATTACTGAATTATTATTGCTTCCAATTCTTTATGGTATTTTGTTGAATTTGGTGGCTTTATATAAAGAAGACACCAGAATGAGCTAGTGGAATATAACATTAGTTGAGCCTAGTCACCGTAAGGAGTAATTATAGATTAAGGGGGGAGGGGGGTAAGAAACGGGTTAGTATAGGTGCTGAGGGTCAGGTGAATAAGGATTGTAGATGGTTGTGAAGGAGGAGATAAAGTGTTAAGAGAGCTGTAAGTACACATGTGATTGGTTGAGGTAAATGGGGAGATTGGGGGAGGGGTTGACTTTGTGATTGGTTAGGTGTTTTGGTGGTTAGGAGGGACAAAATTCTGTAAGGAGTGATTGTTGATTTTGTCCTTACACGTCCAGGGTGGGTGGGGAAATACTTTTAATTTGAGTGCAATTGTTGGATATGTAGAAAGGGTGGGATAATATATGTATTTGTCATCCTCTATAATAAAACCCTAAGTGCACATGCGCACTTAGGACGGCGTGATCCCTGCCACTGTGGTCTCTGGGTCCGTACCGAATTCCATTTTTGAACACGGAGGCAGGGAACACGCCGGCAACTCCCCCCTCCCGACCTCACTCACCAACCGCTGCCGCTGCTTCTGCTCCTCTTCAAAGCAGCCTGCTGAGGTTTGCGGCCGGCTGTAGCGATCCTTGCAGGCCACTCTGCACCTCGGTAGCACGTTCCCTCTGACACACGGGATCGCGTCAGAGGGAACATGCTACCGACGTGCAGAGCAGCCTGCGAGGTTCGCTAAAGCCAGCCTCGATCCTCAGCAGGCTGCTTTGAAGAGGAGGGCAGACGCAAATGGACCAGGAAGCCGGATGCTGGACAGGGAGAGCAGGTAAGGGGTGCTGCTGGACAGGGGGAGCAGGGAAGAGGTGCTGCTGGACACGGGGGAGGAAAAAGAAAGGGAGAAGGGCTACTGCTGGATAGGAGGAGCAGGCAAGGGGTGGTGGTGGACAGCCGAGGAAAGAGAGAGACAGAAAAGAACAAGCTCCGATCCCTTATAGGGAGGAGCGAGGCCAAATCGGCCGAAGCCGGAGCGATAGGATAGGAGGGGGGAGGGGGAAGGGAGGGGCCAAGCAACAGGAAGCAGGGGGGGTGGGTTAGGGGATAGGGGTGAGCGGAAGGGAGGTCGCCCTTTCGTTACGGCGATCCCAAAGAGAGAGGCGGCTTCCCTTCCTCCCACCCTCGACCGCAGTCTGTTCCCTCACCTGGGGCGCCTCCGGCTCCCGCGGCGATCGGGTCCGGTGTCCTCTCCGGCGGCTGCACGCTGGTGTGTGGGACCGCCGCCCGCGGGATGCCTGCATGGGGGAGTTGGGCCGCTGCCGGGTGGGAAGTCGCCGGCCGGTGCAGGCTGTGCCGTGGGCCGCTGGCCCCGACGTGGTCGGGGGGTGGGTTGCGCCTGCGGGGAGATTGTCTTCTGCGGCCCATCTCCATGGGCTTCGCGGTGCCGCCACCGTCTCCGGCAGCGCGGCGCGCTGGGAGGTGGGGTGGCTGGGTTTGGGCCGCTCTGCATGCGGCCACTGAGAGGACCGCGGTCGATGGGACAGATCCGGGGACCGCGGTTGGCGGCCGGCTGCGGCAGGCCGCGAGCTCCCCCGATTGCTGTGCTGTGAAGCCATGCTGCAGCCGGCCGCTCGACTCTAACCGCCCGATTTGCGCTGAGGAAGGGGAGGCGGCCCGCCCCACCCCGGTTTTGTCCAGGGCGGCGTGCCTTTGCCTCTACAAAAACAAAACTTTTTGAATGGAGGATTCGGCTCTGGCGGCTGGACCTTGCCCCTCTCGTTCCGCTCGACCGCTGTGGGGAGGGGAGCCGATCCTGTTGGGGGGGGGGGGCGCTGCTCGCTCGCTCGCTCGGAGAGTTTGGCGCCCCTCCCCCACATGGCCAGGCGGGACCGTGGCAGCTTGGGGGCTGTGGGTGGGTCCTGGTCCTCCCTGTGGATCCTGCTCACAGCCGTGGAGGGATCTGGCCACCCACGTGGCCCCTCTCTGCAGGAGCGCTCTGTTGGTAGAATGGGTGGGCCCTGGTCCTCCCGTTAGATCCGGCACAGAACAGGCCACTCGCGTGGCCCCTCTGTGCTTGGACCTGGCTGGGGAGTGCTCCATCGGTGGAGGTGCTGTGCCGGTGGCCCGACTAGGGAGTGCTCCATACTGTGATTTTGTGTGGCGGTTGTGCTATTCATAATACTATTAAATGCTATGCTATTAGGCAATTATATGCTATCTACAGCTATATATGCTATTTAATTAAATGCTATGCTATTAGGCAATTATATGCTATTTAATAAAATGCTATTTAATGCTATGCTATTAGGCTATTATATGCTATTTAATAAAACGCTATTTAATGCTCTGCTATTACGCTATTATATGCTAGTTAATAAAATGCTATTTAATGCTATGCTATTAGGCTATTAAATGCTATTTAATAAAATGCTATTTAATGCTATGCTATTAGGCTATTATATGCTATTATATGCTAGTTAATAAAATGCTATTTGCTGCTATGCTATTAGGCAATTATTTGCTACGCTATTAGGCTATTATATGCTATTTAATAAAATGCGACTTAATGCTATGCTATTAAGCTATTATATGCTAGTTAATTAAATGCTATTTGATGCTATGCTATTAGGCAATTATTTGCTACGCTATTAGGCTATTATATGCTATTTAATAAAATGCTATTTAATGCTATGCTATTAAGCTATTATATGCTAGTTAATTAAATGCTATCTGATGCTATGCTATTAGGCTATTATATGCTAGTTAAAGGCTCTTATATGCTATGTAAAGGCTCTTATCTGCTATTAGCTGCCATTATATGCTATTCAGATCCCATCATATGCAATACCTACAACTTAGCAGCAATGCGCTCCTTCTCCAACTGGAGTTTCTGATGGCTTGAGTCCTATATTGTATTTTATGCATGATCCCAGAAGGAGGGCTTTACTAATATTAGGGCCTGTCTCGGGTTCCAATCCACGTATGCCTGTACTGACTGTCTTTATTCTTTAGTACTTATTATAGCCACGCCTGCTCAACGTAAGCCACGATCAAAACCAGCACTGCAGAAAAAGCCCACGGCTAAGAGTCAAAGAAAGACTAGGACCACAAGCATCACAACAACAGCGGTGGCTTCTACAGCGGCTTCTGCGGCCTTCTGCGGCCTCAACAGCGGCACCGGCTTCTGCGTTTCTACGGCTGCACAGCCTCAACAAGAACTGGCCGACTTAATGGCTTTGTTCCAGAGGCAGATAGAGCAACACAGGGTTCGACGTTTGTCCCAGGTGAGCCACCACAAGCTACTCCAACACCGACACATCCATTCACATAATATGCCCTCGCCTCTCACGGGGAAAACCATGCCCTCTGCTAGCGGTCAACCAAGGGACCATGTTACACTAGCACGAACTATACGGGAGGCACTGTCGCTCTTTGAACAGTCTAGGGCAAAACCTCCTTTTCTGAAGCAAGTAACACATGGCCCTACCCCCAGATAAAAGGGTATTATCACAGGGATATGTTGACCTCACTTTATGTGTATTTCATATATTAACTGTTTTCTTGCCTCACTTACTCGCTTCATCAGGACACGGCCATGATATCATCATTTCCCACCTTGCTTATGACCCTATTACCTGGAGTATGTTTCCATCCTTAGCATGTTGCCAGTGCAGAATGGGACGTAAAACGTAGGCCTTGAGTCCTCATTTGACTTCCTTGAATTTCTCCTCGACCATACCAGACCCTTATACGGGGATGCTACTGACAACAGATGTGGGCGCACCTCTTGTATTAATTATGTTCTTGCCTCACTCATTCTTCATGACCTACACGGCCAGGCTATCATTTATGGACCACCTTGCTGACGACCTTATTACCAGAGACCTTAGCAGGGCGACCAGCTAACATCACTCACAAGCATCAAGGAGATAGGAATGTGAATAATCCCTTACTCGGAAGGAGAGTCACCATCTGGGAGGAGATCGAACGCCACGTAAGCAGCTCAACACATAGCGCGTGTCTATAATCGGGGAGCGACATAAGGGTTGTTATCGGGGTTTACACCGGATTTAAGTATACATACCGATACAGAATGGAGTTATATCACAGGAGGTATGTACAGTACGATTCGGTGGGAATAGGCCTTGAGTTGTAGCGGAGAGACATTTGGTCACGAGGCTGTTTTTGTTGCTTTTGTGATTGTGATGGGACATGCCGCGGGTCTCAAAATAGTACCTGAGGTCGAGACCACTGCTCAAGATCTTGCTCACCCTAGAGTGGTAGCAAACTCAGTGATCTACATTCAGTTATTCGGGCAAAACCAGGGATCTACATTCCGTTTATACATCAGTGTTCGGGATGGAGGCTGCCTCGATTTTGTGTCGACAGGACCACATGGAATGCTGAAGGCCCTTCATACTTCCGTTTTACATTCCGGAGTTTACCTTAGGGTGTACAACACTTCAAGAAATGCTGAAGGACCTTCACAATTAGGGTTTACATTTCTTCAAGTACCTGATGGCTTGCGACATTAGGTCCCAGTATTTACTGGTCCCATATTCCTGTATTATTGGGTTGATGGGATAATGAGGGTTAAAGGTACAGGGTATAGGTACATGAGTACAAGGCACCTTGGGTATGAGTTCAACAGTCCATTATGTTCTTCGGTACATTGCCTGTGGAGGTTCCTCAGTACACTGCTGGGGATATGCTCATCAGTACGTTGGATATGTTCATCAGAATGTTTGGTTTGGGGAAGTTCATCACTATATGTTTATCAGTATATTATGCTATTTCGTACATTACTTGCGGAAGTTCCATATGTTTCATCAGAAGGCTTATCAGTGCATTGGCTTGGGGAAGTACAACTGTATATGCTTATCATTGCTTTGGAGGCTCATCAGTACACTGGGCTGGCGAAGTTCAACAGGATATGCTCATCAGTACATTGGATATGCTCATCCATCCACCCCAGCGACCATTGTACAGTTAGGCAATAAAAGTAGATCCGATTCTTTATCCTCAGCCTGCAGGCTTTCCCATGCTACCTTATCGACTCATAATAATAATAATAACTTTATTTCGGTATACCGCATTGTTGTCCGTTGGTTTATCCTCTGCCAGCAGGCGTCCCCACACTACCTTAATAATAATAATAACTTTATTTCGGCATACTGCATTGTGGTCCGATGGTTTATCCTCTGCCAGCAGGCGTCCCCACACTACCTTAATAATAATAATAATAACTTTATTTCGGTATACCGCATTGTGGTCCGTTGGTTTATCCTCTGCCAGCAGGCTTCCCCACACTACTTTATTGTTATCCTCAGCCAGCAGGCTTCCCAACACTACCTTATACGGATGGCTTCCCAACACTACCTTATACGGATGGCTTCCCAACACTACCTTATACGGATGGCTTCCCAACACTACCTTATACGGATGGCTTCCCAACACTACCTTATCTGGTCCGATTGTTTTACTCAGCCAGCAGGTTCCTACACTACCTTATCCTCAGCCATCAGGTTCCCACACTACCTTATCTGATCCGATTCTTTATCCTCAGCCAGCAGGCTTCCCCACGCTACCTTACCTGGTCACATCTTATACAATTTATACCCAGTTAGTAGGCAAAGCTCCGAGCTCTCACACAGCCGTGGAGATAACTCGCAATAGACCGATTGTTTATCCTGAGCCAGCAGGCTCCCCCACAGTACCTTATTGTAGTCCCTTATATACCCTGCTTAGATCTCACACAGCCGTGGAGATAACTCGCAATAGACCGATTGTTTATACTGAGCCAGCAGGCTCCCCCACAGTACCTTATTGTAGTCCCTTATATACCCTGCTTAGATCTCACACAGCCGTGGAGATAACTCGCAAGAAATGCAATACGTACTGGGCAAAATTTATGCCCGCCTGCAATAGGACAGCTGTCTGCGTCGGTACCGCCTATTCACCAGTTCAATACAGGATGTTGTCATTGAGGCTATGTGAACCTGCGGGGCCGCAGCCATGACACTTGGGGGGAACCCGCGATTAGCGAGGTTTCGCTATCACGGGTAGTGGCAGGTAAGCACAGCATATGGATAGAAGGCATACATCTTTACTGTGGTTAAGACATGGGGCACGTCGCCTTGCTTGGACGGCAGGGAGGCCAGGCCATGATCTTCACACCTACGTACCGCTGACGAGGGGACACCTCCTTGAACGGGAAGGGTCCGGTGAGCCGGGGTTGCTTGTACGGCACCCCACATTGTGCGGGGATAAGGAGGCATATGCTGTGCGCCTGATCATCGGTTGGTTATATGTTGCCTGGTGATGTACCTTGTGTGTTATGCCATTGTCAGAAGTGCGGTTACAGTGTACAGGTCATCACCGTTCATGCTTGATTATTATGTTCAGTTGATAACAGTTGGATGTAATTGTGCTGTTATGGCTGCGGCCAAATAAATTCCACATGAGTCGATAAATGCCTGAGTGTCATCATCGTTCCATGTTAGTCCATGAGGGGTAAGAGCTACAGTGCTGAGTGCACGATTTGAGAACAAGCTCCGATCCCTTATAGGGAGGAGCGAGGCCAAATCGGCCGAAGCCGGAGCGATAGGATAGGAGGGGGGAGGGGGAAGGGAGGGGCCAAGCAACAGGAAGCAGGGGGGGTGGGTTAGGGGATAGGGGTGAGCGGAAGGGAGGTCGCCCTTTCGTTACGGCGATCCCAAAGAGAGAGGCGGCTTCCCTCCCGCCCACCCTTCACTACTGTCGCAGCCAGGCTGGCAGGTAAGCACAGCATATGGATAGAAGGCATACATCTTTACTGTGGTTAAGACATGGGGCACGTCGCCTTGCTTGGACGGCAGGGAGGCCAGGCCATGATCTTCACACCTACGTACCGCTGACGAGGGGACACCTCCTTGAACGGGAAGGGTCCGGTGAGCCGGGGTTGCTTGTACGGCACCCCACATTGTGCGGGGATAAGGAGGCATATGCTGTGCGCCTGATCATCGGTTGGTTATATGTTGCCTGGTGATGTACCTTGTGTGTTATGCCATTGTCAGAAGTGCGGTTACAGTGTACAGGTCATCACCGTTCATGCTTGATTATTATGTTCAGTTGATAACAGTTGGATGTAATTGTGCTGTTATGGCTGCGGCCAAATAAATTCCACATGAGTCGATAAATGCCTGAGTGTCATCATCGTTCCATGTTAGTCCATGAGGGGTAAGAGCTACAGTGCTGAGTGCACGATTTGAGAACAAGCTCCGATCCCTTATAGGGAGGAGCGAGGCCAAATCGGCCGAAGCCGGAGCGATAGGATAGGAGGGGGGAGGGGGAAGGGAGGGGCCAAGCAACAGGAAGCAGGGGGGGTGGGTTAGGGGATAGGGGTGAGCGGAAGGGAGGTCGCCCTTTCGTTACGGCGATCCCAAAGAGAGAGGCGGCTTCCCTCCCGCCCACCCTTCACTACTGTCGCAGCCAGGCTGGCAGGTAAGCACAGCATATGGATAGAAGGCATACATCTTTACTGTGGTTAAGACATGGGGCACGTCGCCTTGCTTGGACGGCAGGGAGGCCAGGCCATGATCTTCACACCTACGTACCGCTGACGAGGGGACACCTCCTTGAACGGGAAGGGTCCGGTGAGCCGGGGTTGCTTGTACGGCACCCCACATTGTGCGGGGATAAGGAGGCATATGCTGTGCGCCTGATCATCAGTTGGTTATATGTTGCCTGGTGATGTACCTTGTGTGTTATGCCATTGTCAGAAGTGCGGTTACAGTGTACAGGTCATCACCGTTCATGCTTGATTATTATGTTCAGTTGATAACAGTTGGATGTAATTGTGCTGTTATGGCTGCGGCCAAATAAATTCCACATGAGTCGATAAATGCCTGAGTGTCATCATCGTTCCATGTTAGTCCATGAGGGGTAAGAGCTACAGTGCTGAGTGCACGATTTGGAAAGAAAGACAGACACACACATCTATTCTAGCACCCATTAATGTAACAAGCTTAAAGACTAGTAAAATATAATTGGATATAATTTAAGAGAAGTTAAAGTATCAAATGTTTGTATATTATGTTGCACTTATTTTTGGCTTTAAAATGAATAAAGATATTTTTTTAAAAAAAATTCTCAATAAATATTTCTTGGAAAATAAAGGGCACCAAAATCCCAGTCTGGCATCTCTTCCTTTCTCTTCCTTCTGTGGGCAGGGATAGAGACATGCTGGATTTAGATTCAGGAGTTTGGCATCCTATATCACAAGGCTTATGAGCATGCAAGGCTTATGAGGAAACTACTAAGCCACGGAATAGAAGGGGACATACTCAGATGGATAGGCAAATGGCTGAAGAATAGATTGCAGAGGGTAAGCATTAATGGGAATTTCTCAGACTGGGAGAAGGTGACAAGCGGCGTGCCCCAAGGCTCGGTTCTTGGGCCCATCTTATTCAATATCTTCATAAATGACCTGGAAGAGGGAACGACAAGTAAAATAATCAAGTTTGCAGATGACACAAAACTATGTCGGGCAGTTGGGTCACAAAAGGACAGCGAGGATCTCCAGACGGATTTGAACCTGCTGGAGGAATGGGCGGAAAAGTGGCAGATGAAGTTCAACATAGAAAAATGCAAAGTGATGCACCTGGGTAGGAAAAACAAGGAACATGAATATAAAATGTTTGGCGTAATATTGGGCAAAAGCGAACAAGAAAGGAACCTGGGGGTACTGATAGACAGGACCCTTAAGCCGTTGGCTTAATGCGCAGCGGTGGCAAAGAAGGCAAACAGGATGTTGGGTATGATGAAGGGAATCACGAGTAGATTGGCAGACGTCATTTTGCCGCTTTACAGAGCAATGGTCAGACCACACTTGGAATACTGTATCCAACACTGGTCTCCATACCTAAAGAAGGATATAACCCTGCTAGAAAGGGTACAGAGACGACCCACGAAACTAGTAAAAGGAATGGATAATTTGAGCTACAAAGAACGCCTTGGAAAACTGGGACTGTTCACCCTCGAAAAGAGGAGACTACGAGGGGATATGATAGAGACTTTTAAAATACTAAAAGGATTCGACAAAATAGAGCAAGAAGCACCTTTATACACGTTGTCAAATGTGACACGAACAAAAGGTCATGGGCTCAAACTAAGGGGCGGCAGGTCAAGGACAAATGTCAGGAAGTTCTGTTTCGCACAGCGAGTGGTGGACGCTTGGAATGCTCTCCCGGAGGAAGTTGTGACGGAGACTACCATTTTTGGATTCAAGCGCAAGTTGGATGCATACCTTCATGCAAATCACATTGAGGGATAAGGGTAATCAAGGTCTCCATCAGGGAGCACCTAGCTTGGCCTCTGCGTGTGCGGGTCGCCGGACTAGATGGACCTAGGGTCTGATCCGGTGAAGGCGTTTCTTATGTTCTTATGTTCTTATTGGGGGGGTTGGAAAGAGAGACTTGAGACAGAAGGGGGAGCTACTGGATAGGGAGGGGGGCACACCAATACAAAAGTTTGCTCAGGGTGCCACAGTCCCTTGAGCCAATCCTGAGCCTTGACATGTGCTTAGCCTGCAGTAAAGTGCATATCCCAAAATGCATTAAAGCATTTTGCAATAATTCTGCATTTTCCATGTTCTAAATGTGTGCTAATAAGTTTTTCAATTATTTTTTGGGAGGGAAGGGAGCATGACACGGGAGAGAACAAGCCTGTCTTCATTGCACATTTCAATTGTTAACACAGAATTAACACAGGGGTACAAAGTGCCCCTTAAATAGGAAACATTCCGTACACCCGAGTTAACTTTTTTTTTTTTTGCAGGTTTCGCATGCTAATGGAAAACTTAGCATGGGATAAAGCCCTAATTATGGCTATGTGAAAAATGAGCTTAGCGCAATGGAAAGTTCCATATTAAAACTCACTAAGCCCATTTTTAAACACATTTTAGTATAAGGGCCCCTAAATCTGCTAAAAGACTTCTTTAATCATGAAAAGCAAACATTTATTATAGTATTTTTTTTTTCTCTTTACATTTCCAGCTTATATTTGAAATGAATGTTAACCCAAGACTACATCTTGGCCCATCTCCTGCTGAATGAATAACTTTTGGCTGCACATTGAAATGTCCAGCCCAAAGGTATGTGTTCAATACCTTCAAAATTCAAAAAATACCTGTGCGTGCTTTTAACCACATGCAGTCTTCGAACAACAACGCCGTGTTTTTTAACAGCTTATCTAAAGATAGAGATAATGACATTTCTTTATCACTGACAAATAGGAATAATATGACCTTCATATACAACTGCAATTCAGCCCCTTCTAAGTCACCAAACAGTGAGATAAATCACTTTCTTCCTTTGTAAGAAAATGAAAATGAGTCTTGTCAATTGAAAGATGCACCATACACTTTTGACTTAAGAGGGAGGTTAAGTGTAAAGCACCTCTACAAACTCATGCACACAATGGCCGCGTATTAAGTTTATGAACAAATACTAAGCAGTGATACAAAGAAACATCTTTAGAAATGTACGGCTGGTCAAGGATAGCAAATGGAAGTGCCGGTCATGTGCCAAAGTTGGCTAATCAGCATCGTCCTGCTAAAATAAAGCTGTCACAGCTAATAGATGTATTCTGCATTATCACTGTTAAGTGTTCTATTGTCAGAAGTTTCAGAGGCAGAAAAGTATGTGCAAGATAAAGATCCATTAAAAATATCTTAGTACTTGGATAATAACTCTTAGCTCCTTCTATTATAAAATACAAGAGAATAGAAAGTATTATTTATGACAATAGATTACCATCATTGCTCTCAGATTATCAAGGCCAAACTCAAAGCTTTCTTTTGCAACTTGCTACTCCGCCATTGACGATATTTATTTACTACAAAAGGTTGAATTGATTGGCCAACAGACTTTGTAGCATAATTGCCCCCCTAGAATTTAAAAAGGAACTTTTTGCATGGCTAACATCCGCCCTTGCAAACGGAACACTAAACAAAAAAATGGGACATATACTAATCACTCCAATCCCCAAAGATCAAAAAGCCTCCTCAGCACTGACACCCAATTTCAGACCCATAGCAAGCATTTCCCTCTTCACAAAGATACAGGAAGGATTGGTCAACCTTCAACTAGTCAATTACCTGGACAAATTTAACCTCCTTAGCGAACACCAATCAGGATTCAGAAAAGGATACAACACAGAAACTGTCCTAGCCTCCTTGCTGAACCACCTTTATGATCTCTTTAGCAAAGGCAAAAGCGCACTGATCCTACAATTAGATCTCAGCAGCGCGTTCGACCTGGTAGACCACGAAATCATGCTACTGTGCCTTGAAGCAATGGGAATCTCGGGAAAGGCAAAGAAATGGTTCCAAGAGTTCCTAACAAACAGATCCTACCGAGTAATCAGTAATGGAAACTACTCTAAACCATGGAAAAACCCTTCAGGCGTGCCTCAAGGTTCCCCCCTATCCCCCACACTTTTCAATATCTACATCGCCTCCTTAGGTCACCTACTACAAAAACTAAATTTAATATACTACATCTATGCGGACGACATATCCATCCTTATACCCTTAAACAACATCACAAAAGAAACTGTAGATAATCTCTCAAACACAATGACCGCAATCGATAAATGGACCACTAATTTCAAACTAAAACTAAATGCAGAGAAAACAAAAGTCTTTCTGGCTAGTCCCAATGACAAAATTACGAAAACATCGATAAAAATAAACAACCACGAATACCCAATTTCCAAAAACATAAAAATACTGGGTATCACTCTTGACACTCACCTAACTATGACTGACCACACAAACTCACTTGTGAAAAAATGCTTTTATACGCTATGGAAACTAAGAACCATAAAAAAATTATTTGACCCTTCATCATTCAGGTTGCTGGTACAGGCACTGATCCTATCCCTTCTTGACTACTGCAACATCATCTACCTAGGCATCCCACAAAAAACAATAAAAAAACTAAGATTAATACAAAACACCGCCGTTCGCCTAATTTTCGGACTTAGAAAAAACGACCACATCAGCCCCTACTACAAAAAGCTGCACTGGCTTCCAATAGAAGCGCGAATTCTATTCAAATTCGCTTGCACCTGTTTCAAACAAGCCTGGGGACTAGCACCTTCATACCTACAAACTCACTTCACCCTACGCAACCCCACAAGAACGACCAGAAACAAAAACATCTTTGCATACCCAAAGACCACAGGCTGCAGATACAAATCCTTCTTGGACAGAACCTTTAAGTTCCAAGCGAACAGACAGCAAACCTGGCTGAAAAACCACATAAACGAACCAAATATGACTTATAATACATTCCGCAAATCGATCAAAACCACCCTATTCGCTAAATTCATTGACTAAAACGGTCCCCTCCCCCACTAAGACCCCCCTCATGGATGTTCTAAATCTTTCAGACACTCATTACCCTTAGATCTCCAATTAATATGTAAGTTTACCATTTAGACTATTGTACGGCATCTAGACTCTTTGTTCGGTACTGTATTTAAACTTATTGTATAGTATTGTATTTAGACTTACTGTTTTGTATTATATGTGGACTTATTGTATTGTATTAGCATTGTACTGTACTAAGACCTTTGTTATTCGCTGAATGTCCAGCCTTCTTACATTGTAAACCGCCTAGAAGTCGCCTGACTATGGCGGTATAGAAAAATAAAGTTATTATTATTATTATTATTTAATTATTTCAAATTTACGCTGGGTTAAAAGGTTTAAAACAGACTCTGAGATGCTATCGGGTCAATACCCAAGTCCTGAAGTCACTGTATATTTTTTTAAACACTGGCAGCATTAAAATATATTTAGCATCACTATGGGCTCCATTTACAAAGGTGCGCTAGCATTTTTAACGCACGTACCGGATTAGCGCACGCTAGCCAAAAATCTACTGCCTGCTCAAAAGGAGGCGGTAGCGGCTAGCACAAGTGGCAATTTAGGGCACGCAATTCCACGCGTTAAGGCCCTAGCGCGCCTTTGTAAAAGGAGCCCCATGTGTAGGGTTGCCAGATTTTACCTCAGATTTTATCATAGTTGACCCTGGAGATGGCCCAAAAAACTCGGATAATGTGAAAAACCAACTATAATTCAATAAAACACTTCCACAATGGTGAGATGCATAATGTCTGATGGTATGTTAGAAACACAGTGCAGGTTGGAATGTCAATTTCAAACGGAGGAAAAAGCCTCAGACAAGGGCCCTCCCACCTCCACAATGGTGGAATAGCAGTGGTGGAGCGTTCACCTCACTGGCTAAAAAACCTCCTTTACATTAAACAAAAGGTATGTCCTGCTCTGGTTTTTACTGATGTCTTAAGAAGACATATACTGGTCCAGTTTTAACTTTAAGTTTTGATTCTGGTTTCAGTTTGATCGGATACGTTACACCCTGAGGCAGCTGAATAGTGAAACGCTGGCCATCGTCGGTGGACCGATCAACTAAGATAAGCTGAAGTTTTTTCATCTATCACTCAGTATTTTTCATTATACTTTAACTCAGTGCAGTGTTTGTTTAATGTAAAGGAGGTTTTTAAGCCAGTGAGGTGAACGCTCCATCACCGCTATTCCACCATTGTGGAGGTGGGAGGGCCCTTGTCTGAGGCTTTTTCCTCCGTTTGAAATTGACATTCCAACCTGCACTGTGTTTCTAACATACCATCAGACATTGTGCATCTCACCATTGTGGAAGTGTTTTATTGAATGACCCTGGAGATGGGACATGCTACTCAGGGATCAGCATGGTCCGGCTTATCATTGCCACACTTAGCAAATTTTGCAGATATACAGTGTGGACATTACATTCACAAGAATATAAGAATATCGTTACTGGTTCAGACCAATGGTCCATCTTGCCCAGTATCCCATGTTCACTGTGGCCAATCCAGGTCACTAATATCTGGCAAAAATCCAAATAGTAGCAACATTTCATGCTACCAATCCAGGGCAAGTAGTGGCTTCCCCCGTGTCTGTCTCAATAGCAGACTATGGACCTTTCCTCCAGGAACTTATCCAAACGTTTTTTTTAAACTAGCTACATTAACCACTCTTATCACATCCTTTGGCAACATGCTTATACCTTTTTTAAATTTGTAAATCGCTTAGTAAAGTAAATAAGTGATTCATCAAGTCAGAATAAAACTTGAAACTTGATTCATCCTCTGAATGAAAAAAATATTTTGTCCTTTAAAAGTAGTTTGGTTTTAAAAGTATCTTCCTGTAACTTGGTTTGCCCTTTAAAAATATTTTGGTTTTAAAAGTATCTTCCTGTAACTTCACCGAGTGTCTCCTAGTCTTTCTAATTTTTGATGGAGTAAAAAACTGATCCACTTGTACCCTTTCTACACCACTCAGGATTTTGTAGACTTTGTTCATATCTCCCCTCAGTCGTCTCTTTCCCAATCTGAAGAGCCCTAATCTCTTTAGTCTTTCCTCATACAAGAGGAGTTCAATCACCTTTATCATCTTGGTCACTCTTCTTTGAACCTTTTCTAGTTCCACTATATCTTTTTTGAGATAAGGTGACCAGAATTGAACACAGTACTCAAGGTGAGGTTGCACCATGCAGCAATACAGAGGTATTATAACATTCTTGGTCTTGTTTACCATTCCGTTTCTAATCATGCCTAGCATCATGTTGGCTTTTTTGGCAACCGGCGCACATTAGGTGGAAGGTTTCAGCGTATTGTCTACAATGACACCCAGATCTTTTTCATGGGTGCTGACCCACAAGGTGGACCCTAGCATCTAGTAACTATGATTTTGGTTATTCTTCCCAATGTGCATCACTTTGCCTTGTCCACATTAAATCCCATTTACCCAGTTATCCAATTTCCTAAGGTCTGCCTGCAATTTTTCACAGTCCGAATGCATTTTAACAACTTTGAACAGTTTAGTGCCATCTGCAAATTTAATCACCTCACTCGTCATTCCAATTTCCAAAGATCATTTATAAATATATAGCACTGGTCCCAGAACAGATCCCTGTGGCACTCCACTATTTACCCTCCTCCACTGAGAAAAAAGGCCATTTAACCCTACCCTCTGTCTAATAACTAATTCCTAATCCACAACTGAACATGCATATTAAGACTTACTCATTCCTGAACAACTTCCACCAGTTTAATGAATCATGTCTAGTATTTATAAATTCTGGACCAAAGTGGAGGGAGGATTGTTTGTTTTTACACATTAATCCTTATTTTGGGATCAGACTGTCTCCTCTTACAAATTAAACTAATCATGAAAATATTGAATGTAGACTTTTAGGACTCCTTTTATGAAGGTACACTAGCGTTTTTAGTGCACGCACCAGATTAGCGCGTGCTAGCTGAAAAACTACCACCTGCTCAAGAGGAGGTAGTAGCGGCTAGCGCGTGCGGCATTGTAGCGTGCGCTATTCCGTGCTTTAGGGTCCTAACGCGCCTTCGTAAAAGGAGCCCTTAGAATAAGGAAATATTTTTAATTATGTAAAATGTCCTTTTACTTAGGAAATACACCAGCTGAAATTTACTATGATAGCACTGAAGTTATACCAACATATTACTCATAAGGACTTTTAACCCACAACTATAAAATCCATCTTAGCAAGACCTTCAGATGAAAGTGTTCCCTTGACTTTCTTGTACAGATCAAAAAAAGCTCTGATTAATTTTTATTCATAAATTTATCAAAAGCTTGTGATAAGATAAAATATATCATTTGTTTTGTAGATCCTTTATTTATTTATTTATTTTTTTTTTTTTTTTTCAAATCTGTTTAAAAGAAACAGATGGTCCCCTCTTCTGTATCAAAGAATCAGTTTTTCAGAAAGCATAGACCTTTATCTAGTGCAGGGGTTCTGAACCGTGTCCTCAGGATACAACTAGCCAGTCAAGTTTTCAGGCAGGAGCGGCTCAAGGCAATCTGCTGCCTGAGGTGAGGGATGAGCTGCCCCCCCCCCCCCTTGAGCATCCAAAATGGGGGTGGGGATTTTCCATTTCACCCTTCTCCCTCCAGATCAACATTTTTCCCATTCCATACCCCCTCCCCCCAATCTATCTTCAATTTGTCTTACAAGTTGCCGCACGGTGGTAGCAATTCACAGAGCTACCCTGCTGTCGGTCCTGGCATCTTCTCTCCATTACATCCCGCCCTCTCTGACAACTTCCTGTTTCCACTGGGGCAGGCAGCAGTGGAGAGAAGATGCCAGGACCGGCAGCAGGGCAGCTCTGTGAATCGCTACACAACAAATTGAAGGTAGATGTGAGGGAGGGGGTTGGAATGGGAAAAAAGTCAATTGGAGGGGAGAAAGCATTAGATGCCTGTAAGGGGCGCGGCAGAGAGAGCTGACCAGCAGGTAGGCTGGCTGGCAGCAACATGCTTCTCCCTCAACAGTGCCACCTGAGGCCACTGCCCCCCTTGGCCTCATTATAGGGCCGCCCTTGTTTTCAGGACACCCACAGTGATTATGCATGAGGTTGATTTGCATGCCCTACCTCCACTGTATGCAAATTTGTCTCATGCATATTCCATGTGGATGTCCTGAAAACCTGACTTGAATTCCCAGGAAATGGAATTATTAGGACAGGGATAGAAAATAAAACAAATAATATTACAATGCTCCTGTATTGCTCCATGGTGCGACCTCACTTTAAGTACTGTGTGCAATAATGGTTGTTGTATTCACAAAAGATATAGCAGAATTAGAAAAAGGTTCCAAGAAGAGCAGCGAAGATGATAAGCCCCCTCTTTTTTGAAACTGCACTAGCAGTTTCTAGTGCGGGGAGCCACGCTGAATGGCCCGCGCTGCTCCTGACGCTCATAGAGTTCCTATGAGTGTCAGGAGCAGCGCAGGCCATTCAGCACGGCTCTCTGTGCTGAAAACCGCTATCGCGGTTTCGTAGAAGAGGGGGAAAGAATAAGGAACTCCTCCAATATGGGGAACGACTTAAGAGGTTTGGGCTCTTCAACTTGGAAAAAAAGATAGTATTTCCCACGCATTTGCAGCAACAATATAGAAGCAGCAGATTTTTCTTACTGAAGCTGTTATTTGATATAAAACCAGTACAATACAGCACCATGGCAGTACTGATATATCCCTCTTGCGTGTTCAGAGAATTAAAAGCATACTGCATAGGGATCAAGTTTTAGTTTCAAGTTTATTTAAAAATTTTATAAACTGCCCAATCGGTCTTCTAGGTGGTGAACATTACGTTAAAAACTTGTAAGGGGTAACTATAGATCTGTTAAAACAATAATCATTGTTAAAAACATTTTAAAAACAATACATAACAAACAGGAACCAAAAAAGGGAAAGAAGGGTAGAACTACAATTTATCAAGTAAAAGAGAGAACATATAGGGAAAGAACAATAAGGGAGGAAATAAAACTATGTAGCCCTAAAAAGGGCATTTAAGTCTCAAAAGCATCAAGAAAAAGAAATGTTTTAAAATTTGTCTTAAAATGGTAAAGAGTTGATTCTTTACGTAAGTGGACCGGAATATTATTCCAAAGAGATGGAGCGCTGACAGAGAAAATGGTGGACCTCATTGTGTTGATAATCTTCAAAGATGGAACAGATAACAGATTTTTAGAAGAAGATCTGAGAATCTTAGAAGAGCTACAGGGAATAAGAAGGTTATTAATAAATTCTGGTTGACTATTTTGTCTAGTTTTAAAGGTTAGTAAAAGAATTTTATATGTGATTCTATGTTCAACCGGCAGCCAATGAGCTTTATAAAGGAGGGGAGTAACATGGTCCAACTTCTTAGCCTTAAATATGATCTTAACTGCAGTGTTCTGTATAATTTGGAGTCTTCTTATTTCCTTTTTAGTTATGCCCTTAAAGAGTGCATTACTATAATCAATACAGGTCATAACAAGGGAGTGGATCGAAATATTCAAGGAAGTCGGCTCTAACATTTTAGATATGGATCTAATCATTTGTAGCCAGTAAAAACAGCGCTGAACAACTGTACTGATATGAAGATGATAATTGAGTTTACTGTCGAAAGTGATTCCTAATAATTTTAAAGACACGACTTGAAGAGATTGAGTTTTAAATGTAATGGGAGTTAAAAGAGAAAGTCCTTCTTTGTTGGGAAAAATCATTAATTTGGACTTTTCGATGTTCAAAGATAGCCTATGTAAGTCCAACCAAGAGTTGATTTTTTCCAATTTTTTGTTTATAAGATTTATTTCAGTTGAGTTGCTTAAGTCTATTGGATGAATTAATTGCACATCATCTGCATAGGCAAACGCTGTAAAGCCAATGGATTGTCCTAATGTTAAAAGGGATCCACAGATTTATGACTCCTAAGGTAGGCAGGTAACACCGAAACATGTTTCAGTGTCAAGTCGTTTAATGTTGCACAATAAGGGAGATCTGTGCCTAATATAGATACAAGAATTTACACCAGGTTTTAATTGGTGTAAATCCTCATGCCCCAAACTGGATATGGATCCTGACTTCATTATTAAATTTTTTATTCATTTTTGAAATCAAGTACATAGTGCAAACAGTTGAACAATCAAGTAATATAACATATTGCACTTTATTCCAACAAATAATTTAAAGCTATTTAAACCCTCCCTCCCCCTCCCAACCCTCCTGGATGTGTATAACAATCTTTCACGAAACGAAGGGAAATATTGTTCATATTCACAATCATATCTTATAATACTTTGTTAACGGGCCCCAAATTTCCTTGAATTTGTTATGGTGTCCCCTCTGTAAAGAGTTAGGGGTCCTTTTACGAAGGTGAGCTAGCGGTTTTATCACACGCACCAAATTAGCGTGCACTATAGCGTGCACTAGCCGAAAATCTACCGCCTGCTCAAAAGGAGGCGGTAGCAGCTAGCGTGCGCTATTGCGCGCTTTAAGGGCCTAGCGCACCTTTGTAAAAGGAGCCCTTAATGTTTTCAAACTTATAAATCTAGCATAAAGATTCCCATCAGAAACTATAATTTAAGTTATCCCAACTTTTCCAATTTTTCATTATCAGCTGCATGAGTAGCAATTTATTCTGATTTGCATTGATTGGTTTCTTGGGGAATAATATCATTCCAAACAATATTATATCATACGACAACGATAATGGAACTTCCAGTATTGTAATAATTTGACCCCCAAATGGATTTCCAGAATTTAAGTAGCAAGGGACAATAGTATAGTAAATGATCCAGTGTCCCTATATCAAGATGACAGTGCCAGCATCTATTAGATTTAGAACTGTCTAACATAAGAACATAAGAAGTTGTTTCCACTGGGTCAGACCAGAGGTCCATTGTGCCCAGTGGTCCGCTCCCGCGGCGGCCCATCAGGTCTATGACCTGTGAAGTGGTTCCTGACCATTTCTATAACCTACCTCTACTTCTATCTGTACCCCTCAATCCCTTTATCCTTTAGGAATCTATCTAAACCTTCCTTGAACCCCTAACAGGGGTCCAAAAAGATCTATGTAATAAGAAAAACCAAGTCAACCGACAATGAGTGGCATTAATAGAATAGCTGTTTAACGCTAATTTTGATCAGTACTAATTTTGCAGTGCCATATACAGAATGGTTTGTGTTGGAGCAGTCACCTTGCAACCAACTCTACCAATGAATTTAAACAGTGCTCCCTTGATGAAGCCTATTAAGTGAAATGGTTAAGGCCACTGTTGGGAAGAAGATAAGTGTTCTTTTTTCATATTTTCATTATGCTGCTTTGGTGAATTGAGTGCTAGTAAAAAAGTTCACAAAGTAAATCCCACTAAGCTTTTTGACTTATATATACTTTTACTATAGTTTAAAGCTCTGTTTGCACACGTTGATTGCTTTGTCACTGCTAGAATTATCTTTAGAAAAAGACATTAAGGGCTTCTTTTACTAAACCATGGCAGAGCTTTTGACGTTGGACAGGTGAAGTAAACGCTCTGACGCTCATTGAATTTCTATGAGTGTCGGAGCATTTACTTCATTGGCCCACAGTAAGAAGTTCTACCATGGTTTAGTAAAAGCCAGCATAAGTACAGTCTGATTCAAAACACCATCTTTGGAGTCAACTGAGGCCCTCTTTTACAAAGGCACACTAAGCATTTAGTGCGGATTTAGCACGCACTATATCAACGCATGCACTAACTGCTAACGTGTTAAGTAGAGTTTTGGTTCTACCCTGCTCATAGGTGCACTGAAATGATAATAATTGTACAAATATTTCTGATAAAATATTGTTTATTAAAAATTTAACAGACATCCTGTTTCAAGGCATGTATTTGTACAATGGAGGAACAAGTCAGAGAGTGTAAATGCAACTTCCCTGACTTAATGCCCTCAAAATTCTGTTCTGCTAGGTTCACTTAAATATACCTAATACATGATGACATTTTTTTGCCTGCATATAATTGATCAAGAATACTTGATACCATATAAGGTGCTTGCATGCATATTGGGGGAGTGTCTATCCCCCTCACACAAGAATTCCTAAAAGTTGCATTTCAATACTAGCTTATCTGATAAAGAAAAGGTACAGAAGAAACAAAGAAAAAGTATTACAATATACTTACAGAGGAAAAAAATATCCATACACACAGCTTTAAATCATTTCTCCTTAACAGTCAAACTGCTGCTCCCATGTTACTGAGTCACTTAAGAGCATGCACTGAAAATCCTGTGTCTCAGTGAAAGAGAAGGGGAGTGGCCAATCCACTCCCACAAAACCTAAATTTTCCTATATAACTCCTCCAGTACAATTTTTAGAGGTAATTATATTTCAATCTGAACCCTTGAATAGGAAAGTTCCTACATTAATAGTTTACTAAAATTTTATTCCTCATATATGCTTTTTGTATATCCAATTAGAATTTCTAACTTTACCCTGCAAAAAAGGAGAGGAACCCCACTCCCCTGGAATATAATCTCTGTAGTAAGAAGAAAAGTCCATCTCTATAGCAACCAGGTCAAAAGCCACAGGTCTTTGGAAACCAGACTGGGCACACATTGAAACAATGGAACTTCATAAAACTAAGCTACAGCCTGGGTGTATCTGCTCTGGTCTTCAACAGAGCTTATATATTAATTCTAGTGACCTGAGAGAAGGCCTACTCCTGTTTCCAGTGACCTCAGCACAAAACACATATTTAGGTCAATATATTATCCCATATTTGTCTTATCTGGTTTGAGTTCTGGCTTATCCAATTGTAATTTTATATAGCCATTTATAAACCCTTCTCCTCTGCCCTTGGATTAGATCCTTTTCTTATAAAATCAAACCCTAACTAGTAAATCCAGAGCAATGGGAGGAAAATATAATGGCTATTTTATTTTTCATGCTTGCCCATTCTACCACATATCTGACCATTTTTAATAGGCTGCCATGCCCAGGTTCAAAAGGGCCACATCAGCGTCCATAAGATAACATGCATGCATTAGTGTTTAGCACGTGTTTAGCACACGCTAAAAAGCTTAGTGCACCTTTGTAACAGAGGGGGTGAGTGTTGCGTGTAGAGTTATAAAAGTCTGAACTGCTTATTTGGCCTTCTGGCATATGCCAGATCCAGCCTTGTTCCCATTAAATTAATAAATTTGCTTGAGTGCCCAGTTCCCACTCCAAGGAGCAAGCATTAGGCAGATCCTGTGCAGGACACTTGAACCCAGGGCTACACAATTTTTTAAAATAGGCATGCGTTCAGCTGTGGTACCAACTATCTAACCCCTCCCCCTTTTATAAGAGTGTGGAAGAGGTCTTTAGAGTCGGCCGGCGCACTGAATGCTCTGCACTGAAGCATTTCCATTGAAGCAGGGCAGAGCACTCAGCATGCTGACAGTACCATAAACTCCTTCCGTGCTTTTTGTAAAAGGAGGGGGGGGGGTAAATCTTTTAAAATATGAGGCTCTATTCATTTACAATCTGAAACATCTATGAAACAGTTTCAGGAAAACCTTAGCTTTTTTTTTTTTTAATTTATTTATTTATAAATTTTTCACATTATTTAACAAGCATATCATTTTGTACAGAAAGTGTAATTAAGATAACATAATATTTAAAATTACTTTCCATCCAGAAAATAAATCAAACTACGATAGGAAATTATTTCTCTACTTAATCACACACTAGTCCTCAAAATTAGGATCCATGATTAGAGAATAGGAGTGATTGAACTATATAAAAATCAACAAGAAAACACGTTATCTGATGCTGAAATAGAGCTACATTATTACTTAGACATAGATATTATTCCATTTTCAAGGCGCTTTGTGGAGAGGAAAGCCATCACATGAGCCGGTTCAAAGAACACATATTTTAAAGTACGATACCTCACTACACATTTGCAAGGGTATCTAAGGAAAAATAAACCCCCAATTTGAGTCACACCTGGTTTCAATATTAGAAATTCCCTTCTTCTCTTTTGAGTCTCCCTAGAGACATCAGGAAAAATTTGAATATGGAAACCCAGGAAGTCTCTAGATCTATTTTTAAAGAAAAGTTTAAGGATCCAATCTTTGTCTGGAGCCAAAGCCACAGACAATAAGAGAGTGGCTGAAATAGCCTCTTCTCTATCTGATTGTTCCAATAAAGCAGAAACGTCCGGGGAACTTTCCTGAGGTTTTCTAAAATCTTCTTTCTTCTGAGAATCCTGAGTATTTGTAGGTAAATAATACACTCTTGACAATGGTGGTAAAGAGTTCTCAGGAATTTTAAGTATTTCCAGAAAGTAACGCTTTATCATTTCTCTTGGGGAAATTGATGGAACCGTTGGAAAGTTAATTAAGCGTAATTTATTAATACGACTATTGTTTTCAAGTACTTCCAATTTTCTCCTTGTAATCAAATTATCTTTTACAAGTAAATCATGATGACTTCCAATCATTTTTATGTCCTTCTTTTCTTCTTGCATATCTGATTTCAATAATGTAATATCCTCTTTCAAAGTGTTAATTTCTTCTTTCTGGTCTTTCAATTCTTTATCTAGATTTTTTATTTGAGGATTCAAGGAATTCCCCAACGCTAAAACTAATTCCCAAAGCGAATCTAGTGTAACTTCTGGGGGTTTAACTGGAGCAAAAGGAACTATTGGTGTAGAATAAGCAAGCTCAGATGGTTGGTTTACCTCCCCAGTGCCTTGTTCCTCCATGGCTAAAGATGTCCCGGTCACTGGTTTCTCCAAAAGAAGCAAGTCCTTTTGAGCTGTTTCCTGTGGTGAGCCCTCTGATACACTGGCCTCTCGAGAGGAGAATACTGCCTCATCAGACGCACTCTCCTCTCGCGGTGAGCTAGCTCCCAGCGGCAGCGGCTGGAGGGGAGGCGTCCTGACGTCAGGCTCAGAGTGATGTCTAGCCCGTGGGTTTCTGCCGAAGCACTCCTCTCTGCCGGCACTCTCAACCGGCGATTCCCCGAAGAAGTTTGCTTCATTTGCAAGCATCTGAAAATGTCCTCAACAGTAGGAATCGTGGGCACCAATCACTGGGAGGCACCACCAACGCTTCTGCCCCTTCTTTTCGGCATTGTGGAAAGGTATGAGAAAGATACTCTCAGGCGTCCTGCCAGCGTTCAGATAGCAGCAGCCATCTTGGATCGGAAAACCTTAGCTTTTAATTCATATTAGAGTCTTTTTTCTCAACGAAAGCAGCACTCTTCAGTAACATAGGCTGTGGTGTTTCATTGTTGTTTTTTGTTTAGTTTGTTTGTTTGAGTTTTTTTTATATATTGTCACAAGCCCGACTCCCATACCAGCCTTGTGCCAGTTAAGAACCACAGAAACTACTCGGTGAAGCTGGTTAGGGCTTACCATTATGTCCCTGCAGACCAGGAACAGGATTATGAAGTTCAGGCTGAGATCAGACAGGACTTTGATCATAGCCTAGAGAAATCAGGTTTGGCCCCTTTAAGAACTCCCAGGTTGAAATTGCTGACCAAACAGGCTGAAAGGCAGCCTGAGTTAAACAAAGCCCTTCCCCTGCGCAGGGCTGGGCGTGGCACCACACCTCTGCAGCATTTAGAGAGCTTTGTTGTCCCAGAGGAGGAGGCAGCCCAAGGAAGCTCTCATGTTGGAGGAGCCTCCACCATCCCAAGCACCAGAGGACATGCAAATGCAAAGCCCAGAGGCAGAGGAAGAATCCCAGAGGAACCAGGAGCCAGAGGCCATGGACTGGAATGCTCTGCCTGAACTTGCTCTTCCAGAGGCAATGGAAGTAAGCTGAGGTGACTAGGTGCTTGCTTTACAAAAGGTATTTTTTCTAATTTTTGTTTGCTGCTTTACTGCTGGGAGAACTAATTGCCTTCAGGAATGTTTTGTGGATGGAGGTGTCACTATTTGGGACGGTGAATTGACTGTGTTTGCTGGAAAGGAAAACTGCTAGCATATTGTGTTTTTTGTTTGAAAATTTTTGTTGTTGTTACAAGATGGCTGCCGCTTCAAGCAGAGGCTTGGCTGCAGTCAAGCAGAGCTAGTGTTGTCCTTTCTGGAGCTGTAAAAGACTCTAAGATTGGGTGTAGGATTTGCCTGTCATCTATGTGGTGGGTTTCGAGGGTTTATTTTTGTACTTTGCTTTGGCGAGGTGCTACTTTAGTGAACCCACCAACCTTGTGCTCCTTAATACCTGGAAAGGAGTAACGATCCTCAGTATTGAGAAGACATGTTTTTTCCTGTGTTTGTGCCAAGGATTGCTTGATACTGAACTTGTGCTTTTGTTGCCACTATTCAAGTAGCAGGACTTACCTGGGACATGAACTGAACACTTTGGAGGTGACCAGACCAGGCTGGTGAGTGAAACATTGGGTTTCTTTTTTTTTTTTTTTTATACAATTACTGTTCATACTTTTGGACTCTTTTTCCTAGTTTTGTTTTTCTAAGACTGAATGATAAATAAATTTGGCTTGATTATGCAGACTACTTACCTGTGTGATATTATCCTGATTGTTGCACACTGGGTAAGCTCTCCATAACAGGGACTTCCTCCCTCTTGGGGAAGCACGCCAGGGCGATATAGTAGTTGTGCACCGGTCCCTGCCATGCTCTAAGGGACGGCCGCGCTATAATATATATATATCTTTATTCATTTTCATTCTAAAAACAGTGCATACAAAAATTACATAACAAGTTACCTGAAAAAACAGCACTTCTATCCATCAGTGAAATACATAAGAATAATTTTCACCCTCCCCCCCCTGTTTGTTTGTGTGACTGGTCTAGTTATATTTGTGGTCTATGATGCATTCCTTTCCTGATTGATTTTATAGATTTGTTTGTAAATCGCTTAGATTTGGTTGTGTCACAGTTTAGCGATACATCAAATTTTGAATAAAGAGAAAGATAAGTGCACCAGGTCGAACACTCTAATTGCCTCCAACTGTCTGGTCATTCAATCAAAGAAATTGATCAGATTTGTTTGTTTATCTCTAGTAAAATCATGTTGCTTATGATTCTGTAATCTACTGGATGCTAGAATCTGCACTGTTTTCTGCTTCAGCAATGATTCCATTAATTTGTTCGCTGCTGAGATCAGTCTAATTGACCTGTAGTTTTCCCATCATCAGTCTTCCAGAACCATTCCTAACTTTAAAAAATGGTTGAAAATGTCAGACAGCAGAACCACTTAAACTTCAGTACCCTTAGATATAGTTATCCAATCATATTGTCTTCTCTACTTTTCATTTAGACAGCTTCTCACAAGCACAGTCTTTGGAAAATCATTCAAGGGCTAGCCCACTTCCATTCCTATTTGTATATGTTTCCTCCAATCCTACTCCCATTTGGAAGTCCTTCCATCTTTCATCACTGAATAGAAATATTTAAGTGTTTCTGCTTTTTCTTTACTGTATTAGTGCTTATGTATTCCTCTCTTTGAATCTTACAGTGTCACTTGTTCACTTCCTTGTCACTAAAACATCTAAAAAAAATGTTTTGCCCTCCCATTTCATTTTACAGTATATTTATTCAATTTTCTATACCGTTCTCCCAGGGAAGCTCATAATGGTTTGCATGAATTTATTCAGCTACTCAAGCATTTTCCCCTGTCTGTCCTGATGGGCTCACAATCTATCTAATGTACCTGGGGCAATGGGGGAATTAAGTGTCTTGCCCAGGGTCACAAGGAGCAACATGGGTTTGAAACCACAACCTCAGGGCGTTGAGGCTGTAGCTTTAACCGCTGCGCCATACATTTCCCCCCTCCCCTTCCCCTCCCCTCCCCATTTCATTATATGGCATTTGCTATTTTAATTCTAGTTGCATTTTTTGCTTTCCTGACTACTTTCCCAGCTTTTCTTTATAGAAAAAAATTTAGGCTTTCTTTTACTAAGCTGTAGTAGAGGTATTTACCACAGCCCAGGGCGCTAAATGCCTAGGAATTCTATGAGTATCGGAGCAACATCGGAGCATTTAGCACTCCAGGCCACGGTAGAAACCTCGTAGTAAAACGGAGGGGGGATGGTGGTTAGTAAGCTATTACTATACAAATCTCTTGAAATTTCCTTAAGTGTTTTTCTTCTCACAGGTAATTATTAAAATTAGATGCAATTATTTTCTTGTTTTTCCCTTCTTCCAATCCTATCCAATTTAACCCACAAATTGTTGAGTCAATAAGAAAAGTAGCAAGTGGAAGTTGGGGTGTTGAGGGAGCAAACTAACACCTCATACATTCTGTGACTTCAAACACTGGAGAATCGAGGGTGCAAGTGTGGCATGAGGGGTGGGAAAATGCCCTTAATGCATGAATTAACATAGGAACTATAAAAATAATGAAAAAAGCAGTAACAGATTTTGGGGTCCTTATACTAAGGCGCGCTAGTGTATCTTAGTACGCGCTTAATGCTAACACATGCAAAGACATCCATTATATCCTATGGACGCATTGCCACGCATTAGCATTTAGCACTCATTAGCATTTAGTGCGCACTATGACACATTAGCTCGCCTTAGTAAAAGGACCCCATTATGCGGTAGCAGTTCATGTGCACTAATGTGTGCATTATGTGCTAACACATTTTAGTGAAAGGGTCCCACTATTATTAGCATTTCCCCTTTTGAAGTGATACTAATAAACGCTGGGTTTTACTAAACCACGGAAGAGCTTCTTACCATGGGCCGGCAAGGTGAGTGCTCCGACGCTCATAGGAATTGAATGAGCATTGGAGCATTTACCTCGCTGGCCCATGGTAAGAAGCTCTTCCATGGTTTAGCAAAAGCAGCCCAATGTTGGGAAAAAAAAAAATCACCAAAACATCAAATGTTTCTTTAAAAAATTCCCTTCTATAAAAGCAACCCAAATAATCCAACAACCACCAGCAATGCAAAAATGTAACATAAATTTCCCTTTTTAACAAAATATTAGGTAGAAAACTTGATGCTAAAGCCAGAAAAATACTTGTAAAACAGCTTGAACAGCAAGAATGACAATATTTTCTATGGTCTATAGAGGATATTTTATACAGCAGTCAAATCCTGAATCCAAGCAAAATCAGGCCCCCTTTTTCTCAAGCTTAGCACTTACTAATGGTCATTAGCACAACTAGTGCTCTAATTCTATATTTGGCACTAAAATATGCACATGGAAATTTGGGCACATTCCCAATTTGTACATGCAATATAATTGCCAAATGAGCCAATTAGGCTGAGTGCTGAGGGCTAATAATCAATTATTGCCATTAATTTAAATTTACGCATGCGTCCTTAGGCGCGGGGATCCAGGCGTCAATGTTATGCATGGATCTGAAAAGGGGGCATGGCCATGGGAGGGGCATGATTGCATCAGGGGCATTGTTAGAGAATAAGGTGGATCTCCACCTAAGTTAGGCAAGAGAATTTACACCAGGTTTCAGTTGGTGTAAATCTCAACCCCAAAATTGGGCATGTATCTCAGCACTAAGCAGTGACTTAGCAAGGATGAGAGGCGCTCCTCCCCTGCCCTCTAGTACACCCCCCCCCCGCTCTTTCTAGCTGGTAAGTACCTAACGTGGTAGGCATATACACTGAAGCACCTACATGGAAAGTAGGCGTGGTTGGGGGCGGAGTTTCAAAATGGATTGAGTTAGACGCCATTAAGCATCTATCTTAGGCAAACGTATATAAGGCCAAGAAAAGCCTGGTTTAATATACCGGTGCCTAACATTATGATGCCTACTGGCACCTAAGTCCATTTAGGCGCTGCTAGGCACGATTCTACAAACGGCACCTACTTTGACTGGCATGCGAGGCGCCTACTGAGATAGGCACTGTTTATAGAATCTGGCCCTTAGCTAACACTAATGTTTGTTAGTGCATGCTAAGCTTTAGGGCTCCTTTGACGAAGGTGCGCTAGCGTTTTTAGCGCACGCACACGATTAGCATGCGCTAGCTGAGAAACTACCGCCTGCTTAAAAGGAGGCGTTAGCGGCTAGCGTGTGCTAAGCGCATGCTAAAACCGCTACTACACCTTTGTAAAAGGAGCCCTTAGTGATAAGGCCCCTTAATTAAGAACACCCAGATAACATAACTCAGAAGTATTGTGACTTTTCAATTTCACTATAGTAGCTTTCTTCCCATTTGAATTTCTAGCACTAAAACTGGCAGGAACTTAGCATCATAGAAAAGTTTCTTTAAAAAATCCCTTCATAAAAATACAACAAAAATAACCCAGCAAATAAACATGCAATATACAAAATATACAAAATGCCAAATTCTCCAAACAGCGTCCTGAAGTTAGGCGGTGGTAGGCATCCTACAGCCATCTAATCGGGATGCAATTTTTGGATTTTTTTTTATGCTAGCTCCGTTCGTAGGCTCGGACGAAGGAGGAATGCGAATAATTGCAAAGGGACTTGGACAAACTAGGGGAATGGGCTGAGAGATGGCAGATGAAGTTCAATGTTGAGAAGTGTAAAGTATTGCATGTGGGAAACAGAAACCCGAGGCACAATTATACGATGGGAGGGATGTTATTGACTGAGAGTACCCAAGAAAGGGACTTGGGGGTAATGGTGGACATGACAATGAAGCCGACGGCACAGTGCTCAGCGGCCGCTAAGAGAGCGAATAGAATGCTAGGTATAATCAAGAAGGGTATTACAACCAGAACGAAAGAAGTTATCCTGCCGCTGTACCGGGCAATGGTACGTCCACATCTTGAATACTGCGTCCAGTATTGGTCGCCGTACCTTAAGAAGGATATGGCGTTACTCGAGAGAGTTCAGAGGAGAGCGACACGACTAATTAAGGGGATGGAAAGCCTTTCATATGCTGAGAGATTGGAGAACCTGGGTCTCTTTTCCCTGGAGAAGAGGAGACTTAGAGGGGATATGATAGAGACTTACAAGATCATGAAGGGCATAGAGAGAGTAGAGAGGGACAGATTCTTCAAACTTTCAGAAAATAAAAAAACAAGAGGGCATTCGGAAAAGTTGAAAGGGGTCAGATTCAAAACGAATGCTAGGAAGTTCTTCTTTACCCAACGTGTGGTGGACACCTGGAATGCGCTTCCAGAGGACGTTATAGGGCAGAGTACAGTTTTGGGGTTTAAGAAAGGATTGGACAATTTCCTGCTGGAAAAGGGGATAGAAGGGTATAGATAGAGGTTACTACACAGGTCCTGGACCTGTTGGGCCGCCGCGTGAGCGGACTGCTGGGCGCGATGGACCTCAGGTCTGACCCAGCAGAGGCATTGCTTATGTTCTTATGTTCTTATCTCATGCCTATAAAGGCACATAGGAATGCCTATGGATGCCTAAGGCCAGGGTGGGCATGGTTACGCAACACACAGCCTTAGGCATCCAAAGATGTCTCTATGCACCTCCATAGGCACAAGACCAGAGCCTTAAATGTAGGCCTTTAAGGTGCCCATGTTATTAAAAAAAAGATGTGATTCTGGACATGGCGCTTGCCGGTGATTAACATGCGGCGGGTGTCCTTTTTGTGGGCATCTGTCGCAGCAGATCTCGGTTCTGGAATCAGGCCCAAAAAGTGCATGGTCTAAAGCAGAGGTAGGGAACTCCAGTCCTCAAGAGCCATAATCCAGTCAGGTTTTCAGGATTTCCCCAATGAATATGCATTGAAAGCAGTGCATGCATATTCATTGGGGAAATCCTGAAAATCCGACTGGAATACGGCTCTCGAGGACCAGAGTTTCCTACCCCTGGTCTAAAGAAATGCCAGCAGCAATGATTAGTGCTTTGGTGAAGAATTTATTACAAACTCAATTCCTTATTGCATGTCAGTACATCTATCCCATGAGTAAAAACATACATAGAACACTGTACTTTATTCATGATGATGACCTTGTGGTCTTCAAGTGGCAATATGAAAATAAATGGCCTAATTGATAATTCATGTAATAGATCAAAAAGCATCACTATGAGTACTTAATATTGTGAAACAATTCTACTCACTTTTATCTATTAATTTGAGATTTAATATGTTTTCACACTGAGAAGAATAAAGGTTAACATATTCTATTAGTCCCAATTGTCTCAAGAATTTCATTGAATATGGTTCATTAAATGCTGAATCTCATAATTATATTCACCATAATAGAAAGTATTCACATGAACATGAAACTGAATTGTTCTGATTTATTAATTTAGACATAAATTTAATTATACAATGTTATGAACTGATTTATGCATTTAATAGTAAGATTTTGTGTAAGCCATTTAATAAAGATAGTGTTAATCAAGGAAGAAACTAAGGCCTACTTTTCCGAAACTGCTTTGAGTTCCTACGAGCGTCGGGAGCAGCACGGGCCATTCAGCGCAGACCCCGCGCTAGAAACTGCTATCGCAGTTTCATAAGGGGGGGTAAGGGGTCCTTTTACTAAGGCAGCTAACTGATTTATTGTGAGCTAACCGATTCAGTGCACGCTAATCAAGTTAGCGTGCATTAAAGATTAGCGCGCGCTAAATGCTAAGGAGCCCATTATATTCTATGGGCGCCTTAGCATTTAGCGCACGCTAAATCGGTTAGCGTGCCTTAGTAAAAGGACCCCTAATTTAGACACCCTGTCTCGTTTGCTTGCTGTTCTATGTTTATATACAGCCTTATTAAGGATATGCATTTCTTTCTCTGTTTAGCATGCGATACATCATTTCAATAAAAGAGTGCACCAATGCGAGGAGGTGTTGAAAAGTTCTCAGCTCACCAAGACCAATACCTGCAACAGACAAAGTCATGCCAAGATAGAAGGGTGTGTTTTATATCAGTACATAGAAAATGCACAAATGTAATCAAAGTAACAGAAAATGCGCTCACATAATTCACGTATTGAACCCTAGTAAAGGAAAATGCACTCAGGTAACTCAGGGCAACAGAAAATGCTCATTCCAACGGACATTTCAGTTTGCACATACACATTTGCCTCGCGCGAACGTCATGCTCACCGTTCGCGTGCATAACAGCGAGGTATGCGCATGCGCATTTATGTTACACACTATCATCCCACATTTTGTCATGTGTGCGATTGTCTGCACTGAATTGTTGCATGCATTTGACTGTGCATGCTATTGTCTTGTGCACAATTGATTTGCGCGCTATTGTGTTGTGCATGAGCGTCTTGCGCCTTGCACACATTTGACCAACCACCAAACTATAGTTTATAAATCTTTCCTTTAACTGTTAAAGGAAAGATTTATAAACTATAAAGAGTTTTACCTCATGCAAAATTGTCATTTCTTTAATAAGACATTAACTATTTTTTCTGCGGCCCTCCAAGTACCTACAAATCCAAAATGTGGCCCTTCAAAGCGTTTGAGTTTGAGACGACTGTGTTAGCAATATTTTGGTTATAACATATATTGTCCCAAGACTCCATCATATTTAACTGTGGTTGGTAATGATGGCAAATTGCCAACCAGTGTTTAAGCACAGCAGGTATTGCTCTGGTCACCTTATTGGATGGACAGTGCAGATCTTTATCTGCTACTGTGTTACTATGGGTTCATAGTCAAAAGCGCGCAGCGACAAAGGCGCACCGAGACAACTGAGCGCAAGGTGGAAGCCCGCACCGAAGAAAAACTGTGTTTTAAGGGGCTCCGACGGGGGTTGTTGGTGGGGAACCCCCTCACTTTACTGAATACAGATCGCGCCGGCGTTGTGGGGGTTTGGGGGTTGTAACCCCCCTCATTAACTTTTTCCCTGTTTTTTAGGGAAAAAGTGAAGTTTTCAGTATAATGTGGCCCCACAAAGGGTTTGAGTTTGAGACCACTGCTTTAGATGATGTAATTCAGAATGGAAAATTTATTACAATTGCAACAATCATTTGGCATCTCAAAATCTCAAGGTTATAAATGGTTGCAGTTGAAACATGCCATTCAGAAGGGGTTCCCTGACTGGCGTAACTTAAAAAATCAGTATAGCTTGCCGGGCCTATGTTTTCAGACAGATTTGCAAGGGCATCAGGCCGCCAAGTGGCACAAATTAATATCTGAATAAAAAACCTAAAACAAGCTTAAAAGATATTTGGAGCATTGAGATAAAGCAGAAATTTCTGCTACTCAATGTCCATGGATTTGGACTTGGGGAATGAGATGTACAGCGTCAGCGTCTATGAGACAAACTTGTTTTTTTTCTGTTATATAGAATTTTTGGGACCCCAGTTCGTTTACAAAAGTTGGATAGTTCAAAGTCTAATAGATGCTGGCACTGTCATCTTGAAGTAGGGACACTGGATCATTTGTTGTTTTATTGTCCCTTGATACTCAATTTTTGGGAATCAATATGGGGAAAAATTAATATAGTACTTGAGGTAGTGAGAATGTACTATATACTAAAGTCCATCACAAAGTCACAGACAGAAACAATTACCTCAAATACTCCAGCTGTCATCCTAAAAACCTTAGAAAGGCCTTACCTATAGGGCAGTTCTTACAAATTCGGAGAATTTGCACCTCTATTGAAGATTTCTACAAGGAGGCAAAATGACTTTCTTGTAGATTACTGAAAAGGGGGTATCCCAGAAAGATTATTCATAAAGCATTTCTTAGAGAGAAATACGCCAATAGAGACCTACTTCTGGGTGGCCCCATAACAAATGACCATTCAAAACAAGTCTGTGTGCTTTCATATTCCATAGTAACATAGTAACATAGTAGATGACGGCAGATAAAGACCCGGATGGTCCATCCAGTCTGCCCAACCTGATTCAATTTAAATTTTTTATTTTTTTTTAATTTTTTCTTCTTAGCTATTTCTGGGCAAGAATCCAAAGCTTTACCCGGTACTGTGCTTGGGTTCCAACTGCCGAAATCTCTGTTAAGACTTACTCCAGCCCATCTACACCCTCCCAGCCATTGAAGCCCTCCCCTGCCCATCCTCTACCAAACGGCCATA
The DNA here is from genome assembly GCF_902459505.1 of Geotrypetes seraphini. NCBI lineage: Eukaryota > Metazoa > Chordata > Amphibia > Gymnophiona > Dermophiidae > Geotrypetes > Geotrypetes seraphini. The sequence continues at coordinate 350,146,892 of NC_047086.1, read as the reverse complement.
CACAGACACAGACCGTACAAGTCTGCCCAGTAACTGGCCTAGTTCAATCTTTAATATTATTTTCTGATTCTAAATCTTCTGTGTTCATCCCACGCTTCTTTGAACTCAGTCACAGTTTTTACTCTCCACCACCTCTCTCGGGAGCGCATTCCAGGCATCCACCACCCAAGCATACAAAATTCCATAAGCATTGGCATGTTCTGCAACTGCATGATGTGTTTAAAGAACATCCCTGCATAGCTTATTCTAGGGGGAAAAATCTGGCGGATAGGCTGGTGCGAGCCAATTTCCAAGAGAGGAAAAATGTCACTACCACGGCTTTATAAAATAATAATAATAATAACAGTTTATATACCGCAATACCGTTAAGTTCTATGCGGTTTACAGAAGATTAGTGGGGTACAAGTTGAGTTGACGTACAAGTTGAGTTAACTTAAGGGATGTGGGAACAATGGGGAGAAAGGGCAAGAGAGGGGAAGGAGGGAAGTGGGTCAGCTGTCTAGGTATTTCAGGAATAGGTGAGTTTTGAGGCGTTTCCTGAATACCTCATAAGTGGTGGGCAATAGGAGTTGTTCTAGGTCTTTACCCCATAGGGCAGCCTGATGTGAGAGAAGATGCTCATGGTGTTTTTTTAGTTTGCATCCTCTAACCGGGGGAGAAACGAAGTGCGAGTGGGAGCTTCTCTTGTGTTTGTTGGCTGAGAAGGAGAATAGGTCAGTGATGTATTTAGGGGTTAGACCGTAGAAAACTTTAAAACAGAGGCAGGCGAATTTAAACTTTACACGAGCTTCCATCGGCAACCAGTGTAGCTGTTTGAAGTATGGCGTCACGTGATCGAACTTCTTTAGACCTTAGTCTAAGGGGGCCTTAGTCAGGAACTACCTTGTTCAAGTTCATGAAGGTATAATAACGGAATCCACTTAAATAGATTTTCACCTGCATTTTTCATAATGCATGTACTTTTAGTTCATTCAAAAGGGGCATTACTGGAATGGGGTAGAAACTTGACTAGCAGAGGATACCACACATGTCCACTTAATATTACAAAATGTGCATGCATGGTTAATGCACACACTTTATGCTCCCACTAGAGACAACATAAAAAGTGCAAATACAAAGAGGGCCATTATCAAAAAGGATGTCGAGTCCAATTTGAGCGGTTCCTGCAAGATGTCCAAATTTGGAGGCTCAAAAACATCCAATGTTCAAAAGGAAAACTGCTAGACGTCAAAAAAAAATTTTTATTTTTTTTAATTACCTACTTGAACGTCTTGACTGACAGGATGTCCAAAGGTCATCCAACCTTAGGACGCCTAATTTTGGGCATGGGAAGGGTCAGCATTGTAATGGACTGGCCACATAAATGTCACAACAGAGCAATGGGATACCTTAGAGGGAACTGCTGTAAACTTCACATAAATAGTGTCAGATATACATCTCACCATAACCTTATAATTTATGGTGAGCCCTCAAAACCTATTACACCCGCCTGTCTACCACCCCAATAGCCCTTATGGCTTAGGTGGCGTCTATATGGAAGTAGAGTAGGGTTTTGGTGGACTCACACTTTCCACTATAAATGTAGTGGTTAGAGTGGCTTATGGGTCTGGGTCCTCCTCTCTAAGGTTCACTAGCCCACCCATCAGGCTACTTAAGACACCTGCATGATGCTCGCTTTCCCATACCAAGTGCTGCTGTTCTAGAGACAAGCATGTACTGTTTCATTCAGATCTTTGTGGGGTGTGAAGGGGTTAGTGGCTACTGGGGGAGTGTGGGGGGTCATTACCTAATCCCTCCAGTGATCATCTGGTAAGTTTGGCACTTAGATGCTTCTAAAGCAGGTCTATCCCAAAACATCTTAAGTTCCATCTAGGACGTCCCGAGAAAGTTTGATGTCGCCACAAGACATCCATGTCTAACCTGCCCAAAGACCACCTATAACACGTCTCCCAGAATGCCCCTAGACCTCTGGATGCACAGCGGGCAAAACACCTTGCTAAACGTCCAGAAAGTCAACTTTGAAAATCGGCACGTGGCCATTCTGGCAATTAGGACATCCAAGAAGTGCCAACTTACGAAGGTTTTTGGACATCTTTATTTTATTTTTTTTTATTATGAGCCCCAAAGTGTGTGAGTGGTTTTGTTCGAAAATCAGGCTGGTGTTTGCAGAATGAAAATAGATGATGCTTGCTTTGCCATATGAATACCATTCCCTCTCCAAAACCACCATGGATACACATAACTTCTAACAATGTGACATGCACTCAAGGGCAGTTTTCCATGAGTGCATTTATGTCACAAATTTTCTCTGTGCCTGCAGAAAATCATTTTAGAAAGGAGATGCTCTCTGCATTTAAAACATTTGCAGATTTCCTTGATCCTTTCATCATTTGTATGAGTTTCTGTTGAATAAGAACTCAGCAGTAGATAATGCGCTCATTGTACTGAGCAGAAAGTTTATGTACTCATCTAAAGCAAAACACAAAATTTAATTAGGAAAATAATGGATTTCTTTAGAGGAAGAAGTGATTCAGGAAAAGAATTAGAATCTTCTAATAATCTTCAGCAAAAATGATTTTGTTTTGCTTTGGCTTGTAAATTAGCTCATGATTAAGTGTCTCTACTGCTGAGTTTCTTTGTCATCTTGTGTCTATTTTCTGTGTGTAACCCTGACCTGTATGCACTTTCAGCTCAAGTACAAGATTTGAGAGCATGAGAGGAACAATTATTATAAAGTGAAGTACTTACAATTTTATTGCAAAATCAATGAACTTTTCAAGTGATTTTTACCATATTTTGCAGCTGTTCCGTTTGTATATGAATGATGTTTATTACATTGTTACTCCATAATGTTATTATGTTGGCTTCTTCATCTGGAAACTTCTTTCACCTTTATTATGTTCTTTATTCTGAATCACAAACTAAATCAAGAGATGGTTATATTCTTCATTAAAGGAAACTAATATTACTAGTTGCCTCCATTTGCAATGAAGTTACACAGAATAACATCATGTGTGAAGTATTCTACTCAAAAAGTTCTTTACATATAAAGATGGCCTTCAAATCACAAGCATTGTTTTCGGTGTCGCCAACTTTTCCATAAATAACGGGTACTTCTCCCAGTGGGGCAAGGGGGAAGGGTTGGAGGAGTCTACTATAAGGAAACATCCTGGATTTTAGGAAATATAGAAAGGGTGAAGGCTGATAACAGCCTTCATCTGCTTTGTACAAATGGGTTCTGGTCCAGCAGAGATAGAGGCAAGAATGGCAAGAGGAAATTTGTGATGTTTGGATGATGGATTATATAGAACTTGTTAAGGATTATGGGTTTAGAATATTACATTTTTTTTTTTCTTGATTTTGGGGGTTTTTTGTTTGTTTGTTTTTGTGTTTTGATTTGAATGGGGAGCACTGAGCACTTTGGACTTGAAGTATTGTGAGCCCAGGACGTAACAACTGTTCCAGCTAAGTACTCTTTAATCTTGTTGAACTTTTTCATCTTGTTCAAAAATATGAATATTTAGATTATTGGTAGGGAGGGAAGAGTGCTATGAAGTATTCAAGCTTGAGCTGGTAGAGTCCTGAGCTCTTATACCAAAAGCCTGTTTTGGCTTTCACTGAACACTATTATTATTATTATATATATCTTATGATATAATTTGATGATCCTGTCCTGGTTATAACCCTTTACATTCTGAGATAGGTAGTTCTGATTGTCTTCAGATAGAGCAATGGAATAATCAGATCTACAAATCCATGCATTCCATGAGACCATTCGAGAATTGGATTAACCTTTTTCATTGACATGCGATGAGTTACAATCTTTGGCAACGCGTTCCAGAGTTCTCTGAATGAAAAAATATTTCCTCCTATTAGTTTTAAAACTATTTCCCTATAACTTCATCGAGTATTCCCTAGTCTTTGTAATTTTTGACAGAATAAAAAATTGATCCACTTGTACCCCTTCTACCCCACTCAGGGTTTTGTAGACTTCAATCATATCTCTCCTCGGCTGTCATTTTTCCAATCTGAAAAGCCCTAACCTCTTTAGTCTTTCCTCATATGAGTGGAGTTCCATCCACTTTATCATCTTGGTTGCTTTCTTTGAACCTTTTCTAGTCTGCTATATCTTTTTTGAGATAAGGCGACCAGAATTGAATGCAGTACTCAAGGTGAGGTTGCACCAAGGAGTGATACAGAAGCATTATAACATTCTTAGACTTGTTAACCATCCCTTTTTTAATAATTCCTAGCATTCTGTTTGCTTTTTTGGCTGCCGCTGCACATTGGGTGGAAGGTGTAAGCATATTGTCTACAATGACACCCAGATTTTTTTCTTGGGCACTGACCCCAAGGTGGACTCTAGCATCTGGTAACTATGATTTGGGTTATTCTTTCCAATGTACATCACTGTGCATTTGTCCACATTAAGGGCTCCTTTTACTAAGCTGCGGTAGCATTTTTAGCGTGTGATGAAGATTAGCGCATGCTAATCCCCATGCTACGCGGAAAAACTAACGCCAGCTCTATGGAGGCGTTAGCATCTAGTGCGTGCGCTAAAACCACTAGCGCAGCTTAGTAGAAAGAGCCCTAAATTTCATCTGCCATCTGGATTCCTCATCTTCCAATTTCCTAAGGTTTGCCTGCAATTTTTCATCATCTTCATGTGTTATAACAACTTTGAACAGTTTAGTGTCATCTGCAAATTTAATTACTTCACTCGTCAGTCCAATCTCCAGATCATTTATAAATAGCATTGTTCCCAGTACACTTCACTCATCATTTCAATCGCCAGATTATTTATAAATAGCACCGGTCCCAGTACAGATCCCTGTGGCACTCCACTATTTACCCCTTTCCATTGAGAAAAATGGCCATTTAACCCTACCATCTCTTTTCTATCCAATATCCAATTCCTAATCCACAACTGAGCATTGCCTCTTATCCCATGACTTTTTCATTTCGTTAGGAACCTCTCATGAGGAACTTTGTCAAAAGCTTTCTGAAAATCTAGATACATTACATCAACTGGCTCACCTTTATCCACATTTATTCACACTTTCAAAGAAGTCAAGCAAAGAAGTCGATTATCGCCACAAGACATCCAAGTCTAAGCACATCCAAAGCCTGCCTTTAACAAGCTTCTAACATTCCCCCTTTTGTTTTGGATGCACAGTGGGTATAATACCTCACAAGATTTCCAGAAAGATGGCTTCAAAAATAAACATTTGGACGTCCTGGTGATTAGGATGTCCAAGTGCCGATTTATGCCATTTTTGGGATATCTTTGTTTTCTGAAAATGTCCCTAAAAGCTAACTAACTAATTTTTTGACAAATTGGAAAATCTGATCTTTTTGAGGATAGAAAACTATAAATGGATAATGAATTATGATTGTTGAATCAATTTGTATATTGTTCCTGGTTATTCCAGTTTCTTAAATTTGTAATCTACAATGAACTGTTTTCGAGGGATACTGCTAGTATGTGATTGTGCTGTAACTGAAGATGTTTTTTATGTATTTTGTAAGGAACTATTGTGAATGTTTTACTGTGAACCGCTTAGGGATAAATTTTAGAAATAAATAAATAGAAATTATGCAGAATATAAGAACCAAATTGTATTTCTTTTCTTCCTATCTCTCTCATTGCACTTTCAGTGTATGCAATGGTGGATCCTTTTCCACTGCTATCCCACTGTCAATCAGTATACCTCAAAGCTTTGTCTTAGGGACCTCTCCATTTCTCCATATATACCTCTTCCTCAGTGTACTGATCTCCTCCCATGGTTTTCAGTGTTACCTCTATGCTGATGACTCCCAGATCTACCTCTCCACATCAGATATTTCTACAGGAACTCAGACCTGAGTCTCAGCCTTCATATCTGACATTGCTGCCTGGATATCTCACCACCATCTAAAACTGAATATGACTAAGTCTGAGCTCATCTTTCTACCTAAACCCACCTCCCTCCTCCCCCCATTCTCTATGTCTGTGGACAACACTCTTCTCCTCCCTGTCTCATCAGCTCACAATTTTGGGGTCATCTTCGACTCCTCTCTCTCCTTCTCCACTCAGAAGCCTGTCACTTCTTCCTATTACCAAAATTTGACCTCTCCTCTCCAAGCACACTACCAAAACCCTTATCCACACTCTCATCACCTCTTGCATAGATTATTTCAATTTGTGTGGATTACTGCAACTTGGGTCTTCTGCTCAAACATCTCTCTCCCCTTCAATCCATGCAAATTCTGTTGCACAACTTATATTCTGCGAGAGGCACCATACTCACATTACCCCTCTCCTCAAGTCACTTCACTGGCTCCCTTTCTATTTCTGAATACAGTTCAAACTCCTCTTACTGACCTACATGTGCATTTACTCTGCAGCCCCTGAATATCTACCCACACTTATCTCCCCTATGCTGCTCTCTGTGAACACCATTCATCGGGCAAGTCCCTCCTATCCATCCCTTCTCCTCCACTGCCAACTTTAGACTCTGTCCTTTCTTTCTTGTTGCACTGTATGCATGAAACAGACTACCTGAGTCATTATGTCAGGTTCCTTCTCTAGCAGTATTCAAATCCAAGCTAAAGGCCCACTTTTTCAAGGCTGCTTACAATTCCTAGCTCCCACTCACTGTACAATTACCTATGTCCATCCTATCATTCTGCAAGAAACTCTCCAATTCCCATATGTCCGGTTTGTCCAAATTAGATTGTCAGCTCTTCCGTGCAGGGACGGTCTATTGTATGTTAAATGTACAGCGCTGCATATGCCTTTCAGCGCTATGGAAAGAATAAATAATAGTAGTATTATTATTGTATCATATACCAGCATGTACACATGTTCATTGCCCCTACAATTAGCCCCTTATGAAATTACCCCTATATTACGTTGAATATTGACTTCACAATATCCAATTGTGTAGTTGAACATGACACTGGAGGACTTTTCAGGAAGTACTTCTTCACTGAAAGGGTGGTTGATCGTTGGAATGGCCTTCCACGCCAGGTAATTGAGGCCAGCAACGTGCTCGACTTCAAGAAACGATGGGATAAACATGTGGGCTCACTTAAGGGAATTGCTTAGAGAGAGTGTTCTCTTAAGGGGAGGGTTCTTTTAAGGGGAGGGTTCTTTTAAGGGGAGGGTTCTCTTAAGGGGAGGTTTCTCTTAAGGGGAGGGTTCTTTTAAGGGGAGGGTTATCTTAAGGGGAGGGTTCTTAAGGGGAGGGTTCTTTTAAGAGGAGGGTTCTCTTAAGGGGAGGGTTATTTTAAGGGGAGAGTTCTTTTAAGGGGAGGATTCTTTTGAGTGGGCAGACGTGTTGGGCCGATGACCCTTTTCTGCTGTCATACTCTATGTTACTCTATGTTTCCACAAAATCTATTTCTTTTTAGATCAGCAATTCATAAGTCGCTAGGACTTGAGCACGAGTCACTAGCACCTATAAACAACAATTGGTGCTGATAATTGAAAGTGCATTAAAAGTGGTATGTTATATTTTGATAAGTGATATAGAACTATATTGCTTGTTCTTTGTTATCTTTTTTACCTGTACTTATGTTTTTGCTGTATATTGAAAATCTTTTCATAAAAATATTGAACTAAAAAAAACAATAAAAAAAAACAAAACAATTTAATTAGCCGTTAGGCATCTAACTTGGTAGGCGCATACCACCTCGCAGTAGGTGTCTATACCAAGGCACCTACTGGTGCCTATTTGTGTCTACTACAAAAGGTCAGCATGGTTAGGAACAGAGTTTGGGCATGGATTGACTTAGGCACTGGTAGGCGTCTATGTTAGATGCCGGTATATTAGGCCAAGAAAACCCTGGCTTAATATACCACCACCTAACATTATGATGCCTACCGGGGCCTGTCAGATTAGGCATCACTAGGAGCGATTCTACAAAATAGGGCCTAAGTTTGATTGACATGCAGTAAGTGCCATATTGATACGGACCTACCAAGTTAGGCGTGATTTATAGGTTTTGGCCCAAATATAGGATGTTCAGCATTTAGCACATTAAGCCTTAGTAAAAGGGTCCCTTAATGAGTTGCATTGTGTGTTTTTGCATTGTAATTTTAATAGCGTTCATATAGTAGGCTGTATAAAAATGTCTACTTCTGAGAAGGACCAAATTTTACTTGTTTGTTTGTTTTTTTGGGGGGGGGCCTATGAATCATTCAGAGTTTTTGTACTAATGGAGCATTCTCTGCTACTTTTTTGTGAATTTGCGCAAAGCCCCTTACTGGGAAAAATATATCAGCCAGTTAATACATGCATCTCCTAGTTGACCATTTCTAGACTATTTTTAAACCAAATACAGTATACAGTATAGTTCAAAAGCAATTTAAAAAAATACTTGGGGAAAAAGTAGATGCCCATTAGAAGTTGGAAGGCTTTTTTTTTTTTTTCTCCTATTGTCCCTCTTTGAATCAGTTTAACATCTCTTGTGGTCTGGTAAACAATGAGTAAAGAGCCTTCAGAGTGAGCAATAAGAAAATCAATGCTAGCAAAGCATTTTAAAGTTTGAGTAGCTCTACAAAATCTTTCAGTAACATCAAGGAAAGTAGCTCAGCACTCTAGGTTTCTAAGAGATTGACTGAAAACTAAATAGACTAAAACATAAGCTAAAACTCGGTTACAACTTTTTCACATGGCACATCTTTGGAAGTCTTCCATCTAGCTACAGTATGGGCCGGATTCTATATACGGGGCTCAGAAATGGGCACTGAAAAAGATTGATGCTAAGCATGATTCTATAGAGGGCTTTCACTTTTTTAATGTTCTGTTAAAAGTAGAAAAACTTTAATGCTATGATAAAACATATTCCCTTGACCTATGACTTTGTGACGGATAAGAGATTCTTTTAAATCTTACAATGAAAACTCATTCCAGACCTACATGATTCCCATTCTGATACTGGAAGTGGCATTATCCACTTTGAAGCACTTACCCCTTCTTCTACGAAACTGCGCTAGCAGTTTTTAGCGCAGTGAGCCGCGCTGAATGGTTCCTATGAGCGTCAGGAGCAGCGCAGGCCATTCAGCGTGGCTCTCTGCGCTAAAAACTGCTAGCGCAGTTTAATAGAAGAGGGGAGTTAGGTTCTGATCAGTGGCATAGTAAGGGGGATACGAGAGGGGCGGTCTGCCCCGGTCGCGGTCTTCCTCAAGGCGCCAGCACCTCTAATCTTCTCGGCCCCCAACACCTCCCCCTGCCACACACGCGTGCCCACGCCCCTTTCCTGTACCTTTTCAACTTTGGTGCAAGTGACGTCAGAGAGAGATTTGAAGCCGATGCTGCTAGCATGTTCATTGCTGTTTGCACCAAACCTGAAAAGTTATGAGGCATGCACGCGCATGGCAGGGGGGCAGGGAAAAGGGCTGGAGAGGGTCGCCGCCACCCCCGGGCAGTAGTTGAAAAGAGTGAGTTGGGGGGGGGGGTTAAGGAGTGTGGAGGAGCGAGAATAACAGTTTTCAGGATGAGCAGGACGAAGCCAAGAGTCATTTCAGAAGGAATGAATCACCACAGCATTAATATACTTGGCAAGAATAAAGATACAGAAAGAACCCATTTTAAGTTAATAGGACTCATAAAGGGAATATATTCTTGAGGGCACTGAAACAATAATCAAGGAAAAGAGATGAAGGAGATGAACTCAGTGAAGAAATGCGGTCTTCAATAGATTTAAATCTTTTGATCTGCACAAGAACACTGTGTATAACCCCTTACATTATGTAATATGAGAGGCAAAGAAGAGAAGAGATTGTGTGGGAAAGGACTTACTGTGTTTGCAGTGGCATAGCGACGGTAGGAGGTGCCCCTCTGCGCCCTCCACTCCTACCACTCCTACCACCGCTACTTCCACCCAAAACCTACTAGACTCAACTGTTGACCACACCAATAGCCCTTATGCCTGCAGGCATTACCTACATGTAGGTACGGTGTCAGGTCAAAAGCGCGCCGGGACAAAGGCGCGCCCAGACAATTGAGCGCAGCGTGGGGGCGCGCGCCGCAGAAAATTACTGTTTTTAGAGCTCTGACAGGGGGGCGTGGGGGGGAACCCCCACTTTACTTAATAGAGATCGCGCCACATTGTGGGAGCATTGTGGGGGGTTTGGGGGGTTGTAACCCCCACATTTTACTGAAAACTTCACTTTTTCCCTGTTTTTAGGGAAAAAGTTAAGTTTACTGTAAAATGTGGACGGTTATAACCCCCCAAGCCCCCCATAACGCCGGCGCAATCTCTATTAAGTAAACTGGGGGGGCTCCCCAACAAAAACCCCCGTCGGATCCCCTAAAAACTGTAATTTTCTTTGGCGCGCACCTCCGTCTTGCGCTCAGTTGTCGGCGCGCGTCTTTGTCTTTCGCGGGGTTGTCTATGAACCTGTAGGTACAGTAGAATTTGAGTAGATTTTGGAAGACTTACATATTCCACTATATGTGTACTAATTAGAGTGGGATATGGGCCTGAGTCCCCATCTCTGAGGTTGACTACATCACCCACTATGCAACTCCAGGAACCTGCTTGCTGCCTAATAGTACTGGCCATAGCATCTGAAGCTATCACACAGGCAGGTATGTACTGTTTCATTTACATCTTTGGGAAGTGGGAGGGGGCCAGTGACCACTGGAGACATGTGAGGGGGTCATGCCTACCTTCCTCCAGTGATTTTCTGGCTAGTTTGGGCTACTTTTGCCACTTATTTGTTATTAAAACAGGTCTAGCCCCAAACATCCAAATGGTGCCCTTGACGTATTCTTATTCTTAAATGTTTGATTATGGGAGAAAAACCTCCAAGTCATAAGCCCGCCTAGTCCTGCCCAAATCATGCCTCTCCCATAGTAATGGTATGGCTCTACAGAGTGTTATAGAAGACCACTTATCTGAAGAGGTGTTCCTCGGATTCAACACAGTCTGTGTTTCACTATGGTTACATCAGGAAGCAGGACTGGAAAGTTTTTTAAAGTATTTTCATATGCTTAAGTGCAGTGCCTGAGTATTTCGACCGACACTCCCAAAGTTGGAAAAAAACACAAGAATGCTCCATTGAAATGTGTTATGATTAAAATCTGAGCATTTTATCAGCAACCTTGCATCGCTGCTGTGGCACCCTGCTGAAGAACTTATGAGCACACTAAATATTTAAGAAACTTTTTAAAATTATTTCATGAATGTTTTATTTAAAAAAAAAAAAAATGCTAACAGGAAATGAGGTTTGTTATTTTGCTCTATATTGCATTTTTGCCCTTCCTGGGATTGAGATTCCAATTATAATCCCCTGTTCATTTGGATATATACCTACATCCATCTTTAGCATTAACTTTTAACATTCAACTTTACTCCATTCTTCTGCTTTCTTCTCATAATCTATCTACTTTTCCATGTCTTCCCTTCCCTTCTATCCATGTATACCATCTCCTCCTTCTTTCTTCTCCCCTATTCCCATCTATCCATAAGAAGCATTTCTTCTTATCTCTTCCCTGTCACACCCATTGCTGAGCACAATCTCCTCCCTCTGTCTCTCCTTCCCCTCCATCCCTGTCTCATCCCTCTCCCATAGTCAGACATCTCTGTCTTCCCCCTTCCTCCCTTCTATGATCTGGCATTTCTCCTTTTCTTCACATAGCCTGGAATCTCTCTCCTCTCCCCATGGTCTGGCATCTCTCTCTCTCTCTCTCTCTCCTTCCCTCCCTCTTCCTGTAGTCTAACATCTCTCTCTTTCTCTCCTCTCCTTTCTGCCTTCTGGCATCTATCTTCTCTACTTCCTGCAGTCTGGCATCTCTCTCTCCTTCCATCACCTTTCTCCGGAATCTGACATCTCTCCATTCTTTGAGTCATCTCTCCTCCCTCCCAGTGTAATATTTCTCCCTCCCTCCTCCCACCACCATGTCCAACAATTTTCCTTCTTTCTTCCGTTTCCCATCTCTCTTTCCCTCCCACTCCACCCACCTATGTCCAACAATTCTCTTTTTCTCCTCCCTCACCTACCAGCAGCATATTTTTCCCTGCCTTCCCACCATCCCACCCTATCCATGCATTCTCTCTTTCCCTCCCTTCCTAACTCCCTGCCCGTGCAACATCTATCCTTCCCTGTCTTCCCCAACCACTTCCAGACCATGCAATATCTGTCCTTCATGCTTTCCCAACCCCCTTCCCCCCCACACACACAGCCCATGAGGCATCTGTCATTCCCATTCCAACCCCAGCACCCCCCTTCCCCAAGCTAGATTCAGTTGTACGATCTCTCCCCAGTTCCAGACTCCCCTATCTATCACCTCACCGCCACTGTAATTTAAAATCTTCAGGCAGCTGGCAGCACAACAAAGCAATCCTCCTGCTGTCGGCCTGCCCCGGAAGTGTTCTTTCTGAAGCATCCAGCCTACGTGGGAAGAGGAAGTGCTGCAGAAAGAACAGTTCTGGGGCAGGCCGACAGCAGAAGGATTGCTTTGTTGTGCTGCCGGCTGCTCGAAGATTACAGTGGCGGGGAGGTGGTAGGTGGGGAATGTCAGAGGAGCCATACTCCTAATTGCCAATTTTTGGGGAGGCCACGGCCCTTGTGGTCTCCCCCATTCCAGTGCCTATGACACACACTAACCCATACATTACTAATTTAAAAAATGTTTTTGAGAGGGTGCATGTCATTGTTGGAGACTGGTCAGGGATGCATTAAGCAGCTAACACATTAAAAATGCATGACTAAGGCAGAGTTAACGCAGAAGCATTTAGACTCTCCTAAATAGGAGGTGGTAAGTGTTCCTGCACTAACTCTATGAAGGTACCATGTGCAATTGAGAAAATGCAACAGAATATATTTTTTAAATGCCCCCACAAGTTTTATTAAATCTGGGCTTAGCATATGGTAAGCCCAGATTTACTCAGGGCGCATTACCCAGAGTCTAGTGCATTTTAGTAAAAGGGCCTCTTTATGCACTAACCAGCTAAGCGCTGACTCTGAGTAAGCTCTGCCCTCAAGCAACTCTTTACCAGAGCTGGATTAAGGCATAGGCAAACTAGGCATGTACCTCGGGCCCAAAAGTTTAGGGGGGCTCTATCAGATGTGCTTAAGACTCAGGAGCCTTGGACTACCCATTGTCTGTATTTATTTTAGGATTCTATGAATTTGTAAATTACCAGGCAGGAAGTCAGAATTATGGCAAAAGTATATGGATATTTTTACAATTTAGCCCTCTGTAGTTCTCTAATTCCCCTCCCCCCTTCCAGTACAGAGACTGTGGTAGGATCCAGCCAATGGAAATGCTTCTAATCACAGGAAAGAGGGGATGAGTCCTGCATGGCGTTTTGGAGAGACAGTGGGAGACTGGGCATCAAAATGGTAGGTGATGTTTAACGTGACCAAGTGCAAAGTGATGCATATGGAAAAGAGGAACCCGAGCTATAGCTACGTGATGTTGGGTTCCACATTAGGAATCACTGCCTAGGAAAAGGATCTAGGTGTCATTGAGGATACGTTGAGACTCTCAGCTCAATGTGCAGCAGCTAAAGCTAAGAAAACAAACAGAATGTTAGGAATTGTCAGGAAAGGAATTGAAAACAAAGAAAATGTCATTCAACTCTGGATTTCTTTACTGGAGAATATGGTGAAATCAGTTAGCTTAGCAGGGTTTTAAAAGAAGTCCATAGGCCATTATTGAGATGGCTTGAGGAAATCCACTGCTTAATCCTAGAATAAGCAGCATAAAATCTGTTTTACTACTTGGGATCTAACTAGGTATTTGGGACCAAGGTTGGTCACTTTTGGAAACAGGATGCTGGGCTTAATGGACCTTCAGTCTGTCCTAGTTTGGCAATTCTTATGTTTATGTTTTATTAGAACTTGTTATTCCGCTTCAACATATGACAGATCTAAGCGGTTTACAATACAAATATTTTATGAAAGGAACTCCATTATAGATAGGAAAGTAAAGAGATAGGATACATATAGCATAATGTTATAAGAGGTTAAAAAAAAAAAAAAAGGTTCCACTATCCATAACACTCCCCAAAAGTCATGCCACTGAATCAAGTTCAATCAATAAATATGGGAAATATCTGATAAGGATATGTCAGTTCCAAATGACTCCTTAAAGTAGAAGGTCTTAAGCCTAGTTTTGAATGCCTTTGTGGTTACTTCTAATCTAATATCCTGTGGTAGATGATTCCATAATTGGGGACCAATGAAATTTCTTGTAGATTCCCATTTGGCCCTCTTTGCTGAAGGGAGTATCAGTTTAAAATCCTGCATTGATCTCAACGTTCTGTTAGGAGAGTAAGGTATTATTAAAGAATGTAAATGCAGTATTCAGGTTGCTGATGATACAGGACCTGATGAACTAGAGCTGTATCTTAGAATGAATTGGCAACCAATGGAATTTTAGATATAAAGGTGTAACCCTGTCGAATTTCTTCTTAAAGTCCATGTACTTTTTGTAATGCCCATGTATATGATATTACATTAATCCAACTTGGAGATCAATAAAGCATGCATAAGAGTATGCAAATTATGTTCCAAAAATAGTCCCCTAATTGACCATAACTTCCTCATGGTATAAAAACATGATTTAACTAAATTAGAGACTTGGCAATCAAAATTAAATTGATAGTCAATCGTGACTCCTAAATATTTAAAGGTTGAGATTAGAGGAATTCTCTGTCCTAAGATGTAAATTTCCTCTTTTGGTTGAGGAGAGTGACCTGTAATCCAGCAAGATGTACATTTTTCAACATTCAAAATTAACCCTTTCAGGACCATAAGGATCGTAGGCCAATTTTTGTGGTTTTGACGACATTTTTATGGTAAAAAGGGCTTGCAGATGCCAAAAAATTGATTTTTTTTGTGAAATATCATTATTTTTATTTAAAAAAAATCACACTTCTGGCTTATGGACAGTGTGGCAAGTGAATCTTCTCGTCAATCTAGCAACGACGCTAATGAATGAATGTCGGAACCAGTTTGTTTACATAAAGGCAGTATCATATGGAATCCGTACATATCAAATTTAGAACTGTAGACTATCCCAATCAAAATTTATAGGATTTTAAAGTTATGGGACAAATATGTCCCTTGGTCCTGAAAGGGTTAACCTCTGATTATTAAGCCATTCATTGATAAGCACTAAACCATTGGTGATAGGGTTCAGATCAATGTAAAATGAGTTAATTTTAGCCACCAACAAAATTATCATCTGCATAACAGTATACTCTGAATCCCAACTCTTGAATAACCGAGATCAACAGAGAAATATAGATGTTAAATAGTATTGGGGACAAAGCTGATCCCTGTGGTACCCCGCATGACAACTGAAAAGTTCTTGAGATTCCCTTTTTTCTTTTGACTGTAAAGGTCCTAAATTGTAGGTATGATCTCAACCCCGTGGTGGATAACCCCAGTGTCATGTAGTCTTCTGAATAGATCATGATCCACTAGGTCGAATGCTGCTGTCAAGTCTAGCGATATCGCCAGAGCCTGATATCCATTATCCAGGATCTCTAATGTTTCACCAAGTGCTTCTTTGCTATGGCATTTGCGGAAGCATGCTTGTCTAGGATTGAGTGCATTAATCCTGGAGCTGTCCTAAAACTACAGGCTCGTAACAGCAGTTGCCACCAGACCCAAAGAATGAGAATTCCCCCATACCCCCTGCCCACAGAGCTGACCAGGGTGTGTTCCAGCAGGGGGTCCATGTCAGGCAATGCCTCAAAGAGACTAACGTCATGTAAAGAAGAGTGAACAGCTTATTTGTACATGACACTTCTCACAAACCTCACTACCACCCCCTCACCAGGGCACAACCACCCACCCTCACCCCACCCTCACCCCTCCCTTCCCCAACACACACCCCTCCCCCTGTTCTCCAAGCACACACCCTTCCTCTACCAAACACACAGAGACCCACAACTGGGGTGCACCACTCGCATAGGTCTTGGGACAGCCCTTCAACTAGACCTGGTTTTCCAGATATCCAAAAATGATATTCATGAGATGTATGTATTGTCTTGGAAACTGTCTAAATAACCTGACCACTCTAAAATCAACCCTGGATGATGATCCCAGAAATTAGTTTTGTAAAGTGGCCTCTTTATCAATTCTAGCAAACAAGAAATTCATGATTGCATTCATCTGGTGCTGAAGGCCTTGCATTGCTGCTTGTGCTACAGAGAACTGAAGGTAAGATCTTGACCTGGACCTATAATATTCTCCAAGATAGGGACATACCAACCTAATGATGGCAGCCTAGTAAGAACTTACACTGCACTTGACCATTCCTAGTGGCATGATGCTAACAGGGATCAGGCAGCAACATTCTTCTTGCAAAGGCCCTAATGTCTGGAAAGCTCTTCCTTTGGAAATTAAGGTGCCTGAGTCACCACTTCGTTTTCAAAAGCTTTGTAAATCCTGGTTTGTTTCTAGTATTGTTATTGTTATTATCTACTATTTTGTTTTTGATAAGTTTGAAAATGATCTACTGTCATATACGTATCCAATATTTTCCTGCTTAAGCCCTCATTCAGTTTAAAATATAGGTTCAAAAAGATCCATATTCTAAGTGAATTTAAGAGGCCCTTATCTCTTACCAGCAGTGTTTCCTATGCTCTTACTGACTGGCTTTGTAAGCTAAAGACTGCACACAGTGTATACTTATTTGTTATTATGTCCTTTATCCAGAATGCCTCTATGCGTCACCGACTCTATTCCCTCTTCACGTGTGATCTCAAAGCCCACTTAGGTCCCCATGCCTATATCAGCCTACTGTCCTATGATTTCCACTCCAGCTACCTCGTATGTTGTCTTTTACTCTGTAGAATCATTTCGGTTCATTGTCCTTCGCCATATTTATATTGCTATAAAGTTGCTTTAAAAAAAAAAAAATTTACTGCTGTGAAGTGTTTGAGAGATTCAATGATAGAGAGAAAGTTGCAGAAAAATACATTATTATTCTGAAGCACTAGCTCTGGTAGAACTCATCAGACAAGAGCTCACCTCCTCGCCTCAGATCATCCCGCCTTGTTGGCGAGGCCACTTCAATTAAATCACATAACGTGCACATTTTTTTTTTTTAACAACGATTACGAAAGCCATTCCGGCAGCTTAAATCCTGTTCCCCACAACCACAGGGAGAACAATGTCATCATCAATTCTAGAGTGCTGCAGAGTTACAAGAGGTTTGTGGTTATTTCCATAGCAGCCCTCCGTGGACCTCCTCCTCCTCCTCCTCCCCCCCCCCCCCAAAAAGTCCCACCTCCAACTAATTAAAGACAAATAATTAAACACATTTGTCTGAGAAGGCTGGCAAACTCTGCTGCATTGTGCGATGGTCTTGGCATTGAAATGGTTAGGGACCATCTCCACCACATCCTGCTCATCTCATTGTGCTCGAGAGCTCTTGAGAACATTATTAGCTGGGTGTTCGCCTTGCCGTCTTTCCACACGAGGCAGATGGGTAATTATGAAACTAATAGTCTGATTGAGAGAAATCAGATGCAGTGGTTTGCCCAATTAGATGATACATTAGCTTCCTTCTTTGTAAGCAGCTAATGTGTGAAGCAAAGTGGTATTTTTGAGGGTCAGATTCAGAATCCTTAAACAAGTGCCGAGTTGCAGATTATTGTGTCTTTTTTTTTTTCCCCTAATGGAGGAAAAGTGCTAAGTCTTCATTACTAAAAGCATAGGAAATGCAAATCAGACTCTGAAACAAAAGAGCGAAGGGACAGGCGAGAATATTCAGTGTCCAATGTGTCAACCTACAACATCAATTACATTGAAATGCAATGCATGGGAGACTAATCAAGGATAGTATAATTGTAATAATTACATGCTTTTGTTGGAGAACTACTGCTGTTGTTATTGTCAACCATTTGTTTCCCTCTATTGTTAAGAGGGGAAGATTTTTTTTTTTGGGGGGGGGAAACCAACAGAAATGGGGGATTGTATAGGCAACAGGATGAGTGACTCTCCACAGAATATATGAAGTGTATTTCTTTTCATTGTACCTATTCTTCTGAGTAGAGTAAAAAAAAAAAAACCCCAAACAAACCTATAGTCATTTGCTTGTAATGTAGTTACATCATAATGTGTGACTGAACCCATGGAAAGGATGCCCTGTGATAAGCCAGGGCTAAAGTTTATATGGCAGCAAGCATGGTTTCAGAAGTCCTCAGAAGATCCGTCTTTCTTAGTACCTCTAGCTCCACCCTGCCTGGATGGCAAATCACTGGTCCCCTCCCCCCCCCCCCCCCCCCCCCATCCTCAGAACACAAGCCTGTGGCTTGTGTGGCACAAGATACTACATTACACATTTTTCACAACAGGTATCTGTGTCCATTCTTCATGGATTATTTATTTAAAAACTTATACCCGCTTAAACCTAAAGCAGTTCACAAGATACATACACGTTTTTTTTTTTTAAACTATACGATGAATATTTTTTTTTAAAAAAAACCTCTCCAACAGTATTATTAAAGTGAGCAGCTTTCAAGAAAAGGCCTCTATAAATAAAGTTGTTTTTAACACCTTTTTTAAATCTCTGAATGTCAGAGATCATCCTAAGCGACCCTGTCAGATTATTCCGTAGTAGCACCCCTGCCACTGAGATTATTGAAGCCCTCGTTTTTGCATAGCAAGGCAGAAGAAATGTTGGGTCTTAAAACCTAAGGATGCTCTCCTGCTTCCGTTTTCTGCTGGCACAGATGCAAAAACTAAAAACAGCCCAGAAAATAAAAGTTACGCTACTGTACATTTCACTCTACATATCGCCAACAATTCTGTCTAAAAATGCAGTATTGATGAAAATAGAGTATTAATGAACTGCATGTGTCAAATATATAATTACCAGTGAAATATTTTATTTAACCCCCCACTGTACACTGAGAAAGCAGTGACTGTAAGTGAGATTTGCAGTTGTGCTGGAAAACGCACCCACGAAGCACCAGGCAGCAGTCAGATGAAAGAACTTCGCTGCATTTTTTTTTTTTTTTTACTTCACTTGGCCTTACCAATAGGGTATGACAGACACACAATACAAATGATCTAAAACATTTAGCGTCACATTAAATCTCATTCGCCAGAGCTGAAAAGAACAATGTGGTACCATCTTCTCTGAGAATATACTCTCAAACCGTAGGAGGCTTTTGCATATCATTGACAAGCCTGTTCATACTCCAAAACACACGCTAATTAAAAGCAAATAATTAAATACATTCAATTTGAAAAGTTGGCAAACTCGAGAGTATGACTGTGTCCCCACCTTGGCACTGAAATGATCACATTTGTGCAATAACACTCTTTAAAGTTTATTACTCATGGGGACTGTGTCCTCCCTCTGGCGCTCTTTAACCAGATCAAGACAAAATTTTTCACATGTGACCAGTGGAAAGGAATATAGTTTATTCTAAATCAGTTTCTACTTCTCGGTTGATTAGAGAACTTGTTTTTACCAATATTAACCCCAAATGGCCAATTTGGTCTTTTCTATTCCCATACAATCTGCACAGTCTGGGGGAGGAGGAGAGGGGTCTTTGTTTATTTTATATTTATTAAAGTTATTTTCAGAACTAAAAGACTATTTTTTACATACTTTACATTGTTACGGACCACCAGTTTTTAAGATACAAACCCAGCCTGGAAGGAGCGGTTCATAGAGTTTTTCTCCTCTTGTAGCACATTTCTTATAAAATAAAATGTACCTTGTGCAGCCTACAAAGTGGTTTCAGACGGAAGCTCAAATTGCGGTTAACGTGGAGTTCACGCGCACATCAATGTATGCCGAAAGCTCAAATGGTTCAGCACGGTTATTAACTCATGCTGAAAACACTTCCATAGACCTCGTTAAAATGCATTTAAATTCATGTTAATACATTCAGTACGCACCCTGCAACCATGCTCAAAAAAAGTTTCTCACATGTTTAGCATGGGAAATTTTATACCAGGTCTAGGGCAGTGCAGAAGGGTTGTTGGAGAGGAGCCGGTGATTAATGGCACCCCTTCTCTCCCTTTAACCCAGTGGTCTCAAACTCAAACCCTTTGCAGGTACTTGGAGGGCTGCAGAAAAAAGAAATGACAATTTTACATGAGGTAAAACTGTTTATAGTTTGTAAATCTCCCCTCCCCCCCCCCCCCCCCCGAGGACCTGCATGTTCCCCCCTTCTTTGCAGCATCCTCCAGCTTCCCCCTGACTTTCCGTTCTTAGTTTCAACTAATTACCGCAGCCTGTAGAGAGTATCACTGGTGCTGTAGCGTTCCTTGCAGGCTGCCATCGGCCTCCACAGCACGTTCCCTCACGGTCCCGTCCGTCCTCTGACGTCAGGGGCAGGATCGCGGGAACATGCTGCTGAGGATGATGGCAGCCTGCAAGGATCGCTACTGCACCACAAGCCTCTCTGAAGGCTGCGGGAGGCCAGGGAGGAAGCTGGAAGACACTGCAAAGAGCGGGCAGCACTAGTACTGACCACGGGCCGCAAGATAGTATCTGGCGGGCCGCATGTTTGAGACCACAGCTTTAATCCAACTACCCTGCCCCGGACTAATTCCTGCAACAGCCCTGAATTTCCTCCCCTTATATGGTAAGGCCCCGCCCAGTGCATCCCAGGATACACTTTATAGAGCAGGGTGCCACCAATTTGCAGATTAGGATGCCTAGAGGCAGAAGTGAGTGAGCATTGCTTCTGCCTCCTTCTAGGTATGAAGTTGAGGGCCTTTGGGCTGGGATCACAAGATGGGGTGAGGGGGCCACAAGACTACCAGGAACAATGGCGTAGTAAGGGGAGGCGTGGGGGGGGGTAGTCTGCCCTGGGCACCATCATGGTGGGGGAGGCTACGCACCTCCCCCTGCCACTCGCACGCCCCCACCTTCCCTTCCCCATACCTCTAGTTCAGTGGTTCCCAAACCTGTCCTGGGGGACCCCAGCCAGTCAGGTTTTCAAGTTATCCCTAATGAATATGCATGAGAGAGATTTGCATATAATAGAAGTGACAGGTATGCAAATCTCTCTCATGCATATTCATTAGGGATATCTTGAAAACCTGACTGGCTGGGGGTCCCCCAGGACAGGTTTGTGAACCACTGCTCTAGTTGTTTGCCACCACAAAAAAACAACTTAAACATGCTTCTTGCGACCGTGTTGGCTCCCGCTGATGTTGCTTCCAGATGCCCTGCACAGGAAGTGACATCAGAGGGAGGGTCAATGTGGTCGCAAGGAGCGCTTCTTGTTGCGCGCGACAGTGAACAGCTACAGGTGTGGGGGAAAAGAAGGGGGTACACACGCATGGCGGGGAGGGGGGCGGAGATGAGGACGGAGGAGGGGTGCCACCGCCCCAGGCACCTCTCACCCTCGCTACCCCACTGACCAGGGAATTTCTTTATGGGACTGGGGTGGAAAAGGGAGAAGATCCTAGACTGCCAGGGATTTGTGTTTGTGTATGGGGGAGGGAGGGGGACCCATTAAACCTCCTAGGAATCTTTTTTTATATATCTATGGAAAGCAAAGTTTTCAAGTTTCAAGTTTTATTTAAAATTTGATATACCGCTTAAAAAACTGTCTGAGCGGTGTACCATATGATGACTATTAAAGACAAGGGGATGACATTAAGACCAAAAGGACTTTAATGACATAGAGAAACATATTGATAAGGGGAGAAGTACATTCTTTGATAGGAGAGGAAGACATAAATGGTCAGTACATGAGGAGGGGGAGAGATGCTCTTCCTTCTGCCTAAGGTCTGATATCTACTTGTCATAGGCGTCCTTAAAGAGAAAGATCTTTAGATTGGCTTTAAATTGATCAAAAGGTAGTTCTTCCCGGAGATGTGGAGGAGTAGCAGGTTCGGAGTTGGGGGTAAGCATGCCATGATATGTGAGGAATGTGTGGCACAATAGAGCTACAGCCTCAGCACCCTAAGGTCATGGGTTCAAATCCACACTGCTCCTTGTGACCCTGGGCAAGTCACTTAATCCCTCATTGCTCCAGGTACATTAGACAGAGTGTGAGCCCACCAGAACAGATAGGAAAAAATGCTTGAGTACCTGAATGTAAACCACTTAAGCTATAAGTGATATATAAATAAATATGTGTTTATTCTTTAATGTCTTTTCTGTCAGTGCCTGAGCCAATCACCAGTTAAGCACTGACAGGAAAGTTTACATTAAGCAATGAGCCACAAATTACAGCCACGAGTTTAATTCAGCATTAATCTGCATGGTCATTACTTTGAGTGTGCCGCAGCAATATTTGTGAGCAAATTTTACACTAGAGTAAGGACTGTACCAGTGGAGTAGTAAGGGGGCGGGGACGGACCACCCTGGGTGCCATCTCTACCCCCATGGTCCTTCCCCGCTCCTCCCCCACCCCGCAAATACCTTCCCTCCCCTCCCCCCCCCCATTCCTCTAAGTCTTCACCAGTGCGAGCATGGTTCCCAGCATCTAGGGTCCTTGCAGAATTAAGGCCAGCAGTGCCTAGTGATGCCGAAGTCCGGCGCTGCCCCTAAACATGCCCACTTCCGGGGCTTCAGCATCACTAGGCATCATGGACCCAGGCGCCAGTCCCGGAGGCCGCATAGTGGCACCTAAGCTTTTTTCAGAAGAGTTTTTAATTGGGTTTAATGTCACAACCAATTATCACACCACTTAAAACCAATTAAAACACTAGTTAGACATTGGTAGGCAGCTTTTTTCAGAATCCTGCCCTAAATGTTCCCACATTAACTCAGTGTTCGCCAATCAGCACTTCCATACCCCTTCCAGAAATATTTTTGCAAAAAAGCTAACAGGCAAAATACTACAAAACACTAAGCATGCATTAAGGGCTTAACACCTTTTAGTAAAAGGGCCTCTTTGTTAACTGTTATCATTATTGAAGAGTAGTACATAAAGGATTGAAATAAACAAATATTTATACGTATAAATGGAGTATATGTGTAAATACTAGAGCTGCATTTCGATTAAAAATTGTAATTGCACTATTTTTAAAAAATGTAATAATTGCACAAGTAAAGTTATTTTATTTATTTATTTATGTCCCACTGCAGTTCCTTATAACTCTGGGCAACCTTATAACCTTATAACTCTGGTTCCTTAACCCTCCATTACCCCAGGAACAAAATAAGTACCTGCATACAATTTGTAAATAATTTTGACTGTAGCCACAGAAAGGTGGTATAATAAATCCCATCTTCCTTCCCTTCCTCACACCATCAAATCATCACTTGGGTCACTGAAACATAGAAACACGATGGCAGATAAAGGCCAAATGGCCCATCCAATCTGCCTATATGCAGTAACCATTATCTCTTCCTCTCTAAGAGATCCTACGTGACTATCCCAAGCTTTCTTGAAATCAAACACAGTCTCTGTCTCCACCACCTGTACCAGGATACTGTTCCACGCATCTATCACCCTTTCTGTAAAAAAGTATTTCCTTAGATTACTCCACCTCTTAACTTCATCCTATGCCCTCTCATTCCAGTGCTTCCTTTCAAATGAAAGAGACTCGTCTCATGCACATTTATGCCACGTAGGTATTTAAATGTCTCTATCATATCTCCCCTCTCCCGCCTTTCCTCCAAGATTGAGATCTTTAATTCTGTCCCTATATGCCTTATGATGAAGACCATGCACCATTTTAGTAGCCTTCCTCTGGACCGACTCCATCCTTTTTATATCTTTTGAAGGTACAGCCTCCAGAATTGTGCACAATATTCTAAATGAGGTCTACCAGAATCTTATACAGGGGCATCAATACCTCCTTTTTCCTGCTGGCCATACCTCTCCCTATACACTCTAGCATCCTTCTAGCTTTTGCCATCACCTTTTCAACCTGTTTGGCCACCTTAAGATCATCACATACAATCACACCCAAGTCCTGCTCTTCTGTCGTGCACTTAAGTTCTTCACCCCCCTAAACTGTACCGTTCCCTCTGGTTTTTGCAGCCCAAATGCATGATCTTGCATTTCTTAGCATTAAATTTTAGCTGCCAAATTTCAGACCATTCTTCAAGCTTTGCCATGTCTTTCTTCATGTTATTCACACCATCCAGCATGTCTACTCTATTGCAGATTTTGGTATCATCCACAAAGAGGCAAATCTTTCCTGAGAGCCCTGCAGCAATATTGTTTATAAAAATGTTAAAAAGAATAGGCCCAAGAACAGAACCTTGAAGCACACCGCAGGTAACATCCATTTCCTCAGAGCAATCTCCATTGATCACTACCTTCTGTCACCTTCCACTCAACCAGTTTTTGACCCAGCCCATCACTTTGGAACTCCTCCCGAGTTTATTTATTAAACGTCTGTGTGGAACACTGTCAAAGGCTTTGCTAAAATCTAAATACACCACATCTAGCACACATCCTCTATCCAATTCTCTGGTCACCTAGTCAAAGAAATTGATCAGATTTGTCTGATACACCTACTTCTAGTGAATTCATGTTGCTTCCAATCCTGTAATCCACAGGATTCTAGAAACTTCACCATTCTCTGTTTTAAAAGTGTTTCCATTAATTTGCTTACTGCAGAGGTCAGACTTACCAGCCTGTAATTCCCTACTTCTTCCTTACTTCCACTTTTGTGGAGAGGGACCCTTCTCCAGTCCTCTGGTACCACTCCCGACTCTAGAGACTTATTGAAAAGGTCAGTCAGCAGAGCCACCAGAACTTCCCTAAGTTCCTTTAGCACCCTCAGATGTACACCATTTGGCCCTATCGCTTTGTCTACCTTTAATTTAGCTAGCTCCTTATAAACACAACCCTCTGAAAATTGATCAGGGTCTACCACTCCACCATCCCTATTCATGTTTGTCTTCTGTGGTCCCGCTCCTGGCGCTTCAGCCATGAACACAGAACAGAAATATTTGTTAAGCAATTCAGCCTTTTCTTTATCAGCTTCTACATATTTCTCCACTTCACCTGAGTCTGACAATGCCAATTTTGCACTTCTTCCTATCACTAATATATCTAGAAAATGTCTTGTCTCCCCGTTTTACCATGTCAGCTATTTTTTCTACTATTTCCATCTTTGCTTTTCTGACTACACAACCAGCTTCTCTTAACTTTTCCAGATATTTTTGCCTGTCTTTCTCTTTGTGTGATCTTTTGTAGTTTATGAAAGCTAACCTCTTATTTCCTACCTTCTCAGCTACTATTTTTGAAAACCAAAGCGGCCTTCTTTTCCTCTTACTTTTACTTACTTGCCTCACAAAAAGGTTTGTCGCTCTTACAATTACTCCTTTCAGTTTTGCCCACTGCATTTCTACTCCTTCCAGACGTTCCCATCCAGACAACAATTGCTTGACGCAATCCCCCATCCAAACAAAGTTAGTTTGTTTAAAGTCTTGAACTTTTGCTTTTGAATGAGCCCTCTCTATACCCATCTTAATATTAAACCATACCACATCACGGGATGCCAGATGATCACCCACTATAACATCAGTTCTGCTCATGGGTCACTTCCTTCTCTGTAACCAAGATTTAGCATCTGCCCCCTCTAAGCTCTGCCACTACTATTCCCTCTTAGCTGATTGTGTGTGTAAGCACATAATAAATTGTGACCCTCATACACACTGCAAAATATACACTGCATAAGAAAATATAATAGTATGCTGACATTCTGGAGGTGACAAAAGGACAGCAGCAATGAACAAACATTATCCCATCAGCTCAGCCCCAGCAGGGAGAAGGGTGCATAAGAGAACAACAGCTTTCAGGAATGGGATGTATTTAGCAACAATATAAGAAATATTGATAATGTGTCTCACAGTGATGCATGTCTTTAACAAATAAAAATGAGCAGAAAACCCACATTTACTGTTTTATTTCATTTGCTGATTATCGTGTTCATGTATACATGCAGTCTCAGGAAAAGTGTGTGCCCTCTTTGCACAGAGGGCATACTTTTCCTAAAGAATATACACTCTTTGCAAAGATTGCATACTTTTTTCCCCAGAGAGTGCATGTATGCACAAACCATTATACATGGTGAGCTATCACATGAGCATACACATGCACACACTATCGGCAAAAGAGTGCACACTTTTTGCAAACAGTGCTCATTCTTTCAGAGGAGTGCAACTTTTTTTTTTTCTAAAGAGTGCACACTCCTGTGAAATTGCTCCCGTAACAAACAAATGTCTGAGAAAAACAAAATGAATGCCAAAAAGTTAAATTTTTCCAGATGCCTATCCCTCTCATTTTTTCTCTTTAACACAAGGTCATTCTTGCAGGATGATCCATGAGATCCCCAGGCTGAACATCACCTTTGAAAAAGTAATTGTTTTTAGGTAGGTTGTAATACGAGGGATAGCAGAAGATTTGCCTTGGGCGCTTAGTATCCTTGCACCAACACTGACTAATAATTATGTGTATGCTTATCTATAAAGTAAAACAGGGGAAACAAAAACACAAAAACAAGAGTGGAATTGTCCCAATCACAATGGTGAGCACCAAAAAAGTGTCCTTCAACTCATCTGGTAAATGCAAATGCCTTTATTCATACAAAGTCTCATATATGCATCCAATGACTCAACGATCCGACATGCACATGTTTCAGCCTAACCGGCCTGCCTCAGGAGTCTTATGAGTCTTCAACGGGTGTATTAGAAAACTGTATAGTGTATAGAGATGTGCACCCTCTAAACGCGGCTACTAAAATTCAAAGACGTAACACAGTGATGATCATAGCAAATGTTAGATTACTACATTACCCTTTTTCTTGGCTTCTGAGGGGGTACTGAAAAGTTCTCAGCCCAATCAATGATCTGAAACACTGTCAAAATATAGAATTTTGTTTCTGCAAATTGGCACTTAATGAAATAAGATAATGATAGGTAGTGTGAGTAAGATCTTTTTTGGGGTGTTCTCAAGGCAGAGGGTGCATCCCATGGGTACATGTAGGCTCCTTTCTTCTTGTGAGCGAAATGGATAATTCGGAGCATAGGGTGGAAGTTTGAAGGCCATATAGACCGATACCATGTCGTGGAAGAGCTTGTAGGCCATTACTAGACCTTTGAATATGTATCTTTTGTCGATCAGCAGCCAGTGCACAGTGTTGGAGTGATCGGGTCTTGTATGTTGAGATTGTTCATGAATCAGATAGCATAATTTTGTACACGTTGTAGTCAAAGGTTTTTCATGGTGAAGCCATTTAGGAGCACATTGCAGTAGTCCATATAGGAGAGGACAAAAGCGTAGAGTAGTTGAGAGAAGTCCTGTTCTGAGAAATATCATCTAATTCAGGGGTAGGGAACTCCGGTCCTCGAGAGCCTTATTCCAGTTGGGTTTTCAGGATTTCCCCAATGAATATGCATTGAAAGCAGTGCATGCAAATAGATCTCCTGCATATTCATTGGGGAAATCCTGAAAACCCGACTGGAATATGGCTCTCGAGGACTGGATTTCCCTACCCCTGATCTAATTTTTCGTAGCTGCCGGAAGTAGTAGAATGAGGCGGATACTACTTGGGAAATATGATCAGAGAGCAAAAGGTTGCCATCAAGGATCACTCCTAGGCTGCGTACTTTGTCTTTGGCCGTCAGGGTGGCTGATTCCCAAGAGATCAATGGGGGGGGGGGGGGCGTGTTATGGGTATTTTCTCAATATCCAGAGGAGTTCAGCCATATTCAGATGTAGTTTGTGACATCCAGTTTTTTTTTCTGAGAGGCAGTCATGTAGTTTGGAGACTTCGGCGGGAGGTACAGTTGTAGGTCATCAGCAAATGAGTGGATCTTTATGTGGTGTTTTAAGGCAATGTCTATCACCAGTCTGATATAGAGGTTGAAAAGCAAAGGGGATAGGAGAACACCTTGCGGAACTCCATATTTTATTGGTTTAGGTTGCAATAGAGTAGACCTTAGTAGGACGCTCTGTGTTTTATGGCTCAGGAACGACAAGAACCACCATGAGTGCCAATTCTGATATTTGCGAGTCTGTCGAGGAGGCTGGGGTGATCAATGGTATCAAAAGCGGTACTAGAAGGACCAGCAGCCCATCCTTCCCCTTGTCTAGTAATAATAATAATAATAACAGTTTATATACTGCAGGACTGTGAAGTTCTATGCGGTTTACAATGGTTAAAAGATGTCCTAGCAGTCATCAAAAATGTCTGCCAGGACCATTTCCGTGCTATAGAATTTCCTGAAGTCAGATTGGTAAGGGAAGAGGGTGTTCTGTCTGTCAGCGAAGGCTTGGAGTTGCGATAGTATGTTTTTTTTCCAGGATCTTGAAGATAAAGGGGAGGTTGGAGACTGGTCTGTAGTTGCTGGGTTTGTTCAGATGCTGGGATTATTTCTTTAAGATCGGCGTGATGATTGCGATTTTCAGCTTTGCAGTACCATTCCTGATTGCAGGAAGGAATTTATTTGATCCATTTGACAAAGGCATCTTTTGTGGCTGTCAGGAAATTCGGCAGGCATGAATCGAGAATGGATCAAGAGGGACAATTGTTTTTGCTAGGTCTTCATGAGAGGCCGGTTCAAAGCGATTGAAGGTTGAATTTCTGGGTTCTCTTATAGAGGGGGGGTTCATTTTGGGTGTTTGCTGGGTTTTAAGGTGCCGAATCAAGATGTGCATGTATGTGATCAATTTTTTTTCTTGGAAGTAGATGGAAAGGGTTTCACTGTCAAAGTCACTATTGTTAGAGATGGTTTCAGCTGTGCAGGACCACTTAAACGTGGGGCAACAGGCAGTGGTACTACAGTTTGATGTTTCTGCTGCATTTGACGCAGTAGATCACCAGTTAATGCTATATAGGTTGAGTGAATTGAGGATTTATGGTAATGTTTTTCAATGGTTGAAAGAATTTTTGGAAGAAAGAACAAATCAAGTAGCAAGAGGCACTGAATTATCTGAAATATGGAAAGCTAGATGTGGTGTGCCTTGTGGGTTCATCCTAATCACCTGCCTTATTTAACTTACATTTGAGTGAATTAGGAAAAATCTTTTCAAATTTATGCTATACAGTATATACTTACGTATTTGACAAACAAGGTGGCACTGAAAAATTCTTAGCCCAACCAACCAACTTCCTAAATTCTGAGCGTTTTTTTTTGGGGGGGGGGGTTTGCCACGGTAGCTGAAAAGAGCATTATCACTGGGTTTTACTAAACCACAGAAGAGCTTCTTACCGTGGGCCTGTGAATTAAATGCTCTGACACTCATAGGAATTAAATGAGCATC
This sequence comes from Geotrypetes seraphini, assembly GCF_902459505.1. Classification (NCBI taxonomy): domain Eukaryota; kingdom Metazoa; phylum Chordata; class Amphibia; order Gymnophiona; family Dermophiidae; genus Geotrypetes; species Geotrypetes seraphini. Next base: position 350,117,729 of record NC_047086.1, on the reverse strand, counting down.
GAAGCATTTACCTCACCAGCCCACAGTAAGAAGCTCTTCCACAGTTTAGTAAAAGGAGCACTTATTTCATTACATGCCAATTTGCAGAAAAAAAATTTTATGTTTTGACATTGTTTCAGGTAATTGATTGAACATAGCCACGTTATTCTCTTCTTGGTTGGGCTGAGAACTTTTCAGCACCCCCGCCTCGTATTTCTACTTTGTTAACTTATGAAAGTGACTATAAATGGCAAAGTTAGCAAAAGGTTTAGGAAAAACTTTTTAAAATTGAATACAACTAAGGTAAAGCATTGGTTTTGAAATTATGAGCTTATCTGTATGAATGAAGTAAAGTTAATATCTGGTAAAGTTTTGAGAAATGCATCTGGAATCTTAGGTATAATCCTGGATTCTGAATTAGAATTAAATCATTATATGAGAATGCTCTCAAAAAAATTATTTCTCCTTCGACGACTAAGAGTTATAAGATCTATCTTGTCATAATCCAATTTTCAAATACTTTGTCAATCAATATTATTGTCATATTTGTATTATTGCAGTTCCATTTACTGTGGAGCATCTGAAATTACATTTGTTTCAAAATAACAGCTGCTAGACTAATCTTTTTGGTTAGAAAATTTGAAAGGGCTTCACTTCTTTTGTGCAAATGGCACTGGCTTCCTATTAGATACAGGATTAAGGCCTAAATTCACAAAACTTACCGATTGTGTACCGATGGTTTTGCAATCGTTTCCCAACCCGATTGTTCCCCGACCTGATTCATTAAACAGCTGTACGATCAATATTCGATCCAATCTGCACATGCAAATGAGGGGAAATGCCATGCATAAGTAGGAAGGCAGCAATTCACTAAACAGAAGAAGGAACACCGATTGGGGTTGCCGATCCAAACTGAAGAGACTACTGAGGACCAGTCGTTCATGTCCTTGCTGACTGTCCTGCTCTCTGCCGCCCTGAAATCCCAGTCCTGCCGCCCTGGAATCCCAGTATCAAAATAAAAAATAAAACCATCAAAATAAAACTACATATGCATCTCCCTTTTTATATACTGTGCAAAAAGAACAATGCGAGCCCACAGGTTTAAAGCAGGGCTGCACAAGGCTTGTTCTGTTCCTTAGTCTGGCTACAAAGTGTGCTCTATTCCATTCTGGCTGCACAATTTAACAAATTGAAATGATTCCTGAAGTCCACTCATGGAGCCAGCAAGTGCAGCCACCCCTTTAGTTTTGACCTCAAGCTTGTGCGGAGAGCAAACACATGCGCCGATCACATTTACAGGCAAAGAGGATGGTCTGCGCATGCGTCTGGATCGCTATGGGGCGTGCGACCGATCACATAATTTGTACGAGGACTCTAGTGAATCAGTCGCCTGGCAAGACTCGGCCACAGATCGCCCACAGATCTCCCAACAAAGTGAGTTTAGTGAATCTAGGCCTAAGTTTAAGGTATCATGTCTAGTACACAAGGCTTTATATGGTAATTCTCCAAAACAATTAACATCTCTTTTATGCACTCCAGCTAATTTTATTACTGCATGGGGAGGAGTAACTGTAGCTTTAAATTTCAGTGTCCAACTGTTTTTAGAGTAATTAGGAAGTGACAATTGGTATGATCATTTTCTTAGCAGACAATTCAAACGTGGAACAATCTTCCTTTAGAAATAAACCTGAATTCATATATTTTTTGGTAATGTTTTAAAGGCCTACTTCTTTGATAAATGTTATTCTCAATATTTTATCTCTTTGTGCAATAATTTTAAGTATACAACTGTGCTCACCTTAATGTAGGGTTCTTCCTGTAATCTGAAACTGAATTGAAAAATAGTGGAATATAAGACTATTGATTAGATTAGATTAAGGGGGAACTTCCTTAATACCTCCTATAAAGGGTTGGCCCAATGAGTACTTTATAGAAACCTATAGGTAGAAGGAAGAAGCAGTGGTAACTCATAGCATGGAAGCATTAGGTCACACACATGCACTTCCTATATGAGGTAGATTAATATATAATGAAGATTTTTAATCTGCCCAATCCATGTCCATAACACACCCCCTTGATATACATAGAGGGGAATTTTTGATATGACGCCTATATCCAAGTGTAGACGTTTTGCGGAATAGTACCAAACATGCCCATTTTCAAAACTGCAAAATGTCTAGCTTGTTTTTATGAAAATGGACATTTGAGCTCAGTGCGTCTATCTTTCTGAACCATTAAAAAAAACAAAACACAAATCCAAAAGAAAAATGCATAGAACAAGCTATTGGGATGTAGGAGGGGTTAGCATTATTAACAGACTGACCACACAGACATCCCAAGTAAAAATTAATTAGAAAAGGAAGATTTTTAAAGAGTGAACTAATTTGCATTGCTTGCTTTGCTGGCTTCCCTTGTCTATATGGTATCTTAGACCCTCTTTTACTAAGGTGCGCTAACCGATTAGCGCATGCTAAGGCGTGCATGTTAGTCTATGGATGTGTTAGCGTTTAGTGCGCGCTAATTCAATTAGCATGCGCTAATTGGTTAACACTCCTTAGTAAAAGAGGGGGTTAATGTTTTGGAAAATGTTGGGTACAACCATGGACAGGGGGCAGGCTTAGAACAAATGCTAGGAAGTTCTTTTTCACCCAGAGGGTGGTGGACACATGAAACGCGCTTCCGCAGGACGTGATAGGCCAGAGCACGTTACAGGGCTTCAAAGAAGGTTTGGATAGGTTCCTAGAGGATAAGGGGATTGAGGGGTACAGATAGGAGTTGAGGTAGGTTATAGAAATAGTCAGGGACCATTACACAGGTGATGGACCTGGAGGGCCGCCGCGGGAGCGGACCGGTGGGCGGGATGGACCTCTGGTCTGACCCAGCGGAGGCAAATTCTTATGTTCTTATGTTCTTTCCCAATATTTAGAAAAAGGAGACATCAAAGATTGCAGGGCCTGTTGTATCAAAACGAGACTAATACAAAAGCCTGATATATTAAAGGCTACTGCAAATACTTTGTTATAATACTAAAACTATTAATTTGATGTATGAATTATTATTGGATTAACTATTTAAGTTGCCCTTTTAGCACCTTGTAGTAAGGCCTGTTACCCATTTTGCATAAAGCGACCCCACATTACACAAAGACTGCTTGTATTTAATATGTAAGTCCATGAATGATATGGTAATTTTTGAATAGCCACAAGCGCTGCACGGTCATGCTGTTTCAGAGGCTTTCATTTGCAAATCATAATTACATATTAGGTTGTAGCTGCTGTAACCCACCGCAAGCTATGCATGCTGTCAATGATAATATGCCACAAACTATAAACAGCTTCGTTTTTTAACTATTAAACAAGAAAGAATCTTCAAGTTTGTGCTTGGGTTCATGTCTCCGAAACCAGATGCATTTTAAGCATACTTTTTTTTAACTATTAGTTTTCCTAGTCAGAGATCCTTGCAGTAGCAAACCATGGGGCCCTTTTACTAAGCTGCAGTAAGCGTTAACATGTGGTTACCGCAGGGTAAAAGGCACTTCCGCAGGGTGCGCTCAGCACGCCCATGGGAGTTTTGTGTTCAGCACCCACTACCCAAGCACTAAAAAAAATAGGAAATATTTTTTAATGCTGAGGGTGGAGAGTAGGCCTGCCCAGCACTAAAAGTGTCCCCAGTACGCAGGAAAGCCCCATGCTAGTGATAGTGCTGGCCACGTTTTAGCACTGCTTAATGAAAGGGCCTCATGTTAATAAAATTTAAACAAAATACAAATTCATTTAAAACTTCTGCCACAACTCTACAGTACAGTGCACCTTTAATATAGCAACTCTGAGGAGTAAATAATAGATTTTTCGGTGACATTTGTATTCATAAAGGGGATAATTCCACAAGGGCATCTAGTCTTAGGCACTAGAAACGCATCTATTTGAAGCCTGTTTTATAAATAAAAGTAGGCACCTACTCTTCTTTGCAGAATATTAGCCTGTGGCCCCAAAAACATGCCTATACTCATGGTGCGAATGCTTTTAACAGTCATAGAACTGCTGTAAAGGTTTACGCTCAGATTGCACAAAACCACACAAAGAAACAAAGATGTTAAAATCTACCTGTGTAAATATGGTTCCCGCCCATGCTATGTCCAAAATTCACCCATGGAAATGCTCGATCACAAAGAACATACTTACAGAATACCACTTAACCAGAAACTGCTTATTTATGTGCAAAGTGTTCACATTTGCACATAAATGACTAGGATACCAGAACTTATGCATGTTCATATCACCTAAACTGAAAATTGCTCCTTATAGAACTACCCCCAAATAACAGATTTGTATGCACAAAAGAGTAAATACGAGAGTGACAATATAAGAACATAGGAATAGCCAGACTGGGTCAGATCAATGGGCCATCTAGGTCACAAGTTCCTGGCAGAAGCCCAAACATTCTGGAACCCCAAAAAGTGTCCAGAATCTCAAAGAGTACTGTAGCAAGATTCCAGAATCCCAAATAATTGCAAGATTCCATCCTACTGATCCCAAGGAAAGCAGTGACTTCCTCCATGTCAGCCTCAAGAGCAGACTGTGGACTTTTCCTCCAGGAACTTGTTCAGACCTTTTTTTTTTAGACCCAGCTATGTTAACCGCTGCTTATAGATATAAGGGGAGAAGTATCAACATGGGCTACAATTAAGACATGTTATTTTACTGTTAACTGCATTATTAGTAACTAGCTGGCTGGTATTCAGTGCTGTTTAACCATCCAGAAATGATGCTGACCGGTTAAATGGTGCTTAACTGGTTAAATGTGAATAAACTGTACAGCGCAAGATAACCTATCATATCCACTGAATATTTAAGATTAGCTTCTAAAAGTTAACTGGCTACATCATGCGATGACCAGCAATTTTCAGTGCTGAGCAGCCAAACTGAACCCCATAATCAGCAGTCCTATCCTGGCCACTATAAATTCAACCGGTCTGTACTGAACATTGACTTAGGGGGTCTTTCACTAACATGCCCATTATATTCTATGGACGCATTAGCATTTAGCATGCGTTAAATCGGCTAGCGTGCCTTAGTAAATGACCATCTAACTCAGTTAACTTTTTAGCAGCCAAAACAAAAATGGATATTCAAGGCTGGTTACCGGAAATGGCCCAGCACTGAATATCCACAGTCAGCACCAGCTGGCTGAATTATAAAACATGATGCATAAGAACATAAGAACTGCCATCTCCGGATCAGACCTTCGGTCCATCAAGTCCGGCGATCCTCACACGCGGAGGCCCAGCCAGGTGTACACCTTGCGTAATTGTAGTCACCCATATCCCTCTATGCCTCTCGTAAGGAGATATGCATCTAGTTTGCTTTTAAATCCTAGAACGGTGGATTCCGCAATAACTTCCTCTGGGAGGGCATTCCAGGTGTCCACTACTCATTGCGTGAAGCAGAACTTCCTGATATTTGTCCTGGACTTGTCCCCCCTTAGCTTCAGTCCATGTCCTCTTGTCCGTGTCACATTGGACAATGTAAATAATTTTTTTCCTGCTCTATTTTGTCGATTCCTTTCAGTATTTTGAAAGTCTCGATCATATCCCCTCGCAGTCTCCTTTTCTCAAGGGAGAACAATCCCAGTCTCTTAAGTCGTTCCTCATATTCCAAGTTCTCCATACCTTTTAATAGCTTTGTTGCTCATCTCTGCACCCTCTCCAGCAGTTTTATATCCTTCTTTAAGTTGGGAGACCAATGTTGGACACAGTATTCCGGTGTCAGGTCAAAAGCGCGCCGCGACAAAGGCGCGCCCAGACAATTGAGTGCAGCGTGGAGGCGTACGCCGCTCTAAATTACTGTTTTTAGGGCTCTGACGGGGGGGCATGGGGGGAACCCCCCCACTTTACTTAATAGACATCGCGCCGCGTTGTGGGGGTGTGGGGGGTTGTAACCCCCCACATTTTACTGAAAACTGAACTTTTTCCCTGTTTTTAGGGAAAAAGTTCAGTTTACAGTAAAATGTGGAGGGTTACAACCCCCCAAACCCCCCATAATGCCGGCGCGATGTCTATTAAGTAAACTGGGGGGGTTCCCCAACAAAACCCCCCGTCAGAGCCCCTAAAAACTGTAATTTTGTGCGGTGCGCACCTCCGCGCTGCGCTCAATTGTCGGCGCGCGCTTTTGTCTTTTGTGCCGTTGTCTATGAACCAGTATTCCAAGTGTGATCTGACCATTACTCTATAAAGCAGCATTATAACTTTCTCCGATCTACTCGTGATTCCTTTCTTTATAATGCCTAACATTCTATTTGCTTTCTTTGCCGCTGCCGCGCATTGTGCCGACGGCTTCAGGGTCCTATCTATCAGTACACCCAGGTCCTTTTTTTGTTCGCTCTTACCCAGAGTTGCACCTGACATTCTATACTCATGTTCCTTGTTCTTTCTGCCTAAATGCATTACTTTGCACTTTTCCACATTAAACTTCATTTGCCATTTCTCCGCCCATTTCTCTAACTGACACAAGTCACTCTGGAGTTCCTCGCCATCCTTCTGTGATCTGATTTACAGGTATAAGTGGTGCTACATGGGTTGCAGCTGTTTATATGAGTAAAATTCTTCAAAAAAAGAAAAGAAAGGGAAAAAAAAATTCATGTAGCCCCTAAATCACTATATAAACCTACACATAAAACTATCAATATCTGCAGTGAACAAGGAGGGGAAAAGGTATTAATAAATAATTTAAACAGATCACAGAGTCGCCTACAACACACAGTTGTTCCAGATCCAGAGTCCTAGAGATATGTTTCTGTCACTTGTATAAAACCATCTTCCTTCAAAAAGAAGTACTAATGTCATTATTAAAATGTACATTTACAGTGCTCCCCCGCGAATTCGTGGTCCGCGATTCGTGGTTCCAGTCATTTGCGGTATTTTCTGACCGCGAATGACCGGGCAGGAGAGGGCAGCCAGAGAGGCAGGAGAGGGCAGCCAGAGCACCGGCGAGTCAAACAGCTCCTGATTGGTGAGGCCCGGCTTTAGTACAGTCATTCCACTCCACAAGAAAGGCTCAAAGATGGAGACAGCAAACTACAGACCAGTGAGTCTAACATCGATAGTGAGCAAACTAATGGAAACTCTAATCAAACACCAATTAGATAAGATCCTGGATGAGGAGAATCTACGGGATCCCCGACAACATGGATTTACTAAGGGGAGATCCTGCCAATCCAACCTGATCAGCTTCTTTGACTGGGTAACGGGGAAGCTGGATATTGGGGAGTCCCTGGACATCGTGTACCTGGACTTTAGCAAAGCATTCGATAGCGTACCACACCGCAGGTTACTGAACAAGATGAGTTCTATAGGATTAGGTAACACATTGACGAAATGGGTTGGGAGCTGGCTTGGAGGTAGGCTCCAAAGGGTGGTAGTGAACGGCACCCCCTCCGAAATGACGGAGGTGATTAGTGGAGTACCACAGGGCTCAGTCTTGGGCCCAATCCTATTCAACATCTTTATAAGAGACTTGGCAGAAGGGCTTCGAGGTAAAATAACATTATTCGCCGATGACGCCAAACTTAGTAATGTAGTGGGCAAATGCACAACAGACGAAGATTCAGTGCCCGACAACATGATGCACGACCTACTCCTACTGGAGCGATGGTCTAAGACATGGCAACTCAACTTCAATGCCAAAAAATGCAAAGTTATGCACCTGGGCAGCCAGAATCCATGCAAGTCTTATACCCTTAATGGCGAGATCCTAGCAAAAACGGTAGCAGAACGAGACTTGGGGGTAATCGTCAGTGAGGACATGAAGTCTGCCAATCAAGTGGAGCAGGCTTCGTCCAAGGCAAGACAAATCATGGGCTGCATACGAAGGGGTTTCGTCAGTCGTAAGGCGGAAGTTATTATGCCATTGTATAGATCCATGGTGAGGCCCCACCTGGAATACTGTGTGCAATTCTGGAGGCCGCATTATCGCAAGGATGTGCTGAGACTGGAGTCGGTGCAAAGAATGGCCACCCGGATGGTCTCGGGACTCAAGGATCTACCATACGAAAAACGGCTTGACAAATTACAGCTATACTCGCTCGAGGAGCGCAGAGAGAGGGGGGACATGATCGAGACGTTCAAGTATCTTACGGGCCGCATCGAGGCGGAGGAAGATATCTTCTTTTTCAAGGGTCCCACGACAACAAGAGGGCATCCGTTGAAAATCAGGGGCGGGAAACTACGAGGTGACACCAGGAAATTCTTTTTCACCGAAAGAGTGTTGATCGCTGGAATAGTCTTCCACTACAGGTGATTGAGGCCAGCAGCGTGCCTGATTTTAAGGCCAAATGGGATCGGCACATGGGATCTATTCACAGGGCAAAGGTAGGGGAGGGACATTAAGGTGGGCAGACTAGATGGGCCGTGGGCCCTTATCTGCCGTCTATTTCTATGTTTCTATGTTTCTATGAAGAGGCAGTTGGAGCATACCGCGAGTGATTTCCTTCACTTGCCGGCGCTCCAGTTGCCCTCTCCTGCCGCTCCAGCAGGAGGTATTCGCGGTTTTTCAACATTTGCAGGGGAGTACTGTATTCAAAATAATCCATTAAATTTGCATGTGTATGACCATTTATCTGTTCACCATACAGCAGCACTGCCACTTGAGTCAAACACCTGACACCAATGGCCAATAAGCATTGTTGTTAAAACAAAACTTGGATTCAATAATATTGAGGACTAGTGTGAGAACAGCTAGTTTGGTATTTCCTTGTAGCAATATTAAGTTTGGAATTATAGTTTAATATGTAGTTTGATCTCACTTTTCTGTACAAGATGTATATGCTTGGTAATATTGTAAAATGTTATAAATAAAATAATTAAAAAAAAACAAAAAAAAAAAACTTGCTTTCGGGTTACTTATGTGAGTCCGCAAGCAAATTTCAAAGTGGCATAACGCTATTTCTGAGACTTCAAACTGCATGGATGTCTGTCTGGTCATTTTCAAAGAATGCTGCTATGCAGAAGTTCACTTCCCTTGTTTTCCCCATTCAAAATTTGCTGAAATTATATGTACTGGCCCTGCTGGATTTGGTTGACATGAGACAATGGTTGTATTGGCTTATAATTAATATTATCTCCCTGCTTATTAACTGTGATAAATTCAACTAGTCTGTTTCATGTTTGAGTTATCTTTTGTATAGTTGCATATTTATAATAATTATCTGTATACTTTGTATATTTATTTTGAAAAATAAAAATGATTCACAAAAAAAAAAATTGAACATTTCGGTTTCTAAAATGGATGTTCATGCTGGACATTTCCAATGCACAAACATCTCTCTCATGCATTTTTGAACAGGCTGATTCCTGTTTGAAAATACATATGAGATAGGGGTCCATTTGGGATGTTCTAACTTGGATGTTTGTTGAAAAATTTGCCTCTACATATATTATATAGAAAGCCTAGTGCTTTCCAAGCTTTATAGAAAATATTTGTGCAGTTTTAAATGAGCAAACTTAGACATCTGTTTCCCCACCTACACGAATTGCTTTAACTATAAAATACTGTAAATACACAATTATCCTTTAACTATAAAATACACAATTATCCTTTAACTATAAAATACTGTAAAACCCCAAGAAATACAATAGAGAACCAACAGATTCTACTTTCTGGGGTCATATGCTCAAGTACAAATGCACATAGATCCCCTCCTCCCCCCCTCCCAAAAAAATACCCTTCTCAAGAGCAATTCCATAGCCTAGGCATTCAGATCTACATGTGTGTTGTGTGTAATTGTTTAGAATTCTAGAATTTATGTATGTATATATGCACAGTTACGCATGTAAATGCAAGTAAAGTGCTTAAGTGCTGTTCTTCAAATATATGCTTAACTTCATAGCATGTATTTGCAAAAGGGGCATATATAGGAGCAGAGCATGGGTGGGACATCAGCTGGGGTCCCACTTAGCACATGTAATTCACAGAATACTGTAAATAATGTAAATCTCTGATATGCTTAAGTGTCTGCACTTACACCAGCACTATAACTGGCATAAGTTTGAGCCCCTAAATTGTAGGCACGTTGATAACGGTTATGCTAATATTCTATAACAGAACATGGAGGGGCAATTTTCAATAGGACGCCTAAGTCTGACTTTGGACATTTCCACAAGGTCATCCAAAAGTCAAGTCAGGAATATGACCATTCTCGAAACAGCAAGACATCTATCTTCCTATTTTGAAAATGACTTGTCTAGATGTTCTGGCCCTTAGGATGTCTACCTATTTTTGGCCTCATTTCGAAATCAAAATGTCAAAAACAAGCCTATTTGGACATGGGAGGGGCCACATAGACATCCCAACAGAACAGTGGGACAGCTTAGAGGGCAATGCTATAAACTTCACATAAAGGGTTCCAGGTATATGTTTCACCATAACCCCCTTATAGGTATAGTGAGCCCTCCAAAACTCCCCCAAAACTTATACTCATCTGTCTACCAATCCAATAGCCCTTATGGCTGCAGGTGTCACCTATATGGCAGTACAGTCACCTATATGGCAATACCTTTTGGGCAGGCCTTTCTACAAGGTGCTAAAAGGGCAACTTAAATAGTTAACCCAATAATAATTTATACATCAAATTAATAGTCTTAGTACAGGGGTGTCCAATGTCGGTCCTCGAGGGCCGCAATCCAGTCGGGTTTTCAGGATTTCCCCAATGAATATGCATGAGATCTATTAGCATACAATGAAAGCAGTGCATGCAAATAGACCTCATGTATATTCATTGGGGAAATCCTGAAAATCCGACTGGACTGCGGCCCTCGAGGACCGACATTGGACACCCCTGTCTTAGTATTATAGCAAAGTATTTGCAGTAGCCTTTAATATATCAGGCTTTTGTATTATTCTACACACTTTCCACCATAAATGCAGTGGGGCTAGGGCTCGGATTCTCTAACCAGCACCGTTGTCGGCAGCCACCAGTCACGAGCCAATCGCACGATGGCGCCAGTTAGAGAATCACACCTCCGGCAAAGGTAGACACCGGAAATGTAGGCCAGAGTTTTCCAGGCTTACATTTCTGGCACCTACCTTTGATGTGGATAAGTGCAAGGTGATGCATGCTGGGAGTACTTGTAGACAAGACAATGAAACCATCCACGCAATGCGCAGTGACGGCGAAAAGGGCAAATAGAATGCTAGGAATGATTAAGAAGGGGATCACAAACAGATCAGAGAAGGTTATCATGCCGCTGTACTGGGACATGGTACGCCCCCACCTGGAGTACTGCGTCCAACACTGGTCTCCGTACATGAAAAAGGACATAGTACTACTCAAAAGGATCCAGAGAAGAACGACAAAAATGGTTAAGGGACTGGAGGAGTTGCCGTACAATGAGAGGCTAGAGAAACTGGGCCTCTTCTCCCTTGAGAAGAGGAGACTGAGAGGGGACATGATCGAAACATTCAAGATATTGAAGGGAATAGACTTAGTAGAGAAAGAGAGATTGTTCATCCTCTCCAAGGTGGAGAGAACGAGAGGGCTTTCTCTAAAGTTAAAAGGGGATAGACTCCTTACAAACGTAAGGAAGTTCTTCTTCACCCAGAGTGGTAGAAATTTGGAACGCTCTTCCAGAGGCTGTTATAGGGGAAAGCACCCTACAGGGATTCAAGAAAAGGTTAGATAAGTTCCTGCTGGAACAGAACATACGCAGTTAAGGCTAGACTTTGACCTAAGGGCTGCCATGTGAGCAGACTGCTGAGCACGATGTACCACTGGTCTGACCCAGCAGTGGCAAATCTTATGTTCTTATGCCTCTATAGGTGCTTTACACCGTCTAAAGCCACTTCCGGCATTAGCCACGCCCACTGTGGCATTAGACACTGTAAAGCTCTTTTGGAGGCATGATTCCAGTGCTCATTTTTTTAGGCACCAGTAGATGCCTCGAAAATCAGGGAAAAGCAGCATTTAAATGTTTTTTTTCACTGAACTTAGGCGCTCTACCGGCGCCTAAAAACCAATGCCGTTTAGAGAATCTGGGCCTAAATGTCCAATTTTTTTTTTTTTTTAATGGTCCATCTAGACATTCTGGTCCTTAGGGCATCTATCTTTTATGGACATTTTTGAAAATCAAAATGTCCATATTAAAATATCCAAATCAAGCCCATTTGGACATGGGAAGGATCAGCATCTTAAAGGACTGACCACACGGACATGCCAACAGGGCAGTGGGGCACCTTAGGGGGCGCTGCTGTGAACTTCACATAAAGAGTGCTTGGTACATATTTCACCAGAACTCCTTTTAAATGTATGGTGAGTCCTGCAAAACTCCCCCAAAACCTACTATACTACCACCACAATAACCCTTATCGCTGCAAGTGACACCTATATGTCAGTAGAGTAGGTTTTGGTGGGCTCACACTTTCCACCACTCATAAATGTAGTGGGTAGAGTGGGATATGGGTCTGGATCCCCATCATTATGGTTCACCACACCATCCACCAGGCTACTCCAGACACTTGCTTGCTGCTCTGCTAGGATGTCCCATAATATCTGTAGCTTTCATAGAGACTGGTATGTTCTATTTCGTTCACATCTTTGGTGGATGGGAAGGGGCAGTGACCACTGGGGGGGGGGGGGTTGTGGAGGGGTCATGCCTTCATTCATCCAATGGTCATTTGGTCAGTTTGGGTACCTTTTTCTTATTCACTTTTAAAACAGGTCTAGCTCTGAACATCTAAATGACACCCTGTATGTCTTCAAAAAAGGTTTGATTATCACTGCAAGACATCCAAGTCATAAGGCTGCTCTAATCCTGCCCAAAACACGCCTCTAACACGCTCCCTTATGATTTAGACGTATTGGAGGGAAAATGACCTGCAAGATGTATAAAAAAGTCAGTTTCAAAAATCGACACTTGGACGTTTTGGTGATTAAAATATCCAAGTGCTAGTTTATACTGTCTTTTGGACATTTTTATTTTTTTTAGAAATGAGCCCCATTAAAGAATAGGCTCTTACTACACACCCTCCATAAACCTAATTGGAGGCAATCAGTTATAGAATTGCTTTCCATATGCAAAAGTTATTTGGAATATTGATCTTGTGCTACCCCGTAAATAATGTAATCTAGTCCCCCTTCCAGGTTTTTGGTTCCACTGCTACCACTCCTGCCCCAAAGAGCTTACTGATACGTTCTTGGTCCCAGCCCCTTAGCATAGGCAATCCATACCCAGCTTACCCCAGATACCCTTACCAGCAGTGACTGGTGTCTTAGGCTCTGCTAGGGTTGAACGGGTATTTCCTCCAAATTCTTGTCCTCTCTGCCTATATGATCTTCATGGTTAGGCAGTAAAAACTGGACCCCTTGGTATTTATGCTTTTGCCTATACAGACCTGCCAATTTTCCTATTTTCAGTAGGATACTCCCACTTTTATAGGTCATCTTCCATGCTCCCACTGAAGAATTAGGATTTCCACTAAGCAGTTTCCCTTTCCGGTGGCAACAGGAGACATCTTAATAACTCTTCATCTCTTGCTGCCATGGGACCAGATCCACAGATCATCAAAGACTGGACCCATGACACCAGGAGACGATGTTTTATTAAGGCATTTTCCTGCTGCCACTAGAAGGGGAGGTGACTGCTGGTGCTGTGGACTACAATATCAGGATGTGCCATGAGTAGAAATGTGGGCGGGGCTGGGAAGAGCCAGGTTGGAACCATGGTCAGGGCTGAGCAGTTTGAAGTGGGGCTAGGTGTGTGCTCTAAACCTCCCTCTGAAAGATTTCACCCCCTTGGCAGCTCTGCTTTACTCAGTACTGATACGTGATTCCTCCAAACTAACATCTGGACTTTTTATTCACTTTAGGATCAATACTATAACCAAAAAGATTACTGTTTTTCTTTTGGCTGTACAAGTTTTCGTGTTTTTGTCTTCCCTCAGGCAGTCCTGAGCTGCACAACCAGAGTCATCTACCCCCTAGATTAGCTAATGCCCTCAATTTCTTATGGCTGAAATCTCCACTTAGTTGCCACAGTAATCACAACATGGAGCATTAGGGGGTCGATATTCAAAGCAATTTAATCAGCCAGAAAGGGCTCCTGACTGGTTAAACTGCTTTTCAAGGCTAACTGGTCATATTCACTGGCATTTAACTGGATAGTGTCATTGAAAATGTCCACTTAGCACCCAACGCAAAACCGTTTGCTTTGGGGCATTTCGGTTCAGCTGTTAACCGACTAAGGTAACTGTATAAATAGGATTACATAAAAGTCAGTCCTATTTTGCAGTTTGCCGTAGCTAGTTAAGTGCAAAATATCACATTTAACCAGCAATGTTTTCACCAGCTCTGTATACCCAGAAGTTCAATGTCAGAGCCCAGATGTGACACACCACCAAATTTTCAGGGATAAGGCCAGCGTCAGTCAGCAAACGTCTGACCGCCACTGTGCCCTTAAATTCTATTCCATCTTTCATTAAGGCCTAGCGCTCACCCCCTATGTCCAGTTCCAAGAGGGCTGGCATTGACCCTTTGGTTAATGCTAACAGGGTTGGTTTTCACCCCTGCTATTAACAGTTAACACAGACCACATTTGTTTCTTCCCTATCATAATCGCATTGGTACTTTATCTCCTGCTTTTAAACCTAAGCAGCATTAGTTCTTTTTCCCCTGCTTTTACAACCAGCAGGACTTTTCTTGGTCCTGTTGAAGTGGTTGCACCTCAGCTGGAAAATTCCAGGCTAATTGTCCCTTGCCCTTCTCCTTTTCTGAGGATAAACCTGATTTAATTAATGTCTCTACTCCACATAAACAATATCTCTAAAATCACAGCTCACCTAAAGCAGTGCAGAATATGTGCCTCACATTCCCTAATGCTCCTCAGTACCTGCTCTAAGGTTCATTTCCCCTTTTCTATGCTCTGAGCTGCCTTCTCTTTCTCTTTCTGAGTCATGAGCCAGCAGAATGGACTCTCCTTTCAGTCTCTACAGAACAGGATATTCTAGCAGGGTGAGCCTTGATCTCCCTCCTAGGAGAAAAATCCTTCATTCCACCAGAGCCTCTCCATTCTGTTTCTCCCTTCCTTTAAGCTCTAATTGAGGACAATATATGATTGCAGCTGCCTTGAGCATAGCTCTACCCAGCACTGCCTGCTGGGAACTGTAATTCCTTCAGGAAACCCTTGTTCCTTTATAGCAGTGGTCTTCAATGCAAGGCCTGCAAGCCAATGGTAGCCCTCTGAGACCTCTGGGACAGCCCACAAAGCCTGTCCAGAGTTCCACCCACCCCCGGCAGAATCCGGCACTTTGTTACCCTTCTAGTTTCCAGCACTGCACTCTCATTCTTTGGGCCATGGGCAGCATGAGTCAAGTGAACACACTGCATTCAGCAATCCCAGAAGCTTTCCTTCTTCTACAGCTTCCTCTCCCCACAGAGGCGGGAAGCTGTAGCAGAAGGAAAGCTTCTGGGGCCACCAAAGGCAACTTGACTCACACTGCCCATGGCTCAAAGAATAAGAGTGCAGCACTGGAAACTAGAAGGATAACAAGATGCTGGATCTTGCCAGGGGAGGGGATGGAATTGCAAGGGGATGGTGGTAGAGAAATGCTAGACCACAGGGATGGGGAGGAAAGGGAAAGAAAGTGATGCCAGACCTCAGGGAGAGGATGGGAAAGGGAAGAGAAGGGGAGGACAAAGATGCCAGACTACAGGAGGGAGGAGGGGGTTGGAAGGAGAGAGATACCAGATCAGGGAAGGGAAGATATAACAGACCACAAGAAGGGGAGAAGGGAAGGAGAGAGATGGGCCAAAGGAAGGAGAAGAAGGAGCGGGGAAAGAAGAGGGGAGAGATGCCAGACCAGGAAAGGAAAGGAAGAGAGGGAGAGATGCCAAACCATGCTAGGGTATAGGAGGGGAGGGAAGGAGGGGAGAGAGATTCCCAGACTGTGGAAAGGAGAGAAAAGAGATAGCAGACCATGGGAAGGGGGAAGGAAAGGAGTGAGATGTTAGACTGCTGGAAGGGAGAGGAGAAAAGAAAAGAAGGAAGGAGAGATGCCAGACCAGGGAAGGGAAGCAGGAGAGAGATTTCAGACTATGGGGAGGGGGAGGGGGAGGATAGAGAGATGCCAGACTGTGGGTAGGAGAGGAGAAATATGCCAGACCACAGGAAGTTTCAAGTTTGATTTAAAATTTGATAAATTGTTTATTCACATTTCAAAACGATGAACAATGATAAAAAAAAAAATTTACAACAATAATGGGGACCAGATAAGAGACGTACAAAAGACACACAGGACTTACTGTACCAAAAAGGAAAGGAGGGGAGAAAATACAATATTAGATAGGAAAGAAGATGAATAGGGGAAGCACAGCAGGAAGGGTAAGAAGGAAATGAAAAGACTACCTCTATGAGAGGAGTGAACATCAAATGTAGGGATGAAGGCCTGATTATCGTAGCTAAAGGTCAAAGGCATCTTTAAAAAAAAACATTTTAAGTTTCTCTTAAATCTATCCAGTGCACGTTCTTCTCTTAAATGGATTGGTAGTGAATTCCACGTTTGAGGTGCCGTAGCCAAGAAGATGTATTCTCTATGAGTGTTAATAATTTTAAGAGAGGGAACTGTCAATAAATATTCATCATTGGATCTGAGTATTCTTGTGGAGGCGTATGGGATAAGGAGTCATCTAATATAATAAAATGCTAGGCTGCGCATACGCACTCAAAAGTCGTGTTCCCTGATCCGTCGCGGAAACACGAGTGCGCATGCACGCGTTTTACATCACCACCTGCTCTCCACCTCGCGCTGCTGCTTTCAGCCACCGATCTCTGTTCCTCCTGCACCATGGCATGCCAGGCATGTCCGCCACCGGCCTCGAGCTCCTGGGGACCGGCGGCGCGAGCCGCCCGGCCGGTGCTGAGGCCCTGCCTCCCGCTTCCGCCCTACACGGCGCCGCCAGACCCAGCCCTACAAAACGCTGAGGCCCCGTCTTCTGAAGAAGCCACGGTCCGGCCCAGCCCGTTGAGAGGGAGAGCGGTGCTGGCACCAGGGAGGGGGGGGGGGGGCACACGAGGGCTCTGCCGCCCGCTCAGCTGCTCCGTCTCTGCCGGGGCTAACAGCAGCAGCCCCCGAAACTCCTCACCAGCATGTCCCGCCCCCTCGAGAAGGGTTGAAAAGCTGGCCTCGCGCGCTCTGCAATCAACTGCCGCTCGCCTACTCGTGCCAGGGTGATGCGCAGGTGCGGGGGCTCCCGCAGTGTCCAGAAGCATCGATGGCGGTGCTGCTGCTGGTGATGCTGCTCCCGCTGCTGTGCGCGAACGACGCACCAGAGCTGGACCCAGCCTGTCGGCAGCGGCTCGACGAGATGGCGAACGCCAGCGGCTGACAGGAGGAGACAGAGGGGAGATGCTTGATTGATGGGAGATAGAGAGAAGGGATATGTTGGACTGTTGGGGGGATAGAAAAAGGGGAGATTCTGGTCTGGTGGGGGGAGAAAGGGAGGCCTACTGCTGGACAGGGGGAGCAAGAAGAGGTGCTGATGAACTGGGGGGGGAAAGGAAGGGAGGCCTACTGCTGGACAGGGGGGAGCAGGAAGAGGTGCTGATGGACAGGGGGGGAAAAAAAGGAAGGGAGGCCTACTGCTGGACAGGGGGAGCAGGAAGAGGTGCTGATGGATAGGGGGAAAAAGGAAGGGAGGCATACTGCTGGACAGGGGGAGCAGGAAGAGGTGCTGATGGACAGGGGGAGGTAAAACAAAAGGAGAAGGGCTGCTGCTGGATAAGGGGAGCAGTGAAGGAGTGACTGGGGAGCATGGAAGAAGTGCTGCTGGACAGGGGGAGCAGGGAAGAAGGACAGGGGGAGCAGATAAGGAGTGCTGCTGGACAGGGGGAGGTAAAAGGAAGGGAGAAGGCCTACGGCTGGACAGGTGGAACAGGCAAGGGGTGATGGTTGACAGCCGAGGCAAGAGACAGAAAGCGGCCAAGGGGAGAGAGAGAGAAAGAAAGAATGAAAGACAGACATACATATATTCTAGCACCCGTTAATGTAACGGGCTTAAAGACTAGTAAGAACATAAGAAATGCCTTCACCGGATCAGACCTTAGGTCCATCTAGACCGGTGACCCGCACACGCGGAGGCCAAGCTAGGTGTTCTCTGATGAAGACCTTGTTAACCCGTATCCCTCAATGTGATTTGCAAGGTGTGCATCCAATTTACCTTTGAATCCCAGAATGGTGGTCTCCATCACAACCTCCTCCGGGAGAGCATTCCAAGCATCCACCACTCGCTGTGTGAAACAGAACTTCCTGACATTTGTCCTGGGCCTGATGCCCCTCAGTTTCAGTCCATGACCTCTTGTCCGTGTCACATTTGACAATGTGAATAACGATGTTTCTTGCTCTATTTTGTCGAATCCTTTTAGTATTTTAAAAGTCTCTATCATATCCCCTCGATATGTCGATCAATAAATGCTGGTGCCTTGGAAAGAAGAGTCTTAAAAGTAAGCAAGCATATTTTGTAAGTTATCCGATAAACGACTGGTAGCCAGTGAGATTTCTTTAAAAGGGGCGAGACGTGGTCAAATTTTTTTAGCTTTCATAATTTTGATAGAAGCATTTTGTATAATGTGTAAGCGACGTATTTTCTTTTGCGTGATTCCCTTAAACAGTGTGTTGTAATAGTCAATCTTAGAAATTACTAGGGAGTGGATTAGTATGTTAAGTGATTTATGTCAGTGGTTCCCAACCCTGTCCTGGAGGACCATCAGGCCAGTCAGGTTTTCAGGATAGCCCTAATGAATATGCATGAGAGAGATCTGCATATAATGGAGGTGTCAGGCATGCTAATCTGCTCCATGCATATTTATTAAGGCTATCCTGAAAACCCGACTGGCCTAGTGGTCCTCCAGGACAGGGTTGGGCACCACTGATTTAGGTAACCACAAAATTAAACTACACAAGCACTCTGTATACAGGAAAAATTTTATTAACTATCATTTATAGTCTGCTTTTTTTAGCTACTGGATGTATAGTGTGGCTTAGAGGAAACACAACTCGCCCCATACAAGTACCACTAAAAAAAAAAGGGGGGGAGACACCTTCACTGTCTACCAGCTGCTTCCCCCAGTACCTCTGTTACTGATGGTATTATGCATACTGCAATACACTTCAGGGAAATATGTACCAAGAAAATCAAAACAATGCAACATATTAAAACAGAAAAATATTTGCAATATTCTGGATATATATGTAGGTACTTTAACACTTGGCTCTCAATCAGACTTAGCTCCCCTCCAGCATCTTCCTGTTGGCCATGTAAATAGTGATGTTTAGCATCACTGTTACAGAAATCTTGAGGTTTCTGGCAACCATGAAATAATTTATCCATGTTTTTGGTAGGTTGCCAGATAGCCACCAGGCTTCAACTCAGCTAGATTTAAGCAGTTGAATTACCAAAGATTAGGTAATAAAAATAATTATGTATTGTCTGTATTAGCAGTACTTAATAGAGCTGCAGGTTGAGAATCGGGGAAGCCACTGCTGTTCCCTGAAATCTTGGACAAGTCACATAACCCTCCATTGAATAAGGTACAAAACTTAAATTGTAAGCTCTATAGCAGGTTGGCCAAGGTAGTAAGCAAAAAAAAAATAAATAAATAAAAATCGACCTTGTCAAATCTTGTCTCCACAAGACTTGTTTTAGTCCACCTGGTATGTCTTACTCATGTGTCAAATTTCAGCTTGATTAGACAACATTTAGAGGTCACCCCAGCATACATTGTTTGCTTGTGTTGTGTATGCACTGTAGGAGATTGCTCATAATTAGTTTGTATGGCATTGTCTAATTTGCGATCTGCACCCGAAAACTGGCTCCTTGGGAAGTCAGTCTGTCAGCTGTCAACTGCTAGACTGTCATGTGGACTGGATGGTCTTCGACTAGTCAATTTTCATCAAATCTTGGTATCATCCGCAAAAAGGCAAACCAATTGGATAAAGTTCAGTTGTGGATTAGGAATTGGTTATCGGATAGAAAACAGAGGGTAGGGTTAAATGATTATTTTTTCTCAATGGAGGATAGTAAATAGTGGAGTGCCACAGGGATCTGTACTAGGACAGGTGCTATTTAACTTATTTATAAATGATCTGGAAATTGGAACGACAAGTAAGGTGATTAAATTTGCAGGTGATACTAAACTGTTCAAAGTTGTTAAAATGCTTGTGGATTGTGAAAAATTGCAGGCAGACCTTAGGAAATTGGAAGACTGGGTGTCCACGTGGCAGATGAAATTTAATGTGGACAAATGCAAAGTGATGCACATTGGGAAGAATAACCCAAATCACAGTTACTGGATGCAAGGGTCCACCTTGGGGGTTAGTGCCCAAGAAAAGGATCTAGGTGTCATTGTAGATGATACGATGAAACTTTCATTCCAATGTGTGACGGCAGCCAAAAAAGCAAACAAGATGCTAGGAATTATTAAAAAAGGGATGGTTAACAAGACTAAGAATGTTATAATGCCTCTATGTCGCTCCATAGTGTGACCTCACCTGGAGTATTGTATTCCATTCTGGTCTCTTTCTCTCGAGAAAGATATAGCAGCCTAGAAAAGGTTCAAAGAAGAGCAACCAATATGATAAAGGGGATGGAACTCCTCTCATATAGTAACATAGTAATTGATGGAAGATAAAGACCCGAATGGTCTATCTAGTCTACCCTTCCTGATATGAGGAAAGACTAAAAAGGTTAGGGCTCTTCAGCTTGGAAAAAAGAAGGTTGAGGGGAGATATGATTGAAGTCTGCAAAATCCTGAGTGGAGTAGAACAGGTACAAGTGGATCAATTTTTTGCTCCGTCAAAAATTACAAAGACTAGGGGACACTCCATGAAGTTACAGTGTTTTATATTTCATGAACGCCAACTCTTTTGCCTTTATTTTCTCCACCACTAGTTTAGAGAACCATATCGGTTTCCTTTTTCTTTTGTTTTTATTTATTTTCCTCACATAAAGGTCAGTAACCATTTTTATTGCTCCTTTCAGCTTAGACCACTGTTTTTCCACTTCCCTTATGTCTTCCCATCCTAACAGCTCTTTCTTCAGGTACGCTCCTATTTTACTAAAGTCCGTATGTTTGAAATCTAGGACTTTGAGTTTTGTGTGGCTGCCTTCTACTTTATCTGTTATTTCAAACCAAATCATTTGATGATCGCTATTTCCCAGGTGGGCACCCACTCGAATATTAGAGATACTCTCCCCATTTGTAAGGACCTGCTTTTTCCCTCATGGGTTCTGTCACGATTTTTTCTGAGCAGAGCCTCTTGAAAATCATCCACAATCTTCCTACTTCTTTCTGATTCTGCAGATGGAACATTCCAGTCCGCATCCGGCAGATTGAAGTCACACAATAGCAGTACCTGCTCTTTCTTTCTGAACTTTTGGATATCTGCAATCAGATCTTTATCAATTTGCTGCAATTGAGTTGGAGGTCTGTAGACTACACCCAAGTAGATAGAAGTTCCATCTTCTCTTTTCAGAGCGATCCATATTGCTTCTTCCTCTCCCCATGTCTCTTGCATTTCAGTCGCTTGGATATCGATCTTCACATAGAGAGCTACCCCTCCACCTTTTTGACTGTCCTTCCTAAAAAAATTATATCCTGGTATGTTTGCACAATGTTTCCATCTCCCTTTTAGAACACAATAGTTCTTGATTTGGTTCGACCAGGCTTGGTTTCAGGGCACTATTGCCTCTCCACCCATGCATGTCCCCTGATAGAAAAATTAAGCAAAATTTATTAACATGCACTTTAACACATGAAATTTAGCAAACCACTACAAACCCTTTAACACAGTTACACAGTAGCCTGTTTTCACTGTGTTTAGCTACAGCTTGCCATCTCTTCTCTCACTTTGGCGCTCTTGTTTCCCAGTCTCTCACTAACTCTATCATCTTTCTTCCCCCATCCAGCATTTGACTCTCTCTCTCCCACTTCCATCCAGTGTCTTATCCCCTCCTCTTTTTCCCCCTGCCACTTATCTGTCCCCTCTCTCTTTCTCTACCTTCTACCCAGCATATTCCTCCTCTATCTCCCCTTCCATTTAAACCCCCTCCACATCCAGCATCTGCCCTCTTTTCCCTTTCATCCAGTGGCGTACCAAGGGGGGACGGGGGGCGGTCCGCCCCGGGTGCAGCCTTAGGGGGGGTGCACAGCCGGACAGGTCTGGAAAATTCCTGGGCTGCGACGGCACTCAGCGGCATCGGCGCCCCCCCCCCCCTCCGCATGGCACTCAGCGGCATCGGCGCCCCCCCTGCCCTGCGAGAGCACTCAAGTTCAGCCTCCTTCTCCCGGCATCAGCAGAACTTCAGATTGGCAACAGGTGCTCAGTCAAAAGCTTCCCCTGACTCAGCTTCCTGTTTCTGCCCAGGCAGTTCAGTCAGGGGAAGCTTTTGACTGAGCAACTGTTACCGATCTGAAGTTCTGCTGATGCCGGGAGAAGGAGGCCGAACTTGAGTGCTGTCATGGGGCAGGGGGGCGCTGATGCCGCTGAGTACCATCGTGGAGGGGTGGCGCCGATGCCGCTGAGTGCCGTCGTGGGGGGGAGGGCCTTGCCAATCTTGTTGCCAAAATCGGAAAGGTGAGGGAGAAAGATGGACCTGTGGTGGATGGAGAGATTGAGAGAAGGGGACAAATGATGTAAGTGGGGGAAAGAGAGAGAAGGGGCAGATGATGGAATGGAGAGAAGGGGCAGATGATGGAAGTGGGGAGAGAGAAGATGGCAGATGATGGAAGGACGGGGGAAAGAGAGAGAAGGGGCAGATGATGGAAGTAGAGAGAAGGGAGAGAGAGAAGAGGGCAGAGGATGGAAGGAGGGGATAAATAAAAGGAGGGCACATGATGGGGGAAAAGGATTGAGTTAGGGAAATACCGGAGGGGGTGAAGGAAAGAGGTGGCGAGCTGTAGGTAGACAGTAAAAAAGTAAATTGATGAGAGGGTAGTAAGAACGTAATCTAGATGGATGCAGAAAATAAATTGAAAAGGAAAATGAGGGAAGAAAGGGATTGCAGAAGAGAGGTGTGGGAGAAAGAAGGAGAGGAGAGAGATGCCAGACCAATGGGGGTGAAAGGAGAGATGGAAGGGGGAGGCATACAGTTTCTGGAAAGGGCATAGAAGGAGAGAAGATGCCATATAGGGGTAGAGAGATGGCAGACAGTGGATGGAAGGAAGAGAGTAACAAGAAGATGAGGAAAGCAGAAACCAGAGAAGACAAAGGTAGAACAAAAATTTTCTATTTATTTATTTATTGCTTTAGGAGACATGTGTCACTGTTTCTGTGGTGCACTGTATGCAGGGTCCAGCTTCTTGCTGGTTCAATTTAACCTTTGTCTATGTATTTCTATTTTATCCCCCCTTTTACAAAACTGTGGAGCGTTTTTTAGCGCCAGCTGTGGTAGTAGCAGCTCTGATGCTCAAAATTCTATGAGCGTCAGAGCTGTTACCACCGTGGCTAAAATCCACACTACAGTTTTGTAAAAGAGGGAGGGGTTAGTTTGTGATTACATATTCCATACTAGGCGAAGGTATTTTATGTGTTCTGTGTGTTCGAAAGACATGGTTTTCTGTTAGGATTGTCGGTGTAGGATTGATCTGTACTAGTCTGGCTTGTTTAGTTTTACAATGGGTGTATTGATGTTGTACTGCTCACTGCATATGTAAGATGCTGCCTTTTCCTAGGTACTCATGTGTGACGTGTGGCTTGTTACTAAAAATCATGTTTTTTGTACAGATGGGGGGTGCCAAAAAATGATGGGCCACGGGTGTCACATATGCTAGGTAAGCCACTGCTTTCATCCAATGTTTGTTTCCTCTCTTCATCCCTCTGAATACAGCATCTACCTCCTCGCTTCCCCTTCCATTCAGCATCTGCCCCTCTCTCCCTCTCATCCAGAATCTGTGCCCTCTCTCCTTCTTATCTAGCATCTGTCCCCTCTCTCCTCCTCATCCAGCATCTGTTCCTTTACTCTCTTCACAACCAGTGTCTACCCCCTTTCTTTCTCCTCCCACATCCAGTGTCTCCCCCTCATCCTCCTCATAAACTATCTAATCTGTCCCCTCCCTCCTGCTCATCTAGCATCTGTCCTTCCTCTCTCGCATTAAATCCAGCATCTGCTGCTTTCTTCCCCTCTCCTACATCTAACATCTACCCCCTCTCTCCCCCTCATCCAGCATCTTTCTCCTTTCTTCACCACCACCCCCAACCATCATTTAGTATCTGTCTCCTCTCTTCCCCTAATCTGGTGTTTGCCCCCTTTCTTCTCCTTCCCACCAGATACCTCTACTGCACACTGCTGTTGTTTTCTAGACTAGCAGGGTGGCAAAACAAAGAAAGAGAAACTCCAAGACTGCACTGTTCCTCCTCACAGCTGCTGGCTCTGCCCCGGAACTAGAAATGATATCAGATGTGAGCGGGACTGGCAGCTAAAAGGAGGAACAGTGGCAGGCATTGTGATGATTGCATCAGTATGAAGATCCTGCAGATATTTGGTGGTGCCATGGCACCTATGGCTCCTCCCCATTCTGATGCCATGTTTCAATGTAAGGAGAAAAAGACAGAAAATGGATAAGAAGGCCCTGGAAACAGAGTTAAAAGTGCAGACAGAAGGAAGTGTAGCCAGAGACTAGGAAGATACGATTAGAAAAATAAAATCACCGGACAACAAAGATAGGAAGAATAATTTTATTTTCAATTTAATGAATGAAATGTCAGTTTTGAGAATTTACATCTGCTGGCTATATTTTGCACTGCTCAGGAAGAAATGCATTTCTATTTCTCTGGTGTTGTACTGCATGCAGTGTCTGGCATCTTAGAGTTTCGTTTGTGCATGTTAGTGCTTTTGTGTTTGTGGTCCTGTATTTGCATAAGGTTTACCTGTGATCTGCATGTGTGACCAAGGCCAGGTGTTCTGGTAGGAATGAATGTCGAGGTCATAGCCCCAAGCAGGAAGATATTTGTTGGTTCTCCTTCAGCTCTTTTGGGCCTAAAATGGTCCTCAGTTAAAATAAAATAAAGGCAAAAGAGTTGGCATTCATGAAATATTTAAAAACTCAAGAAGAGGAGTACAGAAAGGACTACCAGGTGAAACTGAAAGAAGCCATGAGAGAGATACGTCTGGCAAAAGCGCAAGCAGAAGAACAAATGGCTAGAAATGTAAAAAAGGGAGACAAATTTTTTTTCAGCTATATTAGTGAAAGGAGGAAGATGGAAAAAGGAATTGCAAGACTAAAAGATGATATCTATCAATATATGGAGAGTGATGAGGAAAAAGCAAACATGCTAAACAAATACTTCTGTGTTCACGGAACATGGGAGGTGAGCATATCATACAGAAGATCAGTTCATAGGGTAAAAAAAATGAATTCACCTCCTATGTTTATTATAGTGTTTATTATAGTGTTTATTATAGTGTTCAAATGTTTATTTTAAGTTGATGGAGTATTAGTTTATGACAGGGGTAAGCAAATCTGGTCCTCGAGAGCCGGAGCCAGGTCATGTTTTCAGGATATCCACAATAAATATGCATGAGATAGATTTGCATCTCAAGGAGGCAGTGCATGCAAATCCATCTCATACATATTCATTGTGGATATCCTGAAAACCTAACCTGGCTCCGGCTCTCGCGGACCGGAATTGCCTATCCCTGGTTTATGATCAGCAGGTCCTAGCGATTATAAGTAAAATAAACGTTTAACCCTCTTATTACCCACCTTTTCTATTTAATTTTTGTAATGGGTAGGAAGTTATTCTGAGGCCTGTATTTGGTAGCATGGTTGAGAATGATGGCATGTCAAGAAATATGATGCAGCCATCTCTGAAATGGAAGGCATTGAAGTACAAATTTCAGTATTTGGAATAACATAAAAGGTTCTGGAAGAGAGAAGAATTAAAGTTATCACATGGTTACAAGACATATATAGGGTCAGAGTGAAAGAAATACCCATTGTTAACTCTGATTGAAATCGTGTTCCGGTCCTTGAGGTCCTCAGGCAGGCCAGGTTTTCAGGATATCCACAATGAGGCTGCATGAGACAGATTTGCATGCACTGGCTCTTTGGTATGCAAATCTCTCTTGCTCATATTCATTGTGGATATCCTGAAAACCTGGCCTGCCGTGGACTTCGAGGACCAGAACTGAGGAGCCCTACTACACTGGTTCTGAGGCTTTCATGCCAAATAAGCATGATAAGTCTGTAACTTCCTTGTTGCGAGGCATTCTCTGAAAAAGGAAAGGGTCCACTTCCAGAGGCTACAGGGTAAAAAAGCGAATTCACTGCAGTGTTGCAGCTCCAGCTCTTGGACAGGGAATAGCAACAGCTGTGAGGCCCCTTAGGGGTTCGCCCACACTGACTTTTCATAGAAAAAGTAGTCCACACATCACATGTTTATTTCAATGCAAAATACAATTTTGCTGAAGTAACATTTGTAGACTTGATAACAAAAAGTAGAAACCCCCCCCCTCCACAGGTGTTACCTCTTTAGATTTTACAGTTCACAATTTTCCTAAGTACAGTTAAAAGTCATCCTTCCCGGATTTAAAGCATCATAGCAAATACTAGGCTTGTGCAAGTCATAAAAATAAACCTTATTTACTTTCCAGATCATTTGTAGGGGGTTTTATTTTGTGGTTATTTTTTTGGGGGGGTCATTTCTGGAGAGATTTAATTGATAATGCACACTACTGATCAATGATGTGCACTATGGAGTGATAATGTGTGCTATTGAGCAATAGTTCACAATTAATGATATATGAAAAAAAGAACCCATTATTTTTCTTATTGTTTCATTCAAAAAAAAAACCCAGTATGAAATGATATCTCAAACGAATGTGTATCCCTAGCAAAACCTTGTTGGTGAACAAATACAGCTATGATCAAGTTCCTATCCTTGTGACCTGGGAATGTTATTCATTTATATATTTATTCATTCATTCACTTACTTTTCTATACCGTTCTCAGAACAGTTTACATGAATTTATTCAGGTACTCAAACATTTTTTCCTTGTCTGTTCTGGCGGGCTCACAATCTATCTAATGTACCTGGGGGAGTCTGGCAAAGATGGCAAAACAAAGCATGGTAAAAATATAATATGACTGAACGTGGTATGGTGAGACATAGCATGGCGAGCATAGTTCAGCAAAACACAGCACGGTAAACATGGGGGTCCTTTCACAAAGGCGCGGTAGCAGTTTAATGCGCGGAATACTGCGTGTTAAACCGCCTGCCGCGCTAGTACCTAACGTCTCCATTGACGAGGCATTAGGATTTTAGGCTGCTGTGGGGGTTAGCATGTGATGAAATGTCCGATGCGCTAACCCCCGTAGCACGTCATGATAAAAGGAGCCTATAGTATTACAAAGTACGGCTAACATAGTATGACTTGACTAGCAGAAACAGTTAGGCAAGCATACATGATGAAACTGCATGGAAGACATGGAATGGCAAATGTGCGGCAAACATGATATGAGAGATCATAGCAGGGCTAACATAGTATGGTAAATATGGTGTATATTAAAGTATAGTAGGACAAGGATGATGAACAGTGGAAAGTGTGGTAGAAAATTGGATGACAAAACATGGCACGGTCAGATATAGGATGAATCACATAAGCATTTGAGACAGTGGAGAGTCTGGCCCTTTGTCAGAAGGTCTGGGAAATTTGGGTTGGCGCACTCTCATAGAGGGTCAGGGGAAGAGGTGAGTTTTTATTACCTTCCTGAACTTCAGTAGACCTTCATATTGACCCTTCAGGGCTTTCACAGAAATATCCTTCCAGGATTCACTTCAGCTAATGGTCACAGCATGGAGCAATGCAAAGGCGTAATAACATTCTCAGTTTTGCTCTTCATTCCTTTCTTAATAATTCCTATATGCTAATAATTCATTCTACAGTATTTGCTTTCTTAGCTGCTTCAGCACACTGAGAAGATGATTTCATTGTGTCGTCAGCGGTGACACCCAGGTCCTTAGGACTCACAGAACATCTTTTATACCTCTGCCTTCTGGTCTTAGCTGTTTATTTTTCAGCTAATTAGGAGTTCTATGAGCATACAAAAAATGGTGATTATTTTTGTTTTTGCACAAGTACTATTCCAATGAAATTCAATGTGTCACATAGGAGTTATCAGCACAGAAAAGAAAGAAAACCAGAATGGAGGAAACAAGACAAATGAAAGGAGGGGTAAACAATACTAGGAAAAGTAGTGTATTTCCAATATCTAGACACCCTTTTTTTTTTTTTTGGCATCAGGGTGTTTTATCAGGATGGTCTTCTATCAATTAGCCCTACATCATCCCCGAGGGAAACCATCCTCCTTGAATAACATAGAGATACAAAAAAATACCTAAGACAAGCCTGAGAGTTTCTACAAATCAATCAAAAATTATGCTTGATTCAGCTTCATACAATAGTATTTTCCACATTGGGTGACTTACGTTTGACAAGTGACTGCTATGAATCCCCATTGTTAGCAGTCTCCCATTTCTGATACATAATAAATTATCAGGCTCATTACAAGATGCTTGAGGTTTATTGTCCCTTTTCCATCATGTAGTCATTCTGCTGATTTTTGCAATGGACATATGTGAACAAAATGAAGTCAGTACTAGAGAATGACATGGTGGTTGTTACCCGTGGCTAGCCGCGGGTAACTCGCTGAAACGGGGGAGAGAAAATAAATGGTTGCCGTGGGTACGGGGAGAAGGCCATTCACCGCCCTGTGGAGCGGTGAATGGCCTTGTCTCTGCAGTGAAGGAAAGGAACACACGCGGTCACCGATCGCGCTCCTTCCCTCCATACTGATAGCTGCCGCCGCCGCCGCCCAGACATCTCCCTCCCTCCATCCCTTCTGATCGCTGCCACCTGATCACCGCCACCCGCCGTCTGAGCATCTCCCTCCCTGCTCTTTACCTTCGCAGCAGGCAATTTTTCTAAAAGTGCTTCCTACCAGCAGCCAGAGCATTGAAATCGTGTGTGGCTGCCATAAAGGTCATCTCTTATGCAACCGGAAGTTGCATCACAGATGACCTTTCCTGCAGCCACACATGATTTCAACACTCCGGCTGCTGGTAGGCAGTGGCGTACCTAGGGTATGTGGCACCCGGGGCCCATCATTTTTTGACACCCCCCCCCCCCCCCCCATGTAAAAAAATTTTTTATTTTTTTTTTTTTTTTTTTGCAATAACCATGAAATGGAATAAATGGTCAGAATAGAAACAGGCAGTGAAAATTTTCTTTTATTGAACCTCATATATGTAACCATTATTCCAAACATAACACAACATAAATTATGTCTGAATTGTCATGACATCAAAAGTACATATGGAGTAGTTGCAGGTGATGCTTGGGACTGTTCTGATTGTGTTAGTTCGGTTTTATGTGTTTTTTGAATAGAAGGGTTTTTATTTCTTTTTGAAGGTTTTGCAGTCTGTGGTTGATATCAATTGGTTGTAGAGTTGGGGGTCGAGTGTTGCAGCTCGAATGGCTAGGAGGTTGTCGAACAGTTTTTTTCTTTTGACGTTTTTGGTTGGAGGGTGTGTGAATGGTGCACAAGTTCTCCTATGTCTGTTTGAAGTGGATTGAATTATTTAGCTGAAGAAATTAGTTACCCCCCATTCCACACACATTAATTCTCTTCCATTTTTGTTCCCATCATAAAAAACACTGATAAGTTCCCAGAAAAAAAATACATTAAAATAAGAAGTGAAAACAAAGGCCCCTACAGATGAGAACATAACATAAGAATAGCCTAACTGGGTCAGACCAATGGTCCATCATGCCCAGTAGCCCATTCTCATGGTAGCCAATCCAGGACACTAATACCTGGTCAAAACCCAAAGAGTAGCAACATTCCATGCTACCGATCCAGGGCAAGCAGACACTTCCCCCATGTCTTAATAACAGATTATGGACTTTTCCTCCAGGAATTTGTCCAAATCTTTCTTAAAACCAGCTACACTATCTGCTTTTACCATAACTTCTGGCCACTTCATTTTTAAGTTTAGATCTTTCCTTTCAAACAGAGACCTTGCTAGATGTCAAATACAGCACAAGGTAACTTCACATGGACTTAGCTGTGCAGGAAATGTGAATCTCCTCATACACCCACCATATAGTGCAAAAATGTGCAAAGGTCTGTTTTTTTCTTTCGATCACTACATAGCCTAATGCCACACAAGCAGCGCTGTTACAAACATATTCTGTAGGTCAATGCTAAGGATAACAAAGTTTCCTTCCTTGGACCAGAAGGAGATAAACCACTGGAAGAGATCCCAAAACAACACCCAAAGACCCACTCAGTGTGTGAATCAGTTGAGTGGAGTGGACTAACTGGGGGGTGGAAATGGGCCCGGAGTTTGCTCAGCAGAATTTCCCAGACCACCTCTTCCTCTCAACACATTGACACGCTGCCACCATCACCACTAGGAACACCTCACTGGGTAGGCCAGCTATGCTATAAACTTTATAAAACACATTATTATATTTTCTTATAAAGCACATATTTTAACTGAACTCTCCGACATCCTCAGCCTTTCCATTCACAAAAATAGAAGGAAGAAAAGTTCCCATTTCCTGCTGTCTCATGTCCCCGGCCTATACAATATTTTTTTTCTGCAGACCCTTCAAAAGTCTGACCAAATCCTCGTTTCACTTGCATTATAAAGTACTGAGGATGCCATCTCTCCCCAATCCCAGGTCCTAAAGTCTAAGACAGTAGCGCAAACTAATGCTGCCAGATACAGGAAAAAAAATTTTGATTCGATTCAGCCCTATTGAATTGGTTTTTCAATTCGATTTTCCTGCCCAGTTGGGTGATTTTTTTCAAAACTCCTGGTGGGTTTTATAGCTTTTTCACCCCCTTTGGCTTCTCCTAACCACACTGGCGCTGTGGTGTAAATAAAATAAAGAAACAAAAAGGACTTTTCCTCTTTCTGTTAAATCCTAGCTCACGTTTGCAGTCCAACACCAGCTCTGGCAGGATACACATTTCAAATCTGACATGTTATAATCACAAAACAGAAAATAAAATTAATTTTTCTACCTTTTGTTGTCTGGTTATATTTCAAATCTTGTTGGTCCAAGGCTCTGGTTTTCTTCTGATAACTTGCTTGCCAGGGTCTCCTTCTTTCTGCATGCTAACCATCCATCTGCCAACTCTGTCCTCCCTTTCCATTTCCCTTCCCTTCCCAGGAAGTCTGGTATCTTTCCTTTTTTTCATCTCCCTCCACAGATCCACCTTTTCTTAAATACCCTTTCATCTGGCATCTCTCCCTCCTTCCCCACCATCCCAGAGTCCACCATCTCTCCGTTTCTTTTCCTAATTACCCTCCTATCCAGTATCTCTATCCCTCCTCCACACCATCCCTTGTGTCCAATTTCTCTCCCTTTCTGTTCCTTCCCTCCCTAAATCCCATGGTCCATCATCTCTCTCCCTCTCCTCTATTTTCAGACCCATTATTTCTTCCCCCCCCCAAAGTTTGGCATATGCATGTCTCTTTGAACACCCCCTTCCCTCCGTGTACTTCTAAATCATGGTCCCCCCCCAAAGGCCTGCACCCCCCTTGAAGGCCTGTCCCTTCCCCTTGTAGGCCTGTCCCCCCCCTTGAAGGCCTGCCTGCCTGTCCCCCCCTTGAAGGTCTGCACCCCCCGAAGGCCTGCACCCCCCCCGAAGGCCTGTCCCCCACTTGAAGGCCTGTCCCACCCCCTTGTAGCTTCTCCCCCCCCCTTGTAGGCCTGTCCCCCCTTGAAGGCCTGCCTGCCTGCCTTTCCCCCCTTGAAGGCCTGTCCCCCCTTGAAGGCCTGCACCCCCTTGAAGGCCTGCACCACCCCCCTCGAAGGCCTGCACTCCCTAAAAGGTCTGCACCCCCCCGAAGGCCTGTCCCCCACTTGAAGGCTTGTACCACCCCCTTGTAGCTTCTCCCCCCCTTGTAGGCCTGTCCCCCCCCTTGAAGGCCTGCCTGCCTGCCTTTCCCCCCCTTGAAGGCCTGCACCCCCTTGAAGGACTGCACCCCCTCCCGAAGGCCTGCACTCCCTTGAAGGTCTGCACCCCCCCGAAGGCCTGTTCCCCCCTTGAAGGCCTGTCCCACCCCCTTGTAGGCCTGTCCCCCCCTTGTAGGCCTGTCCCCCCTTTAAGGCCTGCCTGCCTGCCTTTCCCCCCCTTGAAGGCCTGTCTCCCCCTTGAAGGCCTGCACCCCCCTTGAAGGCCTGCACCCCCCCCTTGAAGGCCTGTCCCCCCCCTTGTAGGCCTGTCCCCCCCCTTGTAGGCCTGTCCCCCCCCCTTGTAGGCCTGTCCCCCCCTTGAAGGCCTGCCTGCCTTTCCCCCCTTGAAGGCCTGTTCCCCCCCTTGAAGGCCTGCACCCCCTTGAAGGTCTGCACCCCCCCAAAGGCCTACACCCCCCCCCGAAGGCCTGCACCCCCCTGAAGGCCTGCCTGCCCCCCTTGAAGGCCTGCACCCCCCCCCCCGAAGGCCTGTCCCCCCTTGAAGGCCTGCCTGCCTGCCTGTCACCCCCTCCCCCTTGAAAGCCTGCTTGCCTGCCCGCCCGCCCCACCCTGAAGGCCTGATGCCCCGACCCACCCCGAAGGACCGCTCGCCCCCCTGGCCTCCCCGCACCACCTATGAACAGCCGCAGCAGGATCGCGAAGTCAGCGTCAGCGATCCCTGCGCTGCTTCCTGCGCCACGGTCCCGCCCCTCATCTGACGTCAGAGGAGGGGCGGGATCGCGGCGCAGGAAGCAGCGCAGGGATGCTGACGCTGACTTCGCGATCCTGCTGCGGGCTGCTTCACAGGTGGTGCAGGAAGGTCAGTGGGGCGAGCGGTCCTTCGGGGGTGGCGGGGGACTGAACGGCAAGGCCGGGAACACCCCCTTAGGGCTGGTACCCGGGGCGGCCCGCCCCCCCCGCCCCCCCCTAGGTACGCCACTGCTGGTAGGAAGCACTTTTAGAGAAATTGCCTGCCGCGAAGTTAAGGAGCAGGGAGGGAGAAAAGGAGGAAAGGTGGGGTGGAGAACAACAGATGCTGAAGGGACCTGGGGAAGGTGGGGTGGAGAGGAACAGACGCTCAAGAGAACTGGGGAAAGTGGGGTGCGGAGGAACAGACACTGAAGGGAACTGGGGAAGGTGGGGTAGAGAGGAACAGACACTGAAGGGAACTGGGGAAGGTGGGATAGAGAGGAACAGATGCTGAAGGGACCTGGTGAAGGTGGGGTGGAGAGGAACAGACGCTCAAGAGAACTGGGGAAAGTGGGGTGCGGAGGAACAGACACTGAAGGGAACTGGGGAAGGTGGGGTAGGGAGGAACAGACGCTGAAGGGAACTGGGGAAGGTGGGGTAGAGAGGAACAGACCACATAAGCCTAACACCACATAAGCTTGGTTAGGAGTGGATCAGGGCATGTTTTTTTTAAGTTAGGCACTGCTAGGTGTCGCTAACAGACTCGTGCCTACATTGTAGGTGAACAAAAATAGAACAAAAACTTTTTATGTACTTTTATAGCCACTGGGAAGTCACATATGTCAAATGACGCTCAATTAAAGTGATTTTATGTCCCAAAAACAATAGATAAATAAATAATGGTCCTTTGCATTCACTCCTCTTGAGTCAGGACGAGCCTATAATAAGAGTCGTGAGCGAATGTTACCCAAAGGTGTACTCAAGCATGAAACATCCTCGGACCTTGCACCCACAGTGATAATAACTAAATTAGAATAACAAAACAATACAGTGCTCAAAATTCCACAGAAAAATTGGTTTTTCTTTTTATCTTTTGTTAATCTTTTTCTTATTCTTTTGAACAGTACTGAAGCCTTGCCATGAGATACTCAAGTCTGCTCTCCCCCGATGACTTCTCTGCCAGCATCCAATGTTTGCCACTATGTAGACTGAGCCACTTATGGCTCTACTGGTTCTGTCCCTTAGTAACAGGAGGTCCATATCAGAAGGGGCAAGACTAGCACAGCCATAAGTGGTTTGACCTAGAAAGCAGCTCTTGTGCTTATAAACTGCACTTATTTTGCTGGAAGCAGGGAACTGGGGAGGGAGTGAATAGGGAAGCTACTAAACCAAGGTGGGTCAGGAGAGGGAAAGAAGATACTGGACCAGAGTGCAGAGATCCCAAGGGTGGTTGCATAAAAAGTGAGATTTGCCTCCCAAATGGATGAGGTTAAAGGCATGCATGGTTTAAATTGGTACAGTCATGAAGGGACTGAGGAAGGATTGCTGACTACTTTTATTGACAAGTATTGTCTTTCACGTGCACCTAAAAATTGTATCATGGGTGGCGTATTACTTTTTAGTGTAAACTGCCTAGAACTTTTGGTTATGGCGGTATAAAAGAATAAAGTTATTATTATTATTATTTTGAATTCAATTATTTCAAGCACTTACCAACAGTAAACCACATCTATGGAAACAGTTCAGCTGTATTTAAACATAGAAACATAGGGCTCCTTTAATGAAGCCACGTTAGTGGCTTTATTGCACGCACCTTTTTAGCACGTGCTAACCCCCGCACTAGCCGAAAAACTACAGCCTGCTCAAGAGGAGGTGGTAGCGGCTAGCGCGGCCAGAAAATTAGCACACACTATTACGTGCGTTAAACCGCTAACGCAGGTTCGTAAAAGGAGCCCATAGATACATAGAAACATGATGACAGATAAAGTCCAAAAGGCCCATCTAGTCTGCCCATCCGCAGTAACCATTTATCATTTAAACCTGATCAGACACAAGTCTGTTATCAGGACAACCAACTCAACACATATCAGATCCTGCAACATGTTCTGAACCCCTGTCTGATGTTATGACAGCTGGAAGCAACTTGTCTTTATTGCCGCCGGTGACCACAGAGAGAGGGAAGTGGAGGAAGAATGGAAAGAGAGAGAGCTGGACTCGGTGATAAATTTACCACTAGGCAGCTTGGCTCTCTTTATACAAGGTCCCAGGGCAGCTGCCCCTTTTGCCCTTTGGGAAGGACAACCCTGCATTTATGGTAACACCATTTCCTGTGCACTCTAAAAATCCTTTCAGCATCCACAGCAAATAGATTTTTTTGTCCATCCCAAATATCTTCTGTGTATGCCATTTTGGAGAGAGGTTATCAATCTGGACCACTGTTAAGACAGGTTATTTTACTTTTAACTCATGCAATTAGTTAGTAGGTCTTATTGCATAAAATGAGACCTGTGTCAAAATCGTGGTAAAATAAACCATCTAAATGGTAGCCAATATTGATAGCATCCCCTTAATAAAGTGATGTTACGTTAGTCAGGTTTTCTATTCTGCTTTTACCCATTCAGTTCAAGGTTGGATTACATTACAAGAGGTTGGGTCAGTTACTGAGGAAGTTACAATGGACAGACTGACGCAGAGATTCAATAGGGTTGTTAGTACAGGAAGATCAGTATAACTATTAATACAGTTAGGTCATAATTTCAACTATATAGTTACAAGTTCAAGTAGGTCATCGGCTCATCATTATGTCCCAAGAATTGCATTAGACAGTCTAGAAATGTGTTTTTACAATTACCATTTCAGTTACTTCAGGGCTGGCTCCCTATCTTGGTATAGAAATGCTTTTAAAAGTTTTCTGAATCAGGTCGTGGTAATGATAGCCCACGTTGATAACTACACCCCTTGATGTCAGTGGGTGTTCAGTAAAAATTAAACAGTTCAACATATTTCTTCCCTGGAGCCAACATACTATAGGAAATGAATTAAGCTTTAAGTTAGGTGCAAATTCATCAAGCAGCGTTAGCGCTTTCACGCAGATGTTAGGGGGCATTAAGAGAATTAACAGGCGTAGGAGAAATAATGTACACCAAGGCCCTGATTCTATATATGTTGCCTAAAAAAATGACACCACACAAAGCGTAATTCTATAAAAGTTAGGTGCATTGTATAGAATCATACTTAGCGCCATCTAAGCAGCGTTAGGTGTCAGTAAGTGCACTGTATTTATGCCAGAGCTTTCTTGGCCTAAATAGCTTCACCTAAGTTAGGGGCAGAATGGTGCCTACAACAAAAATAGGCACATAACACAAAAACATGCCCATGATCCGCCCCTAAGCACATCCATTTTTAAGTTTACACTTTGGAATAAGCGCCTACCAAGTTAGGCACTTAATTTTCAATTAAGTCCAATTAAAGCCAATTATGAGGTATTTGCCAACTATTAGCCCAAATTCTAAAAGCAATGCCATTAGGAAGGCACCAGTGGGTGCTCTACTGGCGACTAAGTTGTTTTAATTGGCTATTGACAGTATGGTAATTAACTGCACCATTATAAACCAATTAAAAACAAATTAAAAGGAAAAAAAAAGTAGGCACCAAGAGGCTGCCTACAAAACATGGCATTACAATCACATCTTTGTCGATGCTTAGCAGCACTGAACATCAAAAGAGGTGTGGTTATGGGCGGGATTGATAGTTGGCGCCACTAAGTATGATTCTATCTCAAAGATAGGTGCCAGAAATGTAGGCCTTTAGAGCCCTGGCCTATATTTCTGTCGCTTACCTTCAATGCAAGCCATGATTTGGAAAACGGCATCATAATCTGGGTGACATGGGACTGGCGCCATTTTTTTTCAGGTGTCTGCCGATTACAGCGCCGCTGTCAGAATCCAGGCCTTAGCCAATTAAGTTAGGAGCCTATATCAGCTAGGTGTGCCACTGTAAGCACCTAACTGTAGGCAGACTTTATAGAATTTAGGGATAAATGTTAAGAAGCCCATTTTATACCTATGGACTTCTTAGCATTTAGCATGCATTAAGGCCTTAAGCTGTTTGATGAATTCCCCCTTAAATCGGTAGAAGCAGCTGGTTCTTACTACAACACAGCTCATGTCTACTAGGTATTTCTCTCTTCTTGCACAGTGTCCAGTCTATTCTCTAACTCCATTTCCTAATATGAGCTTTCACCTGGAGGTAGGATTGAGGAGGAGGGTTGTAGGTCAGCAATACAGTTCAAGCTCCTATTGCTGATCTACATGTGTGTTCATTCTGCTGCCCCCTCAATATCTCTCCTCTCTTCTCTCTCCTTATTCACCTCCCAGAGAACTCCGTTTCTCAGATCAGCTGCTCTTAACTTTACCCTTCTCCTCCACTGCCAGTTCCAGACTTCGTTCCTTTCATTTAGCTGCCCCCTATGCCTGAAATAAATTACCTGAGTTTGTCCACCAAGCCCCTTTCCCTTACCTTGTTTAAAAGCAGACTGAAAACCTCTTTTGGATATAGTCTTCAATCCATAACCCCATTCCCCACTGCCCACCAACCTAGCCAGCGATTAACCGTTCCCCTTAACTGTATCCATGACACCCTGTCTGTCTGTCTAGTCTGTTTAGATTGTAAGCTCTTTCGAGCAGGGACTGTCTTCTCTGTGACTCTGTAGAGAGCTGCGTGCGCCTGGTAGCGCTTCAGAACTAATTAACAGTAGTAGTCGTATAATCACTCATCGTATTTCACTTGTCATGTACTTGCTTTGATTGTGTCTCAGTCTGTCCCTTCAGCCATGCTTGAGGCAGCATGTGTTTTCAGATTGTTTAGGCTGATGTGTCACTGGTGCGATGAGTCAGTTGTATCAGCTACACCCACGCCGCACAGGATCTAGATCACGACAGGTACGAGATTTGAAGGAACAACATTCATTTATATGTTTTCTTCTCCTGGTAAACATGGCTCTTATAATAGTACCCGCAAGAGAATGGAGCAAAGTTTCCCTTGGCACACATCTAATCAGTGGAAAACATTCACTGTTCTAGAGCTTCAATAGCTGGTTCCTCACGAGCGACACGATACTGAGTTTTCAGTACATGGACACCCACTTGTTTTTCCACACTGTGAAAACAAAAGTGATGAATCTTCTCTCTGATTATTGTTGCCACTACCAGAGCAAATATTTCATGTTGTTAAGAGATGTGTCGACTGGATCACATTTGCCAGGGACCTGGAACCTTAAACAAACTCTTAATTTATTTTGCAAAACATTAATATTAAACTTTAAAATAACTACTAGAAAACTGTTATTGAGACTTCCTATAATAGCTAGGAGAGGGGGGTTTGATACTGGATAAAAGAAATGGGTCACAACTTGCAAGGATTTCTTAACTAGAAAGACAAGAAAATAATCATTTGATTTGCTTGCCTGCTTGTAAATCAATGTTTTTAGAGTAGCAGGCCTTTCTCCCTTTCTTTGGTCTTCGTAGAATAAGGAATAGGGATGTGGTCAATGTAAAATTAATCTGCCCCATTTTTAACTCATTTGTACTTTTTTGCCCAATTTTTAGATTTTTATCAGTTTACACATTGAAATGGAGGAGTAGCCTAGTGGTTAATGCAGTGACCTGAGAATGTGGGAAACTGGGTTTGATTTCCACTGCAGCCCCTTGTGACTCTGGGCAAGTCACTTAGGCCCTCTAAGCCGCAATAGAGGTTTCTACCATGGGCCGGGTCACTAAATGCTCCAACGCTCATAGGCTTCTATGAGCATCAGAGCATTTAGCACGCTGGGACACAGTACAAACCTCTATTACATATTAGTAATTGGAGGGGTTAATTCTCATTGCTCCAGTTACAAAATAAGTACATCTATGTATACTGCTTTGGTTGTAACTACAGAAATGCAGTATTTCAAGCCCCATCCTCTTTCATTTTAATATAAACATTTTTAAATCACAAAAAGGGAAAACTGTAAAAACCAAAGCCACTTAAATAAAAAAATATACACAGGCAGATATCCAGACAAAAGTGGTCAATGATTTCTCAAATGCTGACTGTTGCTGCCTAAATTAACCCCAGATATTCAGTACTGAGTCATGTGCAGGCACCCACACTGAATATCTAGGGTTAATCGTGACAGCAGGGCCTTCCTTCCTTTATAGAATGGGTTCCAAATAGACACCTTGTAAGTGACTAACGACCCCTTTTACCAAGCCATGGAAGCAACATTGCTGCAGTAAATGCACCAAAGCCCTTTCAGTTCCTATGGACTTCGGTGCATTTACCATGGCAACATCGCTAACTCGACTTTGTAAAATAAGCCCTAAATATAGGCACCTCTTTATATATTTGCCCTCCTATACCCTCATTCTATACATGGTATGCACATTTGCACAAGCAATTTTGTACATATGTGTACCTTATACATGTATCTTAATTACTTAATTGCTGCTCATTTGGTGGTAGCTATCAACAGTTGTCCTTAACTATCACTAGTTGCCACTAATGTGCAGTTATGCAAATGAGTCATGTCACATTCTATAAAGCATGTGCATAAATTGTCTAGCACATAACTGGAAAGGGAGGCATTCGCATAGGAGGGCTATGGGGAGTAATGGGCGTTCTGACTATTCTCACGTGTGCTTTTTAATCATGCAACTTTCATATTTAATGTGTAGCTACCGATGTGGGCTACCACTAAGATGTGTTATTTTAATCAAATCTAATCTAATCTGAATTTCTGTATTGCATTTATCCAGTATAGGTTCAAGGCAATTTATAAGCCAAGAGGCCCATAGAGTAATTGGGGAATTACATTATCTTAATAAGTAAAGGTTAAATAATACTGGGGAAATATCAGGTGCAGGTTCAAGTAATTCACATTTAAGAAGCCCGTAAGAAGCAGTTTTACCACTAACTCATGCTACAAGGGGTGCTGAAAAGTTCTCAGCCCAAGCAACCCTAAATGTTGAGCGTTATTTTGCCACTTTAACCGGAAATAGTGTTATCTTATTTCATTAAGTGCCAATTTGCAGAAATAAAATTTTGTGTTTTGACATTGTTTCAGATCATTGATTGAACCATATCCACGCCATTCTCTTCTTGGCTGGGCTGAGAAACTTTCAGCACCCCCTCGTATTTTACAAGAGGTCCCATTTTATGCATAATATATGTTAATGGTAGCCTGGATTAATAGCCTCTCCCCTTACGTACTAATATTTACATCTACCATAGAGCAGACATAAAGAATCACACTTTGTTAAAAAAAACAAAAACTATTACTTATGTTTAAAAGATGTGTGATTTTGTTTTTATGGTTTGTTATGAACTGTATTGGATGTTTTATGATTTATTTATGTGATTTTTATTATCTGCATAGTCGTTTATGCAGAATATAAATTAATAAACTAAACCTAAATTTAGCCCCCTCTTTTACAAAGGTGCGCTAAGCTTTTTAGTGCGTGCTAAATATTAGCACACGCTAAACGCTAACGCATGCATGTTATCCTATGGACGCGTTAGCGGTTAGCACACACATTGATTTAGCACGCGCTAAATCTGCGCTAAAATGCATAGCGCACCCGTGTAAAAGAGGGCCTAGGTCCATTATTGCTGACTTATGCATGTATCCTATAATGACTTTAGCACATGTGATTTATATACTGCTAAGATAGCGGTTTACAGCAAAGAGTGATCAGGTACTCTTAAGCGTTTCCTTATCTGTCTCGGCAGGCTCATAGTCTAACTATGGTACCTGGGGCAATGGAGGGTTAAGTGATTTGCCCAGGGTCACAAGGAGTGGAGCTGGGATTAATCCCACAACCTCAAGGCGCTGAGGTAGCAGCTCTAACCAACATGCCACGCCTCCAGTCTGTATAAATGTGCCATTATAGCATACTAACACTTGAATTTCTGACCATTATAGAATGTTCCCCTAGTGTAGACCTAGGGAACTGCA
The DNA here is from genome assembly GCF_902459505.1 of Geotrypetes seraphini. Classification (NCBI taxonomy): domain Eukaryota; kingdom Metazoa; phylum Chordata; class Amphibia; order Gymnophiona; family Dermophiidae; genus Geotrypetes; species Geotrypetes seraphini. The sequence continues at coordinate 350,077,051 of NC_047086.1, read as the reverse complement.
CAATGTGAAATAATCAACAATAGCATCTAAGGGGTGAAGTTATCAGTGTGGGCTACTGTTAAGATGTGTTATTTTACTACTAACGTGCCATTTTTAGTAGACTGGCCACACAAGCATCCCAGCAGAACAGTGGAACACCCTAACAGACACTACAGGGAACCTCATATAAAAAGTCCCAGGTACACATCTCATCATAGCCCCTTTATACTGTAGAGTGAGGCCTCCAAAACCTACCCGAAACCCACTGTGCAGATTAACTCTAGCCCCAAATGAGTAAGGACGCTGAAATAGAGCTCCTTTATGACCCCTTGAAAAAGCCCTTTTGGGCAAAACGGGTCCCGTTGGGGCATGCTAGAGATACTGCATTAAAAGGATAAGTAAAGAAAATATGTGCTATTGTTTTATTTGTGAAAAATAACAGAAAGTAATACAGCAGTAAAGTTTCAAGTTTCAAGTTTTATTAGGATTTTATATACCGCCTATCAAGGTTATCTAAGCGGTTCTTACAATCAGGTACTCAAGCATTTTCCCTCTCTGTCCCGGTGGGCTCACAATCTATGTAAACTAACATGCGACATTTTAATTAAAGAGGCAATTAGATGAGCCAAAGCTGGATATTCATGCTTATTGTACTGATATAAATAGCTTTGAAGGCCCTCTTGCCATCCTTTCATTGAACCCTTACAAGTGGGGTGTTTGCCATTGTGGTAGTTTCCAGTTTGCCCCACTTTATCATCTTCTGCATCCTTTTAGTGCCTCCAAAACCTACCCCAAACCCACTGTACCCAACTGCACACCACAATAGCTTGTATGCCAGCAGGTGACTCCTATGTGTGAGTAAAATGGGATTAGGATGGGGTTTGGAAGGCTCACATGTGCCACTACAAGGGTAGTGGTTAGAGCAAAGTATGGGCCTTTTACAAAGGTGCGTTAGAGCCATAACGCGCGGAATAGCGCGCGCTAAAATTCCCCACGCGCTAGCCGCTACCGCCACCTCTTGAGAAGGCGGTAGTTTTTTGGGTAGCTAATCCGGTGCGTGCACTAAAAACACTAGCACATCTTTGTAAAAGGAGCCTTTAGTTTTCTCTCCCAGATAGCAGACTGAAAAGTCAACATCTTTTCCACATATTTCAATTTAGAGCAGCCCTTTAAACTAGGAAACAACCCCCCCCCCCCAGAAAAACATGAAAAGCTCCTCGATATACTGAAAGCAAAATGATCGATCAGATAACAAGGCAATAGACCTTAAAGTGCCTTATAACAAAACAGCCAAATTTGAAAACTATCCTGGCCTCTGTCAGAAGCCAGTATAGTTTACAAAAATGAGTAATGTGATCCTTTTTTCTTTTTTCAAATTAAAAATCAATCATGCTGCTGAGTTCTGAATTAACTGCTGTTTCTAAAAATTATTTTGTAGACTGGTGAAATAGGATATTACAATAGTCTACAATTGGAAAAAAAACCTAAAGACTGCACCAATAATTGAAAAGTGTAGTCATGAAAAAAACCCTTAATGAACGTAATTTCCATAGTACAGAGAAACCCTTTATTACTATAGCATTCACATGTGATCGCATAGTAAGATTTCTGTCCAAGAGAACTCCAAATATTTTTAAAGTAGAAAGAATAGGATATTGTACCCCCACATAATGACAATGCTCAATATGTTTAGTTGGAGTAGCAAAAACCAATTTGGTTTTTTTCAAATTTAGTTTCAATTTAAACTCCCTTGTCTACTCCTCAACAACCAACATCACCCTTGAGATTTCCTTGCAATGCTTTGAGGGAACTGACGCAATGGAAATGACAATAGTAATGTCGTCTCCATAGTTAAACAATTTAACCCCAAATCTAATAATCTAGTGTCCAAAGAGGATAAATAAATATTAAAAAGCAGAGGGGAAAAGGGTGACCCTTGTGGAACACCACAAAGGTTGCTCCAAGGTGGAGAAAGTATATTGTCAAATAATGACTGGTAAGAATGCAAGCACAAGAAATCATGAAACCACTGAAAAACATGGCACAGTGATTCCCATGATCATGGTGAAAGGCACAGCTAGATCGAACTGTAAGATTAAAGTCCTCAATCCCCTATCAGAAATAGTATTTCCACTCCCTCCTCCCCTCAACTTTGCTAGTATGTCCTGTTTTTGTGTCACCCCCCCCCCCCACTCTATTTTATATTTTTAATTATGTAAACTGCTTAGATAATAAGTAAGTAGTAAATCAAATTTTAATAAACCTGAACCTTGAAACTTAAAGAGTGCATATATGTGGTCCAGTAGAAATGTCAGCACTGTTTCCGTACTATGGAACGATCTGAAACCAGATTGTGAACTATGCAGTAGGATCTACAATTTCATTTACATCTTTGGAGGGTAGAAAGGGGTCATTGATGACTGGAGGAATTAGGGGTCATGCCTACATTCCTCCAATGGTCATTGGGTCAGTGTGGGTACCTTTTTGGCACTTATTCATTATTAAAACAGGTGTATCCCAAACATCCAAATTGTGCCCTGGACATAGTTTTAAATATTTGATTAGGGCAGAAAAAGATCCAAATTCTAAGCCCACTCTAGTCCCACCCATACTACACCTCTAACACATTACCTTGCGATTTAGATCAACAGCATAGATATTCACCTAGAAAATTGGTTTCAAAAATAGCAAATTTGCCCCTTTATGCCAGTTTTTGAACTTTTTCTTTTTTTTTTTTTTTGGATAATGAGCCCCATAGTAGGTCAAATGTTTGATAGATTCCCAATGTGCTTGAGACGGAGGAGATTTAGCCAGAGGTTTAGAATTATTTGAACAGAGATGTCTATGTACACCAGCAGTATTAAAGATGCAAAAAGTGAAGCAGGAAGCCCTGTTTTGAGGATCTTGAATACAAGACCCAATATTTTACACTATAGCCAAAAATTGACTGGTGTTGCAAAAAAAATATACTATGACATGATCATAAGGAAGGGTTGAGTGAAATAACTGAATAACTCTATCATAAATCAACTGCAAGTGACGTATGGTCCATTGATGTGAACTATTAAGCAAAAAATTACAGTAATCTAATCTAGTAGAGATGAGTGCATCTATCGAGGTATGCATAGCTCCTTTGTCAGCAAACAGCATAAAGAGCATATTTGCCGAAGAACACAGAAACAAGATTGCACAGCAAATGAAATATGTTTCTCAAATGAGAGGTCTGCATCAAGAATAATTCCTAGAGGTTTCGCATGCGATGTCAAAGTGGTTGTCTACCTCATATGAATGGATGCAATCAGTGGTGTAGAATTAGTACCGGTAATCTACAGGACCTAAGACTTACTTGGATTAAGAACCGTATGATGAGATAAACGCTAAAAAGAAATCTTGAAAAAACAATTACTAAGCAGTATGAGATTAAGGGTTTCATTGTCAGTACTGTAAAGTATTTGAATATCATTTGCAAAAAATATGGGCTGAGACCTAATAATTGAATAAGTATAGCTAGGGAAATCAAGAGAGCCGGGGAATTGAATACTGTAACTGTAGCTAGGGAAATTTAAGAGATCCAGCATAAGAACTGAGCCCTGGGATATGCCTATGGTCAGAGGAACTAGGGATTAAAAAAAAAGAGTTAGCTATGCTAACCAGAAAAGAATTACAAGAGAGAAAGGAAGAAAACCATTCAAGGATTGTGCCACCTCTCCCTTGGGTTGAAAGACCAGGTAGCAACAAAGTATGATCCACTAAATCAAAGACAGGTTGATAAGTAAAACAAATTAATAAAATATGTATATACTAGTCTTTAAGCCCATTACATTAATGGGTGCTAGAATAGATAGATGTGTCTGTCTGTCTTTCTTTCTTTCTCTCTCTCTCCTTGGCCGCTTTTTGTCTGTCTTTCTTTCTTTCTGTCTCTCTCTTTCCTCGGCTGTCCTCCACCACCCCTTGCCTGCTCCCCCTGTCCAGCAGGAGCCCTTACCTGCTCTCCCTGTCCAGCTTCCGACTTCCTGGTCATTCGCGTCTGCCCTCCTCTTCAAAGCAGCCTGCTGAGGTTCGTGGCCAGCTATAGCAAACCTCGCAGGCCGCTCTGCACGTCGATAGCACGTTCCCTCTGCCAATGCTGAAAATGATTTTGGTTATCTGTGGTTCCAGATTAGAGTACTGTAAAGCACACATTGGCCTGTTCATGGATCTTTGCATAGTTGTATGTAATAATAACTCTCTATTAGCTCAATGATATGCTTATTTAATTACTGTACTGGGAAATCCTCATTCCACAAATTTCTGAAACATTATAGCTGATTGTTCTTTAAACAATTGAACAGTAGGACAAATTCTTCTAAGACGCAAAAATTGACTCACTGGTAACGAGTCTTTTAATTTCATCAGATGACAACTTGTATAATGTAAATAATTATTTCAGTCAGTCGTCTTAGAAAACACTGCGGTAGCTATTATCCCATTTTGCTTAATTAAACATCCCAAAAAATGTGATTTGCTCTTTATGTTGATGTATGTCAAACTATAAATTAGTGTTTAATGAATTATGCCACAAACTAAACTGCTGCAATAGCTGATCCGTGGGCATCCAAATCATAAATAAGTCATCTGTGAATCGGAGTCAGATTTTTTTATGTCTCCGCCAATACGGTATATACAAATACAGTTCTTCAAATGGAACACATAAATGTTAGCCATACTAGACTCCATGATAGTTCCCATGTTTACCCCATGAATTTGCAAGTAGAATTGACCCTGAAACTAAAAATAGTTTCTAGTTTTTTTTGTTGTTTGGTGTTTTTTTTTAATCTTTATTGATTTTCAAACTTTGACAGCGCAATACAATTAATTGAACATAAAATACTGCATAAAACACACTATTAATTACATAAGTAATACATAAAACAATCATTTTCTCCCAATTATTAATACAATATGACATATGACGTGATTACAATATTATAATTAAGTAATTTTAATCCTCAAAATACATTTCCCTCCCCCACCCAACCATCCTGGATGTGTAAGGAAATATAAGAAAAGGAGAGATACATGACCCTTATTGAGAGGTAACAAATGTAGTCAATGAGCTCCGCACTTTATTAAATGAACTACTAAACCCCATACATTCCACATTCATTCTCTCATATTTATATATAGTTTCTAGTTAGTACTAATTCAGCCAAAGGCATCAAAAAATCCACAGATACGATGGGGTGCTGAAAAGCTCTCAGCCCAACCAAGAAGAGAATGACGTGGTTCAATCAATGATCTGAAACAATGTGAAAACAGAATTTTGTTTCTGGAAGCTGGCACTTAACCTCATATTCGTTGAAGAGGTTGCTGCTGCATCAATGTCTCATTCACATATGTCCTATTAATATAGGGACTTTGGATCATCTGTTATATTTTTGTCCATTGATACTTGATTTCTGGAAGTCGATTTGGGGACAAATTAATCTCATTCTTGAGACATCTATCCCCTTGTCATATGAGGCAATAATTTGTGGTACGCTACTTCATGTTAAATCTATTTTAGATAAGTATAAAAGTCGCCTTTTCTTGATCTTGACAGGAATAGGGGTTCAACTGATTACTCATAATTGGAAAAACCATGATAGGATTAATTTTACTTTTTGGTGGGTAACTGTGTGTACTACGTATAAGTATGAAAGGATGATGGCGGAATGTTTGGGGACTAGTAAGTCCTTTAATGATGTATGGAGTCCATTGACTAATTTTATTGCATTATAATTAGGGTTATGTTGCTTTCTTTTTTCACTAGATTCCTTAGGGTGGGTGGGGGGAGGGAAATGTATTTTGATGAGTTAATTATTTTATTATAATAATGAAATCATATCATATCACCCCCAGACTCTTTACCCCCGTATGTAACACTGCCATTTGTAACACCGCTGTATGTAACTTATAGCGAATGTAACTACTCCGAATATACAACCTAGCTGTAAAAATAACTTCACCGTAAAGTTATCGTCTAAAATGTAAATGTAACATGACTGAAAATGTATAGTCTATTATGTAAATGTAACATTAACGAAATTGTAACTTCGCTGTAAATGTACAGTCTCTTCATCTGTTAACCGCATAGAACTTCCATGGTAATGCGGTATACAAGAATAAAGTTATTATTATTATTATTATTATTATTATTGGTTTAATAATTAAGTTAAGGAGGGGAGAAAATGATTGTTTAATGTAATAATTGTATAGTTAATAGTGTGTTTTTCTGATTTACCATTTGTATTGCACTATCAAAGTTTGAAAATTAATAAAGATTTATAAAAAATAAAAAAAAGTCTCATTCACAACTTTCAAAGCCTCATGCTGAGGAATATTAGCATATAGAGCACGGATATCTAAAGTGTCTGTAACTTATGAAATAGTTGACACTTTGTTTAAAAATAAATCAGTGGTATCTTCCAAGCACTTAGACACACAGGGCCAAATTCTCCAAACAGCGTCCCAAAGTCAGCGTCCTACCACTGTCTAATAAACCAATTGGGATTATTAAAATAAAAAGCAGGTGCCATTCTTAGGTGCTTGTCTCAGACCTACAGAAATGCAAAGGGATGCCTATGGACGTTTAAGACCAGCATGGTCATGGTTTGCACTGGAAATAGCCTTAGGCATCCATAGGTGTCCCTATGTAACTCCAAAGGTGCGATAGCAGCACCTTAAATGTAGTCTTCTAAAATGCTGGCCAATATTTAAGGTGCCTATGTTAAAAAAAACGAAACAATTCTGGATACGTTGCCTGCTAGTGATTGTCGGGTACAAGTGGATTGATTTTTCACTCTGTGAAAAATTACAAAGGCTAGGGGACACTCAATGAAGTTACAGGGAAATATTTTTAAAACCAATAGGAGGAAATATTTTTCCACTCATAACATAACAAAATTATTTATATACCATATAAGCCTTATAGTTCTAAGCGGTTTTCAGGATTTTAAAAAAAAAAAAATTAGAATCATCAATATTGTAAAATGGGAGTAAAAGAATGAAAGAATGGAAGAGTTTTTTAGAAGCGGAAAAAGTTATTTTAAAATAGGATTGTTTATTTTGAGAAGAGAAATGTTTTTAAGATTTTCTTAAAATGCATATATGAGGTTGAGGAGCGAACTAGTTGAGTTTTAAGAGAATAGTTAAGCACTGGAACGCATTGCCAGAGGTTGTGGTAAGAGCAGATAGCATAGCTGGTTTTAAGAAAAGTTTGGACAATTTCCTGGAGGAAAAGTCCATAGTGTGTAATTGAGAAAGACATGGGGGAAGCCACTGCTTGTCCTGGATTGGTAGCATGAAATGTTGCTACTCTTTGGGCTCCTTTTACTAAGCTGCGCTAGAGGTTTTAGCACGCACTGAATTGCCTCGTGTGCTAGACGCTAACACCACCATTGAGCTGGCGCGTAGCGCGGGGGGGGGGGGCAACGCATGCTAATCCGTAGTGCACGCTAAAAACACTACCACAGCTTAGTAAAAGCAGCCCTTTGGGTTTTTGCCAGGTATTACTGACCTGGATTGGCCATCGTGCGAACGGACTACAGGGCTATATCAGTGCATAAAAAGATACCGAGAAAAATAAGGAACCAGAGGACTGACCTGTTGAACTCAAAACCCTGTACGATTATAATTATAATCTAATTTAATCTAGTCTTCCGTTTATATAGCGGATCATCTTTCGTTGGAGCTCGACTCGGTTTACAAGAAGTCAAGAGACTAGAATATACATAAAATAAGGAAAAATAAAAGATAATAAAAATGATTTAGTCTATCATAGAAGGAAATCTTGCAATGTTAACAATTAGTAGGTTCTATAATATTTTAAATTATTAAGTGAATCCTCAATGTGAGGTGTTGACCTATAAAGAGCACACCCCCGACAGGAAACAGCTCTATTGCTCTATTTGGCCCCAGTTGTAAACCGATGTAGACTGAGCAGGAGTCCTCCACCCACAGTCTTACCAATAGAGGGTGCTGTTTTACTGTCACATTTTTCAATTGTGAGGGACAGGCAAGTTCTGCAGGACTCCAGGGAACATACCTGTCCTTAGCGACTGAAAATATTCCACCCCCTAGTGGTAGCAATGCAGCTGGAGGACACCTGCTCAGCTTAGAGGGAACACTAAATTTTACCATTCCTTGATTTCAGCCACACACCATCATTGGCTACACTTGCATGTGTGTGAATCAACAACATTCAGTGGAAAACATAAAAATAATCATTTTTTGTGTGAGTTCAGCTAGGGTTCAACAAGGCAGTCCCCCTAGGTAACTTGCTAGAATGGAAAATCACAACAGCGTAGCGACACAAGACAAACTTAGCTTGATAGGTGTTACCCATTCGTTGATGTACAGGGAGAGACCGTAGTTGTACAATGTTTCCGTCTCCCTTTTAGAACACAACAGTTCTTGATTCGATTCGACCAGCAGGACACTATTGCCTCTCCATCCATGCCATGTCCCCTGATAGAAAAATTAAGCAAAATTTATTAACATGCACTTTAACATACGAAATTTGGCAAACCACCATAAACCCTTTAACACAGTTACAGAGTAGCCTGTTTCCCTGCAATAACTGTACAATAAAGGTCAGATTCTATAAACGATGCCTAACAGTGCCTACCTTTTAGGCGCTGGTTTGCACAGTTGTCAATCGACAGACTTAGGCATCACTAGGCATCCTAGAAGTAGATACCAGTGTATTAGGTCAAGTTTCCTAGTAATATCTAAGTCTACCACGCCTATTTCCCTCCCCTAACCATGCCTACTTTTCAGATAGGTGCTATTAGGTGTCGGAGGGTGCCTCATCTTAGGCAGAATTCCAAATATAACTTTTCATTTATTTTATTTTCATTTTTCAAAATGAAAGATCAATAGCACAGTCAATCACCATGACAAGGTTAAATCAATTTGGGTTGCACATGGAATTTACACTTCCCCCCACCCCCCTTTTTTTTTTTTTTTTTTTTACAAAACAGCACAAGAGATTTTTAGTACTGGCCAGCACGCTGAAGGCTCGACTCTGCGCCGATAGTCATAGAATTCTTATGAGCGTCGGAGCAGTGCAGAGCAGTCGGTGCTGCAAATCTCTTCCGCGCATAAAAAGGGGGGGGGTTAGTTTGGCATTGATAGGCATCTGTGATTAGGGCGCCTAGCGTCGCCTAACCTAGGCACTGTTTATAGAATATGGCCTAAAGCCCCTAAGTGCTTGATGTCCTTTAGTAAAACTGGCCAAGGTGACCAGATCTTACTTTTCTGAAAAGTTACCATGGATTACACAAGTACATGGAGAGAGCTGTGCTTTCTTATAGTAACTAAACCTTTCTAGCCAATATAGTCAGCCAAATGGGAGCTGCACAGATGGTGAATATCTTGCAGCATCTGAGTCATGTTTCGTGGGTGAAAGCAAGTAATGCTGTCCTTTCTTGCCCTTCATTACTTCAGAGGTATGAATTAGTGTGTTATCAAACCAATAAATACATGTCTATGAAACAGGTTACAATGCATTGAATATTTCTCAAATATTCTAACAAATCATAGCTGGAATTTGTCAGAATTATTTTTAGGTTAAAATACTGCATTATGCTAGGTCACCTTAACATTCCTACTGCCTACTATACCCAAACTGAAATGGAAAAATAAACTCTGAAGCTGCTTTTTTTTTTTTTCATCTGTACATGGATATGAAATTCGTTTTTGCTGCTTTTATGAAGTCACTTGAAATCATGTACTGTATTTTAACATATCTTCAGTAGCATGCAAATAAGAATTTTAAGTGTTGTTGGCATATGAACACTGAAGTGAATTCACAGACAAATCGCATTCAGTTTTGTAAAGATCGCTCTGTCTAATGTTGAGGAAATCACATCAGATATCCTTTCAGTTTTGTGGTAAGGATTTGACGGGAAATCCTGATGTTGCTGGTGATAACACATTCATTAAACCAAGTGCAAAGATTTCGCAGGACACTGAATTTTAGCCTTTCTGAGTGCAAAAAAAGGTTCATACCAAAAGGAGCAGATTGCAGCCCTCAAAATGAAAAGAATCTGGCAGGGGACCCCAGGTTTTTCCACTGTGAAATTATTAAATTTTTTTTCTTCATAAACAAAACACTGGGATCTTCGTTATAAACTGCATCTGTTTCTGGTGGACAGATTTTTCTGTTGAATTACCTCCAACTTCCAAGAAAATCCCTGTGTTTTTCATGCAAAAAAGTAATAATAATAATAATAACTTTGGAAGGACATCAGGATTGCTGCCACAGATATGAATGGCGTGCCAGCTCCCTCTCCTTTCAAAGGCTTTAGTAGCAAACTGACATCTTTTTTCTTCTTTTCTTCTTTTTTTTTTTTAACTGAAATACTGTACGGCTCAATATCTGCTTTAATACAATATGCTTCCTATGGGCTATTTGATTTGATTCTCACTCTTCACCCCCATCTCTCATCCCATATAGACAGTTCATGGCAAAAAAACCCGAAAACATTGCTACTTATAATTAATTTCTAGTAATCGTGTCACAATTTTTGTTGTTGCTTTGAAAATTACAAAATATGTGTATAGGGAGGAAGAGGTTGAAGTGGAAAAGGGATTGGGTGGCTGCCAGTGAAGTGAATGGTGATATCTGTTGCCATTCACCACAATGGCAACCAACAACTCAGAATCTTTCCAACAAGCAGCATTTCTGCCAACAATCCATACTTCTTCCAACAATCTGGACTTTGTGTCTTCAGCAACTGTCTTATTAATGATCTCTAATGGAAAACAATTGGAACCTTAAAAGAAATTAATCACAATAGGTGTACATAGTCCATTGCTTAGAGCAGTCATTCACCATGCTACAAGTCTGGAAAACCTTCAACACTGTGAATTCAGAATCCTGCCCTCCCATTCATTTCCCAATACCCCATTGTACTCATGTGCTTAATTTAAAAATAAATTAGAATTCCTGCTGTCTGTAAAATGTTTCCCATGTTTTGGGCAAACAGGCAGACAGAAGAACACCTCGCCTTAAAATATAGACAGTACAAGAAAAGGCAAGGGAGGTGTCTTTTTAACCAATAATAAAGTCTTTATTAGAAGCGGTGGTCCCAACAAGGATCCCAGTTTCGGCGACCTCATCTGGAGTATTGCGTTCAATTCTGGTCTCCTTTTCTCAAGAAAGATATAGTGGCGCTAGAAAAGGTTCAAAGAAGAGCGACCAAGATGATAAAGGGGATGGAACTCCTCTCATATGAGGAAAGACTAAAATGGTTAGGGCTCTTCAGCTTGGAAAAGAGATGGCTGAGGGGAGATATGATTGAAGTCTACGAAATCCTGAGTGGAGTAGAACGGGTACAAGTGGATCGATTTTTCTCTCTGTCAAAAATTACACAGTTACAGGGAAATACTTTTAAAACCAATTGGAGGAAATTTTTTTTTCACTCAGAGAATAGTTAAGCTCTGGAACGCATTGCCAGAGGTTATGGTAAGAGTGGATAGCATAGCTGGTTTTAAGAAAGGTTTGGACAATTTCCTGGAGCCACTGCTTGCCCTGGATTGGTAGCATGGAATATTACTACTCCTTGGGTTTTGGCCAGATACTAGTGACCTGGATTGGCCATCATGAGAACAGGCTACTGGGCTTGATGGTCTGACCCAGTGAGGCTATTCTTATGTTCTTATGTATAGGAGACACCTTCTTCAGGGGACACTGCTAAAACAACGCTGAGATTGAAAACTCTTATGCAGTGAAACCGCACTATTCTTGGCGTTGTGAAAGCGAAAGTAAAAAGACTTTATTATTGGTTGAAAAGACACCTCCCTTGCCTTTTCTTGTTGTACTGTTCCATGTTTTGGGGCCACTGACACACTTCATTCCATCGCACTACAGAGTTTTCCATCAGGTTCATATTCCTGGCATATGAGTGCCGGGGTCACAATTTCTTGACAAGATTATATGGGAAGGGTAAATAGTGGTGTTTCCCAGGGGTCTGTGCTGGGACCATGGCTTTTTAACATTTATCAAAATCTAGAGATGGGAATAATTAGTGAGATAACTAAATTTGCTGATAGTTGCTTTGTTTGTTTGCTTTTATTATACTTCCTTCTCTCCTTTTGCCTACCAAGGCATCAAACTGGTTCTTACTGGTCAAATTCTGGTCCAAAATTTCATCTAAAATCATAATTGTAGATTGAACAGGATAAGTTATACCATTCAATGTCAACGATGTCTCAATGCAGTTTTGACGTGGGGATGTATAAAAAAAATTTTTGTCTTTTCCGAGTTAAGTTTTAATTTGAATTTGACCATCCACTATTCAATTATCAAAAATATTTCAGCTATTACATAACTGATATGAGAGATTCAAATTGAGATAGGGATCAAGATGGTTATGTTGTCAGCGTCTATGTCTCAGAAATGCCACAAAAAGACAATTTAATCATGATTTGTGTAACTGTTGAGCAGATCTTTATGTGCCATTATTTACTATGTTCCAATGGGAACACCTTCTATGTGGTTTACATGCATCGGTAAAAATATATTATTAAAAGAAAGAAAGTAGAAATTACCATATTCCAAAGGACAGAAAATAATAAGAAACAGTCATATGAAGATATTGGCAAACACAGCTACTTAAACACCGTCCAGAAGGCAGTGAAGCAGGGAGATACCAGTACTATCTTTAACTAAAATCAAATTTAAACATAAATATCTCACATCAAATAATCATCATAAATATAACAGACTAATAAACATATAAATACATATGCATTATGACTCCAATTCTTATTTATACTCATGCTCTTTTCAAAATATTAATATATACACATGGAGGGGCTTAATCAAAACTTACGTCTAAGTCCGATTCGGACGTATGGCGCTAAATACCCAAAGTCAGCACTGGGAAAATGTCCATTCTTGAAAGGCAAATCACTATACATCCAAAATAATTTTTTTTAAAAAATCATCAGGACGTCTAGATCGTCCAGACCGCCAGTACATCTATCTTCTCACCCAAAATTTCATCCAAGTCCCAAACGTCAAGAACAAGACCATTTTGATGTGGGAGGGGCCAGCATTGTGATAGACTGGCCACCCAGACGTGGCAACAGAGCAGTGGGGCAGCTGTGAACTTCACAAAAAGGGTGCCAGATAAACATCTCACCAGAACTCCCTTATAGGTTATGATGAGCCCCCCCCCCCAAATACCCACTTATCCACCTGTCTGCAATCCCAATAACCCTTAAGGCTGTAAGTGCCACCTATATGGCAGTAGAGTAGGAGTTTTTTAGGGGGAGTTGGTGGCCTCACATTTTCCACCATAAATATAGTGATTAGAATGGCATATGGGCCTGGGTCCACCTCTCTATGGTTCATTAGCCTCCCTCCCCCTCCCCCCCCCCCCCCCCCCCCGGCTACTTAAGACACCTGTATGCAGCTCTGCTAGGCTTTCCTATACCAGGTGCTGAGAGCCATGGTAAGAAAATTGCTCAATAAAAGGATAGCCGAAATCCAAATGGTAGAGCAGACATGGTCTCTACTAAAAAATACTATCATTGAAGCGCAGAATTTATATATTCCGCAGATAGCCAAAGGAAGGAAAAATAAAAGGAAAGGAGAACCAGCTTGGCTAACCAGAGGTGAAGGATACAATAAGGGAAAAGAATAACTCATTTAAAAAATGGAAACAATCGAGGCTTGGAACAGCCACAAGGATGACCAGAAGAAATGTCACAAGGCAGTGAGACACCAATAGGAACTATAAGGAAGGGATATCGCAGGAGGCCAAAAACTTCAAACCTTCCTTTAGATACATAAAAGGGAAGAAACCTGCCAAGGAGGCAGTGGGCCCTCTCGACGATCAAGGAAGAAAAGGATACATCAAAGAAGACAAACAGATTGCAGATAGATTAAATTCCTTCTTTGCATCGGTCTTTACCAAAGAGGACACCACATCTGTACCCGAAACATTGAAAGTATTCAAGGGAGTAATAGAGGAGAGCCTCAACACAGTAAATGTGGATCTGGACCAGTGTTCCCGCTAAGCTGCGCTGGCGTGCGCTGGCGCACAAAATATTACATCGCAGCGCACAAGTTTCTCGTCACAGCGCACACACGTGCTTGCAGGCAGGCGAGCTGGCAGTCCATGTAACGCGTCGCAAAGGTAAGGGGAGGCTGGGGGAGGAATCGGACGTCGGGGTGGGGGTGCGAGCAGGGAGGGGGGCGATCGGAAGAGGCGTACGGCAGATGGCAGGGCGGCGAGAGGAGAGTCGGGTGGGGGGGGGAGTAACACCGGAAGAGAGCGGCAAATCCGGGCAAGGCAAGACTTGCAGAGGCGTACCTAGGGGGTGCGTGGCTCATAACTTGCTGGCGCCCGATATTTTTAGCTCACAGTGAAAAAAGTTTGCTCACAACACCCGCCCGCTTAGAGGGAACACTGAATTCTGGACTAGATCCACAAACTAAAAAGTGACAAATCCTCTGGCCCGGATGGAATTCACCCAAGAGTATTGAAGGAACTAAAGGTAGAAATCGGAGAACTACTGCAATCCCTCGCTAACATGTCAATTAGAACCAGAAAGATACCAGAAGACTGGAAGATAGCGAACATCATCCCAATCTTTAAAATAGGATCAAGAGGAGAACCGGGAAACTATAGACCTGTGAGTCTCACATCGGTCCCTGGGAAGATGGTTGAAGCATTGATTAAGGATAGCATAGTCCAACATCTGGATACCCATGACCTAATGAGAGCTAGTCAACATGGCTTCAGGAAGGGGAAGTCATGTTTGACGAATTTACTGCAATTTTTCGAGACTGTGAACAAACATGTTGATAGCGGAGAACCGGTGGATATAATATACTTGGACTTCCAGAAGGCGTTCGACAAAGTTCCAGATGAGAAACTTCTCAGAAAACTACAAAGTCATGGAATAGCAGGGGACATACTAAGATAGATAGGAAAATGGCTGGAAGACAGAAGACAGAGGGTGAGCGTAAATGGGAAGTTCTCGGACTGGGAGAAAGTAAGTAGCGGAGTGCCTCAAGGTTCGATTCTTGAGCCCATCTTATTCAGTATTTTCATAAATGACCTGGAAGAAGAAACGACCAGTGAAATCATCAAGTTTGCTGATGACACAAAGCTGTGTCGGGCAATCAGGTCACAGACGGACAGAGAGGAACTCCAGAGAGATTTGAGACAAGTAGAGAAATGGGCAGAGAAGTGGCAAATGAAGTTTAATTTGGAAAAATGCAAAGTGATGCACCTGGGCAGGAAAAACAAGGAGCACCAGTATACCTTGTTTGATGTAACTTTGGGCAAAAGCAAACAAGAAAAGGACCTGGGGATAATGATAGACAAGACCCTGAAGCCGTCGGCTCAATGCGCAGCGGCGGCAAAAAAAGCGAACAGGATGTTGGGCATGATTAAGAAGGGTATTATGAGTAGATCTGAGGATGTCATAATGCCGCTTTACAGAGCGATGGTAAGACCACACTTGGAATACTGTGTCCAACATTGGTCTCCCTAGCTAAAGAAGGATATAATACAACTGGAGAGAGTGCAGAGGCAAGCGACGAAGCTTGTAAAAGATATGGAGAACTTGAGCTACAAAAATCACCTGATAAAACTAGGATTATTCACCCTCGAGAAGAGGAGACTGCGAGGGGATCTGATAGAGACTTTTAAAATACTGAAAGGATTCGACAAAATAGAGCAGGGAACAACTTTATTTGACAATGTCAAAGGTGACTCAGAAAAGAGGTCATGGACTGAAGCTGTGGGGGGACAGGGCTAGGACAAATGTCAGAAAGTTCTGCTTCACACAGCAAGTGGTGAACGCCTGGAACGCTCTCCCGGAAGAGGTTGTGGAGGAAACCACCATTCAAGGATTTAAGGGCAAGTTGGATGCACATCTTCTTGAAAGACACATTGAGGGATACGAGTAACTAAGGTATTCACCAGGGTAGGCCTGGCTTGGCCTCCGCGTGTGCGGATCGCCGGACTAGATGGACCCAAGGTCTGATCCGGTACAGGCATTTCTTATGTTCTTATGTTATGTTCCAGAGACAGGTATGTATATTTATTTTATAATCTTTGTGGAAGTATGAGGGGAGTCAGTGATCACTGGGGGAGTGTGTGGGGGTCTTTACTTTGTCTCTGCAGTGGTAATCTGGTTGTTTGGGATACCTTTTTGGCACTTATACCTGTTTTCACATCATCTAACTCACAAGTTTCATCCAGGAAGACTCCTAAAACATTTGATTATCCCTGCAAGATGACTAAGTTGAGGTCGGCCCACAGCTTGCCTAAATACCATCCTAACCACTCCTCCAAATGCACCTTTTTCAGCTCTGGGAACACAGCAGCATTTGGAGGCCTAAGAAGTCCCTTGATAGGTCCAGGAATTCAGTTTGATTATCGGCACTTGGACAACCTGTCTTTTAGGTCGTCCAAGTGCTGACTTGGGCGGGTTTTTAAACGTGTTTAAGGTTTGATTATGAGCCTCATATACTGTATATACTCAACAATAAGCCAATTTTTGGGGCTTGAAAACAGCCCAAAAATTGGGATCTTGGCTTATAGCTGAGTCAGCATACATTTCTGGTTTTCCTCCCCTATGTCTTTCTCTTCCCTCCTCTGCATGGTTACCGACACTTCTTTTTACTGCTACATGCGAAGTGTAGGGAGAGGTCCAATACGTTTTCCAGATTCCTCCATCACTCCCTTCTCTCAGGATGACCGGCACATCTTTCTCTTCCCCCTTCTCCCTAGTGACTAGCATTTCTTCTTCCCGGTACTGCCTGCATGCTGCCTCTGATGCTGCCGCTGACACCAAATACAATGACTGCAAGTTGGGCTGGTATGCGGCCTTGGGCATCTGCAAATGCTCAAGGCCTGTCCAATCCCGCAAAGAGCCGGCAGACCTTCAGCATGCGCAGATTGTCAACGTCCTACAGTAGCCCATCTTGCAATTATGAAATTATGGTACTTCAGTCTCAGCAGTAGTATCAGAGGCAGCATGAAGGCAGGGTGACGGGACTAAATCGCGCGCCGACAACTGAGCGCAGACAACTGAGCGCAAGGTTGATGGCGCGCCGAAGAAAAGCACTATTTTAAAGGGCTCCGATGGGGGGTGTGGGGGGGAACCCCCCCCTCTTTACTTAATAGACATTGCGCTGGTGTTGTGGGGGGTTTGGGGGGTTGTAACCCCCCACATTATACTTAAAACTGAACTTTTTCCCTATAAAACAGGCAAAAAGTTTGGTTTCAAGTATAATGAGGGGGGTTATAACCCCCCAAACCCCCCACAATGCCAGCGCGATGTCTGTTAAGTAAAATAGGGGGGTTCCCCACCAACACCCCCCGTCGGAACCCTTTAAAATAATGCTTTTCTTCGGTGCGCCGTCAACCTTGCGCTCAGTTGTCTGCGCGCCGTTGTCTCACGCGATTTTGTCTATGAACTTGAAGGCAGTACTGGTAAAAAGAAATGTCAGCAACAGCGGGGGGGGGGGGAGGGGGTAGAGAGAAAGGGGAAGAGAAAGATGTGGCTAACAACTTTGAACTAGATATCAAATATCAATCCAGCCAACGAGTTCAGAAGAGATTCCCCTAACAAGGAGATGAAAAATTAAATATAGCTGTAGGTCATAACATTTAGAATAGGCTTCCTCAGGAGAGAGTCCAGTAGAGAGAACTACTTTTTATCATGTCTATAGGGCTGCCTGAATAAAAACAGGAACTTTGTAAGGAAGTTCTCCACGATTCAGGTGTTATGAGAGCTAGGCTCCTTTTACCACTGCAATTCTAAAGAGTCATACAGCTGCTACCAAATTGGATGCTGTGCTGGCAATGTCCCCCAAGCTACATTCCTTTCCACATCAAACGTTCATCTGTGTTATTGTTATCAGGGAGCTCAGAATGCTACGAGGGGGTGCTGAAAAGTTCTCGACCCAACCAAGAAGAGAATGATGTGGATATGATTCAATCGATGATCTGAAACAATGCCAAAACACGGGATTTCGTTTCTGCAAATTGGCACCTAACCTAACTAGCGCTCAGAATTTAGGAAGTTGGTTGGTTGAGTTGAGAACTTTTCAGCACTCCCTCATATCTTTCTGCTCCACCACTGAGTGATTTGACCAATCCATCGCCAATGTTAAGATCCACACAGCCACTTCCAGTTTTCCTTCCAAATACCAAATAAATTAACACTTCTCAGAGAGGCCTTGAAGCAATCTGTTCACATCATTATAGTGTGCCTGTATAAGCATTGGCAGACTTCTAAATTGCTAAATAAAAAATAAATAAATAAAACTTAAGGTTAGGATATCTAGACTTAGGGCCTGTTTTACAAAGCCGCACTAGCAGCTGCAGTGCGGTAACGGCCCCGAAGCTCATAAAGATTTAAAGGGTTTCGGGGCTCTTGCCGCGCGGCTTTATAAAACAGGCCCTTAATAGTCTTTGTAGACTGGCTCATTCCAATCTCCCAAAATTTCTATCCTCAGTTTATATTTGAGTCAACCATTCCCCTCCCCCTTTATAGTGGAGAGGAGGTGCCTAGGCTTATATTCGAGAATATACCGTGTATGCTAGTTGTATTCATGTGGATGATCTTGAATCATATCTTTGCCTCATCAATCTACTATATATCTTCAAAGAGGTGTATAAACATGTGGATAAAGGTGAGCTAGTTGATACTGTGTATTTGGATTTTCAAAAGTACCTCATGAAAAACTTCTGAAGAAATTAGAAAGTCATGGAATAGAAGGTAATGTCCTAGTATGGATTAAGAACTAGTTAAAAAATAGAAAACAGAGATTAGGGTTAGTCAATGGAGAAGGGTAAATAGTGGGGTTTCCCAGGGGTCTGTGCTGGGACCATGCCTTTTTAACATTTATCAGTAATCTAGAGATAATTAAATTTGCTGATAGTTGCTTTGTTTGTTTTTATTATACTTCCTTCTCTCCTTTTGCTTGCCAAGTAGCAACTTTAGAAAAGGTGCTGTATATAATAATAATAATAATAACTTTATTCTTCTATACCGCCATAATCTGACAATTTCTCAGCGGATTACATCAAAGAGAGACTGGACAATCAGTGAATTACAAAATACAAATAGTAAAAGTACAGTATATTTCTTAAGGATAATCAGAATAGAATTATTGCAATTATTAAATAATTATTACAATTAATGTAATTTCTATTTAAGAAATGTATCTATCAAATAGTACAGTTTTAATTTCTTTCTGAAAAGCACCGTAGGTCATCTTAGCTACACTAATGTAATTATCAAACCAGGACTGCTGTTTATTTGCTTGAAACATAAAAGTCCTAGCCAAAAAATTACCTATATCTACAACCAGTAATCTTTGGATAGGCAAATAAATTACAATTTCTGGTTCTCTTCGTGGGGTTGTATAGCACAAAGTAAGACAAAAGATAGGTAGGGGCCAGTCCCCAAATCAACTTAAAACAAATACAAGAGAATTTGAACATTACTTGTGCCTCCACTGGCAACAAGTGTGGACTAACATGATCTTTTTTCTTCAGTCTGAATATCAGCCGGACAGCCGTAATCTGTACTATTCTTAATTTTCTCATTGTTTTTTTGAGGTATACCTAGATAAACAATATTGCAGTAATCCAATATAGATAGAACCAATGCTTGCACCAACAGTCTGAAGAATAGAGGGTCAAAATAATTTTTCCATATTGCAAAAAAGCACTTCTTCACCACTAAATTTGTATGTTCAATCATGGATAGATATGTATCTAATGTAACACCCAATATTTTTATAGATTTGGAAATTGGGTAATCATGGCCATTTAAGTAAACGCTTAGAATACAGAAATTTTAAGGGTGATTCTGGGCAGTCCTCTTTTAACTATGTACGAGGGGGTGCAGAAGGATTTCAGCCCAAACAATGAACTTCCAAAATTCTGAGCATTATTCTGCCACTGTAGCTGAAAAGAGTGTTATCTTAATTTATTGAGTGTCAATTTGCAGAAACAAAATTCTATATTTTGACATTGTTTCAGATCATTGATTGAACCATATCCATGTCATTCTCTTCATGGTTGGGCTAAAAACTTTTCAGCACCTCCATGTATGTGAACATGTAAGTCTCCTGGAGCTTCCTGGGCAGGAAGTCTATAAATTTTAATAAATAAAGTACATTTATATTCCATATTTTATAACTGCAATACAAGCGAATGCAGAAAATTTCTGCCTCAGTACCAACATCTATTCTGAGAAGCATAAACCTTGACTTGCTACTTATTGCGGACTGGATTCTGGAAGGGTACTTGAGAGCAGAATCTGGCTTCCATCTCAGGAGTTCAAACCATTTCAAAAGGCCAAAATTTCCAGTTTTGGAGGTTAGTTTTTAGTTCTCCTTGGAAGTTCAATTTTACAACAGCCACCACTTCCACATTTAAATAGCAAATCGCCACTTGTACATTTATGTACGAGGGGCTGCTGAAAGGCTCTCAGCCCAACCAAGAGAATGTGGAGCTATGAAACATAGAAGTCATTCCACACTTCTTGGCACTTTTTGTTTCATTTCAAATCATATCAGTTTCACAGCTCCATATCATTCTCTTCTTGGTTGGGCTGAGAACATTTTAGCGGCCCCTTGCAGAGATGCTTTTTTGAACATAAGATTTACCGCTGCTGGATCAGACCAGTGGTCCATCGTGCCCAGCAGTCTGCTCACATGGCAGCCCTTAGGTCAAAGACCAGTGCCCTATTTGAGTCTAGCCTTACTTGCGTATGTTCTGTTCCAGTAGGAAGTTATCCAACCTTGTCTTGAATCCCTGAAGGGTGCTTTCTCCTATAATAGCCTCCAGAAGAGCGTTTCAGATTTCTACCACTCTCTGAGTGAAGAAGAACTTCCTTACGTTTGTACAGAATCTTTTCCCTTCTAACTTTGTG
The DNA here is from genome assembly GCF_902459505.1 of Geotrypetes seraphini. Taxonomy (NCBI): domain Eukaryota; kingdom Metazoa; phylum Chordata; class Amphibia; order Gymnophiona; family Dermophiidae; genus Geotrypetes; species Geotrypetes seraphini. The sequence continues at coordinate 350,056,129 of NC_047086.1, read as the reverse complement.
TCTTTTTCGGGGGGGACAATGTCTCCAAATAGGTTCGTGTTATGCAAATGAACAGTTGCTAATGTCGACACTTTCTTGAGTGGTGCTACTACTCCAAATGTTTCAAACCTATGCCAGCTCGACTGGAAGAAGTTTGTAGAGCATGGCTTGCTTCTTATATCCCTTCTCCCTAAATCCACACCTTCTGACAAATGTCCAAGCAACACTTGCCATGAGCTGAAAAGGAAATCCTAGCTGGTCTATTCAGTGCCTCCCCTCAGACTGCAGGACTTCACCTACCCACAATGAACATCTACTGTCTCAGGACTGAAGGTCCCTATCATCATGATATGTTTGCTGCACCATTTCTCATATAATTTTCATTCATTTGGTCATTCATTCATTTATTCAATCAGCATTTGATATACTACTGCATCGCACGAGCTTCCTGGGGGTGTTCAGTTCCAAAATGTGGATCAGTACAATAAGCAAATCCACCGATTAGGATTCAAAAACAGACCATAACATAAGGATAAGAAGAATAACACAACAATAAATCCCTTTTAAAATGAAATACATAACAGGTTCTTAAAAACAAAAAGAGAGAAAAGAAAGACCAGAGAGAGGGGAAAAAGAAAAAAAAAAAAGGCAAAGACATATTTGTATGAGTGTGCATGCACACGCGCTTATTCTGCAAAGATTTATAAGACATGCTTGAACTTCCAACCCCACTTCGGCAAACATTTTTAAGAATGGAGTTGAAGTACAAACTCGACTTGCAGCAGAAGCAAGCAGAATTATTTATTTTTATACGCATGCCAGATGCTTTCAGATTAGTACAATAGCAATATGAATTTCTTTTTTTTTATAGCTAGGGTTGTTTTGGTTTTTTTCTGTATTATTTAAAGCCAGATGTTGCTAGCTTGGGGCAGTAACAGCAGGAGGCTTTTCAGTGTAAAAAAAAAAAAAAGTCCCAACAGCTGCAACTCAAGGTGAGTAGGCATCGTTAGTAAAAGAGGAGGGTGCTAGTTTAGTACAACAGATGCAGGAATGAATAGCTCTGGCTCAAAAGGAAAGGCTGAACTCAGATCCTAGATTGTTCCCGTGATGCAGAGAACTGTATCCTATAACTTCCCTAGAGTTCTAGCATACAAGAGAAAAGAGATTTCTGCTTTCCACTGAGCCTGCAGTTTATCTCTTTTTTTATTATTAAGTCTTTATTGATTTTCCATTACTAACAAAAAGTGCAACACAATATTCATATCAGTAACAATAACAACTAAGCACTTAAATTTGATCAGTAGCATTGCAACAATATAAGCCCTCCCCCACCCCACAATTACATCAAGGAATCACACTAAAGATATATCCCTACCATCCCTTCCCCCTGGATGTGTTTGAATTATACCAACAAAAAGGATAAAAGAACTATAACAATTGTACAAAAGACGTCATTGGACCCCAAACTAAGTTAAATATCTTAAAATGTTGGCATTCGTTTTCTTATACCTATAGCTTAAACATAAGCTCGCCCACCAAAAAGAAAAATTAAGTCGATCACAATTTTTCCAATTGCGAGTTATCATCTGCGTGGCTACCTCAGTCATAATCAGAAAAGGCCGGCATTTATAGCGGTCCATGGGGGGCTTAATATACAGTAATGTTCCACATAAGTTCACATTGACCTCATAAGTCAATGGAATTGTAGATTCCAGTATGAGATTAATCTGTCCCCATATAGACTTCCAAAAGTTACGTATCAAAGGACAATAGAACAACAGATGATCCAGTGTCCCAATGTCTAGATGAGCCTGCAGTTAAAGTCTGGCACTCCCTGTGCTAGAGAGAGTCTTAAACTATATTTACCATAATGCCCTTTTCTTTTGAAAGAATTACTCATTAATTCAACTCATGGAGAAATTGATGTAAAGATTTCAAGGTCTTACTTCAAAGCATGATATTACGTATATGATGTTATCTGCTTTTTGCACTCTTTTTCTTCAAGGATCATTGTCAGAAAGGTCAGAAGAGAAACTGTTGAAAAGGAAGAAGGAAACACAAAGGCCTGCCCTATTATGCAGGACACACCTTAATTCAGTTCTTAGACTTGGTCTCGGCTTCCTTGGCTGCCAATGAATCAGTAGAGACAGGGCAGGATTAACCAATAGGCCAAGTAGGCATGTGCCTAAGGCCTGAAATGGTCAGGGGGGCCCGATGAAGGATGGCATCAACATTGTTTTTCCAAATGGCAATGGGCCCCTCCAGCATCAATTGGCAACGCAGCCCCCCCCCCCCCCCCCCCCGATCGACAACGTACCCCCCCCCCCCCCGACGGAAAGTAAGACAGCAAGCAACGTGGGTAAGAAAGGCAACAGGAACTGTAATTGTACAAGCGGTGCTGCTTGCCCAAAGCTTCCCTCTGACGCAGCTTCCTGTTTCCGAATGGGCGCATGGTGGGGTGGGGCGGGGCAGGGGGCCCAGTGTACTTGTGTGCCTAGGGGCCCTCGATGAATTAATCCTGCCCTGAGTAGAGAGGCAAAAAAAAGAGTACGTTCCCCCCTTCATTTGCTCGAGTGGCACCTATTAACTGGCCCATGATCACGTTTGCCGAGTTTTGGAGAGATTTATGCTCCATGATTCTCAGGTAGAAGACAGAAACAGCAGTATATCAAGCACTGAATAAATATGAACATATTAATATATTGGCTAATCTAGAAAAGGATGAGAAATTTACCCCTTTTTTACAAAATTGCAAACGCGGTTTTTAGCGCAGGCCGGCGCGCTAAATGTTCTGTGCTGCTCCCAACCCTCACAGGGTTCCTGCCTGCACTTCGCTAGCTATGAGCGAAGATTCATAGTGATGTAGGTCTAGTTGTGGGAGATTAGGGGTTGAGCATCCAGGTGGCAGGTGGGGATTGGAGTAGATGAGTATACAGTAGTGCACATTGGGAGGAATAGTCCAAATCATACTTACCGGATGCTAGAGTCCACCATAGAGGTTAGTACCCAAGAAAAAGATCTAGGTGTTTTCATAGACATTATGTTGAAACCTTCTGCTCAATGTACTGCAGGATGCTTACAGGAATTATTAGAAAAGGGATGGTAAATAAGACCAAGAATATTAGAATGCCTCTGCATTACTCAATGGTGCGACCTCACTTTGAATATTGCGTTCAGTTCTGGTTGCCATCTCACAAAAAGATATAGCAGAATAAGCATATACTTCATACCATAGAAGTATATTTGACTTTATTGGATATAAACTTAACACAACAAAGATTGAAATCATGCAGGGTTCAACCATTAAAGATATGGAATTTCAATGGACATCCTGTAAGATTATATATTTAGGTATTTATTTTAGTCCGATGGTAAAAGAAAGTACAGATTACAACGTTATTCATTTGTTTGAATGTGTAAATAAGAACATAAGTAGTGCTGGGTCATACCAGAGGTCCTTCTATCCCCTTTTCCTTCAGGAAATTATCTAATCCCTTCTTGAACCCCAATACCGTACTCTGTCCTATCACACCCTCCAGAAGTGCATTCCAGGTGTCCACCACCCTTTGGGTGAAGAAGAACTTCCTAGCATTGGTTCTGAATCTGTCCCCTTTTAATTTTTCTGAATACCTTCTCGTTCTCATAGTTTTTGAAAGTTTGAAGAATCTCTCCCTCTCCACTTTCTCTATGCCCTTCATGATCTTGTAAGTCTCTATCATGTCACCTCTAAGTCTCCGCTTTTCCAGGGAAAAGAGCCCCAGTTTCTCTAATCTTTCAGCATATGAAAGGTTTTCCAAACCTTTTATCAATCGTGTCGCTCTTTTCTGGACCCTCTTGAGTATCGCCATATCCTTCTTAAGGTACGGCAACCAATAGTGGACGCAGTATTCCAGATGCGGGCGCACCATCACCTGATACAACGGCAGGATAATTTCCTTCATTCTGGTTGTAATACCTTTCTTGATAATACCTAGCATTCTATTCGCCTTCTTAGAGGCCGCTGCACACTGTGCCGACAGCTTCATTGCCTTGTCCACTATTACCCCCAAGTCCTTTTCTAGGGTACTTTCACCCATTACCAGCCCTTCCATCATATAGCTGTACTTTGGGTTTCTGTTTCCTACATGCAAGACTTTACATTTTTCTACATTAAATTTCATCTGCCATCTCGTCGCCCACTCTCCTAGTTTGTTCAGGTCCCTTTGTAAATCTTCACAGTCCTCTTTATTCCTAACTCCACTAAATAGTTTGGTGTTGTCTGCGAATTTTATTACTTCACACTTCGTCCCTATTTCTAGATCATTTATAAATACATTGAACAGCAGCGGTCTGAGTATCGACCCATGAGGAACACCACTTGTGACCCTTCTCCAGTCAGAGTAGTGGCCCTTCACTCCTACCCTTTGCTGGCATGTTGGTCACCGCTTAAGTTAACATGGTGGGGTCGTTTAGACACAATAAAAATGATGATATTACTGGTAATTAATTATATACTCACATATGTTGCCTATATTGCTAGACAAGTCAATATATAATGAGCTTGAATTTTTACTGAGAAAGTTTCTGTGGAATAACTAAACTCCAAGAATAAATTTTAAAAAAATTGAAATGTGATAAAGATTGCAGGGAAGTCAACTTTCCCAGTTTCTATGAATACCATTTGGCTTATATACTTAGACAAAGTTCAAGATTGTTAACTCCAGACAGGTCATTATCAGCACCTACATGGTTTAAATATGAAGAGGATATAACTTCTGATATACCATTGTGGCTATTACCATTTACCAATTCTAAGATTAATCAAAAAGAAACTAATACTATATGTATTGTTGCTAAAGTTGCTTTTTTGGAATTGGAAAAGGATGTTAATATTAAACGGAATAATATATTTTGGGCTCCAATTTGGGATAATCCACTATATAAAATACAAGGGAAGACTATTAATTGTCCTAAGTGGAAATCGGTTGGAATATGGCAGGTCAAACATCTCAAACATCAACATGAGTGATCTCCCCTTCATATTTTAATGGAACAATATGGTTTATCGAAGCATCAAATTATAGATGGATTCAACATTTACACTGTATTCAATCAGCACATTTGCATGAAAAAGAGGTACGGCCAGATTGTATGACTTATGTTCTTCATTATTGTATAAAAAGGGCTTGGCTTCTCATTGGTATAAACCAGTGTTTTTCAACCTTTTTACACCAATGGACCAGCAGAAATAAAAGAATTATTCTGTGGACTGGCATCGGTCCGTGGACCAGCGGTTAAAGAACACTGGGCTAAGTTGTGGGCCAGACCCTGCCCATCTCAACCCAATCTCCACCCCAGACACCACCCCCATAATAGTACTAATTGCACCTTGCACGTCCCGTGCCTTATCTGGAAGCCTTCCCTCTGACGTTGCAACATCAGAGAGAAGGCTTCTGGTTCAGGCGCAGGATGCCCGTAGGAGCCACCGCCTGTGGCTTTGTGCACTGAATCAGTTAGGAAGAGAAGCTGGCTCGAAGATAATGCCGCATCGATTGCACCTTGTTGAAGAACACTGTTTTGGGCCTGATGCACGTTCTGGCCCTGTGGACCGGCATGAAATTTCTGTGGACCGGTACTGGTCCATGGACCGGTGGTTGAAGAACACTGGTATAAACAATTAAAATTAGTTAGCTATACATATCCTACTGGATTGCTAGGTGCCTGGGAATACTAGCACAGATGCTTTGCATACAGAATGTTAGACATCAATAAACCACTTCCAAATACCACCATAGATTGAAATCATATAATAGAAGTTCCCGGACAGTTCTTTAGTTTTTATATCTTTCTTATATTGCACTCTATACTATTTACCTGAGGTACGAAAACACTCAATCACTGTGAAAAGAAGGGAGCTAAAAGACTGCTATTAAGCCACCTGTATTTTCTGAGGCTTTTTCCTACCCCTGGAAAATAGTATAGTGTGAAATACTGAATAAGGAAGATATAAAAACCAAAGAACTGTCCAGGAACTTCTATTATATCATTTCAATCTACGGCACTATTTGGAAGTAATTTATTGGTATGCTAAGCCATTGTCCTCTTTATTGTTTCAAGTGAAAGACCATGTCATGTCAGTGGTTGCTGTAAGTTGATAAGTCTCAGGGGCTGATTCTGTAAGGGGCGCCTGCAGCTGTAGGATCCTAGAAAACTGGCGCCAATCATGGCAGGTGCTACTTCCAGAATCGGGAATACTGGCGCCTAGCCAGGACCCTAGACACCAGAAATGTAGGCCAGGGTTTTGCAGGCCTACATTTCCGGCATCTAGGATCCTTGCAGAATTGCAGTCAGTGGCTCCTAGTGACACTGAAGTCTGGCACCACCCTTAAACACGTCCACTTAGGGGCTTCGACATCACTAGATGCCATGGATGCAAGCTGATCCTGGAGGGCACCTAATTTTTTAAAATGAGTTTTTCATTGTTTTTTTTAATGGTGCAACCAATTATTGTGTCACTTAAAACCAATTAAAGCACTTAAGTTAGGTGCCCAGCAGGGCTTGATCTAGGACCTGCCGGCGCCTTTCTTTCAGCGACTTTTTTGAGAATCTAGCCCTCATTATATTATGCAATGCATGCAACTGATAGTGTTCTATAAGTTGTGCACATCGCTTGGTGACACATCTATGACATGCCCATGCTCCACCCACATGTATGTCCCCTTGCAGTTTACCTGCTAACCACCGGATTCTATATAAGGTGTCCAAATTTGAGCATGCTGCCAAGATGCACATGCAACTTAATTGGCTAATGAGCTGTGAACCATCAATAACTGAAAACTAAGAACTATGGAGGTCTTTTACTAAGGCGTGCTAGCCGATTTAGCGCAATCTAAATGCTAACGTGTCCATAGAATATAATGGGCACGTTAGCATTTAGCACACGCTAAATCGGCTAGTACGCCTTAGTAAAAGACCCCCTATGCACTGTACTAACGTTAATTAGTACCAATTAGGATTTGCACAAAAGGGGACGTGTCCAAGAGAGGGACATGGGCAGGTCATGGGCAGGGCAGGTAATGGGCTCTCCAAAAAGTTATGAGCAGTATTATAGAATAATGGTTGCCTGATAGCTGAGTGGCAGGAAGAGTAGGGTTACCAGATGTCCGGAAAAACCCAGACATGTCCCCTATTTAGAGGACTGTCTGGACACCTGGATGGACTTTCCAAAACCCGGCATTTGTCTGGGTTTTAGAAAGTCCCGACAAGCTCCAGCCGCATCTGTAGGGCCTCTGAGCATGCACGGATGATGTCACACACATCCACGCATGTTCCAGGCCCTCCAGATACAACTGGAGCTTGTCTGGAAGAAGAGCGGAGGCTTTGTGGGGGTGTGGCTTGGGGCGGAATGGGGCAGGGCTGGAGGCAGAACAGGGTGGAGTCATGCGTCCAGGGTTTCCCAGACAAAAATATGGTAACTCTAAGGAGGAGGAGCAGGCCATTGGGGTTCTAAGGGACTATTGTGGTCCTGTTGGATTGAGGCCTGGTTTGGAGAACTAGAACTTTCTATGAGAAAACCAGTGGCCACTTAAGCTGCTGGAAAGAGAGGCTATCAGAAGCTATTAGAGCAGAGAAAGCCTAGATAGAAGGCCACAACCTATGAGCTGTTGCAATATCTTTGATAAGATTGAAAATTGCTTTATGCAGATTTAAATTAAAAACTGACCACACTAAGTTTATTTTCCACAAGTGTGTTTGAATAAGTTCCTGAAGAGACAGACTGCAAAAATATTGATACCAAATGGAACATTAGTCTTTTTTTGCATTTAAAAAGGAAGAAAGGCAACCTGTATCATACCCTAAGATTGTGATTTTCATTTGGTCCATTTTGTATATATGTCACCAGTGTTTTCATGGTTCATATAATTGTACAGCAAGCTCTGACATCTGCATGGTTATAACTCATTGGTATTGAAACTGTGCTTCATCTCCGTAGACAGAAATTGACCTGTCCCTATTCCTTCCTTAACCAATTTTATCTTTTCTTTTTGCAAAAGGGTCTTAATACTCCTACACTATTACCATGGTAACAGCACAGTAATATCAGGTTATACTGTTCCAAATCCATTGCTGAAGTCCAAGAATGGAAAGCCTGCAATTAAAAATACATCCAAGTCTGGGGATCTCTGTTCATATTCCATGGGTTTACCACAAGCCCACTGTTGCTCAGAACAGGTCAATCCCAATAGCTCCCCAGGAAGCAGCAAAAACAGACTCACACAAATCTTATTCATTCTAATAAGTTTGGAAAAACGATCATATATTGAGGCTTTGGAAGAGAGTCCTGAAAACCAAAGCAGTGTTGGGCAGTGGGTACGTCAACATTTTGTTAGACGCAAGCACTTTCATCGGCCTTTGACATGGCATAAGTGCTCATGCCTACTGCTCAGCTGGTAAGTCCCTCCAATCTGTGCCCTTCTCTTCAACTGCCAGCTCCAGACTCCATCCCTTCTCCCTTGCTGCGCCATATGCTTGGAACAAGCTGGCCAAATCCCTACAGCGGTCTATGACTCTGGCAGTGTTCAAGACCCATTTAAAAGCCCACCTCTTTGAGGGTGCTTTCGACTCTCACCTTGGGTTCTGTATCCCCAACCCTATATGTCATGTCTGCCTGTCCAAGTGAGATTGTATGCTCTTCTGAGCAGGGACCGTCTATAAATGTCATAATGTACAGCGCTGCATATGCCTTTCAGCACTATATAAGTGATAAGTAGTAGGAGTATAGTATGCCCAGCCTTTCAATCTCCAAAGGTCCTCCTGCAATTTCATGCAGTCCGCATGCAGTTTTAGTTTTTAATAGTACTGTCATCTGCAAATCTGATCACCTCACTTGTCATGTCCATTTCCAAATCATTTATAAATATGTTAAAAAGCACCAGTTCCAATGTGGATCCCTTGTGGCACTCCACTATTCACCTGCCCTGAAGGAATTAGCCATTCAACACAACTCTATTTTCTATGAGCCGATTGAATACAGGTTTTAAGGTAGGTAGTATCAGAAGAGGAAATGTCCAGAGGACTACAACTCAATAATTGGATGAGTAGAGGAAGAAAGGCCAATTTCTGTAAGGTTCCATGCACTCACAGAATGGCTAACAAAACTTTTAAACAATTTTCTTCATCACAGACAACTACCATATCACATATCCTCACACCGATCCCCATAGCCCAAAAAATAGACCGCTCTAGCTCCTCAAATTACAGACCCATAGCTGGAATCTCAATACTAACCAAACTTCTCGAAATGCATATCAGCAAACAGCTCTCCACTTACATTGAAGAACACTCTTGCCTCCATCCCTCTCAATTTGGATTCCATTCAAATCATAGCACAGAGGTCCTGTTATTGACATCAACCACCAAAATCAAGCAATACCTTGAGCATCAGCTGCCAGGTGTTCCTCCTTCAATTTGACATATTCACTAACTTTGACTTGGTTAACCACCAACTATTACAAGCCAAACTCAGTGAAATAGGCATTGTAGAAACTGTCCTGAACTGGTTCAAAGGCTTCCTACAAAACAGACAATAAAGTGTTTTAAAAAACTGGCAAGCATTCTGTGGCATACCACAAGGATTACTGTTATCACTGGTCCTCTATAACTTTTCATGAGCTCACTAGGCCATATCAAATTCAACAACAATGAATGCATATTTTCATATGCAGATGACATTCTTCTATTCCCAATTAATCGAAACTCAAATGATAACACTGATATCAAATGAAATAGACAAAATACAGACTTGGGCTGCATCCAACAAAACCAAAGTTCTATGGTTTCGTAGTACTGTACTTCCCTAATCACCTCATGTAATATGAATATTTATGATCTTAAATAATATATATATACTAGTGTTTAAGCCCGTTAGATTAACGGGTGCTAGATGACCGCCTCTCCTGCTTTTGAACCTGGGCAGGGGCAGAGGCAGAGCCGGGGCGGGAGGGAGTGACGGTGGGAGAGCAATTTCAAAGCCTCGGCAATGGCGGCTCCTTGACCAATCCGCGCTTACAACGGCCCCACACTCGCGATCTGGCTGGCTCCCCCACCAAAGCCCTTCACAGCGGCAGCCCCTCCCACATCCGTCCCCGCATCCCAAGCCTCTCCGAAGGCCGGCTCCCACGAAAATGGTACACCTCTGTCCAAAGCCGCGGCGGCAGCCTCCCTCAAGACACATTTCAAATCTGACATATTGTAATCACAAAACAGAAAATAAAATTATTTTTCTTACCTTTTGTTGTCTGGTCATTATTCATACCATGTAGGGGTCCCAGGCTATGGTTGGCTTTTGATAACTCGCTTGCCAGGGCCCCTTCTTTCTTCTTCCCTCCCTCCATCCCTGCAGCTAAAGACAGGCACCTTCCCCCAGTGGTCTGAGACAGGAGGGAGCAGTTAGGAGAGGGTCTGAGGGCAAAGAGGGGCTCAACAGTGCACAACCACCTTTCCTTCCCTCCCTCCATCAGGTGCAGTGAATCCACCAATGTTGAAAGGAGCCGCGTCGAAATCGGAGGCCTGCCACTGCCGTAGCACGTTCCCCTCTGCCTTGGTCCCGCCCCTTCTCTGACATATGGGACCGCGGCAGAGGGAACGTGTTACGGTGGTGGCAGGGCTCCAATTTCAAAGCAGCTCCTTTTAACATAGGCGGAGCTGAACTGTACCTGATGAAGGAAGGGAAGGAACGGTGGGCCAAATTTCGGCAACGGCAGGAATTGTTTGGCGGGCCAAGCACCGTGAAACTTTGTTTCTTTAGGCAGCCCCGGTTGTTTACTTGGATTCAATGTCAGCATTAGGCTTCGCCGGCCGGCAGCTGTGAGAGCCGGGTGAGGAAGGCCGCCGCAGCCTCGCAGCTAGGTAGGGGGACAACAATGGCGCTTATGCTCAAGCCCCCACCGCATCTCCTCTCTCGATCCTGGTGCGGTTCGAGAGAGGAGTCGTGGCGGCGGCTTGAGCATAGTGCACAGTGAGAGCCAGGGGCGCGCATGCGCGGCCTAGCATTTTATTATATTAGATATATATATATATATATATATAAAGCTCAGACCTAACAATCAACCTCTAGTGATACACACGGAGGCAGTTGTAAATGAGACCATCACAGCTGTTCACTATCTCAAACCTCCGCATTGTAATTAGATCTTAAACTCTGTTTCTTCCACTCTTTACTTATCTTTAGCGGTGGTCAGGCTGTGAGGAAGCCAGAACAGCAAAATAGAGTGGTTTCAGCTGTGAAGGCACGGATTCTGCTGTTCAGGTTCCCCTGGGCTCGTCTGAGTTCATACAGATGCGTCTCAGTCAGGCGTCCCGGGATTGGCCATATCTGGGTCTATCCCCCTTAGTGGGAGGGCTTTAGATATGTTGATTCAGCTAGAGTTTGTGGATACGGGGGTAGTAGTATGCTTACTAGGGGGGTGGAGCTCCATTTAAGTTGTCATCACGTTTTACGTAGTTTGGTACATGTAAGGCTGCTCTAGGAGTTTTACCCAGCCAAATAAATTTTATAAGAATGCTATTTAACTTTATTAGATTTTATCCTATGGGTAAGCTGTTAAAATATGTTACAATAAGGATAAAATCTAATAAATATAGCTATTTAAGTATTATAAATCATAAAAAATTGTGGTAGAAGTTCAAACCAATAAGGTTTTAGGTAATAATTTAATCTACTCCAATTTTTCCAATTATACGTAATTTGTTAAATGGCAACCCCAGTCATTATAAGTAATAATTTGTTATTATTTGTAGAAATCTGACTTTTTGCTCTCATTGTCATACCAAACAGCACAGTATCATATGATAATGCCACTGGGTTGTCTAATAAACAATTAATTTGGTCCCAAATTGATTTCCAAAAACTCATAATAAATGGACAATAGAATAATAAATGATCTAAAGTCCCTGCTTCGAGATGACAGTGCCAACATTTATTAGACTTAGAGCTATCCAACTTTTGTAACCGAACAGGGGTCCATAATGCTCTATGTAACAGAAAAAACCAAGTTTGTCTCATAGATGCCGACACTGTACATCTCATCCTCCAAGTCCAAATTTTTGGCCATTGAAACGCAGTAGTTTGATGCTTAATCTCAATGCTCCAAATGTCTCACAGATCAGTGTTTGGGTCTTTTTAATAAATCTAGTCAGTAATTTATACCACTGGGCGGCCTGGTGACCCAAGAAGTCCACCTGAAAGCATAAGAACTCCATACTATATTGATTATTAAGGTTTTTCCAGTCAGGGAACCCTGCCTGAATGGTATGCTTCAGTTGCAACCATCTAAAACTTCTGATTTATTAAGGCCATATTTATGTTGCAACTGTGAAAATTCAAGCATTTTACCATTAGAGATAACATCTTCTAATAAACATATTCCTGCTATCATCCAATGCTTCCAGGCGAGCCTTTCTCCGCCAATTTGAATCTTGGAGTTTAGCCATATAGATTGATTTGTAGATTTGTGAATTGGAATAGTTGTTAAATTACTTATAAAACGCAATGTTTTCCATGTATCAGCTAATATTCTGTTATCTTTACTGTAACTAGGCATTTTGATACTGAGCACATGGCAAAGGTGTAATGGAAAAAATAACCAACAAATATTCAGAATAAAACTGCTAATAGTGGAAGGAAACAGGCTGAAAGGCAAGTAACTAACATGGAGAAAAAGACCTCAGTGTTTCAAGGAAACAACCAAGAAACTATATATTCAGTTATAAACTGCCATACAAAACACATCCCAGTCAAAAAACTCCATGGAAAAGATTCATAAAGATACAGTTTAAAATACACAAGTTAAACTGCAAAAAAAACTGTAAAAACTTGCACTTATCTTCCATTCATCTCCCACAAGCAGTGAAAATAAATATCCGTTGCTCCAATACAGAACCAGACACACTTTTTTGATCTTTTTGGATATTCAGCTTGTATACTTTTTGATAAAGGTGTAATGGAGACATGAGTTGCCATTCTAACCACAACCAATCTGGGAGTTTTTCCATGAGCTCTGGGAGGACCCAATACATACCCTGGCACAAAAATATAGGCTTGATGGTACCTATAAAAATTGGGAAAATTTACCCCTCCCTCTGAAATTGGCCTTTGTAAAGATACCAAAGCCACTCTAGGAGTTTTACCCAGGCAAATAAATTTTGTAAGAATGCTATTTAACTTTTTATAAAAGGATCCTTGAAAATAAACCGGCAACATACCCATCTGATAACAAACCACAGGCAAAATCATCATCTTGATAGTTTGTACTCTCCCCACCACGAAAGATGTAAAGGATTCCATTGCTCACACATTTCTGTTTCCTTCTGTAATAAAGATTTTTCATTTATTTTCATTGTTTCTTCCAGCATATTTTTAATCCAAATGCCTAAATACTTTATTCCATCCTCTTTCCAAAGAAAAGGAAATGAACCCAACTACCGTCCAATAGCAAATATCCCTCTCCTCACCAAACTGCTCGAGTCTATCATATCTACCCAGCTCTCTTCCTACTTAGAAAGATTCTCCATCCTCTTACCTTACCAATATGGCTTCAGACCCAACTTCTGCACTGAATCCCTATTGGCCTCTCTAATCTCTAAGGTTCAGCAACTGCATTCTCGTAACAAGTTTGCTGTCCTTCTACAATTCGACCTCTCCGCAGCTTTTGACATTGTCCACCACGACATTCTAATTTTCCAACTCTCCGAGATAGGCATTAGCTCCATAGTTCTTGATTGGTTCTCCAAATTCTTGCGCTCCCGTTCTTACATGGTTAACATGAGCGGCACCTCATCCTCCCCCTGGACCCCGACTTGTGGTATCCCACAAGGCTCACCCCTCTCCCCAATCCTCTTTAACATTTACATGTCCTCCCTGAAACTACTCCAACTATCCCCCCTTGAAACTCTTTACACTTACGCTGATGACATCCTCGTCCTCCTTGAGACCGACTCGAACCTCACTAACCTCTCCACGAACATATCCTCATGCATAAAGAACCTCCAATCCTGGGCATTCACAATGCATATGAAACTAAACGAGTCCAAAACAAAACTCCTTTGGCTCGGCCAAAAATTAGACCATCTACCTTCCTCCATCCCATTGTCCACCGGCCCCCCATTACAGCTTGAGTTCTCAAGCAAAGTTCTGGGTGTCACCTTAGACTCTTCTCTATCCTTCAACGAACATCTCCAATCCCTGGTGAAGAAATGCTTCTTCAGCCTTCACATGCTAAGGAAAGTCAGACCCTATTTTCACCAAAAACACTTCGCAGTCCTAGTACAATCCATCATCCTCTCCAGATTGAATTATTGCAATTCTATCTACCTCAGCCTAACCAAGAAAAGCCTCCACAGACTTCAGCGGATTCAGAACGCCGCAGCTAAGCTTGTTTTCACGAAAAGCAAATTTGATCACGTCTCACCACTCCTGTCTAAGCTCCATTGGCTCCCAGTAATCCCCAGGATCCACTTCAAATGTGCGTGTCTGGCCTACAAGATCCTACATGGCATCCTTCCTGCCGTTATCCCTCTATCCTGGAACTCCCCAACCCCTACTTCCTCCAGATCCTCCCAAATTTTTAAACTATCCTTCCCTTCCATAAAAGGTATTTCCCATGTAGGCAAACTTGGGTCATCCCTCCCCTTTAGAATCACTGAGATCTGGAATAACCTCACCTCCCCTCTCCGAACCTCAAGCTCCCTCCAACTCTTCCGCAAACACCTAAAAACCTGGCTATTCTCAAAACTGTAACACTTCCCCCCTCTTAGGCCTCTCACCTTCCCCCTTTACACCTAACTCTTTAATCTCTCCACTGTAGTTCCTCTCTCATCTTTCTTCCTGTAAACCGTGCCGAGCTCCGCATTCGTGGAGATGGTGCGGTATATAAACCCAAGGTTTAGTTTTAGTTTAGTTTAGTTTAGAATCAAACAAATCTTTTGTACAGTGGACATTAAGTGGAAGAATTTCTGATTTACTCCAGTTTATCTTGTATCCTGAAAATTTTCCAAATTTCTCAATCAGTTCAAGTAAACAAGGAATGGTTGTCTCAGGATTTCTCAAATAGAGCAATATATCATCCGCATAAGCAGAGATCTTATATTCCCGATCTCTACGAGGAATACCCTGTATCTCCTTCGATTGCTGAATAGCTAATAACAAGGGTTCCAATACAATATCAAAAAGCAGAGGAGATAAGGGATAGCCTTGTCTAACCCCCCCTTTGCAACCTAAAACCTTCTGAAAAATTATTATTAATATACAAGTTTAGCAACAGGGGAGCTATACAACGTTTGAACCATTTATATAAATCCTGAACCTATACCAAACCATTCCAACGCTTGATACATGAAGGTCCATTCAACACGATCAAAGGCCTTCTCTGCATCGAGGGATATAGATAAAGCCGGATCATTTAAGGCTTTTGACAAATTCAACATATGTAAGGTCAGCCTAGTATTATTAGAAGAATGTCTCTGAGCAACGAATCCTGTTTGGTGCATTCCAATAATAAAAGGGAGAGCTTTAGCCAAACATATAGCCAATGTTTTAGCTAAAAGTTTTCCATCTACATTCATTAAGGAACTAGGCCTGTAATTTGAAACCAGTGTGGGATCTTTATTTGGCTTTGGGAAAACTATAGTTAATGATTCTGCCATGGTACCTGTAATACAACCTTTAGTTAGTTGACTGATCTAAATGTAACAAATATGGTAATAGTTGTAATTTGGAATCTAATATAATAAAAGCCTAAGCCGCACATGCGCACTCTTACCTGCGTGCTCCCGTTTTCTGTGTGCTGTAGGTCCCCACAGGTAGGAGTGCGCAAGCGTGCTTCCATGCATCTCTCTCTCCCAAGGCGGATGTCGGCTTCGGGTGGTATGGAGGCTGTCTGCCGCCGCAGCTGTCGGCGTCTGCAGGCTGTGGCGGCTGTTGGCGGCTGCAGGCCGTGGCGGCTTGAGGCAGCTGTCGGCGGAGGGCAGATGTGAGGTAAGGCGTGCTGCTGGACAGAGAAAGAGACGGGGGTAGAAAAAGGAAGGGAGGCCTACTGCTGGACAGGGGAGCAGGAAAGAGGTGCTGATGGACAGGTGAAGAGACGGGGGAGAAAAAGGAAGGGAGGCCTACTGCTGGACAGGGGGACAGGAAAGAGGTGCTGCTGGACAAGGGAGAGATTAAAAAAAGGGAGAAGTGCTGCTGCTGATTAAGGGGAGCAGTGAAGGGGTGGTGGTGGACACAGAGAAGGTAAAAGGGAGGGAGAATGGGTGGACAGCTGAGGAAAAAGAAAGACAGAAATACAGAAGGAGAGGAGAAGAAGGAGAGAGAGAGAGAAAGAAATAAAGACAGACACACACACATATATTCTAGCACCCGTTAATGTAACGGGCTATAAGACTAGTGATTTATAAAACTCTGCTGTAAAACCATCCCCACCTGGAGCGGATCCAACTCTAAGGGACTTCAATGCTGTTTGCAATTCATTTATTGATATTGGCTTTTCTAAACTTTCTTTTATATGCTCAGGAATTTTTGGTCCCTTAGTTAATTTTAAAAATTCTGATCCATCCTTTTCTTTATCTAAATAAGGCTCGGAAGAATACAGATCTTTATAAAAATTTAAAAATTGTTTTAGAATAGGTCTAATTTGAGAATAAGTATTCCCTTTATCATCTTTTACCGCCACTACTTTTGTTTTTCGTTTTTTTGCTTATAGATAATTTGCCAATAATCTTCCCGCCTTATTTGAATTCACATAATACAATGCCTGTTGAGAAAATAAATCTTTTCTTATCAATTTAGAAGAAATCTCATTATATTTCCCTTTAGCTTTCAAGAGATCCTGTAATATATAATATTCCCATTTATTAATTAATTTTGATTCCAATATCTTTATATCTTGTTCTAACCTGGAAAATTGATTTTTAATTTGTTTTTTAATATATGCCGAAAAAGAAATAATTTGACCTCACATGGTTGCCTTAAAAGCATCCCACAACGTTTCCATTGAGATATCTTCCGTATTATTAATTTGAAAATAATCATTTATTTTTAATTGAATTTCTTCAATAAAATTTGGTTCTACAAGCAATGTATTATCGAATCTCCATACAGATCTGCTATCATCCTGGTCAATTATTTTAATTTTAATCCACACCCCACCATGATCAGACAAAATAATTGGATCTATGGCAGCTTGTGTAACTTGTTGAACTAATGTATTTGAAACAAATATGAAAACGAAAAAATGAAATGAAAAATATTTGAAAACGATTTGTGAACAAGGGAGCAAAACGAAAATTCCCGATCATTAAAATGAAATATTCATCATATATCTTTTAGATCACAATTTTGTATCAAATTATCTAATCCTAATGATTTCATAATTCTGCTAGGTTTTTTTATCCATTAAAGGATCTATAACAGCATTAAAATCCCCTGCCACAACTAAATTAGAAGCAGCCAGTGGTAGTAACAATTGTTGTAGAGATTTAAAAAATTCAATTTGATTAAAATTAGGTGCATACACATTGATAAGCGCCATTGGAGTAGATTAAATTATAATTTTTGGTGGAGTTCCTTATGTCAAGTTTATAAAATGGAGAGATTTATTGCAATACAGCGAGGATGTTTCAGGAAATTTCAAGATGTGTGAGAGCCATTAACAAAGTATTGTACTGATTAGATGACATCTTTTCCCTTAAAATTTACAAATTCAATTGTGAGAGGGGGAAGGGGTAATTTTATTGTTACTTATTGTATAAAGTATTGATTATATGATAGGAAAGGGTGGGAAGGGTGGGGATAAGAGCATATAATTTGTACCATTGATGATTATTAAGTGATATATTTATTGTTAATTTGTTTGGACATATTGTCACACTTATTGTAAGTTTGAAAATGAATAAAGAATTAAAAATAAAAGGTTTTAGGTAATAGTTATTAGTGCATTCATGATTTTAATGGTTGTTACAGTGTGCCCTCCTGAAGAAGTTCCAATTTGTGAAACTCGAGTTGGGGGGTCGAGGGAAATGAGAGACAGCATTTACCAGTGTTTTATACTGTACCGGAGCAGTTGCTGAGGAGTCACAGCCCGATCACCACTAAAGATAAGTAAAGAGAGGAAGAAATAGAGTCTAAGATAAACTGTTATTATTATTATTATTATTATTAATTACAATGCGGTCGATTCAGATAGTGAACAGCTGTGATGGTCTCATTTACAACTGCCTCTGTGTGTATCACTAGAGGTTGGTTGTTGGGTCTAAGCTTTTCACATATATATATATATATATATATATATATATATATATATATATATATATATATATATATATATATATATATATATATTTATTTATTATTTAAGATCATAAATATTCATATTACATGAGGTGATTAGGGAAGTGCAATTTATGAAGATCACCTGAATTTATTTAATTTTTCAAAGTATATTGAGTTTCATAGTACTGTACACACAGTTCCTCCTACTGTAATTCTAACCCCAGGATCCATACTGGATATCAAGACATCCAAGGGTCTTGGAGTCATACTCAACTCCACCCTAATGTACGAATCTCAAGTATCCAACCTAAGAAGGAAAACCTTCTACAATATGAGAAGACTAAAACTTATAAGACTCTTTTTTCAAGAGCGCCATGTTGCCATACTAATGCAAATGTTAGACTGTCCCAGCTGTATTATTACAACTCCCTCTATGTGGGTCTAAACTCTACTCTCCTGAACAAACTACAGATGATTCAAAACACGGTGGTCAGACTAATATTCAAAATAAAAAAAATTGACTCCATCCAGTGGCGTACCTAGGGTATGTGGCACCCGGGGCCCATAATTTTTTGACACCCCCCCACCATGTAAAAAAATATTTTTTGTAATAACCATGAAAATGAATAAATGGTCATAATAGAAATAGGCAGTGAAAATTTTCTTTTATTGAACCTCATATATGTAACCATTATTCCAAACATACCATAACATAACATAAATTATGTCTGAATTGTCATGACATCAGAAGTACATATGGAGTAGTTGCAGGTGATGCTTGGGACAGTTCTGATTGTGTTAGTTCGGTTTTATGAGTTTTTGAATAGAAGGGTTTTTATTTCTTTTTTGAAGGTTTTGTAGTTTGTGGTCGAGGTCAATAGGTTGTAGAGTTGGGGGTCGAGTGTTGCAGCCCGAATGGCTAGGAGGTTGTCGAACTGTTTTTTACTTTTGACGTTTTTGGTTGGAGGGTGTGTGAATGGTGCGTGAGTTCTCCTATGTCTGGTTGAGGTGGATTGAATTATTTAGCTGAAGAAATTAGTTACCCCCCCCCATTCCACACACATTAATTCTCTTCCATGTTTGTTCCCATTATAAAAAACACTGATAAGTTCTCAGAAAAAAAAAATACATTAAAATAAGAAGTGAAAACAAAGGCCCCTACAGATGAGAACATAACATAAGAATAGCCTAACTGGGTCAGACCAATGGTCCATCATGCCCAGTAACCCAATCTCATGGAAGCCAATCCAGGTCACTAGTACCTGGTCAAAACCCAAAGAGTAGCAACATTCCATGCTACCGATCCAGGGCAAGCAGATGTTTCCCCCATGTCTTAATAACAGACTATGGACTTTTCCTCCAGGAATTTGTCCAAACCTTTCTTAAAACCAGCTACGCTATCTGCTTTTACCATAACTTCTGGCCACTTCATTTTTAAGCTGAGATCTTTCCTTCCAAACAGAGACTTTGCTAAATGTCAAATACAGCACAAGGTAACTTCACATGGATTTAGCTGTGCAGGAAATGTGAATCTCCTCATACACCCACCATATAGTGCAAAAATGTGCAAAGGTCTGGTTTTTTCTTTCGATCACTACATAGACTAATGCCACACAAGCAGCGCTGTTACAAACATATTCTGTAGGTCAGTGCTAAGGTTAA
Source organism: Geotrypetes seraphini (assembly GCF_902459505.1). Classification (NCBI taxonomy): domain Eukaryota; kingdom Metazoa; phylum Chordata; class Amphibia; order Gymnophiona; family Dermophiidae; genus Geotrypetes; species Geotrypetes seraphini. The sequence continues at coordinate 350,036,187 of NC_047086.1, read as the reverse complement.
CAAAGTTTCCTTCCTTGGACCAGAAGGAGATACTGACAAACCACTGGAAGAGATCCCAAAACAACTACCCAGGAACAACACCCAAAGACCCACTCAGTGTGTGAACCAGTTGAGTGGAGTGGACTAACTGGGGGGTGGAAATGGGCCCGGAGTTTGCTCAGCAGAATTTCCCAGATCACCTCTTCCTCTCAACACATTGACACGTTGCTGCCACCACCACCACTAGGAACACCTCACCGGGTAGGCCAGCAATGTTATAAACTTTATAAAACACATTATTATATTTTCTTATAAAGCACATATTTTAACTGAACTCTCTGACATCCTCAGCCTTGCCATTCACAAAAATAGAAGGAAGAAAAGTTCCCATTTCCTGCTGTCTCATGTCCCCGGCCTATATAATATTTTTCTTCTGCAGAGTGCAGACCCTTCAAAAATCTGACCAAATCCTCATTTCACTTGCATTATAAAGTACTGAGGATGCCATCTCTCCCCAATCCCAGGTCCTAAAGTCTAAGACAGTAGTGCAAACTAGTGCTGCCAGATTCAGGAAAAAAAATTTCAATTCGATTCAGCCTATTGAATTGGTTTATCGATTCGATTTTCCTGCCCAATTGGGTGTTTTTTTCAAACATCCTGGTGGGTTTATTTTATAGCTTTTTCACCCCCCTTTGGCTTCTCCTAACCACACTGGCGCTGTGGTGTAAATAAAATAAAGAAACAAAAAGGACTTTTCCTCTCTCTGTTAAATCCTAGCTCACGTTTGCGGTCTAACACCAGCTCTGGCAGGATACACATTTCAAATCTGACATATTGTAATCACAAAACAGAAAATAAAATTAGTTTTTCTACCTTTTTGTTTTCTGGTTATTTTTCAAATCTTGTTGGTCCAAGGCTCTGGTTGTCTTCTGATAACTTGCTTGCCAGGGTCTCCTTCTTTCTTCTTTCTCCGTGCTAACCATCCATCTGCCATCTCTGTCCTCCCCTTCCCTCCCCCAGATGTCTGGCATCTTTCCTTTTTTTGTCTCCCTCCACAAAGCCTCCTTTGTTTAACTACCCTTTCATCCAGCAGCTCTCCCTCCTTCCCCACCACCCCAGGGTCCACCATCTCTCCCTTTCTTTTCCCAACTACCCTCCTAATCAGTATCTCTATCCCCCCCTCCACACCATCCCTTGTGTCCAACTTCTCTCCCTTTCTGTTCCTTCCCTCCCTAAAACCCATGTCCATCACCTCTCTCTCTCCTCTATTTTCAGACCCATTATTTCTTTCCACCCAAAGTCCAGCATATGCACGTCTCTTTGAACCCCTCCCCCTTCCCTCCGTGTACTTCTACACCAGGGCCCCCCCTCCCCTGAAGGCCTGTCCCCCCCCTTAAAGGTCTGCATCCCACCCCTGAAGGCCTGCCCCCCCTTGAAGGCCTGCCTGCCTGCTCCCCTTGAAGGCCTGCCTCCCCTGAAGGCCTGTCCCCCCCTTGAAGGCCTGCACCCCCTCTGAAAGCCTGCACCCCCCCGAAGGCTGACCCCCCCTTGAAGGCCTGCCTGCCTGTTCCCCTTGAAGGCCTGCCCCATCCCCGAAGGCCTGCATCCCCCCCGAAGGCCTACACCCCCCTCGAAGGCATGTCCCCCCTTGAAGGCCTGCCTGCCTGCTTGTCCCCCCCTTGAAGGCCTGCCCCCCCTGAAGGCCTTTCCCCCCCTTGAAGGCCTGCAACCCCCTGAAGGCCTGCACCCTCCCAAAGGCCTACACCCCCTCGAAAGCCTGCCCCTCCTGAAGGCCTGCCACCCCTTGAAGGCCTGCACCCCCCCTGAAGACGTACACCCCCCTTGAAGGCCTGTCCCCCCCTTGAAGGCCTGTGCCCTCCCTTGAAAGCCAGCACCCCCCCGATGGCCTGTCCCCCCCCCCCCGAAAGCCTGCACCCCCCCCGATGGCCTGTCACCCCCCCGAAGGCCTGCCTGTCCCCCTTGAAGGCCTGTCTCCCTCCTCCACAAGGTCTGCCTGCCCTCCCCACCCTGAAGGCCTGCTGCCCCCCCACTACCTCGAAGGACCGCTCGGCCCCACCACCACCACCACGAAGCCCCCGGCCTCCCCGCTTCATTTCCCTGGGGAAACAGCCTGCAGCAAGATCGCGCGATGCCAGCGATCTTTGCTTGCTTCGGCTGTTTCCTCCGCCGCGGTCCCGCCTCTCCTCTGACGTCAGACCGTGGCGGAGGAAACAGCCGAAGCAGGCAAAGATCGCTGGCATCGCGATCTTGCTGCAGGCTGTTAGACGTGACACCCGGCGTGGGGGGGGGGAGAACCGGACCGGGAGCACCCCCTCAGGGCTTGGCACCCGGGGCGGACCGCCCCCCACGCCCCCCCCCCCCCTTGGTACGCCACTGACTCCATCTCACCTTACTATAAGAACTTACACTGGCTACCTTTCAAAACTCATATCACCTTCAAACTATCATGCATAATGTTCCAAATATTATATGTAAAAACCGCTGAACTGCTCATAAACTTATTCATCAATTCCTGTTCAACAACAACCAGAAAACTGAAATCACTTCAACTGCTCCTCCCATCTCCCAAAGGGGTTAAATACAAACACACATTCGACTCGTCTCTTTTCCAAGCTGAAGAGCCCTAATCTTTCTAATCTTTTCTCATACGAGAGGAGTTCCATCCCCTTTATCATCTTGGTCACTTTTCTTTGAACCTTTTCTAGTGCCGCTATATCTTTCTTGAGATAAGGAGACCAAAATTGAACGCAATACTCCAGATGAGGTTGCACCATGGAATGATACAGGGGCATTATAACATTCTTAGTCTTGTTATCCATCCCTTTTTTAATAATTCTTTGCATCTTGTTTGCTTTTTTGGCCACTGCCACATATTGGGTGCAAAGTTTCAGCGCATTGTCTACAGTGACATGCAAATCTTTTTCACCCAGTCTTCCAGTTTCCTAAGGTCTGCCTGCAATTTTTCACAATCTGTATGCATTTTCACAACGTTGAACAGTTTGGTGCAGGGGTCTCAAAGTCCCTCCTTGAGGGCCGCAATCCAGTCGTGTTTTCAGGATTTCCCCAATGAATATGCATGAGATCTATGTGCATGCACTGCTTTCAATGCTTATTCATTGGGGAAATCCTGAAAACCTGACTGGATTGCGGCCCTCAAGGAGGGACTTTGAGATCCCTGGTTTAGTGTCACCTGCAAATTTAATCACCTCACTCATTCCGATTTCCAAATAATTTATAAATAAATAAATTAGGCCAGCTTTCATCAAGTTGTGCTAGAGGTTTTTAGCACAGGCCGGTGTGGTAAATGCTCTGGCGCACATAAAATTCCTATCAGCATCAGAGTACTTACCTTGCCAGCTCACGCAAAAGTCCTCTAGCACAGCTTGATAAAAGAGGGTGTTAAATAGCACCAGTCCCAGAACAGATCCCTGTGGCACTCCACTATTTACCCTCCTCCATTAAGAAAAATGGCCATTTAACCCTACCCTCTGTTTCTGTCTGATAACCAATTTCTAATCCACAACTGAACATCACCTCCTATCCCATGACGCTTTAATTTTCTCAGGAGCTTCTCATGAGGAACTTTGTCAAAAGCTTTCTGAAAATCTAGATACACTACGTCAACCGGCTCACCTTTATCCATATGTTTATTCACACCTTCAAAGAAGTCAAGTATTCACTTGTTAACAGAAACATAAAGAACAAGTACCATATTTTCTTTCATTAGACCTTAATAATAAAGTACAGAGAAGAGAACATATACAGAGGAACTAATAGTTAAGAACAAACATCTGTAAATAGGAAAGGCTTAATAGTCAAACTTCCTTGTACTTATACCTCACTTTCAAGTCAGCTATTCAGGTAGCTGGTTGTCCAGATACCTTCTTTGTACCAAGAAAAGAATGTACTTGTTCAGGGGCAAAGAAATATTTAACCAGGCATTTACAAGGATCTTGCAGGTAAAAAGTTCAACCTAAAGAAATAACTTCTTGATGCATAGTTACAAAAAAATTCCTTCTCGCCTGAATGACTCATCGCACATCAGGGTAAATCCATATTGTCTGACCCAGAAAGGGAATCATTGATTTCTTACAATTAAAGTGGTATATAGTAAGGCTCTTCTAAATAAATAAAGTCTCAGAACTGTATTCAAATTAGAGAGCTGCACGGGAACGAGGATAATGGGCATCCTGCAGGGTTGGAGGCACCTCGAGGGGCTCATATACCATAGTGGGCCTCCTTTTCCTGCCTTCCATCTGCACTCACACCTCTACAAAGCAGCGTAAAGCTCTCCCAGCATGCCACCCCTAGCTAACCCAGAAGCTTTCCCCCTGACATCAAAGCAGACATTAGAGGGAAGGCTTCCAGATCAGCCATGTGCAGGGTGCAGGGTCCGCTGCCCTGCAAAGAAGTGTGGCTGGAAGGCAGGAAGGAGGTGGCCAACCTGGACGGCACTAGTACAGTCTTGCAGGAGGGGGTGGCACCGAGGTAGCTGAGCCACAGAAAGGAGGAAGGGAGTGAGCTAAGGAGCACATGCACACAAACTAGATCAAGGAATGGAGAGAGAGAGGGGGCATGAACTTGGGATAAAGGAGGGAGCGCATTGGGACATGTTAGGGGCATGAACTTGGGACAAAGGCTAGAGGGAGGGGCACAAAAGGGAAGGAGCGCATTTGGACACAAGGAAGGGAGGGGGCATGAACTTGGGATAGAGAAGAGAGACAGGAATGGGGCATGAACTTGGGACACATGATTGAGGGAGGGAAAGAAATGCTGAGGTTGGGAAGGGAATAGAAAGGGAGAATTGTTGGGCATGGTGTCTGAGTGAGAGGGAAAGAGAGATGGTGTATACGGTGAATGGAAGAAAGGAGAATTTTGGGGCATAGGGAGGGAGAGGAGTGAGGTACAGATTAGAGGTCTGCACAGGAACGGGGATCATGGGAATCCCGCGGGGATCCCTCTAGGTTGATGGGACTCCCACGGTGACCCCTCCCAGGCCAACGGGACTCCTATGGGGACCCTTCCAAGGCTGATGGAACTCCCACGGGAATGAACCTGGAGTTCCTATCCCAAGGCCTACCTAATTTCCGGTCTGGGTCCAACGCCGAGCTGAGCTTCCAAGTCCCGACGAATCAGCAGCAACAGTCTCTGGCACGTAGGCAGTGATCTCAGCATGTAGGCACATAGACTCTGTGGTGCCTACGTGCTGAGTTCCATGCCTACGTGACAGAGACTGTTGCTAATTCGTGGGGAGGTGTCACATGCAGGCTAGAGTGGGCAGACAGAGTCGTCCTCCCCCCTCCCCAGAACAAACCTGAGGTAACTTCGCCGGTCACATGCAGCATGCAGGGCCTGGTTCTGCTGCACGAGCCGCGATCTGTGGCTCAGAGCTGAGCGGGAATCGGTGGAAGCCACCAGTAATGGTGGTGGAATCGCAACACCAACGCCTTCCTCGTCAACCGGGGCAGCCATTTCTAACCAGTTAACTTGCTTTGAATATGCTCACCCAACTTGACAAAGAAGAAGCAGTTTAAAAGAAGGCTACCAAAAGAGTATGTTATGAATGGACAAACATTTCCTGTTTCATTTCCAGGAATGTTCATTTCAGTCTATCATATTTGGCTATTTTTTATTTTTATTTTTTTAATCACAGGAGCAAAGTTGTATTACATACACAGTTTGGAAAAAGAGCATACATTGTAAACTGCTTAACACCTATGTCATAGTGGTATATTAAAAACAATAAATCAAATTTTAAAAAAGTACATACTTTTTCCTAATAGCATACGCAGAGTGCCCACTGTCTGAAATAGTGTACCCTTTTTTCTAAATGGTGCACAGACTTTCGAAAGATTACACACTTTTTATCATTAAGAAAAAAAAAAAAAAAAAATTAACACATTTTCATATTTTTTTTCTGTTTGTTTGGGGTTTTAGCAACATGTCATATGACATAGGATATGTCCATGACAGCCCATCCCTAGAGCATATGGCCTGCACCGTAAATCATGCATGGAGAGGCTGAAGAGGTTAAATGCGTACGCCCTAGAAGACAAAGAAAACATGACAAAAAGAACATTCAAATAGGCAGCAGCGTTTTCAAAGATTGAAAGCATCAAAGATAAGTTTTATCTCATGAATCTGAAGGAAGTAGTATTCAAATAGGGTGGTATATGAAATGGCAACAATTGAAAAAAGTTTCACACTGGCATGGTTACCTAGAACAAATTTCATCTAAATAGTGGAAGGTGGTAAGCAATTATTTAATAAGGTGTTATGGTCCCTTAGCAGTAGAGAGACAAAAAGAAAAGGGAGGGGAATGGAACATGTATACTGCCTTTTGGTGGTTACACATTCTAAGTGGTTTACATATATACAGGTACTTATTTTGTACCTGGAGCAATGGAAGGTTAAGTGACTTGTCCAGGGTCACTAGGAGCAGTGCTGGGAATATGTTTATTCAGAATTTGATATACAGCTCCCCCATTTTCATGACCTAACCGGTTTACAATGTAACAGTTAAAAACAGAAAGGAACTCCATTGAACATATTCAGATAGGAAAGGTAGAGACAGAGAAAGACACCAGATATATACATATCCTAACAATCATTACAGATGGAAACAAAAACAAAAATTACTTCAAAAATAAAGTACATTTAAGCAAATTAGAAATATTAAAAATAGAGAGAATTAAACTAAAGTGAAATAAAGGTCCAATTAAATAAAGGCAGGAGGGTCCCAAAATTCAGTATAAATTAGCAAGATAATGGAGGAAGCTCCTGCAGCCCGGGAGATAAGAACGCGCTTCCTCTTGTGGCAAGTTGAGGAAGCTTCTCCTGGAGGGCGCAGGGAATCTAGAGACCAGGGATTTGTCTGACCAGTTGTTCTTGCCTAATGTTTTCCCCCGGAGAGCCTCCCCGACTCTAACGTGCCTATTGCCAACAGGCACTACAGAAGGACACCTATAACCATCGTGTCCTGCAGCCCGGGAGATAAGAACGCGCTTCCTCCTCTGGCAAGTTGAGGAAGCTTCTCCTGAAGGGCACAGGGAATCTAGAGACCAGGGATTTGTCTGACCAGTTGTTCTTGCCTACTGTTTTCCCCGGAGAGTCTCCCCAACTCTAACGTGCCTATTGCCAACAGGCACTGCAGAAGGACACCTACAACCATCGGGTCCTGCAGCCCGGGAGATAAGAACACGCTTCCTCCTGTGGCGCGGCCATAGGCGTGCGGCTGGAGGGGCGTGCCCTGAGGGGCAGGTCATGCCCCTTATGAGCCCCTTGGGAGCCACTGGAGCCTCTGGAGTAGAACTGATTTATTTAAGTTTACTCTGTTATTGGATGTTTTGTTTCTAGATTGGTAATGGGAAAACGTAAAGGGAAACCTCGAGTATCAACTCCGTTTATGGTTGGACCTATAGACAAACATTTGATATTACCAGGTACCTCAGGGTCAATAGATAAACCTGACTCATTTTCGGGAGCTTCCTTGAGTTCTCTAGAGCGTACTCCCCCCCCCCCCCTCCTGATCTTCCTAGGGGCTTGGATCCTATAGGTTCACAAGCAGCTTCTTTTAAAGCCTCCGACCCCCAGCAGGCTTTGGAGATTGAATTTTCACAAATGCCTCAAATGTTTTCTGGAGCAATTAGCCAGGCTGAGGGGCTGGAAGAAAACCCAGAGGAAGTTACCTTGAAAGACTTGTGGATTCTTAATACGAGGATGGAGCCAATGTTGAGAAAAGTTACTAATCAAGTCTAGGTTTTTTCCAAGGAAGTAATAGACAAATTGGGAAATGTAGATGCCAACATTGGGAATCTAGACAAACGTACTCTTTATTTGGGAAAACAAATAAAGAGTTTACAGACATCTATGGTGGCATCTACAAAAGATTCTTTGAATATTCATTATAAGTTAGAAATGAGTGAAAATCAGATTAGAGCAAGGAATCTAAGATTGGTGAATTTTCCATTGACTCACTTGTTATCCCCTGAGATACTTTTGAAATACTTGGGGTAACTAATTCTGATACTATGATGTTCTCTAACTTCTTTTATATACCTAAAAAAACAAAATTTCCAGTAGAAGGGGGAATGGATCAATTGAGTTCTGTAGATGTAGATTTAACAAAATTTCTTGACAATTCTCAAGAATTGATCCCAACCTGGGCTACTTTGTTAATTACCTGTGCAAATGAATTAGATAAAAATTTAATCTTGAAATTGTATTTCCAAAATAGAGAGGCAAAATTTTGTGGAGATAAAGTCTTAATGTTTCCTGATTGGAAAAGGCTACTCAACATAGGAGGAAAGCCTTTTTGGCTTTACGACCTAAAGTTCTTGAAATTGGTGCAACATTTTTTCTCAAATTTCCCTGTAAATGTTTGTTGCACATTCAAGATAAAAATTATGTTTTCTGGGACCCATTTCAGTTAGAATTATTTCTTAAGGGAAAGAAACGACTAGTTTATTAACACTTCTCAGTGGGGATTTATATAAGTGTTGCGCCATATGAAGGTATATAGGTTGTGATGGGGGGGAAGTTTATTTTCCTCCTTCTATTCCTATTTTTCTTTTCCTTAATGTTATCTGAAATATTAGAGTTGTCTTCCTTCAATTTGTGGGCTAGATGGATATCTCTACTTTAAGTGGTTAATTTGGGTTTTTTTTCCTTTTTGATGTATAATTACTTTGAAATCCATATCTTATTATGTTTAAATGGATGTAATATGCTGAAAATACTTAAATTAAAATAAATAAATAAATTAGCAAGATAATAAAATTAAAACAAACTCAGAAAAAAAATCAAAATAAAATATAATTCTAGTCAATAAAAAGTAAAACTTTAGTTCAGTCCAAATAAAAGCACCACGACCATTTCCACTTAGTTGACAGAAAATCCTTCTCCGACATCAGACAGCACCATCCGATTTCCCGATAACCTCCAACTGGAAGAGGTATTGTGTGCCAGATAATTTCTCTTTGGAGTAGTATCGAAGCTACGGGGAGAAGAGGGGTTCTTGCAGGCCATCAGCAAGGAAAAGCAGCGATCTTCCTGCCGTCATCTCTCCCATAGCACTGGGCTGCAGGCACCGGCAGACATTGGGCACAACGGCCCGGGAAAGACAGGAGGCCCGATGAAGATGATTCGCCTCCCACGATTCTCTCATCTCGGTATGCCATATCACGTTCATTTTGGTGTCTATCTTTAGGTGATCTATAAAGAATTACCCATTAAGGGGGAAATTTAATAAATGGCATCTAAAAAGATAGGCATCTATAATGTAGGGCCTATCTCTTGTCAATCACACTTAGGCATCTATTACAGAATTGTGCCATACTTTGGCACCTGTAATGTAGGCCAGGTTTTTAAAGGCCTACATTCTAGGCGAAGCTGTACCACTAGGCCACTCCTCACACTAAGACCACACAGTAAAACTTATAACAGCACCTGCTGGGGGAGAGGCTAGGGGGAACTTGGAGAGCCTGCTTTGTTAGCGGACTCTATGGTGGGGAGCAGTTCAAGGGGTTGAGACCTTGTTATTTTTGTCAAAAGTTTTAGCTTATGTATATTGGTTATTTCTTGTGGTTGTCATTGCTGTGTGACGTTTTTGGTCTTACTATTGTTCTTTGTATATTTTGAAAATTTCAATAAATATAAAAAAAAAAGACTTATAACAGCACCATAGACAGGCACAAACATGTATTTGGCCCTAATTTGCCAACATCTTCTAGCACACACTGCAGTTTTGTTAATTCATAAACTACTGTGTAAGCTAGGATTCCTATTTTTGCTCACCTCAAGAAAATGAAAGTCAAGTTGTGTGGGTACAAAAGTTCCCATGCAGCTTGTATCTGCCATTTCTGTAGGTCAGCTATACACATGAAAACACCCTTTAAGATTTATTTACCCTCCCTTCACCTATCTCCACTACCAGGATGGCCCATTGTTTGCATTGCAGAATTTAACTGCCAAGTTAGAGGTACAATTAGCCTTCCTGAGAGGTTCAGTTTTCACCCTAGAGGATCAATCTCACCACGTAATGCCTTAGTTACCAAGCTAGAAGCCTGTGAATGCTGCCTTCGTTAAGTACAAGGATATTGCCAGAATGATAAAAGATGCTTTTCTTTTGTAAACTTAGCCCATTTTTATTGCAGATAAATGCCATCAACAAATAGGATCATTTATCCTTTACTGAAAACACAAAACATGTTTCCTTTCAGAAAACATGGAATTTATGCACTGTAATTTTAATAAAGAAAGCCTTCCTAATGAAAATAATAATCTTCTATTCCATTGTGCAGTACATTTTCTATAAACATGGTACATTTGTAATTATATTTAGCTAAGAAGCATTCTTCCAGTCAGACAATTTCCTGGAGATTTAGAAAGGGCAGAAGAATGCCTGTATTTAGTAGCTGATGGAGCGTAGGAGATTGAGTGGTTTCTACAAAGAACGGTGAACTCTTCTTGATGCAACATTTCGTCAAAGGTCCTTCATTTAAAGGAAACATTCATTTTCATATTTGGCTCTTTTTAAAAAGCAATTTTGGAGCAAAATAGAAAAAAAAAAAGTAAAGTTGATCGTATACTTGGAAAGGTTAAAAGACGACAAAAAGACTATTCGGTTCAATCTACTTCTTACTACCCAACAGCTCTCTCTGTGCTCCTATGTATGGAGAGTGTGGTAAGAAATGCACATTTCCTAGTGCACATGTGAGAAAACATGAGCAACTACTGTAATATACAAAAGTGAGTTGCATAATGTTTGTGTACTGTGAAAATCTTGCTCATATGTGAAAAAGCAACTGCTAAGCTTAGCATACAGAGGCCTCAACTGAATTGGCCTATCCATTGACTTTCCTGGTTATGAAACATATTTCTTTGCAAACCAACAGAGATGTGGAAGAAAACTCAACTGCCAAAATTATATCTTCAAGCTTCCACAACAATTTAGTCATTAACATAGAGTTCCTTTTACTAAGCAGTGTAAAATCATTTTATCCGGACCCCCGTCTTAGATCCCCTCCTAACCTCACCCAAACTCCCCAGACACCCCCCCACCCCCGGACTCCCCTCTAATCTTTTTTGTTGGTCAGCCAGACAGGTTCTTCCTCCGGACAGCCGGTAGGCCCGCCTCCATCTGAATGGCAGGCCTGCCTCTTCCTGGTGCATTGTGTGATGTACCAGGGAAGGGCCTATGGCCTGATTGGCCCAGGTGCCTAAGGCCCCACCCATAGGAGGGGCCTTAAGCACCTGAGCCAACAAGAATCTTAGGTTGGCCCAAGTGCCTATGGCCGGGGCCTTAGGAGTACTGGAATATTATAGATTAGGTAGAGATGGGTCAGGAAGGTGGTTCTATAGAAGATTTGTTGAACTACAAGGAACAGCAGTGGATTTTTATGCTGGATACTGTGACTAGGCACGGCCAAGCTGGACACATCAAGTGACCTGGCGCCACAAACCTCGGCCGAGCGTGAGCGAGGTTGTTTGAGTAGCTTCTTTGCTTCAATAAAGAGTTCCAATAAACACTGGTGTTCTTTGACTTCCAGGGTTTTTTTTCATTTGCTCTCTATTCTGCTCATCATGGAATATACTGTTTACATTTCCTACATTGATGCATCACTACCAAGCATAAACTTCACACTTGCTACTAAAAAACCACAATTAGCATATATAGAGGAGAAAAATGGGGAAGGGGCTTGGAGGCAGGGAAGGGAGCAAATGAAAAGATAGTATAATCCTACACCAGATTTCTAACTTGCCGCTTCATATACTGGCCTCATTGCTACACAGAAGTTTCAGAGAAAGAAATATTCCCTGATTCTGGACATTTCCCTTCTTGGTATAAGTGCTTATGATAAGCACACACTCAGGTAAAGTAGGACATCAGAAAAGGGGAAATACTAGGGACGTGCACAGAGCAAAAAACTTGTGATTGATTTTTGGCTCATTTGAGCTTTTGTCTGATTTTTGAATCACGTTTGGCACGTTTCGGGTTGTTTGACACATTCGTTTTAATAAAACATTTTTAATGCATGTTAAAACTTTTTAATTCATACCAATTGATTTAACGTGCATTAATTCATGAGTTAGTATGTGTCAACTAGATTTAGCACACACTAAATTTTTTAAAGCACACTAATGAACTTGAATGTACATTAACAAATGTACATCCATAATAAATACTATAGCACAGGTGAAAAAAACCCCAATACTAACAGATAACGACCCACACTGGAAACCTTTGGATGGTACATTCTCAGTGACTATTGTGCACAAGGATTGGCATTCCAAGGTTATTTGGCTAGAATGCTAGGTTACTATGACTCCATAAGAGAACAGTATACAGATCTCGGCAGGAATATAAGACCTATTGATTGTTTTTTCAACTAAAACGTTCCTCAGTTCTGCAAGGGAGGTTGGCAGTCGATCTCAAACTCTTGCCTCTCTTTTTAATATCCCTGCAATAGCTCAGTTGGATTGGGACCAGCTGTTGGTGCATTACCATTTCTAAATGCTTAAAGCATCTACTCGGTGCTTTTTTGGCAACCATCACTGTGAAAGAGCCACTTTCATGCAGACATTAAGAGTCGCTAGATGCCAGCTTTGGCATACAAAAGCTATTGTTTGCACAGTTCTTATTTGTTCTTCAAAATAAGTTTTCAGAAGGAAAAAAGTCAACCCCATAGGGAGGACCTGAATTTCAAAAACTCTGTTACGAGTATATTGTGTTTTCTTAGTCTAGTTAATTGCTGCCTGGGAAAAAAGAAACAGCATCTAGGGGAAAATTTTCAAACAATGCTATTATCTGTCTGTGAATACTTTTATAACTACAGACTTTGCATAAATTTTCAAAAGTAAAAAATTTCATTTGATAATTGGTTCAGGGACAGCATGCACACAAATCTGCTCTATTTGTATGACTGCTTGTCCCATGTAAACTTATCCACAAACTTTTAGAAATGCAGAAGTTTACACATAAATCTAGCCCTGCTCCAACCACACCTCCACACCATGCCTCTACTTATATATCTGTATTTCTGTGTGAAGAGACCTCTAATGACTCTCCCAGGTAAAGGAGCTGATACTGACTAAACTTTCTGGGTTTGGGAGGATTTGTGATGATGTAATGAAAAAGAAACTGAATCCATCCCATTCAGAGGCTGAAGTAAAAATCTGGATTTTCCCATACTAATCATATTTCAAAAGCAGTACATCTGATTCTGAATAGGATGCCCGTCTCAGAAGCCGCCTATGAGGCTTTTTAGAATCACACGTGGGTGTCCTATACAGAATTGCATCTTTCCTAGCAGAGAGATGCTTAAATGCCCCCACCCCCACCCACTGATTCTCTAACCAGCGTCCATGTCAGAGGTACTTTTTAAAGAATTGCTTTGCCGCTGAGCTGATCGCAGCAAGGGAGTCTCCCTGCTGTGATCAGCTGAGTGGTCATGGCAGAGATCCCCGAACCCCACCGCAAGTTGGCCGGCAGAAGGGATGTCCACTCCCTCCCGCCGCCACCCCTGAACCCACACGCACACTGTTCGCAGCAGGAGGGATGCCCATTCACTCCTGCCAGCACCCCCAATCCCCCCCCCCAGTGCCTTTATCAGCAAACTTGGCCAGAGCTACTCCCTCTGGCCGACAGGTCAGCCTCTTCAGAATGGCCAGCCTTCCACTTCCTGCCTAAGGCCCCTCACATAGGAGGGGCTTTAGGAACCTGGGCCAACCAGAGTGGCCTTAGGGTTCTGACCAATCGGAGACTTAGGCCAATCCCAGTGCATCCCAGAATACACTGGGAAGGAGGTTTAAGACTACGGTTGGCCCAGGATGCACTGAGAAGGGGAAGCCCGCCATTCTGAAGAGATGGGCCTACTGGCCAGAGGAATGAGGCATCCCTCCTGCCAGCCTTGCTGATAAAGGTCCAGGGGGTCCAGATGGGTTTCGGGAGCTGGGAGTTTGGGGACCATGTGTTTGGGGGGGAGTGCCGGCTGGAGGGAGTTGGCATCCCTTTTGATGGGGATGTTGGTTGGTCCCGTCAGAAGGGAAAGGGCATCCCTGCTGCCAGGTGCCAGCAGGAGGGAGTGGGCATCTCTCCTGCTAAATACAGTGTGGGGGGGTTTGGGGGTGGCAGTGGGAGGGAGAGGGAATCCCTCCTGCCAGCCAATTTGTGGTGGGGTTCGGATGCACTGGGAAGAGGAAGGCCTGCCATTATGGAAGAGGTGGGCCTGCCAGCAGGAAGGATTGGGCAACCCTCTTGCCGGCCATCTCCTAAAGGTAAGTGGGTTTGGAGGGGTGTTGGGGGGATGTTATGTTATGAGGAAGTGTCAGGGGGTGTTGGGGAATGTCAGGGGGTGATGGGTAGTATCTGGAAATGTCAGATGGGTGTTGGGGAATATCGGGTGGGTGTTAGAGAGTGTTGGGGGATCAATGGGGCAGGCAAAAGGAGGGAGACTCGTTGAATTTTTCTTTGTTTTGCTGCTTTAGAGACACATAGCTAGTTTGGTGACCTCACTTCCGGTTATGTGGGTCTTTTTTAAACAAAACAACTTTATTAGGCTACAGCCTTATTAACACAAACTATTCACCCTCTTCTATTAAAAATGTTGATTATTTAACCCTGTTGCAAAAATGATACCATACCACAATGTAAGAGCCAAACCCAACTGGAAACAAGAAAAAAAAGGAGACGTCCAAAAGCTGTATCAATTATTAAACAACCAACTGATGGGAGAAAATTCAACAGACTGGGATAATGACTCACGTGAATACTTTGCCCACTCACACACAGAAGCCAAAGAGGTAAACAGATTTTATGGTGCAAGAGAAAAAACTACCAGAAAACAATAGGGATGTATTTACTGGTCTACGTAATACTGGAAAACAAGTGCTCAGTGGGTAGCATTCTGAAACTTTTGCTATTACTGTCCAGAATGAAATATATATATAAAAAATAAAAAAAGATAGATATGGTAAACTTTGTTTAAACAGTCCACAGTAATTCTTATTTGCAGGAGGTTTAAGAGCGCAGATGTAAGACTGGCAGGGACCAAGAGCTGGCCATGTTGTTTTAGATAGTTTGAGCCAACAGTGACAAAAAAAAGAACCAGAAAATTAGAAGAAAGCAAAATGGAAATCTGTCTTTTTACCATCTACTGATTTGAGGCTTTTGGATTTGCATTGACCAATACAAGCTAAGCCAGTCACTAAACTAC
This sequence comes from Geotrypetes seraphini, assembly GCF_902459505.1. Taxonomy (NCBI): domain Eukaryota; kingdom Metazoa; phylum Chordata; class Amphibia; order Gymnophiona; family Dermophiidae; genus Geotrypetes; species Geotrypetes seraphini. Next base: position 350,020,972 of record NC_047086.1, on the reverse strand, counting down.
TCGTTTCGACTTCCCTGTGGAAAACCCATCTCAGTCATTGCTGCTAACGTGCCTGTTTTCCAGTAGCTAGTAGCTGTGTGCCCTGACACGCTGTGCTTTCCCGGTGTCAGTCAGCAGAGGAAGGGCAAGCAAACGGGGAGCCAAATATAAGAGCAGCCAACGGCACTGAAACCGCACTGCAGCTGGCAGGCAATAACTTAGTTACAGCTGCCATCACCTAGTTCATGCAAGCTTTTTAATACGTTTTGGCAGCTCTTGGTATCACAACACAAAAGGAAAGTTGGCACTTTCTAGCATACTTTGTTTGACATAGCTGCAGCCAGTGACCAGCTGATGCCTCCATCAGTGGATATATATATTTGCTAAGGTACATTTTAGCAAATCAAATGTTCTGAATTGTTTTCCTCCCTTACCGCTGCCACTGCACACAGCACTGTTATATGGTGTGATGGGAAGGCAGACCAGATGAACGGGAGAACTCAGAATGTTACTGCATATGGCAAGCCCCAGTGCCAAAAAATATTGTGGTAAGAAAAAATAGTCAATCTATAATTAATACATATCCAGATATGCTGCGGTGTGCTCCTCTCTCTTTTTCCATTTCCAGACGTAGTAACATGGTAGATGACAGCAGAAAGAGACCAATCGACCCAATTGGTCTGCTCAGTGACTCCTGTCCAAACTGCTAGGGATATATTCCAGCTGCTAGCCATAGACCTTGAATGCTTGGAAGATTTTCAATTTAGCTCATCTCTTTTTCAGTAGTGGCTCAAGGTGAGCTGCATTCAGGTACAGTTGGTATTTTCCTGTCCTGGCGAGCTTAAAATTTAAAAGAGTAATTCTATAATTGACTCCTAATGTTAGATGTCAAGCGTGCGCGTATGTTATAGAAAAATAGCTCTAACGCCTACCAGAGGTGCCAATAATTGGTCGTTAGGTGTATAAATGCCCTAGTCACTTGCCCCCCTGATTCTATATATGGTGCTAAGATTTTGGCACTTAAATTTGCACATACAAACTAATTAGCTTAAGAGCCAATTAATTGCAGTTAATTGATGTTAAAAATTATTGCAATTAATTGGCAATCATTGAAACTTATGCATGCATTTCCCCATTCCCTATTCTATATCTCTGAGTGCCTAAAACCCTTAGGGCCAAATTCTAATGCCCAGGGCTGTGCATCAGCATTTACACCAGGTTTTGGCTGGCATAAATATAGCATCCAACTTTTGCATTCTAAGTAACTACTAACCACTATCCATTCAGTCGTGTCTGACTCCTGGATACTCTGTAGGCTAGTCCTCGCCATGCTTCCCTGTTTTCCACGGCTTCTTTCAATTGCTTGATGTTCATTCTTGTGTCATTCTTGATGGTATCCAGCCAATGGGCCTTTGGTCTCCCCCGCTTCCTTTTACCACTGACTATTCTGAGTAGCACCTCCTTTTCTAGTGAATTCGCCCTCATCACATGTCCAAAATAGGTCAGTTTCTATCTGGTAATCTTACCTTCCAGGGACAACTCTGGGTTTATATGATCAAGAACATCTTTGTTGGTGATCCTAGCTGTCCATAGGATTCATAGAAGTCTTCTCTACAGCTCGAAGGCGTCGATTTTTCTTTTATCTGCTTTCATGAGTGTCCATGTCTCGCAGCCATATGTCACAATTGGGAACCCAATGGCAGTGATCAGTCTTTGTTTGATGGTGACTGAGATGTCCTTGAACTTCCATATATGGTCCATGCTCACCATTGCTGCACTCCCCAATTCTAATCGATGCTTTATCTCTGCTGTCGAACCACCACTGTGATCAATGAGGGACCCAAGAAAAATGAAGCTGTCAACTGCTTCTAAGTGCTATTTTCTAAATGGCGCTCAACTTGGAGTGCTAATTTTTTTCTGGCACAAAAATATTAGTGCTATTAATAGAACGTTTTCCTTAGTGCATCCTGTGATGGGGATACAGTACTCCCCTGATATTCGCGGGGGTTCCATTCCATGAACCCCCCGTGAATCTTGAAAAGCTGTGAATATGGTTTTCAGCGAGGGAGACAGGAGAGGGCAGCCGGAGCGGCAAAAGAGAGCAGCAGGAGCGCTGGCGAGTGAAGGAAATCACTTGCGGTATGCTCCGACCGCCTCTTCCTGCACTAAAGTCGGGCCTCACCAATCAGGAGCTGCTTTGACACACAGGTCCTGATTGGTGAGGCCCGACTTTAGTGCAGAAAGAGACAGTCGGAGCATACCGCGAGTGATTTCCTTCACTCGCCGGTGCTCCGGCTGCCCTCTCCTGCATCTTGGCTGCCCTCTCCTGCCCAGTCATTCGCGGTCGGAAAATACCGCGAATGACTGGGACTGTGAATCGCCGACAGCAAATGACTGGGGGAGCACTGTATACGTATGGACAGAACATGGGCATGACCCAAGCAAAATGCACAACTTATAAAATAATATAAGTTGCATGAGATCCATGGCACACTTAGGTGCATCAACCTACACCTGCCATTGATGTCTTACATGGACGCCTCTACGAAGGAGTGCTTAAGAGTTTTCAGCCCAACCAACCAACTTCTTAGATTCTGAGCATTATTTTGCCACTGTAGCTGAAAACAGTATGATCTTATTTCGCTACATGCCAATTTGCAGAAATGAAATTCTGTGTTTTGACGCTGCTTCAGATCATTGATTGAACCATACCCACGTCACTCTCTTCTTGGTCGGGCTAAGAACTTTTCAGTACCCCCTCGTATTTCAGCTTGCCAATGTGGCTTTGAGCTAGTAATTCTATAGCATGATGAATGCCATTATAGATCGTAACTAAGTGCGCCCCACTGTGGTGCCTCCATCGTAGCATCATTATAAAATTGCCCATTAAGATTTTGTATGTGAGGCACTAGAGAATTAAGCGATTTGTTCAAGATCACAAGAAGTAGTAGTGGGATGTGAACCTAGTTTTCTGGTTCTCAGTTTGCTAATCTAACCATTAAGTTATACCTCTTTTAAGACAGGTGTTTGTTGTCTTCATCTTCTATTCACACCCAAAACCCCTTATTTTATAATAATCGAAATCTCCAAAATCCAACCTCCTACTACTACTATTATGCTTCATTGCTATAGGACTGAAAGGTGTACATTTAACATACAATAGACGGTCCCTGCTCAGAAGAGCATACAATCTAATTTGGACAGACAGACAGGACATCTCAGGGTTGGGGAGATTCTGGTAGAGGAAATGATACAATGGGTATAGGTATCTGATAGCAGTTAGTGGGCATTAAGAGTTGAAAGCAGTTTCAAAAAAGTGGGCTTTTAGCTTGGATTTGAATACTGCTAGAGAAGGAGCATGACGTATTGATTCAGGCATCTTGTTCAAGACATACAGCATGGCAAGAAAGAAGGGACAGAGTCTGGAGTCGGCAGTGGACAAGAAGGGCACAGATAAGAAGGACTTACCCGAAGGAGTTCACAGGGTGGGGGGGAGCATAGGGGGAGATAAATGAAGTAAGATATTGGGAGGCTACAGAGTGAATGCACTTGTAAGTTCGTAAGAGAAGATTGAACTGTATTCTGAAACGGATGGAGAATCAATGAAGTAACTTGAGGAGAGGGGTAATGTGAGCATAGTGACTGTCACAGAATATGAGTCATGCAGTCGTCCCAGTGAGTTTTCCAAATGGTTCCCCACCACTACCAACCTGCTGCACCAACCTGGCTGGTCTATGGGAGGTATAGTTCTATGTATATGAGTTATGAATTTTATAATTATCAATGATAACATCACATACCAGTTTAATGGATCTATTGGTAACCTCTCGTTTACATCTAATTTCATGTAGTCTGCCAGACCAATCTGGCTGACCCTCTAATTATGTAATGCTTTTGGTGCAAGGTATTATCAAACTAGTTGTCATCATGAGATGTTAATAGAAAGCCATGTATGTAATGAGACAGTTGAGATTGGTGAAATCTTATTTTTTTTAACATCATTTTGCATTGGTGGTTCAGATGTTGATATTATCACAAGTCGATTATTGTAATTCTTTGTATTTGAACTTAAACTCAAAAATGACTAAAAAAAAATTCAGCTGATTCAAAATACTGCAGCGAGACTGGTATATGGTCTGAAGAGATACGATGGTGTTCTATATTTTATAAGAAACTTCATTGGCTGCCTACAGAGTTTAAAACTGTTTGTCTGATTCATCATATTATATAGGCAGAGGTTCCGATCATCTCACTTTGTTCTTTTCACGTTTGCATTATAAATCTAATAGATTGAGTAATACATTTTTATTGCCGTTTCTTCCTTTTAGAGTTATATGTTTTAAATGTCAATTTAATTCTTCTTTTACATATGCTGCTATTGTTATTTGGAATGATTCACCTATACAAATAAGGGCAGAAGTTAGTAATTGGAAATTTTGTAGAATGCTGAAAACATTTTTATATGATAGACTGTAAAGTTAGTACTTCTAGTTAAAGAATTATAAGGACATCTTTTTTTCCAATGAATTGTATTTTCCCATAGAATTATCATGGCTTCTTTTTTATGCAAATCGCCTTAAACTAAATGGTATTAGAGCAATTCAGAAATCTTGGATTAGATCAGATTAAATTGGATTGTACTGCTTCCTACCTGTTACTTCTCATATAGATGCAATTACGAAATTGCTGAGCATAGCCTATCCACTTAAGCTTTCCAGTCCAGGACTCAACAGGAACCTTCATATATGACTGCGTTGATTTCTTGAGCAACAAAAGAAAAGGCACAGGAGATGTCTAAGCCAACCTTCAGTCACATATGCTTTATTAATATGCCCAATATGCAAAAACAAGTCCTTGACATACAATGAAAATATTGTCCCGACATGGATCCTAGTTTCGGCGACTATGTCGCCTTCCTCAGGGGACACAGTAAAAAACTTGTATCACTTCACAAAGGTTGTGAAAGCACTTCAGCGCTTCTTTTCTCAGTAGAGACGCCAGAGCGCTTTCACAACCTTTGTGAAGTGATATAAGTTTTTTACTGTCCCTTATGATTTCTTATCAGGGAATCTCTCTTCCTATTTTTTTCTCATCTAGCAATTCTAATACAATAACACGGTTGTTTGGGTTAGTGTTAGGAAAAGAGAATGGATGAAGACTTCATAGCTTAATCTGGTTTTGAGACAAGCAGGAGCACACTACAGGGCTTCAAAGAGGGTCTGGACAGGTACCTGGAGGACAAAGGGATTGAGGGGTACAGATAGGAGTAGAGGTAGGTAATAGGGATAGGATTAGAGGATTAGAGGCAGTTACAAAATTAGTCAGGGACACTGTTCAGGCAATTAGGCCTGATGGGCCGCCACGGGAGCGGACCGCTAGGCAGGATGGACCTCTGGTCTGACTCAGCGGAGGCAACTTCTTATGTTCTTATGTTTTGGGGTTTGTTAAGGATGTTGTGCTGGGCTGCCCTTATTAAGATGAATATAATCTTTTGTTTATGTGGAACTCCATTTCTTTAGATATTAGGCGTGAGACTAATTTTAAGAAGTTTCAGAAGAAACTAAAAACCTATCTGTTTCTGAAAATTCTGTTTTGTTCAAAGCGAATGTCAATCCAAAATACGTAGAGACCAGTGCAATGCCTTTATGCTGTGCGGGGGTAAAACTGTGAAACCCACTTGTAGGGCAGATACGGAAATGTGCTGATAGAGGTACATTTAGGAAATTACTTAAAGCACAACTGTTTGTAAATGCCTTTTTATAGGGTCTGATTTCTTCTAATTGTAGATTTTCTGAGGATCTAATTAATGATGTTTATTTGTCTTTTAATTTATTTTAAATTTATGTATGTAATATTATATAAAACCATCTAGGTTTAAGATGGTATAGAAATTTTTTTAAATAAATAATAAAATTTAAATCTAATCAGTTTTATTGATTTTGCCTGTATTTCCTAGTAATTTTTATAGCTGCTTTTTTCTGTATACCGCATAGAACAAGGATCTCAAAGTCCTTCCTTGAGGGCCACAATCCAGTCAGGTTTTCAGGATTTCCCCAATAAATATGCATTGAAAGCAGTACATGCACATAGATCTCATGCATATTCATTGGGGAAATCCTGAAAACTCGACTGGATTGCGGCCCTCAAGGAGGGACTTTGAGACCCTTGGCATAGAACCAGTGATGCTGAGTGATTGCACTCTGTAAGAATTATATTGTATTGTACATCTGCTTATGTGTGAATGCTTTAAACCCTCCCCCCCCCCCCTTTTATGAAGCCACATTAGGGTTTTTTATCGCAGGCCATGGTGGCAAAATCTCCGACACTCATAGGAATTCTCCTTAAGTCACTTCACTGGCTACCTATCTGCCATCGCATACAGTTCAAGATCTTATTGCTGACCTACAAGTGTGTTCATTCTGCTGCCCCTCAATATCTCTCCTCGCTTCTCTCTCCTTATACACCTCCCAGAGAACTCCATTCTTCATATAAGTCACTCTTAATGTTACCCTTCTCCTCCAATTCCAGACTTTGTTCCTTTCTTCTAGCTTCTTCCTATGCCTGGAATAAATTACCCGAGTTTGTCCATCAAGCCCCTTCCCTTGTTTAAAAGCAGACTGAAAACCCACCTTTTTGATATAGCCTTCAATCCTTAACCCTACTTCTCTGCCCTCAAACCCAGTCAGCAGATTAACCATTCCCCTTAATTGTATCTATGACATCCTGTTTGTCTTTGGGAAGCAGAGCCGAGATTGTGATGTCATAATGCCTCATTCCACCAATAAGAGCCAACCTCATCAGTGATGTCACAATGGCTTGATTGGCCTGTACTTCCCTCTGCCCTCCAACCCAGCCAGCTGATTAACAGTTCCCCTTAACTGTATCCATGACATCCTATTTGCCTGTCTTGCCTGTTTAGATTGTAAGCTCTTTCGAGCAGGGACTGTTTTCTTACTTTTTGTGACTCTGTGCAGCGCTGCCTGTGTCTGGTAGTGCTATAGAAATAATTAATAGTAGTAATAGTAGTAGTAGCTTTACTGCTGTGGCCTGTGATTAAAAAAAATCCCTAACCCAATGTCATATAAAGGGGGGGTAGTTTTTTGAATTTTTTTGAACTAGTATTTAACTTTTGGATAGTGTTGTAATCTACTTTATCCAAATTTATTCTTGTAAAATGCAGAATATAAATATATAAATTAAATTTGAAAAATCATTTGGAGTCTGTTAGTTCAACCCAATTATCAACCTTTTTATCTGTGTGCTTGAGTTATAAGCCTGCTGGTACCAGACTAGTTTTCTCTATGACCTGGAGTGTCACTAGGGGCTCCTTTTACAAAGGCGCGCTGGCGGTTTAAGGCGCATAATAGCGCAAGCTAAACCGCCAGGCGCGCTAGCCGCTACCGCCTCCTCTTGAGCAGGTGGTAGTTTTTGGCCTGCGCGGGGCGTTAGCACGTGATGAAAAGTCGCGTGCGTTAACCCTGCTAGCGCGGCTTTGTAAAAGGAGCCCTAGGTCATGCTTCCACCATCTCATTCATTCATTTGTAACTAAGGATCCTTTCTGTTTAATCAGTGCCTTCTTGAAGTCTGCTTCCTTTACAGCAGCAACAGAGAAGGTCAGACTTTTGCTTTCACTCCTTTCCTATGTATGCTAAACAAATATAAATGAAATTGATATAAAGAGTCGCACTAGCGTTTTGAGAACAATTATCCACAAGGACTTATTTGTTTAAGAACATATAAGAAGCACCATCCCCGGATCAGAACTTCGGTCTATCAAGTCCGGTGATCCGCACACGCGGAGGCCCTGTCAGGTGTACACCTGACGTAATTTTTAGTCACCCATATCCTTCTATGCCTCTCGTAAGGAGATGTGCATCTAGTTTGCTTTTGAATCCTAGGACGGTCGATTCCGCAATAATCTCCTCTGGGAGAGCATTCCAGGTGTCAATCACTCTCCGAGTGAAGCAGAACTTCCTGATATTAGTCCTGAACTTGTCCCCCCTTAGCTTCATTTCGTGTCCTCTTGTCCGTGTCAAATTGGACAATGTAAATAGTTTTTTCTGCTCTATTTTGTCAATTCCTTTCAGTATTTTGAAGGTCTCGATCATATCCCCTCGCAGTCTCCTTTTCTCAAGGGAGAACAATCCCAGTCTCTTAAGTCGATCCTCGTATTCCATTTTCTCCATACCTTTTACTAGTTTTGTTGCTCGTCTCTGCACCCTCTCCAGCAGTTTTATATGGTCAAAAGAGGGCCTTGTGCTTTATCTGCTCCTGTTGGCAGCAGGGCTTCTACAGACATAGACTATTGACAGCCTGTAATTCTCCTAGAAACAATTGTCTATTTATTGCATCACATCAGATATGGGGTTCTGTCCTGGTTCAGAATGATAAAGAGGAGAGTGCAGATATAGTGTGGGAACTCTAATCAAAGCTGAGCACATTGGTGCAAACACCAAAGGTACTTTTGACCTGCAGGAGTTTGCACCAATACGCAAAGCAAAATTATACATGTACTATTTCTTTGATTATAGCTCCTGGAAAAGTCCATAGAAACACAGAACATAACAGCAGATAAAGACCATAGAGCCCATCCCTACCAACAGCTCAGTTATACAAACCTGGGAAGGGGTAAAACGCGGACCTCATGGACCTGACGTCCTTAAAAATCTGAGGTCCGTGCCGCTTGTAGTTCGTTTCTGGCTCTGACAGACCTCGGTGACAATTTAACGCCGACGGATCCGTCTCAGCATAGGGAGGGAAAAGTATTAGGATCCGTCAGCGCTACAATGTCATCGAGGTCTATCAGAGCCGATTTACTGGGGCTGCAGGAAACCAGTTTAAAGGATTCGTTTTAGAGCCGCTCCAGGACTAGCACTAGTCTCTGGCTCTGACAGACCTCGGTGACATTTTAGCGCTGACGGATCCTAATACTTTTCCCTCCCTATACTGAGACGGATCCGTCAGCGCTAAATTGTCACCGAGGTCTGTCAGTCCCAGAAACTAACTACAAGTGGCACGGACCTCAGATTTTTAAGGACGTGCGGGTTTAGATCGTGAGGTCCGTCAGGTCCGCGTTTTACCCCTTCCTGTCCTTTAGAGCAGTGATTCCCAACCCTGTCCTGGAGGAACACCAGGCCAATCGGGTTTTCAGGCTAGCCCTAATGAATATGCATGAGAGAGATTTGCATATGATGGAAGTGATAGGCATGCAAATTTGCTTCATGCATATTCATTAGGGCTAGCCTGAAAACCCAATTGGCCTGGTGTTCCTCCAGGACAGGGTTGGGAACCACTGCTTTAGAGAACAGCTATGCTTGTTATGTCTGCCACCTCCAGTAGGAGGCTGTTTCACATATTTGTCATCCCTTCTACAAAGAAATATTTCTTTAGGCTACTCTTGAGTCCAACTGCCTTTCACCTTCAACCCATGAACCTTCATTCTAGAGCTTTCTTTCTGCTGAAAGACTCCTACTTCCTGCTGATTTGTTCCTTAGAAGGACATTATTTAAAAGTCTCTTTTTTAGCTCTTAAGATGTATGTGTTTAGATCTGTCCTCACATATTTTTGGATTGTGACTGATGACTGATTATACAGAACACTGCAGTAAAGATTATATTTAATGCAAAGAAGTTAGACCATGTCACCCCCCCCCCCCCCCTCCCCTCCTTCATAAAGCACATTGGTTGCCAGTAGAACACAGAATCACTTACAAAATTATTTTACTAACTTAAAACTAAACAAAATAGCCAACCCGAATTTATTAATAATCTTCGTATCCCCTATAGTCCTTCTAAGACTCTAAGATTGTCTGCCAAAAATCTTCTATCTATCCCGTCTCTGAAGTATATCAATACAATGAGGTCTACCATTTTCTTTGTCAGCGCCCCATCTCTTTGGAATAATATTCCGGCCCATTTACGGGAAGAATCAACTTTTCACCATTTTAAGACGAAGTTAAAAACATTTCTTTTCCTTGACGCTTTCGAGACCTAAATGTCCTTTTCAGGGCTACATAGTTTTATTTTATTTTTTGCCACCCTTCCTTTTGGTTTTTTTCCCTATATGTCTTTCTCTCTACTTGATCATTGTAGTTCTAGCCCTTTTCCCTTTTGTTCCTGTTTGTTTTTGGTTTTAATTGTTTTTAATAACTATTATTATTTTTAATGATGTGCTGTTTCCCTAAATATGTTTGTTTTTATTAATCAATACATGTTTTTATGACATTGTACACCGCCTATAAGGCTGACTGGGCGGCATATGAAATCTTTAAATAAATTTGAAACTTAGTAGATGCCTTTTGGACCGAAAGCATCCAATGTAATCTTTTAGAAGACTTAAGCTCTAGAACTGAACATAGTTTTCTACCAAAAGTCACATCATGAGTGACTGCACTTTTAAAAAGGCAGCTCTGGATCTGAATCTGGCCAGCACACTCCAAGGGTTCTTGAAGTCATTTGGTGATCATGCTGCCAAAATTTCTGCAGTTGTTGGCAAGACCTGAGCTTGTATATTAAATTTCCTTCACAGCATTGACATTTATGATGCTGAGAAGATAAATCTGATTTACATTTATGCTGTTAAACAGGTGTAGGGCACAGCCTAAAGGCCATCTTTTAACGTATCAGCTTCAGTTGTTCACTTGGTTTGCCTGATGGTTTGTGCCATTATTCCTGGATTACAATAACAATTTGCTTTTCTTGTATCTATCACTATTAAATGTCCACTTGTGAAAAATATTGCTGTTCTCCTCACTTACTATATAACATCCAATGGCATCTTTATTTCAATTACTTACCTCCAACAATTGAACCTTACATCTGAATATAGCACCTATAATTAAAATTGTGTCTTTATAAAATTTCTCATTTGCAAGATTATTCTTGTGTATTTTATTACTGAATAATTTCAAAACTCAGCAGCATCATTAGAGTATTTAAATGTATAAATTTTGCTACATACTGTTTAAGATGCAGTTCTTTCAGGTTATCCATATAGAATCCACAGGATATGCGGAATATAAATTTTTAAAATAAATATACTGTACAGGCAAGTAATAGATTTGTAAGTCGTACATACAAGAGCAGTTAGTTAAGGAGCCATCCTCCAAACATCTTTCTCCATTGGCCAATGTTGTTGAGTTCTTGAGAGATAATCCACTGTTTATTCCTAGGATAAGCAGCATAAAATCTGTTTTACTCCTTGGGATCCTGTTGGAAACAGAATAGAGGGCTTGATGGACCTTCAGTCTCTCCCAGTAGGGCAACTCATGTTCTTAAGCACTATTGTCCCCTCAAGCAGTCCTCCAAACTTCAGGTTCAAATGAGAAGTTAGCCAGGGAATATGTGTGACCTGAAGCAGGTGTAAAGGTTGATGGGTAAAAATGCTACTCTACGGAGTAAATTCACAAAAGGTTGTCAAAATTTAGGCACCTGGATGATGCATGCTAAGCGAGAATTCTATAACAGCAGTTGGACAGGCAGTTGCCTTGGTGTCAGGTCAAAAGCGCGCCGGGACAAAGGCACGGGCAGACAATTGAGCACAGTGCGGAGGCGCGCGCCGCAAAAAAATTACTGTTTTTAGGGCTCCAATGGGGGGTGTGGGGGGGAACTCCCCCACTTTACTTAATAGAGATCGTGCCACGTTGTGGAGGCGTTGTGGGGGGTTTGGGGGGTTGTAACCCCCCACATTTTACTGAAAACTTAACTTTTTCCCTATTTTTAGGGAAAAAGTTAAGTTTACAGTAAAAAGTGGAGGGTTACAACCCCCCAAGCCCCCCACATCGCCGGCGCCATCTCTATTAAGTAAACTGGGGGGCTCCCCAACAAAAACCCCCGTTGGAGCCCCTAAAAACTGTAATTTTCTTCGGCGCGCGCCTCCATCTTGCGCTCAGTTGTCAGCGCGCGCCGTTGTCTTTTGCGGGGTTATCTATGAACCGTTGCCTTTATAGTATAAGTCTGCATGCATGCTTTAGGAGTGAATAGGAGGCACTAAACAAGTGTGGGCTAAATCCAAAGTAATAATAATAATAACAACCCCTCTGAGGCAACACTGCTTTGCAATGGTGGAGAGGCTTGGATACTTCTATGAATCAGAGCTATGCTGTAGGACCACTCATAGCAGAAAGGCTTCTGGGAAGAGTGTTGCAAACCCATCCATACATGGTTTGAACAATAAAATCAAATCCTAAGGGCTCCTTTTACGAAGGCGCGTTAGGGCCTTAATGGGCGGAATAACGCGCACTAAAATGCCCCACGCACTAGCCGCTACCGCCTCCTCTTGAGCAGGCGGTAGTTTTTCGGCTAGCACGTGCTATAGCGCACGCTAATTTGGTGCATGCACTAAAAACGCTAGAGCACCTTCGTAAAAGGAGCCCTAAGTTCCTAAGCCTGTCCTGGGGGACCCCCCAGCCACTCGGGTTTTTGAGATATCCCTAATGACTAAACTAAACTAAACCTTAAGTTTATATACCGCATCCTCTCCACGGAAGTGGAGCTTGGCATGGTTTACAAGAACTTAAAATATAAGAAGAGAAAGGAAAAGGTTTACATGAGCTTATATATAGAATGGAAGAGTAAGGGGGAAAATAGAGTTACATGTTAAAGAAGAGTCAAGTTTTCAGTTGCTTGCGGAATAGTTGGAGAGAGCCTAGGTTCCGCAACAGGATAGTAAGGTCGTTCCAGAGACTGTGAATGAGGCTGATATGCATGTCTGTCACCTCTATTATAAGAACCACTGGACTAAGGAATCGGGATATCAGTTGAGCAACCCGGGCTGAATCCTGCCAAGCTACTAGAAGATCAACTATAAACTCAATGGACATATACAATTGCTGAAAATGGAGAAATTATGGGCTGCTATTACAAAACAGACCTATCAAAGTGTGGTTACTTAAAATGAATGATTGACTTACAAAAAGAAATGCCCAAACTCCAAAATAACCGAACAGTGCCTAGCAGCTCAGAGGCAATTCATCACCAAAAAAAATGTGGGTTTTTTTCTGTACAGTATATGGAAGAAATTCAGAGGAACATCCAAGAAACAAATGATCACCTAGAAACAAATGATGTGCTGTACTTGGATGTTAGCAAAGCCTTTGACATGATTCCACGTAGGCGGCTGATAAATAAACTGAGTGCCCTCGGTGACTGATTTGAGTTAAAGACTGGCTAAGTGGAAGGAGGCAGACGGTAGTGGTAAATAGAGTTCATTCTGAGGGTATTACAAAATCAAGGATACAAGCCTTACAGGTTGAGTAAAATACAGCTGCAAGGATGATCACATAGTAACATAGAGATGACGGCAGATAAAGACCCAAATGGTCCATTCAGTCTGCCCAACCTGATTCAATTTAATTTTTTCATTTTTTTTTTTCTTCTTAACTATTTCTGGGCAAGAATCCAAAGTCTTTGAAGTCCTCCACAGCCCATCCTCAACCAAAAGACCATATACAGACACATACCATGCAAGTCTGCCCAGTACTGGCCTTAGTTCAATATTTAATATTATTTTCTGATTCTAGATCCTCTGTGTTCATCCCACGCTTCTTTGAACTCTGTCACTGATTTTCTCTCCACCACCTCTCTCGGGAGCGCATTTCAGGCATCCACCACCGTAAAGAAGAATTTCCTTACGTTGCTCTTGAATCTACCACCCCTCAACCTCAAATTATGTCCTCTGGTTTTACCATTTTCCTTTCTCTTGAAAAGATTTTGTTCTACATTAATACCTTTGAACGTGTGAATCATATCTCCCCTGTCCCTCCTTTCTTCTAGGGTATACATATTTAGGGCTTCCATACGTCTCTCCTCCATACAGGGTGTCTCATTATGAGCACATTTCTCCAGTACTTAAACAACTACGCTGGTTGCCTATTGAATACCGCATTAAGTATAAGATCTTGACAGTTAGTCTTCGTGTACTTTATGGGGAAGCACCACAGTACCTGATTCAGGCCTTGAAAAAATATGTTCCAACCCGTAGTTTGCGTTCGCAATCTGCAATGAAATTGTCACTTGAATGTGTTCTGGAAGTGCACTATAAACAGACCTGGATGTTGGCTATTTCTGTAGCTGGCCCAAAATTGTGGAATGCACTGAATGGGCCATTACGATTATGTACTAATTTTGAATCATTCAAAAAACTACTGAAAACTCATTTATTTGTAAAAGCCTTCTTTTAATAAGGAATCACTGCTTTGATGTACAATATACCCCTGCGAATTCGCAGTTCGCGGACTCAGTCATTTGCGAAATTTTCTGACCGCCTCTTCCGGTCAGAAAATACCGCGAATGACTGACCAGTGGAAAAGCTCTCTGTCACTAAGGGCCTGGCTCACTACCCTACGCTGTCTCTTACCAGTTCCACACAGCTTCAACATTCGCCTGGGGACTCGGAAGGGGCCGGCAACTGTGACCAGGTAAGCGCCGCAGCTCGAGCAAGAGAGGAGGGGGAGTGCTGATTACAGTACTCTTCCGACATGTGCGGTTTTTCACCATTCGCGGTCACTCCGCGAACGTAAACCCCGCGAATTTCAGGGGAGTACTGTGTTTCTTTCCTAGGATCATTCTTCTGGTTGAATTTATTTTTTAATGAGTTTGCATTTAAGTATGTTTTATTATTTGAATTTGTATTTTTTTTGTAGGTCTGACATTTTATGTACATTTACTTTGTAATCCGCCTAGTTAATAGGCGGAATAGAAAGTTTTTTAAATAAATAAATCTGTGGTTTGCTTCAGGGATCTGTCCTTAAGCCGGATCGTCTTAACATTTTTGTGAGTGATATTGCGGAAGAGCTGTCTGGTAACGTTTGTCTTTTTGCAGATGATGCCAAAGTCTGTAATAGCGTAGAGAGACCCTAGAGGGCATGGATAGCATGAGGAGAGATCTAGTAGCACTTGAAGAATGGTCCAGAAATTGATAATTAGGATATAAAAACAATGCAGGTTCATGCAGTTGGGCTGCAAAACTTCAAAGGAACAGTATATTTATTTATTTATGTTAATATTTATACACCGCTTATAGCCAAAGCAGTTTATATTCAGGTACTCAAGTATTTCTCCCTGTCTGTCCTGGTGGACTCAAGATCTGATTAATGTATAGGGGGTGAAGTACTTCTGTGTACAAAAGAAGAGAGGGATTAGGGGGTGATCATATCTGATGATCTTAAGGTGGCCAAACAGGTAGAAAGGGTGACAGTGAAAGCCAGAAGGATGCTAAGGTGCATAGGGAAAGGAATGGCCAGAAGAAAAAAAAGGCAAAAGCACCCTTACATAGGGGGCAGTACGATTGTCATTGACAGGCTTCTCAGCAGTGCACTATGAGAGTACTAGGTCTTCTGCTATTTCTTTCATGGGAGTAATGCTGTAGAACAGGGGTGTCCAACCTGCAGCCCAAGGGCCGCATGTAGCCCAGTGAAGTATTTTGTGTGGCCCCGGTCGAGGGCGATGCAGTGTTTTCCTCTGCTGCCCCCGGATGTTTACCGTTTTGCCGGCTCCCTCCTCTGTCTTGCTGCAGCGTTTGCACGTTTGTGCAGTCCCAGAAACATTTTTTTTCGACCAATGCGACCCAGGGAAGCCAAAAGGTTGGACACCCCTGCTGTAGAATAAGTTGACTGGACCGCTGGGAGCTCTTGTAGATTTTCAGAAGTTTAAGAAACTCCTGAAAACTAGATTATTTGTAGAAGCATTTCAATAAACGTCTTTCCTGGGTTATGAATGTTCCTGTATTGATATGTTGTTGAGTGCCATAAATCATGGCTGATATGAAGGAACTGCTGCATTTATTCTTTTATAACATGTGTTGTGTGGGGTTGTTGTTTTTTTTTAATATGATTGTTTTTTTGTAAAACTGCCTAGTTATAGGCAGTTAAGAAGTCTTCTAAATAAATAGTGAGGCTCCATTTAGAATACTGTGTGCAAATCTGAAGACTGCACCTTCTCAAAGCGATGAACAGGACAAAATCAGTCCAGCTACAAAATTGGTCAGTGGTCTCTGTCATAAAGTATATGGAGATAAATTTCTAGGGGCTCATTCAGTTGGTGGGAGGCAGCCTGCATAAGTGCCAGTGTTGGCACTGACCATGGATATTCAATGCTGGTCTGTTTTTTTGTGACTGGCACCGAATCTATGGGGGATTTTGGCAGGCGCCAACTTAACTGGTTAAGCCTGTTAAATGAATAGCAGGCAAAGATAGGCCTGCTATTTATGCAGACCAATTTGCCTGATAAACATAACCAGGCAGTGCTGAATATTGCCAGTTATTGCATGATATAACCAGTTAACCTTTTGGTACTGACCACAAATATTCAATAGAGATAACTGGTTATCAAAATCCACCTATTCATAAAATTTATACAGATGGCTTAACCCCAACCAGACCTCCCTCAACGCAACTCCCCCCTCCTCCCCCCTTCACCAGTTCCCTTCTCTTTAGCCTCAAGCATGTCAACTGCTTCCCTAATGGTATATATACTGGGTCTGCACTATTTCCTATTTGTACAGCATTTTGTAGCTCTTGAAATATACAGCTCCAATATTCTTGTAACTTCTCCTGGAAATGACCAAAATTCTCTCTGTAATTATCCTGGAAATGTCCAGTTGTCTCTTTTGTAATCCGCCCAGAACTGCAAGGTTGAGGCGGAATAGAAATCAGTAATGTAATGTAATCTTACTCTGAATATTCGTGGTTAGGTGCCAAAACGCTATTTAGGTAGTCAGTGGCCATTTCTGGCTTGTTAAATAGCTTTGAATTTCAGAAGGATAAACTTCAGTATATATACTCTGGAAAAAAGAAAAGGCAGGAGAGATGGGATAATGATAAAGATGTTTAAATGCCAGTTCTTCTTCTTGAGAGATGGAGGGATCATTGCTAGGGGTAAGCAAACTTGAAAGAGACCTGGGGGTGATGGTGGACACAACATTGAAAGCATCAGCACAGTGTGCAACAGCCTCAAAGAAAGCGAACAGAATGTTGGGTATCATTAGAAAGAGTATCACGACCAGGACGAAGGAAGTCATCATGCCGCTGTATCGTGCAATGGTGCGCTTACATCTGGAGTACTGTGTCCAGTACTGGTCACCGTACCTCAAGAAGGACATGGCAGTACTTGAGGGAGTTCAGAGAAGAGCGACTAAACTGATAAAAGGTATGGAAAACTTTTCATACGCTGACAGGTTGGAAATACTGAGGCTATTCTCCCTGGAAAAGCAGAGACTTAGAGGAGACATGATAGAAACCTTCAAAATCCTGAAGGGCATAGAGAAGGTAGACAGGGACAGATTCTTCAACTGTGGGGAACCACAAATACAAGGGGGCACTCGGAGAAATTGAAAGGGGACAGGTTTAGAACAAATACTAGGAAGTTCTTTTTTACCTAGAGAGTGGTGGACACATGGACCGCGCTTCCGGAGGTTGTGATAGGCCAGAGCACGCTACAGGGGTTCAAGGAAGGTTCAGATAGGTTCCTAAAGGATAAGGGAATTGAGGGGTACAGATAGAAGTAGAGGTAGGTTATAGGAATAGTCAGGGACCACTTCACAGGTCATAGGCTTGATGGGCCGCCGCGGGAGCAGACCGCTGGGCGCGATGGACCTCTGGTCTGACCCAGTGGAGGCAACTTCTTATGTTCTTATGATCTTTTATTCTCTGTGGCATTATTGTACAGGAGGTGAGGCTTTTTCAAATGAAGAAAAACTCCAGAATGAGAGGGCATAGGATATAGTTAAGAGGTGGTAGACTCAGGAGTACTACTATTTATTATTTCTATAGCGCTGAAAGGCGTAGGCAGTGCTGTACATTCTAACATACAATAGACAGTCCCTGCTCAGAAGAGCTTACAATCTAACTTAGACAGGACATTTTCAGTAATGTAAGGGAATACCTTTTTTACAAAAAGGGTGGTAGATACATGGAATAGTCTCCTGGTAGAGGTGGTAGAAACAGACTGACTGATTTCAAGAAAACATGAGACAGGCACATGGGATCTCTTAGGGAGAGGAAGAGATAGTGAATAAAACTGTCAGATATGATGCTAGAATCATCCAGTAAAGGAAGAACCAATTGCTCTGGTCAATTCAGAGGTGCTTCCACCAGAACATCAGTGAAGCAGCTAACAGTTCAATGTTGGAAGAACCTGCAAGACAATAATAAAGTTTACAACAAGAAAACTGAGTTTGTGTCCTATAAGGCATTGTATTATGGAACCTCAAATAAGGTGGGAAGATTACTAGCTAACTATTTAAAAGCAAAAAAAAGGAAAGCTAATATAATGGCTATTTCAGATGATAATGGAATAATTCATTCTCAAATTAAAAATATTTTACAACAATTTTTGAAATTTTATGAAAGCTTGTATTCTTCTGAGCATTATTTTAATAAAGAGAAAGATGGTTTTGAATTTTTAAAGTTGATTAATGGACCTAAAGTTCTTGATCATATGAAAGAAAATCTTGAAGCACCTATAACACAAAAAGAAATTCAGAGGGCTTTAAAGTCCCTTAGAGTTGGATCCGCTCCAGGAAGTGATGGATATACGGTAGAATTTTTTAACTCTTTTCAAACTATTTTGTTACCCCATCTTTTCAAATTATATCAGTTTCAACTAAATAAAGGTTGTATTTCAGGTACTATGGCAGAAGCTTTAACAATAGTTTTGCCTAAGCCAAACAGAGATCCCATGTTGGTTTCAAACTATAGGCCTATTTCTTTGATTAATGTTGATGGGAAATTGTTAGCTAAAATATTGGCTTTGCGTTTGAATAAGGCTCTCCCTTATATTATTGGTATGCATCAAACAGGTTTTGTTGCTCAAAGACATTCTTCAAATAACACCAGATTAGCTTTTCATATTTTACATTTAACAAAGGATATGAAAGATCCGGCTTTCTCTGTTTCTTTAGATTCAGAGAAAGCATTTGATCGGGTAGAATGGACTTTTTGTATCAAACAATGGATTGGTTTGGTATTGATTCTCGATTTATACAAATGATTCAATCCCTGTATAGCTCCCCATCTGCTAGATTATATATAAATAATACTTTTTCAGAAAGGTTCTTTTTAGAAAGGGGAGTTAGACAGGGTTGTCCATTATCTCCTTTGTTATTTGATATTGTTTTGGAACCTCTACTTTTAGCTATTCAACAATCAAAGGAGATAGAAGGTATTCCTTATGCAGGTCGGGAATATAAAATTTCTGCTTATGCAGATGATATTTTGATTCATTTGAGAAATCCGGAGTCAACCATTCCACATTTATTGGATTTGATTGATAAATTTGGAAAATTTTCAGGTTATAAAATAAATTGGAATAAATCAGAAATTCTTCCACTAAATGTACATTGTATAAAAGGCTTATTTGATTCGTTTCAGTTTAGTTGGAAGAAAGATGGAATAAAATATTTAGGAATTTGGATAAAAAGTACATTGGAAGAAACAATGAAGGTAAATGAAAAATCCTTATTACTAAAAGTTACAGAATTGTGTGAGCAAAGGAATCCTTTGCATATTTCTTGGTGGGGGAGAGTGCAAACAGTAAAGATGATGATTTTGTCTATAGTTTGTTACCAAATGAGTATGTTACCAGTTTATTTTCAAGAGTCCTTTTACAAAAAATTAAATAATATTTTGACAAAATTTGTTTGGCTTGGGAAAAAACCAAGAATTGCTTTAGTATCATTGCAAAAATCAATTGTGGAGGGTGGGGTAAATTTTCCAAACTTTTATAGGTACCATCAAGCCTATATATTGCGTCAAGGTATGTATTGGATCCTCCCTGAGCTTATTGATCATCAACCAGATTGGTTATATTTGGAACAGAATTTGGTGTCCCCTATCAGACTTCCACATGTATTAAGTATCAGATTTCATAAATATGCTAAGGACAATATAATTTTATTGGATACTTGGAAAACTATTAAATTTATTGATAAATTAACAGAGGTACCAATAATGAAATCTACTTTACAGTCCTTATGGTTAAACTCCAAGATTCAAATAGGCGGTGCTGGAATCGCTTGGAAGAATTGGATGCAGGCAAATATTAGGACATTAGATGATCTTATTTCTAATGGTAATCTGCTTGAGTTTTCACAACTGCAGCATTCATTTGGTATTTCAAACACTCAACAATATAGGTGCTTGCAGTTGAAGCAGGCTATTCAGATGGGGTTCCCTGAATGGAAAAATTTGAAAACTTATTTTAGCTTGCAAATCCTTTGCTACCAAACAGATTTAATAGGACATCAGGCTGCCCAGTGGTATAAATTGATTTCTGGATTTTTAAATAAAAAACCAAAAAATAGTCTTAGAGATATTTGGAGTATCGAGTTAAAACAGCATATTTCTGTTTCTCGTTGGCCACAAATCTGGACTTGGAGATTAAGATGTACAATGTCAGCATCTATGAGACAAACATGGTTGTTTTTATTACATAGAATTTTTTGGACTCCAGTTCGGTTGAATAAAGTAGATAGTTCTAAATCTAATAGATGTTGGCATTGTCATATTGATATTGGGACTTTGGATCATCTTTTATTTTTTTGTCCATTGATACTTGGCTTTTGGAAGTCGATTTGGGGGCAAATTAATAATATTCTTCAATCCTCTATTCCTTTGACATATGAAGCAATAATTTTTGGAACGATTCTACATGATAAACCCACTTTGGATAGAAATAATAGTCGCCTTTTCATGATCTTATCAGGAATAGGGGTTCAAATGATCACATCTAATTGGAAAAATCATGATAGGATTAATTTTAGTTTTTGGTGGGCAACTGTATGTGTAACATATAAATATGAAAAGATTATGGCAGAGCGTTTAGGGTTTGTTAAATCCTTTAAGGGGATTTGGGGTCCATTAACTAATTTTGTCACATTATAATTAAAGTGATTCCTTTTTCTTTATGTTAGATTCCTTTGAACATCCAGGGTGGGTGGGGGGTGGGGGGGTGTATTATTTATTTAGAGGTATAAATTTCATAATATTCTATAATATTGATGAGTAACCCATTCACTAAAGGCTCCCCATGCAAATCACCTAATCGCAAACACACCCACAAGCAAGCCCATGGATTGCTTAAGACCGATCGCGACGCATGCGCAGACCATCATGATCCCGCATGCACCACTTTCCTGCACCAGCAGGAGAAGGGGGAAGGGTTGGGGAAGTAATGGCAGGCAAGCAAGGCAAAGGCATCCACAGAGCCTATGATCACCAACATCATCGGGGAGGGTGGGGTGGGAGGTGCTGAGGTGGAGATTGTCAGCTAAAGGCAGAAGCTGGCAGTGAAGAGGAGCCCTGATGTGCAGGCTGCTAGTGGTAGTGAGGAGAAGCTGGCAGCTGAGCAGAGAGAGTAGCCAGCAATCTTCCATCTCCATGAACCTGGAAGTGGCGCATGTCACAACTGCAGGAAGGAAGAACAGGCAGGGCAAAAAAAAAAGAAAATTAGCCAGCTGAACTCCCAAAGATCCAGGGGTGCAGGGCTGCGAGCTGCAGGGAGAGCCAATTGGTACTCGCTGCAGCCTCTAAAAGCAGAGGGGGGAACTGCCAGAACTGAACAGGAAACCTGCCCCAACTCTCCTGCTCTCTGTTGCCCTTCCCCGCAGTGCAAGCCCTTGGTTTTAAAGCGGGGCTCCACTGTGGGGAAGAGCAGCAGAGAGCAGGAGATTTGGGGGCGGCATTTTTCCCCACAGCGGAGTTTCTCGTATTCATGGTCAGCTGCAAGCAGGGTGTTTCAGGGCTGGTAGCGCGGGAGAGAGCAGGAAAGGAGTGAGCGACTGGTTCTCACCAGTCGCTTGGTTTCGGATCGGCCAGCCCAGTCGGTGTGCCTGAAAAAATGTTGGTGAATCGCTGCCTTGCTAGATTTGCATGCCATCTCCCTCGTTTGCATGCGTGGATCAGATCGGGTGCGGACAGGATCGGCCAGAAGGTTAGTGAATCGGGTCGGGGTCATAAAGGGGTCGCACACGATCGGTTTGCTTAGTGAATCTAGGCCTAAGTCTTTGGGACAATAGAACCATTGCTCCAACTATGCTGAATTGAATATATAAAGAAAGGTAAGGAGAAATATGTATAGATATATTAATTAAAACACCCCCACCTCTTTTATCAAGCCATGTTAGAAGTTTTTAGCATAGGCCAGCAAGGTAAGTACTCTGACGCTCATAGGAGTTCTATGAACATCGGAGCATTTACCATACCGCTCGCACTAAAAACTTCTAGCGCAGCTTGATAAAAAGGGCCCTAAATAAATTAAGCACCAAAACTTTTGTAAGTTTCTTTCATTTTTAAAACCTATTAGTTTACTTAATAAATAGAGCTGATTGGGGGAGGGGAGAGTTACTTCATTGTCATTTACATTTGTCCCTCATTTGCCTGGGTTGCAACAGTTACACTGGTTTTGACATTTCTATATACACTTCCTCCATATTCTTGGTTTCAGAATTCACGGTTTCGATTATTCACGATTTTTAGCTTGCTGGCTCCTCCCCCCCAAAATTACATCAGCTTGCATAGAGAAATCGCTGATTCCAAGCATTTACAGAGAAAATCGCTGATTCCCAGCACTTTGTTCACCTTGTTTTGCCTCTTCTTCACGATGGTTTTTAATAGAAAACAGCAAATAACATATACAAAAGTTATTCACAGTTTTTCAGTATTTGCAGTTCTTTTAATCCCCTATCATAGAGAATACGGAGGGAAAAGTGTAAAAGTTTGTTCTACTGTGCCCCTACACTTGTCACGAGCAATGCAGTTATGAGACTTCAAGACAACTTTTATATGAGGATTTGCGACAGATTTCTGTACCATCTTTAACAGCCATATGCAAGGATCTTCACAAAGTTTCCACACTTTTATTTTTTTTCAAACACCGTTTATTAAATATCTCAAAAGCAAATTACATCACTTTTCCACATAATCACCCTGTTTTGTGATTCATTTTTCCCAGCGTCCTACTAACACACCCTCTTACCACTTCTCTCGCCCAACCATTTCCCACAAAAATATGAAACATAGTAACATAGTAGATGATGGCAGATAAAGACCCGAATGGTCCATCCAGTCTGCCCAACCTGATTCAATTTAAATTTTTTTTAATTTTTTCTTCTTAGCTTTACCCAGTACTGTGCTTGGGTTTCAACTGCCGAAATCTCTGTTAAGACTTACTCCAGCCCATCTACACCCTCCCAGCCACTGAAGCCTTCCCCAACCCATCCTCCACCAAACGGCCATACACAGACACAGACTGTGCAAGTCTGCCCAGTACTGGCCTTAGATCAATTTTTAATATTATTTTCTGATTCTAGATGCTCTGTGTTCATCCCACGCTTCTTTGAACTCCGTCACAGTTTTCCTCTCCACCACCTCTCTCAGGAGTGCATTCCAGGCATCCACCACCCTCTCCGTAAAGTAGAATAGTGCAGAAACCTTTTGAAGAACCCTCATATTAAGTAGACACTAAGCAAGCTATATTTTCTATTGCTGGAAATTGCTTTGACGTAAGCTACTTGGGTACATAAGGCTCAGCACTAAATTGCAACAATTTAAGAGAACATTCAAGACATTTTTTTGTCCAGGCTTTTCCTCCTAGGTAATGCTGTGAATTGGTGTATGGGTAAGATTAAATGGATGTGTCTTATGAAAAGAGAAACCTTTTTTCATTATTTTGTGTTTTTAACGGGGAGAATTATGGGTGATTGTTTATTTTTATTTTTTTTTACTTTATTTTATGTATGTTTTATGATGTAAGACACTTAGGGGTCCTTTTTCAAGCCGCGCTAGCGGGGTGAGCACGTCAGACATTTCATTACACGCTAGCCGGCTAAAACACTAACGCCTGCTAAATGCAGGCGCTAGCAGCTAACGTGGCAGCAGTTTAACGTGCGGTATTGCGTGCGTTACACCCCTACCGCAGCTTGATAAAAGGACCCCTTAGGTTTAAGCAAGTTAGAAATGTATAATATAAATAAATAAATAAATGCATTTCTTTTACTATGAATTTGAAAGCTGCATTGATCAAATATTCTGGATGATGAGCACAAAGAGCTCTGGAAAGCTGCATGTCGGATAAGAACTCTAAGGGCTCCTTTTACAAAGCCGCGCGTAATAGCACACGCTAAACAGCCGGCCGCGCTAGCCGCTACGGCCTCCTCTTGAGCAGGCGGTAGTTTTTCGGCCAGCGCAGGGGTTAGCGCGTGATGAAAAGTCGCACGCGTTAGACCTGCTAACGCGCCTTCGGAAAAGGAGCACTAAGAGCAACTTTTAATGGATAAAATATATCTTTTTTAAAATCCACGCTACTGCTAACTAATGATATCTGTGAATTCTGTATCACATTATTATTTGCAGATGTATATCATGTCCTACCCAATAAAATTGTATTCCAGCAGTTGACGTTTGACTGACTAGAGCTGTCAATCAGCAGTATGCTGCACTGTACAAGGTCTGGAATGCTTTATTTCACACCTAGAAACCCTTGTCAATTATCATCTACTATCAACAGTTCTTTCAACAGCTATTTGGCACCTAGAAATAGATCGAAGAGTACTTATGGATAGCAAAGACTAATTAGCTATTGCCTCAGATGAAAAGCAAGCAGACAGAAAAGGATTGATCCACAATTTTGTCATTCCTGATGTGGTAAGAGCAGTTAATGTAGCTTGTTTTAAAAAGGTTTAGACAAATTCCTGGAGGAAAAGTCCATAGTCTGCTGTTGAGACAGACACGGGACAGCAGCATGGAATGCTGCTACTTGGGGGGGGGGGGGGTTGCCAGATACTTGTGACTTGGATTGGTCTCCACGAAGACAAGATACTGGGCTAGATGGACCCAGTATGGCTATTTTTATGCTTTTAGGTGAGCTAAGAATAGGACAATCAAGCCATTGTGACATCACTGTTGAGGTTGGCTCTTAGGCATTGGTGGAATGAGGCATTATGACATCACAATCTCAGCTCTGGAATGCTGCTACTATTTGGGTTTTTGCCAGGTACTTGTGACTTGGATTGGCCTCCTCGAAGAAAGGATACTGGGCTAGATGGACAATTGGTCTGACCCAGTAAGTTCTTAAGTTACATGTGTAACTGACCTTATCTCTAACTTCTGAACGCAGCTTTGCATGCTAAGCATAGAGTTAGGCGAGCAAGTGTGTTTTTGTAGGTGTCTGCTATTAAGACAGGCATGGGGGAAGACACTGCTTGCCCTGGATCAATAGCATGGAATGTTGCTACTATTTGGGTTTTTGCCAGGTACTTGTGGCCTAGATTGGCCTCCGCAAAGACGGGGTACTGGGCTAGATGGACCAGTATGGCTAGTCTTATGTTTTTATGTTCTTAATTCTTACATCCTGAATGTGCATTTTTGGTTCCAATCTGTTCTTTTACAACATAGACGAGAAATACTGATTTCTAAAACTATGCCCCTATCTACTAAAGTTCACACGAAATGGGCCATTTTTCAAGAATACTACCTTAAGAATTCTTTTTTCTTCCTCTCATTCTTCCTTTCCCTCTTTCTCTCTTCTTTTCTTGTCTCTTTGGCCTCTGGGGGACTTACCTCACTACTTCCTATAGATAATTATATCTTCTTTTTCTTTCCCGTCCCTTAATTACCTCTCCTTATTCCCCTTTTTCTTTTTTCCTCTTCTCCTTCTCCTCCCTGTTTTTTCCCTCATATATTGCTTGAACATAATACAATAGAGAATGACACGGTGACAAAATTCATCACCGTTACCATCCCCGCGGATAACCGCAGTAAACAATCTTCATGTCATTCTTTAAGGAGAGAGGGAAGAATCAGAGTATGAATGGCCACAACCACTGACCCGCAAGCTTTGCTTTGAAGAATGCTGGTGTAGAAGGACTGAGGTTGAGATAGACACTACAGAATGACAGTCTCTGGTATCCAGAGCAGAGATTGTGATGTCATAATGCCTCATTCCACCTGTGCCTAAGAGCCAATCACATCAGTGATGTCACAATGGCTTCATTATCCTTGGCTCGCATAAGAATCAGAGTATGAATGGCCACAACCACTGACCCACAAGCCTTGCTTTGAAGAATGCTGGTGTAGAAGGACTGAGGCTGAAATAGACACTAAAAAATGACATGGGATTATTCCCCGCGGTTATCCGCGGGGACGGGAACGGTGATGAATTTTGTCACCATGTCATTCTCTATATACAACTATTCAGATACTGTATTATACGCACATTTGGTCTATATCATTCTTTGTTGTAATCAGATTATTTTGCTATTGTTGATTCATGGTCTCATGTATATGATATTGACTTATTCCAGTTTTTCCCTTTTTGTATTTTGACAAAACTTTCAATAAAATTTCTTGGGGGGGAAAAAAAAAATTCTTACATCCTCAGTGATCCTATGAGGCAAGATTGTTTCCTATTAGCAATACAGCTTTCAGATCCGTCAGTTAGGTTTGTGATTTTTAAGTCAAAAAAAGTATGTTATGATGGAAAACTAATTCATGCTATAGATTCCACAATACATGGTGCTTATTTGTTGGTTTTTTTTAACAGTGTAGAAGTGACCTGGGTTGGGGGAGGTGCAATAATATCTTGCTCGGTTTCAACCACAAGAGGCTGGCAGATTGCAAAGCATTTGCCTGTCCCTTGTGACCAAAAGCTCAAACTCATCACACCTTCCTTCGCTGGCAGAGACACCAACAGAGGACTCCCACACAGACGGTATTATAAACATCATTCTAGCACAATATCTAGTGACAATCAGAAGGCTTTAGCACTTCACATTGATTCAAATGACAAAGTTGAAATACAGATGAGACATGAACATTAAAAGAGAAGGCAGATATACATGATGTCATTAATATGTCTGCATTATTACGTATTATTTTTATGCGGTTTTCCCCCGGATTCCTTAAAGGTCACCCAAATTTGGGTGCCCAAGATTGGGCATGGATCCCGAATTGGCGCCTAAAATAATTAGTGGACTTCAATTATTTAAGTTATGGAGCTAACAAGAATTTAATTGGTACTAATTATGATTTGAATGCTATGTGCTGGGTACCTAAATTGGACAGTGTACAACTCAAAAGAAGACATGGCCACAGATAGGGCTTAGACCAGCGGTCTCAAACTCAAACCCTTTGTAGGGCCACATTTAGGATTTGTAGGTACTTGGAGGGCTGCAGAAAAAAAATAGTTAATGGCTTATTAAAGAAATGACAACTTTGCATGAGGTAAAACTCGATATAGTATATAAATCTTTCCTTAATTGTTTCTGATAATTTCAGCTATACACAGCTGAAAGCAGTGCAACATGCAGAAAGTGAAGTTTAGCTAGAACTTATGCACATAGGGGGAAATCTGTATAGGACGCCAGTCTCAGCAGCTGCCTAAGAAACGACTGAGAATCGCACACCAGCATCTTATACAGACTTTCATCTGCCCTAACAGACAGACGCCTAACCCCACCTAATTGCCCTGATTCTCTAACTGGCACCCAGGTCACAGGCGCCAGATGGAGAATCACGTTGCCCTCAGCTAATTGCGGCATGGGAATCCCCCTGCCACAATCAGCTGAGTGGTTGCGGCAGGGAACCTTCCCAAAGTCCCCCAGCAGGAGGGATGCCCACTCCCTCCCACTGTAACCTCCCTGGAACTTCCAAACCCCCCAACCAGCAAAACCCCTCACTCCAGACCCTCCCCCCACTCCCCCAAGCTTCTAGACCCGCACCCCAAAGCGCCCCATTCCCCTTTACCTCTTTATAGAAAATTCGGCCGGAGGGATGCTTACACCCTCTGGCCAGCAGGCATGCCACACCTGAAAGCCCATCGTTTTGGTGTGGTGAGTCTGCCAGTCAGAGAGTGTAAGCAGGTATGGGGGCGGGGGCTCCTTGGGGTACAGGGTGGGGTAGGGTGGGGTACAGGGGGTCCTTGTGGTACAAAGTGAGGTACAGGGTGGGGGGTCTAGAAGCTTGGGGAGAGTGGGGTTGTCTGAAGTGGTGTCACTGATTGGGGGGTTTAGAGGAGGGGTTGTCGCTGGTGGGGGGGTGTCAGAAGTTCAGGGGGGGTCCTGGTAGTGCTGCCTGATTCACTTCACTTCAGTGAATCAATTTGAATTGATTTGTTGACAGAAAATTGGACTCACTGATTCAGCAACCAATGCCCCCTTTCCCACACTAGTGCGACCTGACTTACCTCCTAATGTGGCAGCAGTGATGATGGATGGTGAGCAGTGGCGTTGCTCTGAATGGGCTGTTCTGCGTCCTGCCCCACTGGGGCCTTCCCTTTTCCATGTTGCTGATGATATCACTGATTACATGGCAGAGGCAGTTCGTGAGTAGTCCATTAAGAGCGATGCCTCTGCTGACCGTTCACCGCCACTGCTGTTTTAGGAGGCCTTGGAGGTATGTCAGGTCTCACATTAGGAGAGTTGATGGGGTGCTGCTGCACAGGTGGATGGGAGGGATGGAATACTGCACAGGGAGATGGGAGGATAGGAGGGATGGAAAGCTGCTAAACCTGAGAATGAGTGGGAAGGGAGGGAAGCTGCTGCACATGGGGGGGGAGAAGAAGAATTGTTGGGGTGGAGAAGAGGAAAGGAGAGAAGAGTTAGAAAGGGATCAGAGGGGAAATCCTGCATATGGTGGAGGGGAGGAAGATATGTATGGAGGAGAGAGGGAGAAATGTTGGACATAGGGTGAAGGGCAGGGAGAAATGGTGCATGGGGTGAGAGAAATGTTGCACACCATAACGGAGGGGAGGAAGGGAAAGATGCCAAAGGAAAGTATAAACTCACCTACTTGCATCCAGGGCACTGGGGAGGGGGGGTGCAAACAGAGCAGCGTCCCTGTGCCCCACAGTTCCAGACGGCCCCCGTGGACTGGCATGTCTTTCCATTCTCCTTACCCCTGGTCCAAAGCCCCCCTCATCTTTTAAAATGCATTTTTTGATTCAGAAGGGGGTTGCCAGCACAGCAGAGATTCTCTGGTTCTTCTTGTCGCCTCCTTAGCGCTGTTACTCTGCTACAGTCCATCACCACCCCACCCTGCCTCTTTGGATCATTGAGGTTCCCTGTTTTTTTAAAATTCAAATTATACAAATATATTTGTGAAAATATGACTGGGAATTCTTCCCAAGTTTTTCACATACCATGATAGGAATGAACCTCGTCCCTAAGCCAGGGTATGTGGAGTATGATCTCAGTCTTTCAAATATATAGTAGATTCTCAGTTAACTGGCACTCTCAACCAACCAGAAAAATATTGCCGGCAAAAATAAAATTGTCTCATGCACTGCTCAGACAACGTCCAAAGTCGTGGTCCTGACTCAACGCCCCCACTCCCTCCCTACTGCTACTATTTATTATTTCTATAGTGCTGAAAGGCATACGCAGCGCTGTACATTTTAACATACAGTAGACAGTTTCTGCTCAGAAGAGCTTACAATCTAATTTAAACAGGACATTTCAGGGTTGGGGAGATTATAGTGGGTATAGCCCCAGAGGCATCAGCAGCAGAGGAAAGGCTCTGCCAGGGCTGGCCAGAAGCTACCTGTTTACCAGCGCTTCCTCTGCTCGTTGGCTACCTCTACTGTTTCAGGTGAGGGACCGGCTCTGCTGTTTCAGGAATGGAGGGTAGGAGGGAGTGGGTTGTCAGGACCAGCTCTGCTGCTTAGGGTAAAGGAGGGAGGGAGAGGGTAGAGAAGGGGGGAGAGAAAGGGGGAAAAGGGAGAGAAAATGACCCAGAAAGAAGGGAAGAACAGATGCTGGGCCTACAAGTTGGGGTGGGGGATGATTGAGTAAGGTGGGAAAGGAGACAAAACTATTTTTACAGTAATACTCAAGCAACCAGAAACTACAGTTATCCGGCATCCACCAATCCCCTTGGGTGCCAGATAGCTGAGGAGTCTACTGTACTAAGAACATAAGAAGCGCCATCTCCGGATCAGACCTTCGGTCCATCAAGTCCGGCAATCCGCACACGAGGAGGCCCAGCCAGGTATACACTGCCAATGCTCGCTGTAGTACTTGCATTGTGCCAAAAAGAGCTTCTTTCTGGAGTTCATAAGATATAATGTGTATAGGCAACTTATCTGGGTGCACATGGAAATTCATTTTAATCAAGCCTTTGGCGCCCAAAACAATTGGAAATATTTCTGTATCTTTCTACCACATTTTCTGGTCTTGGATTGCATGTCTCGGTACTTTTAAGGATCTTCCTTTTCTTCACACGAGGGATGTACGTGAGCTCTTAGGAAGCATCAGGTTTTTTTTATATTTTTTTATGCTGCTCCAATACATACTATCAAAGTCCACAAAGAATTCTAGCTTGCTGGGGAAAGTGCACCAATTATATTAAAGTGGTACATCTGTATCACAATGGTGTAAACAATGGAATAAAGTCCCCACAGAATAAACACAAGTCCACAGAGAGTAGGGACAGTTCTAGGGTCACATTCCCTAAGGAATCCAAAAGTGAAGTTCAGCAGGGAAGTCACCGTTGCCCAAAGTTAGAGGAAGAAGAAATAATGTGATCTTTCTTAGCACATATTTCAAGCTACTTGCCCCTGGCCTCAAATTGCTATTTTAATTGTGATGGTAATAACAAAACTGATGATAATAATTTTTTTTTAAACCCCACTACAAACTGATCCTTCAAAGAGAAACGAACCATTTCAAACTGAAGATGCCATTATTAGTTTCAGTGTGGGAGTAATATGAATGTGAAGATGTAGCTTCCTCTGCTTTTCCATCCCTCTTGAACTTTTATTAATCAGTGTCTCTTGTGCTATGGCTGCCAAACAAAAGGCAAGCTTTGGTGGCTTACAGTCCTGTTGTTTGCATGCCAACGCAGGACCTCCAGGACAGCCAGGTGTCAGCTGCCTAGGCCTGTTACAAGAAAGGAAATCAGCCAGTCCATTCTATCCTTGGCTCTTGGCATAGGTCAAGATGAACTGAACGAGTGTTTGGGACAGTTGGATATCCAAGTCAGGGAGAAGAATTACCATTATTGCTTACAACTTGAAAACATTGTTTTATAAGCAGTGAGAATGTCTAGTATAGAGTTTGGTTTTCTAATCAAACTGGTTTCTTTGCAGACTCAAATGTCTTTTATCAAACGCATATAAAAATTATTTAAAGATAACTTTTGGGGAAACACAGCCCCTTTTTTTAAGATGTGGCATCTGCAGATTGTTCCCCCAGATTCCAGGTACGTTACGAGGGAGGTTGAGGGGGTAAGGGGGTAGTTGCAAAGAGAAAATCAGGTGTGGGGATCACTTAGAAAAATGGGATTGGGGTTGGGGAGATGGTTGCAAAGGTGATAGGGGAGGGGGGTCTGTTGCACTATCATTTGAAAAGATAACAGGCTCAACTTGAGCCTGCTATCTTTGCATGGCTGCAGCCACGAACACTTGATATTCCTAGCTGCAGCAATGCATTATTAAACTTACTGCATAAGTCACCAACCTGCAGTACCATAGGTTAGGGAGTCACATGGTAAATTTTGCTTGGACACAATATTGCATTGTACCATAGCTTCGTAACTAGGTGCCTAGGGGGTTGCAGGATAGTTCTATGATGCATATACACATGTAGTTATGCAAATTATGTACCCTTTTCATTAGAGTAGTGGGATATTCAAGCATATGCATGTACCTATGCACAAAGATGGCAAATGTTTACCCATTGTATTCTGTAAATACATGCATTTCTTCCATAGCATATATTTGACAAGAAGGCATACACAGAACTGGAGTCATGGTGGAACATGAGAGTGACTCACAATGATGTGTGTAATGTATAGAATACTCTGGTCAATATTCAGGATGCCTGCTCCACCTACCCCCCCCCCCCCCCCAGAAACCCACTTGCTTCTGCCTATTGAAGCAGTCGCTTCAAAATGGCTACATGATGCCTAGTGGCAGTAGCAGCAATTGCAGAAAGGCTGTCACAACAGGCAGGAGTGAGTGGGCATCGCTCTTGCCCATTAAACCAGTGGACCACCAGAGCAACAGTCAGGTAAGTCTGCTACCATGAGGTGTGAGTTTGCAGTTTTTGGAGGTAGCGGTGGGAAATGCAGGGAGATCCAGAGATGGAACTTCCTTGGCTTCTGGGGGGGTGAGAGGTGGAGCGGGCATTTTGAAGAGGGACATCCATTTCTGTGAATGAGTGGGTAGGATAAGGGTCTTGGTAAGCGTCCAGGTTAGGGGTGGGAGGGGGAGGGATCAGGAGTTCCAAATGTTCCGGGGAGGTTTCCACGGAGGAAGGGGGATGGCAGAAAATTAGGTGGGCGAGGGCCTAATAGTTAACCAAGCACCATTCAGTATTCAGACCAGCGCCTGGTTGACTTTGCCGCATTAAGTTAGAACAGCCTTTTTTTTCTGGCCTAACTTTGGGCTCCTTTTATCCAGCTGCAGTAGGCAGTTAACGCGCGGAATACCGCACGTTCAACCACCTGCCGCGCTAGTCGCTAACGCCTCCATTGACAAGGCGTTAGTTTTGGGGTGTGCCGTGGGGGTTAGCGCGTGATGAGATGTCCGACGCCCTAACCCCCATAGCGCGCCTTGATAAAAGGAGCTCTTTATGTAGTTGCTCAGCCAGTTAGCAGCTTTCCACACCTTCCTGTCTCTGCAGCACCCACAAACTAGCTGGTCTCGGCATGGGCACTTTAGAGGGGCTATTCAGCAGCACTGTCTGGTTAAGTACTGCTGAATATCCCCAGACATGCAATATGAGCATCCAGGAGCCTCTCCTGGCCGCTTAAATCGCTTTGAATATTGACCCCTATGATTTACGGGCAGATCTCTGGCCTTTAGGTGTGAATAGTTACACTAGCTCTGTGGAAGGCTCAAGTGTTTTGTGCCTAACATATAAATTCATATTATGTTTATTTATTTATTTATTCATTCAATTTTCTATACCATTCTCCCAGGAGAGCTCAGAACGGTTTTACATGAATTTATTCAGGTACTCAAGCATTTTCCCTGTCTGTCTGGCGGGTTCACAATCTATCTAATGTACCTGGGGCAATGGGGGGATTAAGTGACTTGCCCAGGGTCACAAGGTTTGAACCCATAACCCAGTTGGTTATGCTGGTATTCTATAAAGCAAAGTAGGTGCCTATGTTTCTTTATAAAATAGGATCCTATCTAATGCCCAGTTATACAATTGCCCACATTACCCCTGTTTAGGCATTCCGATGCTGTGTGGTGAGATCCTATTCGATAACAGCATCTGGGCACCCAGATTCCGCTATAGAATGCTGGTGTAACTTGGCATTGGCGCAACTAACATAGAGGCAACTGCAAGTATGCCAGCCATAGACGTTGTGTAAGTACAGGCACCTATATGCAGCAGGGACTTACTAAATTCTGTAGGTTGCATGTGTAAGTGGTATCCCCACATTTGTCCTTCCCATGCTTTGCCCACGTGACACCTCCTTGCATTTACACGCCACGCCATTTATGCACGCTCTTACAGAATGGCGCTTAGTCAATATGCTGCCACTTACATGCATAAATGTGCCCTTAGCCACAAAAGTGCTGGTATTCTCTCCATTTATGCGCATAAGTTATCCAGTTATAGAATTTGAGGGTTTGGCCTTGAGCCTATCACAGTGTCTTGCAAAATCCAATATTTATGAGAAACTAGGTCCCCACATAATGTCATATGCCAATAGGATTTCCAGAACACACATGATTTCTTTCTTCCATTCTGCTAGAGACGAGTGCCACCGTTGCCCTTGGTTTTTCTTCAAGAATAATAAAGCAAGAGGAAAGATCATTGTTTCATGAACAATTTGCTAGAACATCTGAATTTAAAATGGAAGAAGATTTGACATTTACATCTCAAAGTGAAGAGAGGAACATATTGTTAGGTGTTGGTAATGTAAAAATGAAAGTATGCTCTTATTTATGTAATTAGTTATCGCTTTCATTATGGGTGCACTCTTAATGGTTATAGTATTTATGTATAATTACCTTAATATTCACTGAAATTTCCAAGTAGCTCCCTAATTATCTGTCTCAAATATATAATTACATTTCATCTTTATGCAAGACTTACCTAATTAATATAGTTACTCCACTTCTTTTGTGACTATGCACTGCTCACTGCTCTTTGCATCAGTCTTCTGACTTCTTGTAATTCATGCTTGACAAAAAAAATAAAATTAAGACTCACAAATTAGAAACTTTTATCAACTACAACCCAACTGCAGACATCAATAGCATCTTACCTTGAAAAAAGGAAAACTCAAGAAGAAATATCAGATAATTATGGCTTTTTTTTTTAGCCAGTCTCTCTGTTAGGACATAAGAACACAAGAAAATAAGAATTCTTATACTAGGACAGTCTGAAGGTCTATAAAGCCTAGTATCCTGTTTTTTTCAACAGTGGCCAACCCAGGTCACAAGTACCTGGCAAAGTCCCAAGGAGTAACACAGATTTTCTGCTGCTTATTCTAGGAATAAGCAGTGGATTTTCCCAAGCAATCTCAGTAATATCTTATGGACTTTTGTTTCAGGAAATTATCCAAACCTTTTTGAAACCCTGCTAAGCTAACTGCTTTCATCACATTTTCTGACAACAAATTCCAGAATTGAATTACACATTGAATGAAGAAATATTTTCTCTAGTTTATTTTAAATCTACTACTTAGTAGCTTCATCACATGCCCTCTATTCCTAGTATTTTGGGAAAGAATAAACAAGCGAGTCATACCCTTTCCACTCCACTCAGTATTTTATAGATTTCTATCATATCTCCCCTGATCCGTGTCTTCTTCAAGCTGAAGAGCCCTAGCCACTTTAACCTTTCCTCATAAGGGACAAATCCTTCTTCAGATATATTAGTGGACTGGAAAACAGCCAACGTCGTTCCTCTGCACAAAAAGGGTAGCAGAACAGAGGCTGCGAATTACAGACCGGTAAGTCTCACATCGATAGTGTGTAAACTCATGGAAACACTACTATCCTTCCCCTCACTAAAAGGCATCTCCCACCCAGGAAAACTGGGGACTTCCCTCCTCTTCAGATTCACCGAGCTCTGGAATAACCTCACCTCCCCCCTTCAGAACCTGGGTGCTCTCCAACCCTTCCGCAAACATCTGAAAACCTGGCTTTTCTCCAAAATCGAACTTCTCCCCCTCTCTGTCATCCCAGCTCTCTGACATTCTTCTCCCCTCCGATCTTCACCTAACCCTTTCCCTGGAGTTCCTTTCTTATTACAATCCCTGTAAACCGTGCCGAGCTCCACGACCATGGAGATGGTGCGGTATAAAAACCTAAGGTTTAGTTTAGTTTAGTTTAGTTTAGGAAAAAACACCAGCGGAATAGTACGCCTTAGAACACCGGATGGGAATTATGTAGAAGCAGACTCCGACAAAGCCAAACTACTGAATTAATACTTCTGCTCAGTCTTTACCTGTGAGGCACCTGGACACGGACCTCAGCTGGAAGCAAACCCAATCGCGGAAGACCCATTTCAGAATTTCGAGTTCACACCAGCTCACGTTTACAGCAAAATGGCAAGACTCAAGGTGAGCAAAGCCATGGGACCAGACAAATTGCACCCAAGAGTGCTCAGAGAGCACTAGCCATGCTCTTCAATCTCTCCCTACGTACAGGGAGAGTCCCCCTGGACTGGAAAACAGCCAACGTCGTTCCTCTGCACAAAAAGGGTAGCAGAACAGAGGCTGCAAATTACAGACCGGTAAGTCTCACATCGATAGTGTGTAAACTCATGGAAACACTACTTAAACGTAAGTTAGACATGATCTTGGAGGAGGGGAATCTGAGGGATCCCAATCAACATGGATTCACTAGGGGTAGGTCATGCCAATCCAATCTCATCGGTTTCTTTGATTGGGTAACAAGGAAGTTGGACTCCGGGGAGTCTCTGGACGTAGTGTACTTGGATTTTAGTAAGGCTTTTGACAGTGTCCCACACCGTAGGCTTCTAAACAAGATGAAATCAATGGGGTTAGGTCAGACACTAACTACATGGGTCAATGATTGGCTGAGTGGTAGACTTCAGAGGGTAGTGGTCAACGGCACCTTCTCCAAAACATCAGAAGTGACCAGCGGAGTGCCGCAGGGCTCAGTCCTGGGTCCACTGCTTTTTAACATATTCACAAGGGACTTGACACGAGGGCTTCAGGGTAAAGTAACATTATTCGCCGATGACGCCAAAATATGTAATACAGTAGGGGAAAGTAATGTGCAGGATTATATGACGCAGGACCTGCTTGCGTTGGAGAGCTGGTCCTCGACATGGCAGTTGGGCTTCAACGCTAAGAAATGTAAGGTCATGCACCTCGGTAGCAGGAATCTGTGCAAAACTTACACCTTAAATGGAGAAACATTAGCTAGGACGACAATAGAAGGAGACTTGGGAGTGATCATCAGTGCAGACATGAAGGCTGCAAATCAGGTAGAGAAAGCATCATCCAAGGCAAGACAAATGATGGGATGTATCAATAGAAGCTTCGTCAGCAGGAAACCTGAGGTCATAATGCCACTGTACAGAACCATGGTGAGACCTCATCTGGAGTACTGTGGGCAATTCTGGAGGCCACATTACCGCAAAGATGTGCTTAGAGTCGAGTCGGTTCAGCGGATGGCCACTAGGAATATCTCGGGGCTCAAGGGTCTCTCGTACGAAGAGAGACTTAACAAACTACAGCTCTACACTCTGGAGGAACGCAGGGAGAGAGGGGACATGATAGAGACGTTTAAGTACATCACAGGTCGTGTCGAGGTGGAAGATGACATCTTCCTACTCAGGGGACCCTCGGCCACAAGAGGGCATCCGCTCAAACTCAGAGGAGGGAAATTTAAGGGTGACACCAGGAAGTATTTCTTCATGGAAAGAGTGGTGGGTCGCTGGAACAAGCTTCCGGAGCAGGTGACCAAGACCACCAGCGTGCTTGACTTTAAGAATAAATGGGACATCTACGTGGGATCCCTACAGAGGCCTAGTAAGGCACTCAGATGCGATGGGGTGGGTCAGTAGAGTGGGCAGACTTGGTGGGCTGTAGCCCTTTTCTGCCGTCATCTTTCTATGTTTCTATGTTTCTATAGGGCAGTCACCCGGTAGAAATCACAGAAATGATTACTAGCTGAAAAAATTCAGGGTAAGAAACATTTTATATTAGTAGAAATGCAAAATGTGAATACTTCGAGGTAATAATGACAGTTCTCAGCCCAACCAAGAGAATTATATTGAACCTTGAAACTTACAGGTTATTTGACATTTTTCTTGACAGTTTTCGTTCCAATGATATGAAATGAAACAAAAAGTGTCAAGAAAAATGTGGAATAACTTGAAAGTTTCATGGCTCCACATCATTCTCTTCTTGGTTGGGCTGAGAACTTTTCAGCGGTCCCTCATATGTTTCAATGTTTCTCTGCAAAACTATTACATTGCAGTATGTCCCCTAAGAGATCCCATATGCCTATTCCATGTTTTCTTGAATCCAGATACAGTCCTCATCTCCACCACATCCACTGGGAAGGTCATTCCATGCATCCATCACCCTTTCCTAACAGAAGTATTTCCTTAGATTGCTTCTAAGTCTATCCCCTTTGATTCATCTTATGCCGACTAGATGGGCCATTTCAGCCTTTACCTGTTGTTATCTATTATTTTACTCTGTTACTATTTTAAGCAAAGACAACTCTTTCTCAGCCAGCTTAACACCTTCCATACACATAAAACTCCAACCTAGGTCACAGACTGAGCTGGTCCTGACATATCCTGACATTTCTGCACTACATCTATGGCAGAAATGCACAAGCTCAACCTCACGAGCCAAAAAAGTGCAGGTTTTTGAGATATCCCTAATGAATTTTCACCATTCATATACTCCAAGAGAAATCATCAAGGTTTCACTTTTATGACCTAAACAAAAACCACTTTGGAAAAGTTCCGGGACATTATTGTCATTTAAAAATGTCCTGAAGCTGGTGAAGAAAATCTTTTTCAATAGTTTTACCTAATGAAGAAAGATTTGAGATTGAATGATAGCTTGTTAGTTGTAATGAATATAACAATGGTTATATCCCTGGTTGATGGTTGAAGACCAGGGAAACAACATTACCTATTGCAGTTATCACGTCAGAACCTTTATGTAATTTAACTAGCCAACAAGAACATGGGTTTGTAACCCTTTGTTCTTGGGTGAGCATCAGGGTAAGATACTGTATGCATATTTGGACTGGTGTTTGAAGATCAGGATCAGGACTAGCAAAAGCTAGGACAGATGACACTTCTGCACTCTCAGCATGCTTCTCTGTCAATAAAGTAATTGACACCAGGATACCTGTTCCAAGTCATAAAGGGTTTACTCAAACATGGAGCTTGATAACTGGAACAAGACTTCAGAGAAACTATGTACAGGAAATACACATGCATTCAGAATAGTGGAGACTGCCTGCAAACGCGTCTTTCCATTGCCGATTTTTTTTTTGGCCCTGCGTTTGTTTTCAGCAGTGTCTCCTGCAGAAGACGTCTTCTAAACACCATAACTGGGATCGTTGTTGTGACCTTTTTGTTTCAAACAAAGACTTTATTATTGGTTGAAAAGACATCCCCCTTGCCTTTTCTTGTTGTTCTGCTTGTATCCTAAGGCGAGGGGCTCTTCTTCCTGTTTGCTTGCAGTTACTATACACCAGTTTGATATTTTTAGCTCCTGAGGCAGCCCAGGAAAGGTGAAACTTGGTCAAGTGGGGCATGTATGTTCACCCCTCCAGTGCTTTTGCTTTTTCAATAAATTCTACTCTGGACTACTTCAGTCTATATTTAGTCTACTTAATTGTTTGCTGGTCTGGATTTAGCAGATTGATTGCCTAACTGTTTCTTGTGCCCAGACTTTGAAAGGAAAGAAGTGGTTAGTGCCCAAGAAAAGGATCTGGGTGTCATTATAGACAATACAATGAAACCTTTCGCCCTATGTGCGGTGGCGGCCAACAAAGCAAACAGGATGCTAGGAATTATTTTAAAAAGGGGTGGTTAATAAGTCTAAGAATGTTATAATGTCTCTGTATCACTCCATGGTGCAACCTCACCTTGAGTATTGCATTTAAGTTCTGGTCTTATCTCAAGAAAGATATAGCGGTACTAGAAAAGGTTCAAAGAAGAGCAACCAAGATGATAAAGAGGATGGAACTCCTCTCGTATGAGGAAAGACTAAAAAAGTTAGGGCTCTTCAGCTTGGAAAAGAGACAGCTGAGGGGAGATATGATTGAAGTCTACAAAATCATGAGTGGAATAGAACGGGTACAAGTGGATCAATATTTCACTCCATCAAAATTACAAAGACTAGGGGATACTTGATGAAGTTACAGGGAAGTACTTTAAAAACCAATAGGAAGATATATTTTTTCACTCAAAAAATAGTTAAACTCTGGAACACATTACCAGAGGTTGTGGTAAGAGCAGATAGTGTAGCTAATTTTAAGAAGGGTTTGGACAATTTCCTGAGGAAAAGTCCATAGTCTGTTATTGAGAAAGACATGGGGGAAGCCTCTGCTTGCCCTGAATCAGTAGCATGGAATGTTGCTATTCTTTGGATTATGTCCAGGTACTAGTGACCTGGATTGGCCACTATGAGAACAGGCTACTGGGCTTGATGGATCATTGGTCTGACCCAGTAAGGCTATTCTTATGTTCTTATGAATATATCAATCCCAGTAGCAATTTTACCTATAAACATTTCCCCCCAATTCTATAAAATCCACCTAAAGTTGGGCACCTACTTCAGCATGCCCAGCTGATGTAGGCATCTAACTTAATTGATTAATAAGCTTTATTGGTGCCAATACTTGACAATTAT
Organism: Geotrypetes seraphini; assembly: GCF_902459505.1. NCBI lineage: Eukaryota > Metazoa > Chordata > Amphibia > Gymnophiona > Dermophiidae > Geotrypetes > Geotrypetes seraphini. The sequence goes on along the minus strand of NC_047086.1, from coordinate 349,981,179 downwards.
CAACTCATAAATGAAGTTAATTGGACTTAATTGAAAGTTAGGTGCACAACTTGGTAGGTGCATAGTCCAAAGTGCCTACCTAAAAGTGGGTATGGCAGATTATGGGCATGTTTTGGCTTAGGCATCATTGTGAACACAACATAGGTGCCCACATTTAGGCCACTGAAAAGTTCTCAGCCCAGCCAAGAGGAGGATGTGGTAGAGTCATGAAACTTACAAGTTATACCACACTTTTCTTGATACTTTTTGTTTCAACGATATGAAATGAAATGAAAAGTGTGGAATAACTTGTAAGTTTCATAGCTCCACATCATCTTCTTCTTAGTTGGGCTGAGAAATTTTTCAGCAGTCCCTGGTAGCATGCACCTAAAAGGATGTATAGCGACGCCTCACACCACTTAAGTGGCATTAAGCATGATTCTACACAGTGCATCTAATTTTTATAGAATCGTGCTTAGCACTGCATTGGTCAATGCTGAATTTTTAGGCACCATAAATAGAATTTGGGATTTTGTGACTGGTCTTTGCTGTTAATATGGAGAAGAGAGAAATTATTTCAGCGACATTCTTATTTTCTATTTATGTCGGTACACAAGGAATTTAATAACTGAATAGCAGATATGAAAAAAAAAATAAAAGGTTTCTGTTCATTGTTTTATAATATTATCAGAGGAACATGAAAAAGCAATGTAAAATAGCTCCATGTTGAGATAAACATTTTTACTCTTTCTTAATGGCGGCTTTGGACAATTACTATAATTAAGGAGATAATTATACTATTTACAAAACATATTATAAATGTATGAAGGAGTCTGATTTTAAAATATGTTTGCATACTATCAATCATCCATAAAGTTTAGAGTTTATTTGGATCACATCTGTGCTGGAATACTCACACCCATACTGGGAAATACAAGGAGTGTTCAATAATCTACCTGAGTATGGAAGAAAGTAGCAAGCATGTTGAAACAAATCTGTACATGTTGTGTCATGTCTCAAGGTTACTCATGCACAGTTTTGACTTAGTGCGAGTCTAACATTCCAAGAAACAGGATGTCAGGAGAGTCCTTGCGCGAATCAAGTAAGAAACTCCTAGCTTTGGAGCACTGTTCAGTGATAACATTTCTCACACAAGAGGGAAAGAGCCAAAGCGATCCATGAACACAAGACTACAGTTTATGGTGAGTTTGCCCCATCATCCTACAAAGTAAATTTTGGAGCAAGCAGTTTAAGTGGGGTAGTGTGAAGATGACCCTCACACTGGATGGCCTGTGGAAGCAACTTTCACAGAAATGTGCAAGAAAGTTGAGGATTTAATTTTGTTAGACAGATAAATTAAGGTTTCCCGAACAACTGAAGTAATGGGCATCTTGGCAGGTACAGTTCGGAAAATAATTCATGAAAAGCTGGGCATTTCCAAGGTTAGTGTAAGATGGGTTCCAAGAATGCAGATACCATGTCAGAAGGCAACGAGGCTCCAGTACTGTCAAGAGAACTTGGAGATGCTCCATGAAGACCAAGTGAATTTTTTTCATCGTTTGGTGACTGGAGATGTGGTTTGGGTCTATTACAGAGATCCTTAGTCCAAAATGGAGTCAAAGCAATGGAAGCATAAGAACATAAGTAGGAAATTAGGGCTAGATTTCCAAAAATTTGTGATAAAAACCGATGGGCCGCTATTGCAGCCATTATTGTAGTGATTTTTAAAAAATGAGTCATTCTCCAAAAAATGCTCATGCCATAAGAGCAAAGCGATCCAGATCCTCCATGTAGTCTGGACCCAGAGAGAGGTCTGGAAGAGTCTGCAAATGAAGTCCAAGACCTATGCAAAGATGCAGCATATCTCCATACCATGCCTACGAGGCCAGTCTGAAGTCACCAGAATGACTTTTCCCTGATGAACCACAATCCGTGAAATGACCCAACCTATCATGAGGCCAGGGAAGAAAAACATACAGCAGAACTCCCTGTAGCCATGGCTGAACTAGAACATCTAGACCCTCGCTTCCAGCCTCAGATCTTCAACTGAAGAATCGGACTGTTTGCAAGTTCTTCGCCGTTGCCATTAGGTCGAAGTGAGACCAGCCCCAGCACCTCACAATGGCTTGGAACGTTGCCGAGGACAGCACCCACTTGCTCAGATCCAAGGCTCATCTGTGGAGAACATCGTCAACTCTCACTATATGTGCTGCCTAGAGCACTTGGAGATGATGCTTTGTCTAGAGAAAGAGCAGGCGAGCTACCTGAGCCAGCGATTCACTCTGGGTTTCTCTCTGGCGATTGACAGATGCCACTGTTGTCTCAGTGTCGTAAAAAATTGTGACCGCTTGGTCCTCCAGAGTCCTCTGAAAATGCACCAGAGCCAAATGAATAGCCAGCAGTTCCAACTGGCTAATGAACCACTGCATTTGGAAGGGCACCCAACACCCTGAAAATGGATGAGTGCCATGGGCCACCCAGCCTAGGAAACTGGCATCTGTCATCACAACCACCCAGGAAGCAATACGCAGCAGCATGCCCCAGGAGAGAGACTGTGGAAGGAGCCACCAATCCAAGCTGGCCTGTGCCTCCCTCACCCAAGGAACATTTGTCTAGAACACATCTGTCAGAGGAGCCCAGGGCAAGAGGAAAGTGAGGTGGAGAGGATGCCTGTGTACCCTCACCCAAGGTACTACCGCTATCAGGGCTGCCAAGGACCTCAAGCCTTGAAGATAGTCCCACACTTGCAGAGCTATTTTGTTCAGGAGACAAGAAATCTGAGAGCACAACTGCTGCTTGCGTGACTCCTGGAGATAGACATGCCCTGAAGCCATGTCAAACAACACACCAAGGTATGTTAGTGTCAAATTGCACTTCCTGAAAAACACAAACCAACCCAGCTCCTCCAGGACCTGGAGCGCCCGATCCACTGGCTGCTGACCCTCAGAGAATGAGGGTGCTCTGATCAGCCAGTTGTCCAAGTAGGGATGTACCTGCAGACCCGCCTTCCATGTCACAATCATCATCACCATGGTGAAGGTACCAGGAGTCAGAGTATTCTATTTATTTTAAATAAATTGTTCATCGCTTAGTTTGTAATAAGCGATCAATCAAATGCTAATAAAACTTGGAAACTTGGAAACTTAGGCCAAATGGCAGAGCTGAAAATTGGAAAGATTTTCCAGATTAGGAAATCCAAGAAATTTGCAGTGAGCTGGGAAATTGAAAAATGTAAATAAGCCTCTGTGAGATCCAGAGAGGCAAGGAACTCTCCAAGGGGCCACCACTACTAGGAAAGATCGCATTGTCTCCATGCAAAAGCATGGGACCTGGAGCAATGTATTTACTTGCGTAAGGTCCAGGATGTGTCGCCAAAAGTGTGAGCCCATCTTTGGCACAATAAAGTATATGGAGTATCTGCCCGAGCCTGAGGCTTCAGGTGGCACTGGTTTTAAAGCCTGAACATCCAACAGTCTTTGTACAGTGACATGCACTTTGACCGCATTGTCTGGGTGCCCCGCAAGTGAGGGCAGCCCTAATCTGTCAGAGGCCGGGCAAATGCCAGCTTGTGGCCAGACTGAATAATGTCCAGAACCCACCGAACGAACAAAATCTGAACCCAGGCCTGTAGAAACGCTGAGAGCCTGCCTCCTAAATGAAGAGTGGCCTCTCTCAGCCTGGTGTAATTGTGACTTCTTGTTAGAGGAAGCAATACAGGGAGGTGGAGGGCTGGATATGCCTGGAGCCAGAGAACCTCTGCCCGTAATCCTGGGAAAATCACTGAGTCGTGGAACTGGAAAACAGGTGAGAATGCCTGGAGCCATGAAAATTAGAGCGCCCTGAACCTCACTAGGGTCTGGGTGTGCTGTCTGCTATCAGGCAGGGTCTTAGAACATGAGGTCATGAGTTCATGAGGTCATCCAGGCCTTTGTCCAATAATAACTGCGGCAAAATAATGTGAAAAATATGTGTCAACTACCACTATCACAAGATCCTCATAGGGTTAACGCCATAGACAGAATGCCTAAGTGAAGGAAAAGATCTCAGAATACTACATCAATGATCATATGTTTCTCCAGTTATATTGTGGTGAGGGATATCTTTCATCCATCAAAAAACCTTCACTACTAATAGACTGTACAGATTTATCAGTCTCTAATTAAGTTTATTTTCTACTTCAATTTACTTTTTTATTTTTATTGATTTTCAACAATAAATTGAACCTTTGATAAATTCAGCATAGTGTTCATATCAAACAGTGAAAAGTATTAAGTCCCAACTCTCTTTTCAATGGCGGGCAAAAATGAAAGCAACAATAGTTTCACTTATCTAATGCTTTGTGCTCCTCATATTACTGTCTGTATTATCGGAACTGCCTTGTCGAAATTGCCAAAACTGCCCGAAATACCGACATAGCCACAACCCAACCAGATTACCCTAACAAAGCCGACCTAGTAAGGCAAAACGGGCCCTGTCGGTATTTCGGTCAGTTTTGGCAATTTCAACAAGGTAGTATATCAAATCTATGGAGTTAACCCTATGAGGATCTCATCAAATACAAACTGCCCCTTAAAAGGGAGCCTCGCAAGAGCAGATGTAGAAGAGGATACACCAGCCCAGTGTCTGAGCCAGAGCATTCTGCGAGCAGACATCGAATATGCCAGCTCCTGAACTAGGATCTACATAAGGACATACAGAGTGTCAGGAACATAATCTACCATATCCCACCAGACAAGAGATGCCAAGAAGGAGGCTGTACGCCATCATTATCTAAGGTGCTCAGCCGGGACAAACCAGCATGAGTGACAAGAATGCCACCAAGGCAGCCTGGACTCCCAGAGCCACTGCTGCAATGAGTCTACAGAGAACCACATCCACACGGCAGTCCTGCATGTCCATGAGCACCATTCTACCTACGCTGGGAAAGAAGGTGCACTCAGTCACCTGCACAACCAAGGAGCCCACTGAAGATGCCATAGGATACAGATGGGACATGGTACTTGCTCCTTCAAAAGTCCCTTCCAGAGGATCCCATTCCCCAAGATCAGCCTATCAATATCAGGATGCCAAGAAAATGTTGAAGACTAAACTCTCATTCCATACATGAGAGAGGAGGAAGCAGAAGGAGCTGGCTGTGGATTCAAATTGAGCTCATGCAGAGACTCCGAAAAAAGATTCAGCAAGGCAGCAGGCTTAAATAAATGCAGAACCATGGGACCATCCCCAGGGTCAAAAACCAGAGAAGGATCCACAAATCTGGTATTCTGGTTCAGGTTCTCAGCCACGGGAAAGGCATCCTCAGAAAACAAGGGGTCAGCAAACTGATCACCAACATTATTATTGCAAAGAGCAGGGTCAGATAAGAGGACCCACTCAGGGAGGCAAAGCCTCTGAGAGACAAGGCCAAAGCACAGCTGGACTGCGCAGAAGAATCATGGCTGTTCTGACAGGCAGGGCACAAAAATTTCATAAATCTGAAAGGACTTCTTGACCATGGAGCGTGGAGTCACCCTCAGATGACTTAAACCTGCATGTCTTGAGCACCTGTGTCTTTTGTGCATAAATGGCAGCATTGCTGGGCTCCAAAATCAGAGAAGGCCACCCAAACAGGCTAACCGGCCTTTTTGGCACCTGCTTAGACATGGGAGAGGCTAGGCTTGAGCTTCCACCTCTCTTAACCACACCACGCAGCACATGGCGCAAAGACACTCCTGAAGCATAACGTGCAATCCTGGCATGGACTTGGAGTAGAGGAGCCCAAGGACCCCATCCCAACAAGTTTTGAGGCAAAAAGTGCAGTTTTGGAAGTGCAGGAAGCTTTTGAAAAAAAGATCGCTAAAAATCCACAATGGCTGCCACTAAAAAATTTGCGCCAAAATCACAATATTTCTGCATAGAAGGCCCTGGTGTCATTTATTGCTAATTTAAATGTGGGAAGGGGGGAGAAGAAAAGACATTGATGTGCAGAAATATCTTTTTGGTTTGCCACCTCCTATACCTACCTTGTCCTCTGTTGCCACCCCAAATATTTAGAGATGTCTAGAGATACCACTGATAGGGAGAGGTTTGCATTTACCTTCATACGAGGGGCTGCTGAAAGTTCTCAGCCCAACCAAAAATGTTGGGGCAGTCTTCATTGAGGGCTATACATTTAGTTCAGCGATTTTCCACTTTTTTTCATTCCATCGGAAAAATACAGAATGAAAAAAGTGGAAAACCTCTGGACTAAAGACAAAATTCTACAAACAGTGCCTAAACGTAGGCAACAATAGGCACCCTACCTGCACCTAAGTTATTAAGAAACTCCATTTAAAATGACAAAAAAACATTGAAGTTAAAGCACCTACCAGTGCTCAAAAAATCAGCGCCAGCATCTCACCTCTAAAGGTGCTGTAGGCCGTGGGCATGGCTCATGATGGAAGTACAAATCTATTATAGCAGGCTCTTATATTTGACACCTCTCAAAGAGTTCAAACAATAAAGTAATAATTGGAGAGGCTCTAAAGTCTCTTAACCCACTGACCTCAGAAATGCCTAGGGGTATGTTCATAAATCTTCAAAGAACATACAAACCTATAGCGGCACCCATAGTCGTCATAGGTCACTAAATTCTTTTTATTTATTCAATAGTTTATATAAATATTTCTTTTGTTATTTAAAGTATCAAAACAGTACTCATCTTTTGCTTTGTTTTCATCTACGCGGGTGGGGGTAGGCACTCCGACATAGACTATGTTTCGCCCCTACGGGCTGTATCAAGGAATCCCCCTGCAGTAATAACAATTTCATTAAGTAATTTAACTTTTATAATAATTTTAAACCAATATAGTTTAAATAACAAGCATTCTACAGTACCTTAAATCCAGCGACTCATGCTTCCCGCTGTAGAGTTTTATATCAGGAAAACATGGCCGCGGCGTTTAAAGCTATAAATAGCTATACTCTAGCGTCATGACGTATCTCTAGCGTCAGACACACCTCCCAGCTGATTTCCCCATTATATTCTATTGCAATATCACAACCTCATTCAGATTAAAGAGAACCACTCAATTTCAGCGTTTAGTCCTAAAGGTATCACTGTATTTAATCTGTAGATCCATTTCTGTTCTTTAAAATTTAAATTAGAGCTCGCTTTAAAGGAACTTCGAGATAATCCGGAATTGATAATAATAAGAGCTGATAAAGGGGGCGCCATTACAATACAAGACCGAAAAACATATAATATGGAAGTCAATCGACAACTGTCGGATGCTTTGGCCTATAATAGGCTGGACAAAGATCCCATGGAGATGTTAAAATTGGAAATTGAAAAACTTATTGAAGAGGGGATGCAAAGAAAATTTTTGACTCAGAAGGAAGCGGACTTCCTTCTAGAAGTGGGACCATCTACCCCGAAAATTTATATGTTGCCTAAGGTACATAAAAGACTTCAAAACCCCCCGGGGAGACCTATTGTATCTACTAGAAGATCTATACTAGAACCACTGTCTAAATTTGTGGACTATTTTTTAAAACCTGAGGTCCCAAAAATTTCATCCTATGTAAAAGATTCAGCCCACTTATTACGTATATTAGAAGAAAATAATAATTGTGATGACATCACCTTTTTTGTGACTTTGGACATAACGTCTCTATATACGAAAATACCCCAAGAGGCTGCTTTGGAAGTTATAAAAGAGACTCTTATGCAGATAGATCTAGGCAGATTTAAATATGAATGGGTTCTGGCATTAGCAAAGTTAGTAATAACAGAGAATTATTTCTGGTACAATGGGGATTTTTACAAACAAACTCAGGGTGTAGCAATGGGGGCCACTTTGGCCCCATCTGTAGCAAGTTTATATGTTGCCCAGTTTGAACAATCTAAGGTATTTTCTGCTCCCAATTTCCAACATATTATCCTCTGGAAAAGATATCTGGATGATATCCTGATTTTTTGGGACGGATCCGAATCCGAACTGAAGGACTTTCTAACATGGCTAAACACTCTCAACCCTCACCTGGTGTTCACTATGACCTACCATGAAAATCATATCTCTTTTCTTGATATTCTCCTGATAAAAGATGAGAACCAACAAATCAGAACAACTTTATTCCGGAAAGAGGTGGATAGAAATCATTTCCTCCATTTTTTCAGTTTTCACCCTTTTTTTCTGAAGTTTAACATCCCGGTGAGCCAATTCCTACGGATTAGGAAACTCTGTTCTTCTGAGGAAGACTTTGAAATACAAGCAAAGTTGCTGAGCGACCGGTTCTACGAGAGGGGTTATTCTCGCAAGTCAGTTAAACGAGGTTACCTTAGGGCGAAGTTTGCTCAGCGATCTCTTCTCCTTAGGGAGAAAAATATAGAACCTTCAGATGAACAGCTAATAATGGTACTTCCATATACACCTTTAAGTACCTCTTTTTTTGCAATAATTAAGAATCACTGGCGGACACTTCAATTGAGTGTTCAATTTCAAGACTACCCTATAGTCTCCTATAAGCGGGGGAAGACTGTGGGGGAATTTCTATCCAGGCATCGCTATGAAATTAAAAGAAGAGATGACACGACTGTATTTTCCCATCAAGCCTGTTCTCAGTGCCAATGGTGCGATCTAACACTGGAAGGCCCCACTTGGAATGATCCGGGGACTAACATCACTTATCAAGCCTATTCGAATACATCTTGTCAGAGTTCCTCTGTCATCTATATGATCCGATGCCCATGCCAATTGCTCTATATTGGACGGACAAGCAGGAAAATTAATATCCGCCTAAACGAGCATAAATCTAGAATAAATACAGGAAATATAGAGGCTCCCCTTGTCCAACATTGGAGGGAGAAAAAACATAAAATTATAGATATGAAATGGAGGGTTATTGACCAGGTTTCTAGTGGGTGGGAGGGTGGAAATATTAAAGATAAATTAAATTTTAAAGAACAGAAATGGATCTACAGATTAAATACAGTGATACCTTTAGGACTAAACGCTGAAATTGAGTGGTTCTCTTTAATCTGAATGAGGTTGTGATATTGCAATAGAATATAATGGGGAAATCAGCTGGGAGGTGTGTCTGACGCTAGAGATACGTCATGACGCTAGAGTATAGCTATTTATAGCTTTAAACGCCGCGGCCATGTTTTCCTGATATAAAACTCTACAGCGGGAAGCATGAGTCGCTGGATTTAAGGTACTGTAGAATGCTTGTTATTTAAACTATATTGGTTTAAAATTATTATAAAAGTTAAATTACTTAATGAAATTGTTATTACTGCAGGGGGATTCCTTGATACAGCCCGTAGGGGCGAAACATAGTCTATGTCGGAGTGCCTACCCCCACCCGCGTAGATGAAAACAAAGCAAAAGATGAGTACTGTTTTGATACTTTAAATAACAAAAGAAATATTTATATAAACTATTGAATAAATAAAAAGAATTTAGTGACCTATGACGACTATGGGTGCCGCTATAGGTTTGTATGTTCTTTGAAGATTTATGAACATACCCCTAGGCATTTCTGAGGTCAGTGGGTTAAGAGACTTTAGAGCCTCTCCAATTATTACTTTATTGTCATGATGGAAGTGGCATTAGGTGGTCGAAAGCACCTTCGTAGGTGCAATTTGTGACAAATATAAACACTGTAAATGTAGGCCTGGAAAACCCTGGCCTACATTTCTGGCACCTATCTTTTCCAGAGGCACGGTTCTGTATACAGAGCCGTTGTGTGATTGACATGCAATTGGGGGCCGCTTTTTGGGCGGATGCCGACATCGGTGCTGTATAGAGAATCCGGGCTTGTATGTAGCCCTTGATGGAGACTGCCCAACTTTGTTGTTTGGGCTGAGAACTTATCAACGGCCCCTTCTACTTTTGAAAATTCCCTTGCATGCACATAAATTAATCCAGACAAGTTTTAGAGTTCTAAAGAGAAGGTATATATTTCCATACATAATTTCCCTGGGGTAAGTTAACAAGTGGAAGCATGTGTATACATTCACTTTGAAAATCCTGCAAAGTCCACACTAGGCAGTTACACAATTACCCTCTGCTCCCCCCTTAAACCATGATCACAGCTTCATCCCATCTAGAGGTTGTGAATGCTGCCTCCTACACTTCCCTCCTAGTTCATATGGGGCAACAGATATCTCAGTTTAGGGATTAAACTAGGGATCTCAGCTCCCATATGGCAATGCAAAGAGTTATCATTAAGCTACTGGGTCATTATGACGGATATATTTTAAAATGTAAATTTAAAATGATATCCAACCTAGTTCTCCAATGAGGAAAGAAGGACTTGAGTCTGTCATCAGCTCTCATGTTTATGTCCTGTGTTTTTAATTTTTTTATTTAGATTCTATGTAAACCACTGTGATGTCTCTGTGACCACCAGCAGTATATCAAATCCATATAAAGATAATTTCCCAGAACACTAAACATAAGGTCCATGGACGTGAATGACGTATTACCTGGATTGGTTCTCCATCCTACAGGAAAACAGAACTTATCCTGAGGTGTGAGTATTGTAAGCCTTTCAGTGCTTCAGAGAGCAATGCATAACTCAGCAGTGAGAACAGAAGAATTAAGAGAGAATAGAAGTATCAGGCTTAAGGGTCATCTACAAAGTGTTATTGAACCAGTTTGGTAATGTTTTATTGAAGAATCAATATTAATGGCTCTTTTGGCTAACCTGTGCACTGTCGTGTCTGTGTGTCAAGTCTGAACAATAAAGCATGAGGGCTCGAGTCTCACTGAAAGTGTAAAAGACTAACACACATTAAAGTAATAGAAAAGCAGAATTTATTTTTCGATAGAGATAATACCTGAAGTCCACGTCGCCAATTTTTATAGAAACCCAGTAGACAGCAGCTATCTTATGTATGATTCAAGGGGAAGACTGGGGCTCTTTTGACATACTGGGGAAAACCGAATTGTCATCCCTAACAGAACACCAAAAGTCAAAATACCCCCACTCTCAGACATTAACCCCTCATTCTAAATTAGCAGTCAGGAAAGCAAAGATACAAATGGCAGAAAAAAAATAGCTGATATGGTAAAACAGGGAGACAAAACATTTTTTTTAATATATCAGTGATAGGAAGAAGTGCAAAAGTGGCATTGTGAGACTCAAAAGTGAAGGGGAGAAATATGTAGACGCTGATACAGAAAAGGCTGAATTGCTTAACAAATATTTCTGTTCTATATTTACGGCTCAAGCACCATGAACGGGACTGCAGAAGACAAACGCAAATAGGGATGGAGTAGTGGCAAACCTTGATCGATTATCAGAGGATTGTGTTCGTGAGGAGCTGGCTAAATTAAAGGTAGACAAAGCGATGGGGTCAGATGGTATACATCTAAGGGTGCTGAAGGAGTTTAGTGAAGTTCTTCTGATGTTTCTGCTGACTGACTTTTTCAATGCTTCTCTAGAGTCGTGAATGGTACAGGAGGACTGGAGAAGGGCGAATGTGTTCCCTCTACACAAAAGTGGAAGTAAGGAAGAAGCAGGGAATTACAGGCCAGTAAGTCTGACTTCTGTGATAAACAAATTAATGGAAATGCTTTTAAAACAGAGAATCTTGAAGTTTCTGGAATCCATTGGATTACAGGACCGTAGGCAACATGGATTCATCTTCTGTTGATCTAAGTGTCCTAACTGGAGAATATGGTATCAGAAAATGATCCAGAAATATTGGTGCGTTGGTTTGTAGGATATATAGGATACTGCCATTCACGTCAACCCAATATTTTATATATATTGTATGCACTGAGGGGAAAATTCTATAAGTGGCATCTAAAAAGATTGGTGCCTATTTCTTGTCAATCACACTTAGGTACCTATTATAGAATTGTGCCTAACTTAAAACTTATGTTCCACTTCCCCAATGATGTAATATAGATTTTGCTTTTACTTAGAACGTTGAAAAAATTTTGGTGGGGTAGCTGACGCTGGCGCTAACAGGAGGACCCTTGAAGCATGTAAAGAAGGACGTGTAACATGTTGGATCCAACCCTCCCAAATTGCACTTAAAAAGCTGGAGTTATGCATAAAGAAGAACTTCATTAAGATAAGTCCATGGTTAAAATGAAATTAGATATGTATTTTTCAAGATTTATTTATTTATTAAGAGAAAATAAAGTATTAAGCGCTGAGCACTGTAGCATTAACTGAGCACTTTAAAGTGAATGGAATAATAATAATAGTTCAGTATATAAAAGAGTAAAAAGAATATAAGATTCATACTGAGCCAGTGACAATATTACCACATAAAGCTGACTGCTATGAAAGCTTATTGATGCGGTGGAGTGATGGGGCTGAGGCTCAGAAGAAGAAGGAAGGAAGGAAGAAAGAAAGAAAGATAAAAGGCTGATAGATATTTAGAGGGTATTTTTTGTTTGTTTGTTTGTTTTGGAAGATTGTAACTTAAAACTTAGGGCTCATAGTAATATAGTAGATGACGGCAGATAAAGACCCGAATTGTCCATCCAGTCTGCCCAACCTGATTCAATTTTAATTTTTTTAAATTTTTTCTTCTTAGCTATTTCTGGACAAGAATCCAAAGCTCTACCTGGTACTGTGCTTGGGTTCCTACTGCTGAAATCTCCATTAAAACCTACTCCAGCCCATCTACACCCTCCCAGCCATTGAAGCCCTCCCCAGCCCTTCCTCCACCAAATGACCATATACAGACACAGACTATGCAAGTCTGCCCAGTACTGGCCTTAGTTCAATTTTTAATATTATTTTCTGATTCTAGATCCTCTGTGTTCATCCCACGCTTCTTTGAACTCAGTCACAGTTTTATTCTCCACCACCTCTCTCGGGAGCGCATTCCAGGCATCTACCACCCTCTCCGTAAAGTAGAATTTCCTAACATTGCCCCTGAATCTACCACCCCTCAACCTCAAATTATGTCCTCTGGTTTTACCATTTTCCTTTCTCTGGAAAAGATTTTGTTCTACGTTAATACCCTTCAAGTATTTGAACATCTGAATCATATCTCCCCTTCCCTCTAGGATATACATATTCAGGGCTTCCAGTCTCTCCTCATATGTCTTCTGGCCCTCCTCTGGGCCGCTTCAAGTCTTCTTACATCCTTCGCCAGATACGGTCTCCAAAACTGAACACAATACTCCAAGTGGGGCCTCACCAATGACCTGTACAGGGGCATCAACACCTTCTTCCTTCTACTGGCTACACCTCTCTTTATACAGCCCAGCATCCTTCTGGCAGCAGTCACTGCCTTGTCACACTGTTTTTTTGCCTTTAGATCTTTGGACACTATCACCCCAAGGTCCCTCTCTCCGTCCGTGCATATCAGCTTCTCAACTCCCACCATATACGGTTCCTTCTGATTATTAATCCCCAAATGCATTACTCTGCATTTCTTTGCATTGAATTTTAGTTGCCAGGCATTAGACCATTCCTCTAACTTTTACAGATCCTTTTTCATATTTTCCACTCCCTCTTCGATGTCTAGTCTGTTACAAATCTTGGTATCATCTGCAAAAAGGGACACTTTTCCTTCTAACCCTTCAGCAATGCCACTCACAAACATATTGAACAAGATCGGCCCCAGCACCGAACCCTGAGGGACTCCACTACTCACCTTTCCTTCCTCCGAGCGACTTCCATTAACCACCACCCTCTGGCGTCTGTCCGACAGCCAGTTTCTAACCCAGTTCACCACTTTGGGACCTAACTTCAGCCCTTCAAGTTTGTTCAACAGCCTCCTATGAGGAATTGTATCATAGGCTTTGCTGAAACCTAAGTAAATTACATCTAGCATATGTCCTCTATCCAGCTCTCTGGTCACCCAATCTAAAAATTAAATCAGGTTCGTTTGGCATGATTTACCTTTTGTAAAGCCATGTTGCCTCGGATCCTGTAACCCATTAGAATCAAAGAAGTACACTATCCTTTCTTTCAGCAACACTTCCATTATTTTTCCAACAACTGAAGTGAGGCTCACCAGCCTGTAGTTTCCTGCTTCATCCCTGTGACCACTTTTATGAATAGGGACCTCATCCGCTCTTCTCCAATCCCCAGGAATCACTCCCGTCTCCAGAGATTTGTTGAACAAGTCTTTAATAGTACTCGCCAGAACCTCTCTGAGCTCCCTTAGTATCCTGGGATGGATCCCGTCTGGTCCCATCGCTTTGTCCACCTTCAGTTTTTCAAGTTGCTTTTAAAAACTCTCCTCTGTGAATGGCGCAGAATCTACTCCATTTTCTCGTGTAAGTTTGCCAGACAATCTCAGTCCTTCTCCAGAATTTTCTTATGTGAACACAGAACAGAAGTATTTGTTTAGCACATTTGCTTTTTCCTCATCACTCTCTACTTATTGGTTCCCAGCATCTTTTAGTTTAGCAATTCCATTTTTCATCGTCCTCCTTTCACTAATATATCAGAAAAAATTTTTGTCTCCCTTTTTTACATTTTTAGCTATTTGTTCTTCTGCCTGACGTATTTCTCTCTCTTGGTTTCTTTCAGTTTTACCCTGTAGTCCTTTCTGCACTCCTCTTCTTGGGTTTTTTTATATTTCACGAACGCCAACTCTTTCGCCTTTATTTTCTCCGCCACTAGTTTGGAGAACCATATCGGCTTCCTTTTTCTCTTATTTTTATTGATTTTCTTCACATAAAGGTCCGTAGCCATTTTTATCACTCCTTTCAACTTAGACCACTGTCTTTCCAATTCTCTTATGTCCTCCCATTCTAACAGCTCTTTCTTCAGGTACTCTCCCATTGCATTAAAGTCCGTATGTTTGAAATCCAGGACTTTAAGCAACATACGGCCGCTCTTCACTTTGGCCATCATATCAAACCAAACCATTTCCCAGGTGAGCACCCACTCGAACATTAGAGATACTCTCTCCATTTGTGAGGACCAGATCCAATATCGCCTTTTCCCTTGTGGGTTCCATCACCATTTGTCTGAGCAGAGTCTCTTGAAAGGCATCCACAATCACCCTACTCTTTCCGATTCCGCAGACAGAACATTCCAGTCTGCATCCGGCAGGTTGAAATCTCCCAACAGCAAAACCTCCTCTTTCTTTCCAAACTTTTGGATATCCACAATCAGATCCTTATCAATTTGCTGCGATTGAGTCGGAGGTCTGTAGACTAGACCCACGTAGATAGAAATTCCATCTTCTCTTTTCAGAACGATCATATTGCTTCTTCCTCTCCCCAGATCCCTTGCATTTCGTTTGCTTGGATATTGATCTTTACATAGAGAGCTACTCCTCCACCTTTTTGACCATCTCTGTCCTTCCTAAAAAGATTATATCCCGGTATGTTTGCATCCGATCCATGTGATTCACTGAACCATATCTCTTTGATAGCGACAATATCTAGATCTGCCTCTAACATCAGGGCTTGCAGATCATGAACTTTGTTGCTTAGACTGCGAGCATTTGTGGTCATTGCTTTCCAGCGGTAATCTCCTTTTTCGTATGGATTTTTGTTGCGTTTCACTTTCCATTGCAATACTAAGAAATGAGTTGCTGATATTGTTTATGTTGCAATCTTTACTACTATCACATCTTTTCTTTTGCCGGGGGTGGTCTCTATAATTGTCCTTCATACATACACCACCCCCATCTTCTAGTTTAAATGCCTAGAAACATATTGTCTAAATTTCTCTGCAAGGTTTCTTTTTCCTGCTGTAGTAATATGTAGCCCATCAGTGCAATATAGCTTCTTATCCTTCCATGTATTTCCCCATCCTCCTATGTACCTGAAGCCTTCTTGATGACACCAGGCTTTGAGCCATTTATTAAAGTCCTCTGTGTTTTTCACTCTTTGCTCTCCCTTTCCATATGCAGGCAGTAGTTCAGAAAAAGCTAAAGTCTTTACAAAAGGTTTCAAACCCTCACCAATCTCGCGAAAAGCTTTCTGTGCTGCAAGTGTGGAGTTGTTGGCCAGGTTATTTGTTCCCAGATGGATAACAACATCAGTGTTAAAATCCTTAGTTTCTTCCTTAATTATAGTCTGTATTTGCCTGGAACTCCTGGTAGCTGAGGATCCTAGAAGACATTTCACTATTTTGGTCTTCTCGCCTTGTGTTCCAAGGTTAATGCCTCTGATAATGGAATCCCCAAACAGTAATACCGTAGTTTTCTGTTTTTGGCTTTTTTATTTGTGCTTATAGTGCGCTTGTTCTCTTGAGTTACCTTCATTGGTTCCAGTCCCACCTCCCTTCTGTTTTCTTGATTATCGCAGTGCACTAGTGGAGGGAAGGAATTCTGTAGAGGTAATATTAGTGAAAGTGGATGTTTCTGTGTTACATGTCGCAGTCTTCCTGAGCTTACTGTGACCCATTTATTCCTGGGCTGTTTTATTCTTTGAGGTAGAGGTGGTAAGTTGGTATGATTTTGTGGAGTGATGGAAGCTGCTTTAATTGTATTCAATTCCTGTTTAAGTTTGCAGAGCTCCTCCTTAATACATTTTACTGAAAACTTCACTTTTTCCCTAAAAACAGGGAAAAAGTTAAGTTTACAGTATAATGAGGGGGGTTACAACCCCCCCAAACCACCCACAACACCGCCGCGATCTGTATTAAGTAAAGTGGGGGGCTCCCCAACAAAACCCCCCATCGGAGCCCCTAAAAACTGTCATTTTCTTCAGCGTGCGCCTCCATCTTGCGCTCAGTTGTCGGCGCGCGCCTTTGTCTTCCGCGGTTTTGTCTATGAACCCTCTTTTATAGAATCATGCCTAAGAAGATAGGCACCTATCACCCAATTAATTTTTTTTTCAATTATGAGCTTATTAAAGCTCATAATGAAGCCAATTGACTAAATAAGGGCCTCTTTTATCAAGCTGCGCTAGAAGCTTTTAGCACGAACTGGTGCGTCAAATGCTCAGAGCAAAGACAATAACGAAGGTGACCTTGAGTGCTCAATTTCTTTATTGTATATTAGGACTTGACATGATCATGTTTCGGCTGAAAGGGCCTGCTTCAGGAGTCTAAAATTAAAATGAACACAAATATGACATAAAAAACATAAATAGTATACAATATCAGCATTAATGGTGTAAAACATGAATATAAACCACAAATTTTTTATAAATATTTAAAGAATATATATATATATATACTGTATATACATATGACATCAATACTTAAAAAATAATGATATTGATATACTGTACATCTTTGGATAACACATAGATCTCTGAAAACAGATAAAATATGTTTTAGACCAGGGCTTCCCAATTCCGGTCCTCAAGATCTACTGGCAGGCCAGGTTTTCGGGATATCCACAATGAACATGTATATGAGAGATTTGCATACCAAGAAGGCAGTGCAGGCAAATCTCTCTTGTGCATATTCATTGTGGATATCTTGAAAACCTGGCCTGCCAGTAGATCTCGAGGACCGGAACTGGACAGCCCTGTTTTAGGCCAAACAAATTCAATTGCAAGAAAGATGTACATATATAAAAAAAACTATGTATTAAATCACAAGATTATTAAATTACCATCTATATTGACAGCATATATAGAAAACTTTAAAATTCAATATATGTAGTGGCTCCATGTAGGCGTTATATTACAAACAACATGAGTGATTTACATATGAAATTATTTTGTTTTGGAGACCCAGGTATTGTTTAAACTAGGCTGTTTCTGTTACAAGGCTGTTTATGGTACAGCTCCTTCTTACTTAGTCAATAGATTTTCTTTAGCATCATACAGACATAGTAGAAAAACTCATCCTTTGTTTAATTTTCCATCTGTCCAGGGTTGCAGGAGTAAGAAATTTCTAAATCATACTTTGGCATCTCAGGCAGCTCTTCATGACAACGAATTCTGAATAATGATGCTTACTACCCATTCCTATGGCCATTTTAGAAAATAATTGAAGACCTATCTTTTTTCTAAAATTTGACTTTTTAATGGCTGATGTTGGAATTGTGTGTATGGGTTGTTGGGGGGGACACGATTGGTTAGAAGAAGGGATGGAAGGGTTGGATTGGTTAATGGAAGTGGGGGCTTATTGGTTGAAGCGGTGAAGTGAATTGACGGGTTTTATTATTTTTGGAAGGAAGGGAGTTCAGGAGGCGGCTGGTTGGGTTGGAGAGTGAAATTGCTCCCTCCCTGTGGTTTTGTTGGGGGGGGGGTTGTTTTTCTAGGTTTGGTTGGGGTGGTGGGTTAGGTTAGTCACAGCTTTGCTGGCGGAAAGGATGAGTATGGCGGTGAATTCTGGAATAGAGGGGCTAATAAAGTTGTGTGTTAATGTGTTCTTATCTGCTCATGTGTGAAACCGCCATAGGTGGCAGTAGAACTCTGTGACACCACGAGTCTTGCAAAGGGAAGTTGGGATCGTAAAGTATGGACTTGGTGAACTGGGCTAGTTCGACATTGAATAGCTCCAGAAGTTGAGATTTGCGAGTTGGGCTAGTTCAACGCCAAATAGCTACAGGAGTTTGAGATTGTTAAGATACAATGAACTTATACTATAAGGATGTTATTGTCGCATATCATTGAATGGTTGAATAAGTTAATAATTCTGTGGCCCGTGCCTTACCATTAATGAAGAGTAGTGTGGTTGTTGGTATGGATGTGGTATGGACAAGAGAATTGGTGCGAATGCCAGTGTTATAGGTCAGATCTCCAAAATATTATCAAAACTGTAGAGGTTTTATGTCCTAGGTGTAAGAAGTGCCAAACCAAAGCAGTGCCAAACCAAATATGGTTTGGTTAATATTTCGGTCTTTACCAGCCTGAAAAGGAAAGATTTTCATTGTCATCACAAAGTGAAGGCCTTTTAAAAAAAATTAAGCTTCTGACACCTTAGTACAATTTGGAAGTAATGCACAAAACATAGCAGGATATTTGAATTTATCTTTGGGCTAGATATGAGGTCTGGAGTATAACGGAGAAATGGATATGAATTCAATAAATAATAAGATTGGGTTCTTTTATTTTTGTACCTATTATAAAAATTATTGTTAAGTCTTTCTCTAGTTTATTATTTAATAGCTTGTTCAAACTGGTTATGATATGAATGTGCCTTTTTGTTACATCTAACCATAATCATAGATGTACAAGATCAAATACACAGTGAAACCTGACAAAGGGAAGAATGGGTGGTATGTGGAGCCATCTGTTTTGGAGAACACCCAAGTCTGTCTGATTCTACAAGGCCAAACGACCAGCTATTCTAAGATCCTCCATTCCAAGAGGGGCCTGAAACGCATCTACACAATCAGCTTCTCTCACCATCACTTTGGCTGCAACTTTTTAGTGCAATTAAGTCATTTATTTCTTTCTTCTTCCTTCTGATTCTAATGCGTCCAAGCCACAAGCAAGCTCCAGTTGCTCCTATTCAAGGAGTCTGATTGCATCTGGCAATAATTGATGAAAATCCTGATGAGTGAAGGAAAGCAGATTGTTTGTGGGGGTAATAGGTGACGACCTGCCTCTCTTGACCTATAATACATTAGTGTCAGTGAACATTTGGCAACCCTCAGATGATTAGCAGCGAAGATGAATCGAGCAAAAAAAAAAAAGAGGTAGAAATCTGCCTCATCTGAATCACTAGAACTGCATAAATTTGCATACTGATTAGCTATTCTTTTGTCTGGGCTCCTAATTATTATGACACATTATGTCTTCATCATGCAAGATTCTGATCTGTCTTGCTCAAAATGCATGTTGAAAATAAAGTACTGTTTATTGATTCAACATGTAACTTTTATTTCTCTGTTTGCTTTAATTAAATACATATTTGATTACATTTGACTGGTGTCTCAGAATTTGTATTTTTTTTTTTTCTTTCCTTTGTTTCTATTTTATTGTCACATTCATTTCATCTTGTTGACAAACAATTAGATAACCTTCCATAATACTCACAGATCATTTACTGATGGCAATTTTGAAAGTCTCAGTGCTAGAAAATGTTTTTTTTCCCCCTTTTTTTTTTTTTGTTGTTGTTGTTGCAGCGTTAGGAATACATGAAAAGCAGCCAGCTGAAAGGCACCGTGCAAATGCCTCTGATACCCTGAAAGGAACTGCTCAAACATTAATATCATAGGCAGTGGAATGGGGTGAACCACTGGGGTCATGGTTCCACCAACATTCAGTCCAGCACAGCATCAGCAACTAGAGAGCTTGTGGGTGGGCCTGAAGATGGTTTGCTGGGCTCCTCCAACCAAAAAGCTGTTCTGCTGCCCCAGATAAGACTTCCTCTGTGAGATCAGCATTTCAACTCTGCTGACCCCTCCCCCTCCCTCCCCGCCAATCATTCGTCAGCCCTGCAGTAATTTGCTTTTACATTCATGTAATAGATCAGGCATGCCTCACCTCACACAAGGGAACAGAGTTGTGAATTGTGTTCGTCCAACAAACAGGATCTTTTAACGCTTGTTTGTCTATTTGTCAGCATTTCTTTCAGCAATTTTGAAATCCTTTGCCTGCATCCTTCTCCTGAGATCTCTAGGGATCATTTCATAGTTTTACTAAACTGCGTTAGGGCATTAACGCACGGAATAGGGCGCGCTAGACACTAACGCCAGCATTGAGCTGGCGTTCGTTCTAGCCGCGTAGCGCAGGGGTAGCACACGCTAATCTGCTGCGTGCGCTAAAAATGCTAGCGCACCTTAGTACAAGGAGCCCCTAGGGGAAATGTCCAAAAGGAGTTTATTTTGTCCATATTTTATAAAGCCAATAAAAGTAGCCTTTGCCTTTATAACGTAGGTCATACGATGACCCCCCAGTAGTGCATTGATTCTCTCAACAAATTTAATTCTGCTCCAAAGAAGTTTCTAATTTGTGCATGTACTCCAAGCATGTACATACATAGCTTGAAAAGTACACATGGACATCATCATAACTATGCCCTATCTCAGTTCATAGACAAAACTGCAGAAGACAAAGGCGCGCGCCGACAACTGAGCGCAAGACGGAGGCGCGCGCCGAAGAAAATGACAGTTTTTAGGGACTCCGACAGGGGGTTTTGTTGGGGAGCCCCCCCACTTTACTTAATACAGATCGCGGCGGCGTTGTGGGTGGATTGGGGGGTTGTAACCCCCTCATTATACTGTAAACTTAACTTTTTCCCTGTTTTTAGGGAAAAAGTAAAGTTTTCAGTAAAATGTGGGGGGTTACAACCCCCCAAACTCCCCACAACGCCCCCACAACGTGGCGCGATCTGTATAAAGTAAAGTGGGGGGGTTCCCCCACACACACCCCCGTTGGAGCCCCTAAAAACAGTTATTTTCTTTGGCGTGCGCCTCCGCGCTGCGCTCAGTTGTCGGCGCGCGCTTTTGTCTTCCGCAGTTTTGACCTGACACCCCTATCTCTACCCAGATTAAATAGCTGGGAATGCCTATGCACAAATCCTTAGAAAGTTTGTATACTCTCATCAGCATATGGACTTGTACACATGTGTGTCCTCACTATTTTAGAATCATAATTTTCTGCATGTAAAATTTGCTTTGTAAAATTACCCCCCATAATGTTCAAACCAGGACATAAACCTTTTGGAGGAGAAAATAACTTGGTCAGTTCCAAATACCTATACAAAATATAGACAATAAACAGAGAAACTAGCCTGTTTCCCCGAAAATAAGACCTATCCCAAAAATAAGCCCTAGTTATGATCGATGCAGAGGGAAGGCCACCAAGCAGCCTGTTCAGAGCACTGCCGCTCTTTTTTTGAGGCCTTGGAGTGGAGGTATGTCAGTCTCACAGTGGGAGGGTCAGTGGGGTACTGCTGTACAGGGGGTTGGGAGGGAGGCATAGAAAGATGCTGCACAAGGGGATGGGTGAGAGGGGAGGAAAGATGCTGCACATGGAGGGGAGTGGGGGGAGAAAGGGAAGAGGAAGAATTGGGGTGGAGGACAGGAAGGGAGAGATGACTGTTGGACATGAAAAAAATAAGACATCCCCCCAAAATAAGCCCTAATGCATTTTTTGGACCCCCAAATTAATATAAGGCACTGTCTTATTTTCGGGGAAACACGGTAGCAGAATGGAGTGGAGTAGCCAGTGCTTTGAGCAGTGGCATAGCAAGGGTGAGAGGCGCCCCTCCCTTGCCCTCATATCCATCCTGCCGCTCCTTCCCCAATCTCCCCCTGCCGCATGTGCCCCCCCTTCCCTGCCCCCGTACCTCTATTCACTGCCGCAAGCAACAAGAACTTCAATGTGCTCCTCACAACCCCTTCGGCTCTCCCTCTGATGTCACATCCTATTCACGGCACCCAAAAGTAATGTCAGCGGGAAAGATGATGTGACCATGAGGAGCACATTGAAGTTGTTGCTTGGGGTAGTGAATTAGAGCTACGGGGAAGGGAAGGGGGCGTGCGCGTGATGAGGGAAGGAATGGGAAGAGGCAGGGGGCAGAGAGGAGGAGGGGTGCTGGCACCAACCACCACCACCACCATGGTGGACCGCCCCCCACCCCTGCCCCCTCCCTTACTATGCCACTGGCTTAGAGCACCAGGCTGACAACCAGAAAAGCCAAATCCTGCTGGTGCTTCTTGTGATCTTGGAAAAGTCACTTGACCCTCCATTGCTTCACTGAATGCCTAGACCAGGGGTGGGCAACTCCGGTCCTGGAGGGCCGGAATCCATTCAGGTTTTCAGGATTTCCCCAATGAATATGCATGAGATCTATTTGCATGCACTGCTTTCAATGCATATTTATTGGGGAAACTCTGAAAACTCGACTGGATTCTGGTCTTCGAGGACTGGAGTTGCTCACCCCTGGCCTAGACTGAGGTGCTAATTTATAGAATTGCCCCCAGTGTGCCCCCTATGCCTCTCTCCCCCTATTCCCCCCCTCCCCCGTGATCTCTGCTCATCAGGCAAGCCCCCTTATTTATTTATTTATTTATTTGTTCATTTTTATAGCCCGTCCTCCCCAGAAGCTCAGAACAGGTTACAATAAAATAAAGTTAGGTACTTGTAAATGTACCTTTCTCTTCCACTGCTAACTCCAGACTCCATCTTTTCTATCTTGCGGCGCCATATACCTGGAACAGGTTGCCTGAATCAATATGTCGTGCTCTGTCCCTGGCAGTGTTCAGCCAAGCTAAAGGCCCACTTTTTTTAAACTGCTCTCAACTCTTAACTCCCCCTCATTGCTGTCAGATACCTAGATCCACTATAACCTCCCCAACCCTGATATGTCCTGTCTAAATTAGATTGTAAGCTCTTCTGAGCAGGGACTGTCTATTGTATGTTAAAATGTACATAGGGGATTTTCTCAGCTAGCATTTCCAGTAAAAAGTAGAGAGAATAACCATGCTATTTCCCTGGGGCTAGGCAAAACCTCTTTTACATCCTCTCTATTGCACATGGATAAGCCCTCATTTTAACGCTTATGTAAGAGAAATGTATATCCAGTAAAAAAACAGAAGGGACAGAAAGATGCTTCCATGCCTGAACTGAGTTAACCAGTCGGTTGATGTTGATCCGAGTTTCTGGTTTGATTCTATATTCAGATGTTCTATTAGTACACACATTGGTATTTCAAGTTTTTTCTTGTTCTCTCCAATGTGCCATTAGATCCCTGAGGAAGACGTCTACATGCCAAAACATTGGCCATGTTGGGTCTTCTCATATTTATGTTTCTGTATGTTCCCTATGAATAAAAGCTACTGGAAGCATGGAGGTATCTTTCTGTCCCTTCTTATTGTACTGGATTGGACATTTTTGTCTGCTAGAGAAACATGTATCACAGCCACAGAGAACTGTAGATAAGGCAGGTAATATATATTTTAAATTAATTAATAATCTTGCTTTTGATGTAACATCAGAAAAACCCCTATGCCTATTAGCAAAGGGAGGTACTGTATACAAAATATAAGAATATGTTCCATATATTGGGCATTTTCTTGTATCGACAGCTATATGTGCTACACTTTCAGATTGTTATGTTTTTTAGTGTATGAGTGCTTTGTTTTTTTATGTATGTGAATTTATAGACCGCTGAGATTTTTGGCAGTATAAAAATTTCTTAAATAAATAAATAGGCAAAATGGTGCCCTTCCCCCAAATGAATTTATACCTCCGAGATCACGATGGAGCCTGTACTGGGACTTGGGGCCCAAGCCCCAATCAAGATACACAGCAGAATGTACTGCGGCCAATGTTTTGTCTCTCCCTACCAGTTTATGTATGCTGTATGTTTATTAAATCATTTGCATAACACCCACCCAAAATATATCAGAGAAGTACAAAAATAATACAAAAACAGACTGATAACAGCCCAAATCAATCTTCTATGGCATTGTGGCAAAACATCTGTCACCCATTTGATCTGGTATCATTCACATGGTTTTCACAATGTCATTTTTTATTATTTAATCCACAAGCCTGCTTATAGGGCCTATAGGGACCCCTGAGGAAGACAATACTCACAAAAAGCAGCATTATGGGGTAAAGATCTGGAACAACTTATAGGGAATTTAGGAAACACCTAAAAACATATCCGTTCTTGAAGTATTTAGGTAACTGACCTATACAATCTTAGTCCACAAGAACTGAACCCCAGAACTGTTAATCACTAACCCTTAACTTTGTTAATTCTACTCAATCTGTAACATCTTTTAATCATTGTAAACCGCATAGGACTTCACGGTCCTGCGGTATATAAACTGTTATTATTATTAATACTGTAGTGTCGAAACACAGTTCGTGTTAGGTCCATATGTTTCCAGTGGTTCAGGCCCTAGACATTTTTATGTGAATTATCTATTTGCTCTAATAAAGCCTTTATCTTGGCCATCAACTCTCCACGAGTCTTTTTGTTTCTAGGCGCTTCTACTTCACCATTTCTAACGGCGTTCTTCAACTAACTTAGGCACCAGTTTTAGAATTTCCCCGTTACTGAAAAAGTTCCAGCATCACTATCTCTCGCTCTCTCTCTCTCCCCAAGAGTCAGATTCTCAGGTGGTCTGGATTTCTGCCATTCAGATTTTTGGACTTGCATTCTGTTACTTCACCGTCTGGAATCTTTTGGTATTAGTGGACAAATCCTAAACTGGTTTAATTCTTTTCTCTCTGATCGTTCATCTATTGTTGTTATTAAGGACGATCACTCTGCTCCTTATACTACATCTTTTGGAATACCCCAAGGTTCTATTCTATCACCTCTCTTATTTAATATCTTTCTTTCCCCATTACTCACTATCTGCCAATCATTAGGCTTCACCTCATTTTCATATGCAGACGACATCCAACTTCTTCACCCGCTTGACCCAGAAAAGGACGATGAAATTAAAGAAATTAACAGTAAACTAGAAAAAATTAAAACTTGGCTTAGCTCTAATAAGCTATCTTTGAACATACAGAAGACACAAACAATGCTTTTTACTTGGAGAAAAGACATCGTTCCAATATCCTCATTTTTACTCGATAATTCTCCAATTGTATCAGTATCATCAATAAAAATCTTAGGTGTAATTATTGACTCCAACTTAAATTTCCATGACCACATCAACCAAATTGTCAAATCATGTTTTTACAAACTCCGTCTTATACGTTCTATTTCCTCTTTTTTAGAACCCAAATCCATTAGTATACTTATTCATTCTATGATTATGTCAAAACTAGATTATTGCAACTCTTTACTTTTCAATATACCGCAAAAGGAAAAAAAGAGGCTTCAAATTATCCAAAATACCGCAATAAAACTAATCCATAAAGCAAAAAAATATGATCATGTAACTCCATTACTGATCAAATCCCATTGGTTACCCATTAACCACCGAATCACTTTTAAAATAGCACTACTAATCTTTAAGACTATGGCATCTAATGAACCACAATTTATATCCAAAATGATTATTCCTTATCATTCTTCTCGATCCCTTCGATCTTTATCTCAAGATCTATTATCAGTCCCTTCTTTAAAAATAATAGGCACAAGAAGAAACGAAATGTTCTCCGTTTTAGCACCTCAAACTTGGAATGCCTTGCCCCTCTATATAAGAAAAGAAAAAGACCTCAATTCATTTAAAAAATCTTTGAAAACCTTTTTATTTAAAGATGCTTTTATTATTTAAATATTTAAATTTCTGTTTAAAAATTTCTGGTTTTCAAGCTCAAAATTTTAATCTTCTAAATATATTTTTGCCCCTTCCCTATGTGTTTACCTTTAATGTTTCTTCCATCTTAGATTGAGAAAATTGTAACTATGCCCCGTTTTCCCTAATGTACCTAGTTAGTTATGTAACCCTTTAAGTTCTAACACTGTATGTTATAAATTTTTTTCCTTTAAAAATTTAAGAAGTTTTGTTTTTAATACTGTTTGTTATCTTATATGATGTTTTAAATTGTACATCGCTTAGAAAGTGTTATAGGCGATTCATCAAATAAAATTGAACTTGAACTTGAACTATAAAAGAAAGTAGATGTCTATCTCACTTTATAGCATGGTACCTAAAATTAGGTGCTCCTTCATAGAATTGACCTCTGTATTTCCGGATCATTAACACGACTTTATCATTTTCATTGGAATTTCTTTACTTAGGCCTAGATTCAGTAAGAGCACGGATAGGATTTGGTCCATGAGGGATCCAATCCGTGTCTGCGGTGCTGATTCACAAATATGAGGGTGATCAAAATCATACCCCCAATTGACCGCCCGGATCACTTTGTAGCGATCCCGACACATGCACAGACCATCTGTAGATGGTCTGCACATGCTTAAAAAGCAGCGACCTTTTTGCTTTTTTGTTTACTTTTTAAAACTTTTTATCCAGCCAAGCGAGCCTGTGGTTTTAACCTGCGGGTTAAAACTATGGGCTCGCACTGCGGGGGAAGGCCGGGGCAGAGAGGTTTGGTTTATTTAGAAATTTGTTATACCGCCTTATTAAAAATTCAAAGCGGTTTTACATAATATAAAAATAGAGTATAATTAAAATGTACATTAAAAACAAATTTCAGGAGAGTCCGGGGCACAGAGTTGCAAAGTCGGGGCAGAGAGCAGGAGATGCAGTTGGAAAGCAGTCCCCAGCAGTCGCTTGTTTGCTGATCGGCCAGCCCAGTCGGTGTTGCAGTTTTTGGTTAGTGAATCGCTGCCTACCTACATTTGAATGCCGTTCCCCCTCATTCGCATGCGTGGATCAGAGGATGATCGGGACAGAGGTTAATGAATCGGGTTGGAGGGAAATTGGGTCGCAAAGAGGTCACAAACCGATCGGTACATGATCGGTTTACTTAGTGAATCTAGCCCTTGGTGTCTGCTTCATTAAGCAACTGTACCACTCTGGCTGCCAAAAGGTTGGGAGGTACACAGCAGTAAGCCAAATTAATGAGCGGTTTGTTTTCATTGAGAAAGACTTCCTCTTTAGTCACTGATTATTGTTGGTCAAATTCCCTTATAATTCTTTTCTCCTCAGTCATTCTAGTCGATAAACAAACACATGAAAAGAGGAAATGAAGTGTAAGAACTGATTTCCACAGGGCAAGTAATCAAATATTTAATTTATTTACTCTTCTAACACTGATACCTGGGGTGACATTTATTAATAAACTGTATTATCAGGCGTCTGATATGTTGTGTGCAGAAATTAATTACCCAACTCGTGGCAAAAATAAATAAATAACAAATTCAGTGCTGTAACATTTGTACTAATTGGAAATGAGATAAGTGCTGTAGGTGCAATTTGTTTTCAGTGCAGTGTATTAATTATCCTTGGTTCTCTTCATGATAAATACACCTGACTGAATCATTGTTCATTTACTAGATAATAGAGTCTTAAGTAAAGCCCCATAGGAAGAACATCTCAAGATACTGCATCAGGGCCCAGTTCTTAAATGTTTCAATTACTTAACACATTTCCATGGTCTCTTTCCAGATCTGATTAAAAGATATTTATTTATGCAAGAGTTTCCTGTGTATTACTCAGTACAATTTGAACTTTATTTGCCTTCATAGCCATATAGGGAGTGTGTGGTGCAGTGGTTAGGAGCTGCAACCTCAGCGCCCTGAAGTTGTGGGTTCAAATCCCTCGCTGCTCCTTGTAAGTCACTTTATGTGCTCTTTTTTTAATAGTTTATTGATTTCTTAATAAATTACAATATCAGAAACAAGTAATTGGCATAAAAGAAAATATACAAAAGGAACCCCCGCGAATATCGGGGGAGTACTGTCTATAAAAGAAACAATTCAAGCTGGCTTGGTTCATGTAATCGGGCATTTTGAAGGAAACTTTAAGAAAAAAGTGCCTCCCATTGCTAAGACTTTACACCGCTGCTGTGTCTGCCTGGATACATCCGGGAAAATGGAAATAGTTTGATCATAGAATAGTACTGATTTTTGAGAAAAGCATGCTTTCATAATACTTCTCTTTTTCTCCAAAGAGGATAATGTAACTAACAAGGTTGATCTTTTGGATATAGGTTCTTGGGTATTTTCAAGAAATCTGGTCAGATCTAAACTATCTGGAGAGGCAACAGTATCAGTATCAACCTTCTCTGATCTAACATTGTAACCCTTCTTCCATAAATCTTTTTGTAATCCGCTTTGAACCGAAAGGTAATGGCGGAATAGAAATCTGTAATGTAATGTAATGTAATGTAATATCTCCTCCAGGTTTTACTTCTCTAAACATATGGCTTCTTTTACAAAGGTGCGGTAGGGAAAATGGTAAGGTTGGAAAATGGTTGGAAAAGTTTTGGTAGGTGAGGGGAGGGTATTAATAAATATGAATTTTTGAGAATTTTAAGTGATGTCTATATTGTAAAATGATTAATTTACTCTGTATTTCACTTATTGTATATGTTTTAAAAAAAATATTATATATGTTATGGTAAGGGTGGGAGGGAAGGGGTTAAATTTTATGTATTACTGTTAAATATGAAAGAAATTAAAGTGTTGTACTTAATTTCAATTGTCAATTTATTGATACACTTGTAAGTTGTAAAAATGAATAAAGATTATTTTTTTAAAAAAGTGTGGTAGGGCCTTAACGCGCGGAATAGTATGCACTAAAATGCCGCGTACGCTAGCCGCTACCGCCTCCTCTTGAGCAGGCGGTAGTTTTTCGGGTAGCCCACACTTTAGCTCGCACTAAACCAGTGCGTGCATTAAAACCGCTAGCACAGCCCATAGTAAACATTAGTAATATCCCTGTCTTCTATAATCCATAGCAATCTGTAGAATTTCTTTGAGGTAAATTTTAAAGAATTCTCTAGGTGACAGAAAATGCGTTATTGGAAAATTCAATAACCTCAAATTAAGCACTCTCATTGAATTTTCTAAAGCTTCAAGTTTAGAATGAATTAGTAAACTATCTTTAATTGCTGAAGTTTGTGCGGCCTGAGAGAGCTTTACCTGAGCATCCATTTTCTCATTTTGTTTCTCCACTAATTTTAACTTATTTTCTTGCTCATTTATCTTTACAGATGCACTTTCAGAGAATTTAGCGAAACTCTGCAGGTCGCCCTACAAATTACCATCCATCTTAACAATAGCATACATAATATCTTTCAACGTTATATCATTTCCCTCTGGTATTGAATTACCTATAGATTGATATCTAAAGGGAACAGGTTTTAATACTTCAAATCCAGTGAAATCTGAGTCCTGACATATCCTCTTTTCCTTCTTTCATAGACAAAAGTAAATTCCTTGTTGGTGAACAATTCTGCCAAGACCAAGACCCTATCCCCTTTACATGTGAATATTCACTTTCCCCAACAATATTCAAAACAAATCCCTCTTCAAAATTTTTCACTCTGCCGAGGTCTTTCGTAGTACATCTACTATGGTAATAACATAGTAGATGATGGCACATAAAGACCTGAACTGCCCAAGAATCATGCTACTTATGAATTCATGATCAGACCAACAGTGGATGTGATATAAAATACATATACTTGGATCCTGGTCTTTCTTCATCATTGTTCTCCAAGAAACAACTACCAAAAAAACAGATGAAACAGAACTCTACAAAGTTCAACGACAATATAGCAAAAACAGTGGAGATGACCTTGGTGTTGAAGATTTATTAAACTGTAGACCTTAAAACTCGACACAATTGTGTTTCAGCCCTATGTACCTGCTCCAGCTTCTCCCCTAGTATTACATCACACTACATGTAACATAGTAAGTGAATGCAATTGGCAGGATAGTATGGCACAAGATCTGCTTACATTGGAAAGATGGTCCTCAACCTGGCAGCTGGGCTAATCATAAGTGCACTGTATTTAGGTCAGGGTTTTCATGTCCTAAATGCCAGGGCCTAAATCCAAAACAGACTCCTACATGTAAATCATACCAATGATCTGCCCCCTAATCATGCCTACTTTCTGGCATGTGCCTTGGACTAGGTGTGTCTGTGTATGCCTTTGAGTTGACCTCTGACCCATGGCTGCATGCACAGTGATAAATGAATCAACTTCTGCCCAGAAATTGAAAACTGTGCTTATATTCTGAATATTCTGGGCTCTTCACTCCTTATACCTATTTTATATTTATTTAATGAGCCTCAGCCCCACCACTCACCACCTCAAAATCCTTTCATCGCGGCAAGCTTAACGTGGTATTCTCCTCATCGGCTCTTTATAGTAATTGATTTTTATTTCTTTTTCAACTATTTTTAAAAGTGCACATGCTTAAAAACCAGCGACCTTACATTATTGCACTAATCCTTATATTTAAATCGTTTGTGTGTTAAAGTGCTCCATGCTTACTCAATTATTACTTTTATAAATATAAATAAATAAATAAAACAAAAAACTTAGCTTAATTTCATGCTGTTAAATTCATGCTTAGCTTCTTTTACTTTATTCAGCTTGGGAGGGCTAAACCCAACATGTTTCGCCCAAAGCTTTTTCAAGGGTCCTCCCTATTATAAACAAAAACAATACATATTCATAAATAGTCTTTCATAACATCCGTAAGCATTCGCCTTTTAACTATTTTTTTAGCAATTAGAAATAAAAAATCTTTACCACAACCGCCAGCATTAGTCCATCTTCTCTCACAACTCAGTATTGAAGATGGCCGCATCCTCCCTGTGCTGTTTCAAGGCAGGGTACAGGAGTGGTTTGTCATTGCCATCTCCTGTGCAGTATGTATCTACTGTGTTGCTACTGCCCAACATAGGGCCCTGCAGCCTACAACACCTGGTATTCCCCAGTGGTCCCCCCCATCTGGGTACTGGCCAGGACTAGGGTTACCAGATATTCCGTTTGAAAAATCCGGACCCCTACACCTACCACCCCCCAGGCCTCCCAGTTCCACCCATCCTTGCCCCGTCATGCCCTAGTCCCACCTCCAAGCATGCACCTGCCCCGCCCCCTGCTTTGATAGGCGCTTTTCAAAACCCGGACAAAGTGCTAGGTTTTGAAAAGCAGTCCGGACCCCCGGACATGTCCTCAAAAGGAGGACTTGTCTGGGGCAATCCGGACATCTAGTAACCCTAGCTTCTTATAGCAAGAGCAGGCCTACCCAGGGCAGCCAGGCTGTAGGCCTTGGACTAGGTACCTATTTGAAAGTGGTAGGCGCCTGCCATCCAATTAAGTGCACTTAACATTGATTACAAGTTATTAATTGCCAACTATCAGTGCTGATTAAGCTTTTTAAATAATTATGTTTAGGTGCCTAGATCAACTAGACATGCTGATTTAGGCATCTAACTTTAAGCATCATATACAGAATCTGGCCTTAATGCCTTCAACATAGGAAGCGCCAACTGCTCCTGTGTTACATTTTTTTCAGGTCTCATGTGCTAATGGCAATATTAGTGCAAAAGTATTAGAGGATACAAGGGAAAGACGTAAACTGTATATACCAAATCCTTTTAGAAAAATACGTCTTAATTGTCCATTCAAAGCAGCACAGCAAGCAAAGTTAAGCTTAAATAAATGGCCTCAACATCCAAAGGATAAAGAAACGTCCCCAGGAGCAGCAGCTCCTATAGGGAGAACTAGTTTAAATCATAGGCCAGCTCCGGAATAATTACCCCAGGGAAAAAACTCCTATGCACAGAAGAAAAACCTTGGGTGAAGTCCGGACTAGATAACCACAGAAACCAGCTTCAAAAAGGCCTGGCTGCTTTGACAAGGACAGTTGTGAGACACTTGTGAGGCAAAGCAACATCAAAAAAGTATAACAGAAGGTCCAATCCACTTATTTTAAACCGCCGTAGCCACGGGCAGCCTCCAAAGCTCCACTTTCTATCAGCGACAATTGTAATCCACAAGTGGGGACCTGAAATATCCAAAAAAATTCATCTTACTCAACAAGAGTCTGTGCATGACCTTGTTTCGCACAAGGTGCTGTGTCAGGATAAGGTTCTAAGCCAGACATGGACAACTCCGGTCCTCGAGGGCCGGAATCCGATCGGGTTTTCAGGATTTCCCCAATGAATTTGCATGAGATCTATTTGCATGCACTGCTTTCAATGCATATTCATTGGGGAAATCCTGAAACCCCGATTGGATTCCAGCCCTTGAGGACCGGAGTTGCCCATGTCTGCTCTAAGCTCACAGAAGATTCTCCATCCCATACAGGAATCAGGGCACCCCCGCCAATAAAGAAAATGGACTGTGATGTCACAAGTCATATTAGTGCACAACCAGCAAAAAACAAAAGGGAAAAAGCCCTGAAAAAGGAAGTAATATTTTTGCAGGTAGCTTGCAGCAAATTCCCACATTTTAGCTGCATTACCTACAAATTTTTGTGCATTTTAGAAAAAAGGTCCCCTAAATACATGAATACATGTTGAATACATGAAAGGAGCTTCTTTCTCTCAAGAACTCCAATTAGTATGTAAGTTTTCCATTTAGACTTATTGTATTGTATTTAGACTTATTGTATTGTATTAAGACTTTTGTTATTCGCTGAATGTCTAGCCTTCTTTCAATGTAAACCGCCTAGAAGTCGCCTGACTATGGCGGTATAGAAAAATAAAGTTGTTATTATTATTATTATTAAATGACTTTGAAAATTTCCCAAGAAGAATCTTTGCTTCATTTTCTGTAAGGGATGCGAGATGAGGTTGCCTTTCTGTTGTCTTTTGGTGCCATGTCTTTGGATGGGATTTGGAGATAAGGGGAGGTAAAGAAATCACAATTATTTGCCCAAAATGATAAAAATATGGCAGTTGATTCTAGCTGGAGGCAGAAATAGAGGACTAGAAGACCAGCCAGAATTCTTTAATTATCTGGAACTAACATCTAAGGGATGCACGTTTTGAGAGGATGAGAGGCGATTCAGAGGATTTCACGAATTCATTTATTGCATCCATAATTGTATGTATAGTTTTATTCACGGAAAACAATGAGGCACTCATATTAATACAACACTGCTCATCTTCACCTGAACTTCATCTGACAAAGAGCCAGGCAAACAAAATGCATTGTCTTTCAAACCTTCTGTGCACCTGCATACTCCTGATGCCTGTAAACTCAGGTGTCCAGGTCAGGGAAACTGCTTTGTACAGCTCAAAGAACATAATAAATACTGTAAGTCAACAAATATTGAAAACAATTCAGGTGGGTTATATGCAATTGCAATTGCTATATAGATTGAAACCAATGTTGGACAGACGCCAGAGGTGGTGGTTAATGGAAGTCGCTCAAAGGAAGGAAAGGTGAGTAGTGGAGTCCCTCAGGGTTCGGTGCTGGGGCCGATCCTGTTCAATATGTTTGTGAGTGACATTGCTGAAGGGTTAGAAGGAAAAGTGTGCCTTTTTGCAGATGATACCAAGATTTGTAACAGAGTAGACACCGAAGAGGGAGTGGAAAATATGAAAAAGGATCTGCAAAAGTTAGAGGAATGGTCTAATGCCTGGCAACTAAAATTCAATGCAAAGAAATGCAGAGTAATGCATTTGGGGATTAATAATCGGAAGGAACCGTATATGGTGGGAGGTGAGAAGCTGATATGCACGGACGGAGAGAGGGACCTTGGGGTGATAGTGTCCGAAGATCTAAAGGCGAAAAAACAGTGTGACAAGGCAGTGGCTGCTGCCAGAAGGATGCTGAGCTGTATAAAGAGAGGTGTAGCCAGTAGAAGGAAGAAGGTGTTGATGCCCCTATACAGGTCATTGGTAAGGCCCCACTTGGAGTATTGTGTTTAGTTTTGGAGACCGTATCTGGCGAAGGATGTAAGAAGACTTGAAGCGGCCCAGAAGAGGGCCAGAAAACATATGAGGAGAGACTGGAAGCCCTGAATATGTATATCCTAGAGGAAAAGAGAGACAGGGGAGATATGATTCAGACGTTCAAATACTTGAAGGGTATTAACGTAGAACAAAATCTTTTCCAGAGAAGGAAAATGGTAAAACCAGAGGACATAATTTGAGGTTGAGGGGTGGTAGATTCAGGGGCAATGTTAGGAAATTCTACTTTACGGAGAGGGTGGTGGAAGCCTGGAATGCGCTCCCGAGAGAGGTGGTGGAGAGTAAAACTGTGACTGAGTTCAAAGAAGAGTGGGATGAACACAGAGGATCTAGAATCAGAAAATAATATTAAAAATTGAACTAAATTAAATTAAATCCAGTACTAGGCAGACTTGCACAGTCTGTGTCTATATATGGCCGTTTGGTGGAGGATGGGCTGGGGAAGGCTTCAATGGCTGGGAGGGTGTAGATGGGCTGGAGTAGGTTTTAATGGAGATTTCGGCAGAAGGAACCCAAGCACAGTATCGGGTAGAGCTTTGGATTCTCGCCCAGAAATAGCTAAGAAGAAAAAATAAAAAAAATTTAAATGGAATCAGGTTGGGCAGACTGGATGGACCATTCGGGTCTTTATCTGCCGTCATCTACTATGTTATGTTACTATGTTATCTGGAAGTATTTTAAAGATGCATCAAGGCAGAAATGGAGTCAGAGAAATGTATCAAGGAGATAGGTTTTAATTGATTTCCTGAAAGTTTGATAGGAAAGTGTGTTTGAAATAAACATTTTATCCAATTGCCTGGTTGAATGATAATGTTCTATCAAGGAATCTTTTGTAGATACAGCCCTTCAAGGATGGAAAAGCGAACATGTAAGCACTGCGTGTACAAGTTTTGCTTGGAAATTCGAAATGATGAGATAGCTAGATTGGGGATGAACCTATTATGGTTTTAAGCAAAGGCAAGCAATCTTAAAAATGACCCTGGCTTCCATTGGCAGCCAGTGTAGTTTTTTGTAATACGAGCTCACATGATCTGATTTCTTGAGACCATAAATGAGATGGACTGCAGCATTCTGAACAATTCTCAGTCATTTGATGGTTTTCTTAAAAGATTCCAAGTATATAATATTGCAATAATTTAAGATGCTTAAAATCAGATTGAACCAGCAATCGAAAAGAGAAGAAGTCAATATAATGTTTAATGGTACGAAGCTTCCATAAGGTGAAAAGGTGTTTATTAACCTGAGAATTAGTATGATCTTCAAAAGTCAAGTTTCGGTCCAAGATGACACCGAGGATTTTGATAGTAGGATTAATTGGGTAATCTAACCCATTTAATCTCAAAGAGGTATTCATGATCTTGTTATTAGGACTTGCCAAAAAAATCTTAGTTTTTCCAAATTCAGTTTTAATTTAAATTGCATGGTCCATTGTTCTTAGTAAGGACAGATGAGGTGAATTGTTCTGTCTCTTGAGTCAGTGAGGTTATGGGGATGATAATTGTATTGTCATCCGCGCATATATACAATTTCAATTTTAAATCAGATAACATATTTCCCAATGATGCCATATAGACATTGAAACACTGTGGAACTTCACAGGGATTACACCAAGACTGAGAGAAAGTTCCTTCACTGTAAACCTGGAAAATACAGTTTTTTAAGAAACTCGTAAACCAATTTAATACCTGTCCAGAAATGCCAATAGAATCAAGGCATCCAAGCAGAATGTCATGATCAACAAGGACAAAGACACTGCTCAAGTCAAACTGCAGTACCAGTGCGCTTTTTCCCAGGGAAAACAAATGGAAAAGATAATCAGTCAACGAAGCTAAAACTGTTTCGCTACTATAATTTGTACGAAAGCCAGACTGAGAATCATGTAGAATGCTGAGCTTCTCTAAATATTTCATGTGATCGATGTTAACCAGTCCTTCCATTAATTACTGGGGTTTCAAGGATGCCACATATAACTCCAGTTTTGAAACAGTTGCATTGGTTACCCATGCAGCAAAGAGTGCATTTTAAGATTCTTTCAGTCATTCGTCAGATCTTGTATCATGTTTCCCCGAAGGCATTACAGGAGTTCTTTGAAATTTACCGACCTAGAAGATATCTAAGATCAGAAAATAGTATGAAATTGAGACTAGAGGGGAAGATGTCAATTATGCATGTTAGGATTGGGTCAACAATGATGTCTGTTGCAGGTGATAAACTTTGGAATGCCCTGCCTGGTATTCTGCGATTCTGTGCTGGGAAGATTAATTTCAAGAAAATGAAACCGCAGCTATTCGTTAATGCCTTTCTCTGGTAATCCCTCCTTGTGCTTGTTACTGCTTTTCTGGAATTTTATGATACAATTCTCACGAATATTATGAAATGAATTTGACTATTAATGTCTTCCCATTTTTAATATTGTTGACTTCTGACCTGCTCTGTTCATGCTTTCCTGGAATTTTGTGATCCAGTGTGGGGAGGATGAAGTTTAAGAACTTGTTAAAAAATGTGTCTGACTATTTTGCCTTCCTGTGTTACATAAGCACATAAGCATGGCCTCTGCCGAGTCAGACCATAGGTCCATCATGCCCAGCAGTCCGCTCCCGTGGCGGCCCCCCAGGTCAATGACCTGTAGTGATCTATTACTCAAGAGCATTTTGTCTTGTATAGTAACCCTCTAATTGTACCCCTGGATTCCCTTACCCTTCAGGAATTCGTCCAATCCCTTTTTGAAACCCAAAACCGTACTCTGCTCAACCACCCCCTCTGGAAGCGCATTCCAGGTGTCCACCACCCTCTGGGTGAAGAAGAACTTCCTAGCATTTGTTCTGAACCTATCTCCCTTCAATTTTTTTGAGTGCCCTCTAGTTTTTGTTGCCCCCGCCAGTCTGAAGAATCTGTCACTATACTCTTCATGATCTTATAAGTTTCTATCATATCCCCTCTAAGTCTTCGCTTTTCCAGGGAAAAGAACCCCAGCTTCTCCAGCCTCTCAGCATACGAAAGGTTTTCCATGCCCTTTATCATTTTTGTTGCTCTTCTCTGGACCCTCTCGAGTATCGCCATATCTTTCTTTAGGTACGGCGACCAGTACTGGACGCAGTACTCCAGATGCGGTCGCACCATTGCCCTGTATATCGGGAGGATAACTTCCTTGGTTCTGGTAGTGATACCTTTTTTGATAATGCCTAACATTCTGTTCGCCTTTTTTGAGGCCGCTGCGCATTGTGCTGCCGGTTTCATTGTTTTATCCACCAAAACCCCCAAGTCCTTTTCTAGGTTGCCTTTTCCCAATGTCATCCCCCCCATCGTGTAGTTGAACATCAGGTTCCCTTTCCCTATGTGCATAACTTTACATTTCTCCACATTAAAGTTCATCTGCCATTTATCTGCCCACTCACTCAGTTTGTCCAGGTCCCTTTGGAGTTCTTTACATTCCTCTACAGATCTAACCTTACCGGAGAGTTTGGTGTCATCCGCGAATTTTATAACTTCACACTTTGTCCCTGTTTCCAAGTCATTAATAAATATATTGAATAGCAGTGGTCCCAGCACTGACCCTTGTGGGACGCCACTTGTGACCTCTTTCCAGTCAGAATAGTGTCCCTTTACTCCCACCCTCTGTTTCCTGTTTGCCAGCCAGTTTCTGATCCATCAGTGTATGTCCCCTTCCACCCCGTGGTTCCACAGTTTCCTTAGAAGGCGCTCATGAGGTACCTTGTCGAACTCGTTTGTTTTTTTATTGATCGTAGGGAGCTCAAGATAATATGTATGTAATTTGTAAACCGCATAGCCAATAAGCGGTATATACATTTTTAAATAAATAAAACTTGTAGCAACTCTTTTGTACTGAAAACCGTGGTGATTCAGTGTTAACTACAGCATCTATTCTTATATTACACAGGGATCCAACTAGCAGAACCTAAAATATACGATTCTAACACAAGATGCATAGTAACATAGGGGTTCTTTTACTAAACTGTAATAGACGCTAGCACAAGGTTACTAGACATTAAAAAGGCTTACCACGGGACATGCATTGGTATTCTGTGGTATAACAGCCTATTTACACATGCACATTACATGCTTAAAAAAAAAAAAGGTTTTTATTTTATTGTTTATTGAAAGCTTCTATACCGCTGCTCATGACTGGGGGAGTCAATCCAGAGCACTTTATAAGTAATGGTGTTACAATACATGAGTTTCTGTAAAGGTGTTACAATACAGAGATTGCGTTTCCTGGGATGGTTTCAATACAGACATTATTAAACCATAATCAATGCATTATTACACCTTCATACTTGTGTTTTTATAAAGGTGTTACAATACAGAGTTAGTGTTTTCTGAGTTGGTTCTCAATACAGCCCTCTTAAACCATAATCAAGCCTCTTTATTTGGGGATGGAGAATGGGCATGACAGTACTAATCAGTTAGCAAGTGAGGCATTACCATACACGAAGAGGGAAATGCCATAAACGATGCCTAAACTTAGATGCTGGTAGGCGCCCTAACTGTACTTAAGTTAATTGGGAAATGCTGTTTGAAACTGCAAGCAACATCAAATTTAAAGTGCCTACATGAAAAACATGCCCATGATCTTCCTCCTAACCAGGCCTACTTTTTGGTAGACATCTTGGACAAGGCACCTACCTCAAAATGAAAGGTGCCTACCAAGTTAAGCAACTACCATCCATCCAATTAAGAGCAATTTACATCAATTATGAGGTGCTAATTTTTAATTATCTGCCCAAATTAAGCCTTTTAAATAATTAGAATGGGCACAAAGATCAAAGTGCTGATAGAATTGAAAAATGAACTTGCAGAACTATTGTTAGTCATTTGTCATTTTTCTTTAAAAACCAACATAGACTGGAGGGTGGCCAACATGAAGCCATTTTTTAGTAAAGGTTCCAGAGGTGATCAGGGAAATTATAGACCGGTGAGTCTGATGTCGGTGCCGGCCAAAATGGTATAGAGTATTATAAAGAATAAAATGACAGAACATATATGTACAAGTCCACTCTATCAGGCTCGAGTATTTTAGACCTCTTTAAATATAAAGCAATAGAACACTAACTAGAAAGGGTCTTAAAGCATTTATTAGATATTCAGGTTAGCAGACCTCAGAAGTACCCTACTGTATGTCTATAATCTTCAAAGAGCATACAGATCAATTGGCACCCATGGTCGTCATAGGCCTCTATAACATTTTCTTCAGTTTTTATATGTATAAATATAAATATTTGAGATATCAAAAAGAACTCATCTTTCATCTATGCGGGTGGGGGTAGGCACTCCGACATAGACTATGTTTCGCCCCAAATGGGCTGTATCAAGGAAAATCCCCCTTATATCCAACGGCTCATGCTTCCCGCAATAGATTTTTAACCCAGGAAAATTTAACCCAGGTTTTTCCTGGGTTAAAAATCTATTGCGGAAAGCATTAGCCGTTGGATATAAGGGGGATCTTCCTTGATACAGCCCATTTGGGGCGAAACATAGTCTATGTCGGAGTGCCTACCCCCACCCGCGTAGATGAAAGATGAGTACTTTTTGATATCTCAAATATTTATATTTATACATATAAAAACTGAAAAAAAATGTTATAGAGGCCTATGACGACCATGGGTGCCAATTGATCTGTATGCTCTTTGAAGATTATAGACATACAGTAGGGTACTTCTGAGGTCTGCTAGCCTGAATATCTAATAAATGCTTTAAGACCCTTTCTAGTTAGTGTTCTAGAACATATATGTAAGCATGGATTAATGAGAGAAAGCCAATATGGTTTTAGACAAGGGAACTCTTGCTTCACCAATCTACTGCATTTCTTTGAAGGGGTGAAACGGTTGATATTGTGAATTTGGATTTTCAAAAGGCATTTGACAAAGTACCTCAGAAGAGCGTGTGGTGCAGCCTCAGCATCTGAGGTTGAGGATTCAAACCCTACGCTGCTCCTTGTGACACTGGGCAAGTTACTTAATCCTCTACTTCCCCAGGTACATTAGATAGGATCTAGATGTCATTGTTGAGGATACGTTGAAACCCTCCACTCAATGTGTGGTGATGGCTAAGAAAGCAAATAGATTGTTAGGAATTATCAGGAAAGGAATGGAAAACAAAGATGAAAATGTTTTAATGCTCTTGTATCACTCTATGTGGTAGGGCCACAACTTGAATACTGTGTACAGTTCTGGTCACCGTATCTAAAAAAAGATATAGCGGAATTAGAAAAGATACAAAGAGCGATGAAAATGATAAAAGGTTTGGGACACCTTCCCTATGAGGAAAGGCTAAAGTGACTAGGGCTCTTCAGCTTGGAGAAGAGATGGCTCAGGGGTGATATGATTGAGGTCTATAAAATACTGAGTGGAATGGAAAGGGTAGATGTAAAACGCTTGTTTACTCTTTCCAAAAATACTAGGACCAAGGGGCATCTGCTAAGAAGTAGTAGATTTAAAACAAACTGGAGAAAATATTTCTTCACATAACGTGTAATTAAATTCTGGAATTCATTGCCGGAGACTATAGTGAAATCAGTTAGCTTGGCAGGGTTTAAAAAAGACTTGAATAATTTCCTAAAAGAGAAGTCTATAGGCCATTATTGAGATGGCTTGGGGAAATCCACTGCTTATTCCTAGAATAAACAGCATAAAATCTTTTTTTTTTTTTTTGTAAATAATTTTTATTGAGTTTCATATCAGTGAGGAAACAGCAACAAACACATCAAACAATACTGCCACTTGAACAAGAGAGAACAAAACAGAGCATTTATAACATGGGATCTAGCTAGGTACTTGGGACCTGGGTTGGCCACTATTGGAGACAGGATACTGGGCTTGATGGATCTTCATTTTGTCCCAGTATGGCAATTCTTATGTTCTTATGTGAGCCAAGTATAGTATAATCAAGACATTGTGACATCACTGATGAGGAGCTGGGGTGGCCACTGAAAACAGAGTAACATAGTAAATGATGGTAGATAAAGACCTGAAAACAGTGCCGTTTAGAGAATCCGGGCCTAATTGATTAGTGCAGCTACATTGCTGCACACTTAAGGGCCAGATTCTCTACATGGCGCCGATTGCATGTCAATCATGTGACAGCGCCGTATAGAGAATTGCACCTCCAGGAAAGAGAGGTGCCAGAAATGTAGGCCAGGGTTTTCCAGCCACACCCACAGTGGCATTAGGCGGCCTAAAGCGCATACAGAGGCACAATTCTGGCACCGATTTTTTTTTTTTTTTTAAGGTGCCTTAAAACTCAGCTAAAGATGTCATTTAATGGTGTTTTTTACTGAGGTTGGGCGCTTAAAAAAATCAGCACTGGTTATGGAATCCGAGCCTAACCGTTTACTATGTGGTTAGCATGTGAGAGCCTCACAACCTACAAAATAGGTCACAGTAGAGACTCATGTGCTAATGAGAAAATTGACATGTGGCTATTAATTAAAAAAAACAAAAAAAAAACAGAATAATCAGCCATTTTACCCGTGTGGTAAAAATGGCTTTAGTGCATGGAATGATCCATGTATGCACACGCTAGGGCCACATTTTACCGCAGTTTAGTTAAAAGGCACCTAAAAGAGAAAATAAAGGGTCCCCTCAGTGACATGAAAACTCCGAGCCAACATGAGAAGGGCAAAGGGAGTTTTCCTTTGAAAATAAAGGTGCTGGCCATATCATGAGTACATCAATACACATAGGTTTGCCTCTGCTTTTGAGCAAGGAAAAAAAAGTCTGCAGCTGAAACCACCTGCGGAGATTTCAAACTGATATCTGCACATGCCATGGATCATCTCTGCCCATCCCTATCCCAAACATACCCCACTTTGCTGCCTTTGTATCTGAAGCTAACAGAGAGGAGAGAAAAATTTTAGAAGTCAATTTTCCAGAGGTAAACAGCTGTTTACTTGAAGAAAAAAAAAACACCTTTGAAAATATTTCATCAGTGATGGACGATGATCCAGTGGCTAAAAACTGTTTCAATCCATATAATCTAATTACATAGATTCTTTATACCATTTCAAAAGAAAAATGCGTGATACAAAATAGACTACCAAGCCAGCAAAATTAAAAAAAAAAAAAGCAAAGCCTCAACATCTTAACTTCTGTGATAGAACACATTTGCGAAATAGACCTGGTGGTAACGGTATTATGTAGCTAAAAACAGAGATTTAGAGCGTCGTACACATTATTACAGCCATTATCCCCCCAACTGCAAGAACACCACGCTAAAGGGCTAACTCAAAACTCCTCAGGTAAGGTAATTGCTTCTAATGGAGTTGAAGTGTGTAAAATTGGGTCTTATTACCTGGCCATCACATTTTCCAATTGGCAAAGCTGTTAGATATTGCGGTAACAAGGCTCATTCATCCTTCAATCATGAGATATATTTAAGAAAAAGGGCAAGCTCTTTTTCATTCCACATTCAAAAAAAAAAAAAAAAGGAAAAACTGAGTAGTGGTGTATTATCAATCAAGTGTTTGAAGCCATTACTGAGCTGGAGGCCCAGGGCAAAGATACTTTACATTTCTCTTCTGTGGAAAGAAATATGTATGCTGCTATGTGACTGTTGGCTAATTGTCTCTTATTACAGAAGGTGACAAGTGGTAAATTAGAGACACTTGTTGGACTAAGGATATTTTACTGTGGTCAGCTACAAATACCTTTGTACGCTGGATGAGAAGAAAACCACCTCAGTAACCTTCTAATGCATTTTCCTTTTGTGATGTGTGCCGTACAAGCAAAAACCGCCATGTACATTACTGAGTAGGGAGTACATAAGATTCTGTTATAGTACATGAAACTTTGTAGGTCCTCCTTTTACTTGTTGTTTGGTTTGCTAGTCGTGGGCTAGTCCATCTGAGGATCAAGCATCCCCCCCAGTGGGGTAGTTGATAGCAATAAAAGAGGCAAGACGATGTGAGCAGCTTTCTGTCCGACTTGAGTCCATCCCCTTAAATGTGCAGAAGATTGCAAGGCATTGCATGGGAATCAGCTTGGGCCTATGAGCCTTTGAGGAAGCAGACTTTAAAAGCGCACACCACTCCTCAATAGCCCCAGGAGCACTATTATCTGGTGCAATCTATGAGAAAAGGTAGGAGAAAGCACATATAACTGGTCCGGGCTGCGGGGGGAGTGTGATGCCATAAAAGGGGAGAGGAAAGCGAAGAAGGAGGAATAGATCAGAAGGAGCATGAACACCATGCCATACTGAGTATCGGATGGTAGTATGGGCTGCCTGGGCTGGAGTAAAGAGAGATGGCTTGTGAAAGCAGGCATCTCTGTAATCGGTAGGGCAGTCTGGTAAAGTCCATGGTACAACCGCTAGGAGAAATGCGATGAAGCTACTTACGGTAGTAGTAGATTTAAAACAAGCCAGAACAAATATGTCTTCATTTAATGTGTAATTAAACTCTGGTATTCAGTCCAAGAGCACCTTTCAGATGTTCCTTGCAAAAATGATAATCTGTTTGGAGACAAGATTAAAATTTTTAAAAAAGACACAGACTCCATGTCAACTTTGTCTATGCCTCAAATCTCTCAATCTCCTTCTTCTTCTGCAAGATACTCTGCTCCATATATATGTTCATACTACTACAACACAAGATGTTTATAGTCAGCCATCTTCATCATCCTCAAGGCCTGCCATCAACTACCAAAAGTCACATCTACACCTTTCCCAGGCGATGGAGTTCATAGGAACTCTCTTGGGGTCAAGCTTTTCTTTCAAAGCAGAGTCATCAATCTCATTCTCCCATGTCAAGCAGTTTCTACTCTTAAATGCACTCCTGCACATCAGATGTTGCACCTTCTCGGTCATATGCCATCAATGATGTACATCACTCCATTTGCATGTCTTCACCTCAGAATCTCACAATGGACTCTGTCGACCCAATGGTCTCAAGCCATGCGACATCTGTCTGCGCCAATCCAAGTCACCTCAGACCTGCATCACTTGTCTTCAGTGGTGGATGGTGCTTTGTAGCCTCCCCACCATCAAAAACTTCTCACAACATGGAGTGCTCCTCTGAACGGCCTCCACACTCAAGAGTACTATTGAAG
This sequence comes from Geotrypetes seraphini, assembly GCF_902459505.1. Classification (NCBI taxonomy): domain Eukaryota; kingdom Metazoa; phylum Chordata; class Amphibia; order Gymnophiona; family Dermophiidae; genus Geotrypetes; species Geotrypetes seraphini. The sequence continues at coordinate 349,937,064 of NC_047086.1, read as the reverse complement.
TGCTGGAAGAATAGTACTGAATTATGAAATAGTATTTAGTACTCTGTAAAAAAAAGCTAAGTTATTTAAATTATTTAAGCTACCTAAGCTATTTATGAACTATTTAAGAATTATTTATTAGATATAATAAGATGAAATAAGATGAAGGGATGAATGAGGAATGGAAAGGCCCGGTGAGCTAGTTCGCTCACATGGTCAGTCTGACATCCCATAACTATTAAGTGCTACCTCACTGAGAAAGTGTATAAATTTTCTGGATTATTATAATTATTAAGGGGTCCTTTTATCAAGGCGCGGTAGGTGGTTAACGCGCGGAATACCGCACGTTCAACCGCCTGCCGTGCTAGTCGCTAACGCCTCCATTGACGAGGCGTTAGTTTTTTGGCTTGCCGCAGGGGTTAGTGCGTGATGAAATGTCTAACGCGCTAACCCCCGTAGCGCGCCTTGATAAAAGGAGCCCTAAGTGTCCACTGATAAAAGCCACAAAGAACATCCTGCTTACAATATAACCAACACTTGCCAGTGATGAAGGATTAAGGCCCAAATTCTGTAACTAGCGCCTAATGTTAGGAGCCTATTTTGGATGCGCCCAGCTAGATGGGCGCCTATGTAAATTGAATAACAAGCCCAATTAAGCTTTTTAATCAGCACTAACTGAAAGTTAGGCGCCTATCAAGAAAAACGATTCTGTAACAAGGCGCCTCTAAAAATTTAGGCGGCCTTCAAAAAAATAGGCGCTATGCAGGTTAGGCTTGGGCATGACTTCGTCTTAGGCGCCATGTTACAGAATCACTGCTCTTAACCTTTTCCTATCGTGTGTCCCGGATGACGGGACATTCCAAAAATGTCATTGCCATCGTATGTCCCATACTAATAAAGAGCTAGGAACACAAAATAGTTGAATTTACAGACTTATGACTTATTTACATTATGTTTACAATAGCCGTAAATGATAACGGCAAATAATACAAAACTTTGCTAAAATAATTACGATTGGAACCAGCGTAACATAAAATGTATTATGATAGGAAAAGGTTAAGCATGCTTAAGCGCTCACATGGCCGCCTAACTTTTAGTTGTGTCTAGAGCTGGCCTATTTATTGGGCGCCTCCAAAATAGATGCCACTCAGCGTGAACCCAATTTTATTTGAAACAGCACCCAATTTTATTTGAATCGCACTGAACGGTTCCTATTTCGGCGCCTTAACCTTTGGGCACTTCTTATACAATTTGCCCATAAAAGCTTAAGAAACTACGTTTAAAATGGTAAAGAACTCATTTTAAAAAGGTAATTCACCTTTACCATTGGTTCTTAGCTCCCGGTTCCTCTTAAATTCCATCATCGTCACTTGAAGGATGAGTCCCCCTTGTTTGACCATTCTAGATTGCAGGATGTCTGGACTCAGGAACTTGCTGTAGAACTGCCTGAAGATGTGATATTACAAGCTGTCCGCAGGTTGCCTGTTTTTCGTAAATACACTACTTTTTGGGAGCAACATTATAAGTTGGTCCTCGGTTTATACATCTCTCCTAAGAGGGCTTATCTTTCTGGGTTTCATGAGTCAGCTGCCTGTCTTAGATGCCGGGCCCCTGAGGCAGGTTTGGGTCACATGTTATGGACCTGCCCCATTATTCGCTCTTTTTGGGATGCCATATTTCGCTTTGTGGAGCGCATTTGGAACATTACTATTCAACATTCTCCCATGTTTTTATTTGGCACTGTCCCCCACTATTCCCCCCGTAAAAGGGGGGCTGCTGCCTTCCTCAACTGGACAGTCCTTATTGCCTTGAAATGTATCTTACTTAAATGGCTTGAGGGAGAGGATATATCCACTCAGAATTCACTCTTATAATATACTTGAAGAAAAACGATATCAAAAATCTCAGAGTCTCACAAAACCAAAAGAGTTCAGGGGATTGATTTTTAAACTGAAAGCTGAAAGCTAAGTAACTTCTCTACACTTACTAGAAATGCAATATAAAGTAAAATACAATATAGAGTAACAAACATGAGTAACTTTAAAACAAAGCTGCCATAAATTGAAATAAGCAACACACTAAGAGGTGGTGGAGGTTCCGTGGGGTAAATGAGGAACTTCTCCCAGCACTCAATCGTTGTGTGCAGGGTTGTCTGATACCCCTTCCGGTCCTCTTATATCAAACTCTTTTGGTTTTGTGAGACTCTGAGATTTTTGATATCGTTTTTCTTGAGGGAGAGGAGTCAGACTACTCTCTCTGGCGATGCCAGATGATTACTCTCCTAATGTGGGAATGGCGGGACGTGCTGGACTTTTCCTCTCTCCCTGGGCACACTTTTCAGCGCACTTGGGAACCCTTTTGGACCACCATGACTCCCTTGGCTCGAAGCTGCTTGCTTAACTGCGGACATTTTGTTCTTTTATATTATTATGTTCATTTTATGTAAGTCTATGTATCTTGTACTGTACTATAGCTCATTCTGGGGGTTGTAACTAGAAAGAGGACCGGGGGTGGGGTGGGGGAGGGATTGTTTGGGGGACTGGGGAGTTGGATAGGGGGGATATGGTGTTGTTGTTTTTTTTATATAACTTGGGCTTGTTGTTGATTCACCTTGTGTATTTGCTTGTTTTATTGGTGAGCTCAATAAAATATATTTGAATATAAAAAGTTAATTCACTTCAGTGAAAAGTTCACATGTATTTCTCAGACTTTGCCAGACTTCTAAAGCAAAAGTCCATGCATACTTTGGTTTTGAAAATTACTCCTGGAAAGCTATGCACACATATGTAACTATCTCTGGGAAAAAGTGATCAAAGTAGCAGATTCAACATGTTGAGAATGGCCAGTTTTACATGTCACGGGTCCATATGCTGTTTTCAAAAGTTACATGTTTGAATGGCCACCCGGATGGTCTCAGGACTCAAGGATCTCCCATATGAGGAACGGCTGGATAAGTTGCAGCTATACTCACTCGAGGAACGCAGAGAGAGGAGAGATATGATCGAGACGTTCAAATATGTCACGGGCCGTATCGAGGTGGAAGAAGATATCTTTTTTCTCAGGGGGCCCACGGCAACGAGAGGGCATCCGCTGAAACTCAGGGGTGGGAAATTTCATGGGGACACCAGAAAATATTTCTTCACCGAAAGAGTGATTGATCGCTGGAATGATCTTCCACTGCAGGTAGTTGAGGCCAGCAGCGTGCCAGATTTTAAGAAAAAATGGGATTGGCACGTGGGATCTCTTCATAGAGGTAGGTAAGGGTGGGTCATTGGTGTGGGCAGACTAGATGGGCCGTGACCCTTTTCTGCCATCAGTTTCTATGTTTCTATGTTCTATGAGCTTCTGCAGCTTTTTAATTTTTTCACATAAAAGGATGGGGGTTTGGAATGTTGTGTCACAAAATTATTTGCTCTAACAAAAATCATTAAAAGCTTACCGCCCATTATTCTGCGGTATTTAGCCGGACAGGAACATTCCCAGCCAGCTAAACATTACTAAGCCAGCTAGCCGCCAATATTCAGCAAGAGATTGCCAGCTCTCTCCCGCTGAATATCCTGTTCTGTGGATTGGCCAGTGGCCGTCACTGCCAATATTCATTGGGTTGCCGGTTAAGTCTAATAGTCAGATATACCCACCTAAAAAGCCTTAGCTGGCTATGAATATTGGCTTGGCCAGTTGAGTCTTCGGCAGCTGGACTAAACATGGAAATTCAATGCTGGTGGCAGGATACGGCCCCAGCATTGAAAATCCAGGTTTGCCACCGACCGCTGACTCCCAAGGTCTGAATATCAGCCCCTTAATTTTTGTTTCTAGTGACTTGAGTCATCTTATCCCAGGGATGGTCACATATTTTCGACTGCTCTTTGGTGCACAGGATTTTTCTGAGGTAAAATACATTCACACTTTTGAAAATCCAAAAGTATATACACAGGGACAAGCTCTGCCCTTGAATGCCTCAACATGTGGATAATGCTATGTCTTAAAAATACATTTTAAAAATTTAGGGGTCCTTTTTTATTATTATTTCTTTATTAAGTTTAAAACAAATACAAAGTGCAATAGACTATACAAACAATTGGTACAATGAATCAGCACTTATATCTAACAAATAATAATATCAGTACGTTTCACCCCCTTCCCTCCCTCCCACCCTCCCTTTTGCTAAGCAGTAGTAAGCACTAATACATGCTTACCGTGGGGTGCGCTCTGGCATAGTAGTTTTCTGTTAGGTGCACACTACCCATGCACTAAAAAATAGCACTGGGTACATTTGGGAGCAGAGAGTAAGTATGCGCAGCTCTAATCAGTTAGCGCAGCTGTATCGCAATACAGTAAGGGGGAAATTCTAGAAACACCTAAACTTAGGTATCAGTAGAGCCCTACCAGCCAGTGGCATACCTAGCATATGTGACACCCGGGGCCCATCATTTTTTGACACACACACACACACACACATCTATATCAAAAATATGATTTTTTGTAATAATCTACATATCGCACAAGAGTGTACCTAGGAAAAGGCAGCATCTTAAATATTGCAGTGAGCACTAGAACACCAACACATACATTGTAAAACTAAATAAGCCAGATCCCGCACAGTCAATTGATCCTGCAGTCAATGCCAACTGAAAACTATGTCCTTTTCATACACACAGAACAGAGATACACCCTCGCCCAATATGGAATAATCACAAACTAAAAATAGAAATATGTAGATAAAAGTTAAACTGAACCGCCAAGAAACCAGACTCTGCATACAATGCAACACCACAAAAACAGTGACACATGTCCCCTAATACTGTGCAAAATATAAAGACAGTTGATGTAAATTTGAAAAAACTGATACATAACAATCACCACTTTACAAATTAACAAATAAAAAGAAAAGAAAATACCATTTTATTGGACTAATCCATTTTTCAATTAGCTTTCAGAGGCCAAATCTTTCTTCAGAACAGTACAGTATATTGCTCTTATGGTATCCTATCCTGAGGAAAGGGGTTTAGTCCAAAAAATTGCCTTATTTCCATTTCCTATTTTAAACTTTTATTAATACAGTTAAAATATTACTTGATTCTAAGTAAAGCAACAAAAAAAATCTTTCTACCTTTTGTCGTTTTTGCTTTAATCATCTTCTCTTTGCTCTCTTCTTTCTATACAGCGTTTGTCCTCTCTCCCTTCCATGCAACATCTGACCTCTCTTTGCCTCTTCCACCCAGTTTCTGCCCTCTCTCTACCCCTTCCATCTACTGCCCACATTTTCTCTGCCCCTTCCATCTACTGTCCACCCTCTCTCTCTTCCATATGGCATCTTCCCTCTTTCTATGTCCCTTCAATAAACTGTATATCTGGGGTCTCTTGTCTTCTTTGCACATGATTCATTTCAGCTTCACCCCCTCTCCATTTTTCTGTCTCCACCCCCTCCCCTATGCTTTGGCGTCTCTCTCTTTCTCTTCTCCTTTCCTTCCTTCCTTCCTTCCCACTCCACACCATGGTGTGGTATCTCTATCTCCTTCCCTTCCCTCATGCCATGGCATCTCTTCCTCCCCCTCCATGGTCTGTTATCTCCTTTCCTTTTTTCCTTTCCCTTCCTCCCATGGACTTGGCATCTCTGGTTCCTCTCCCTTGTCTTCCTTCTCCCTCCTTCCCTCTCTTTCCCCAATTGGGTGCTCCAGCAGCTGCATTTCTCTCCCCCTTCCCTGTGCAGCAGCAGCATTTCTCCTCTTCCCTGTGCAGCAGCAGCATTTCCCCCCCCTGCTTGTGCAGCATTTCTTTCCCCCTGTCTGTGCAGCAGTAGCATTCTCTCCCCCTTGCCAGTGCAGCATTTCTCTCCCCTTCCCTGTGCAGCAGCAGCAGCAGCATGTCTCCCCCTTGCCTTTGCAGCATTTCTCCCCCCCCCCTTGCCTGTGCAGCATTTCTACCCTCCCTCCTTCCCTGTGCAGCATTTCTACCCTCCCCCCCTTCCCTGCCCAGCATTTCTACCCTCCCCCTTCCCTGCCCAGCATATCTGGCCGATTCCCCTGCTGAAAGCCGTGGGCGTCTACACTTCACCGATCCGCGGCTGCGTCAGAAGCCTTCTCTCTGACATCATGATGTCAGAGAGAATGCTTCCGACGCAGCCGCAGATCGTGCGAGGAGCGGATGCCCACGGCTTTCAGCAGGGGAGCCGGCCAGAAGCTGAGCAACGCTTGTGAGCATCCGTGGACATCCCTGTTTACTGCCACTGCTGCTGGTTAAGGAAAGGCAGCAGCGGAAGAATAGAGAGGGTAGCTGGTTGTGCACCCCCTTGGGGCGTGCTCCCGGGGTGGACCGCCCCCCCCACCCCCCCTTGGTACGCCACTGCTAGCAGCGCCTAAGTTAATTTACAAACGCTGTTTAAAACAGCAGAAGAATAGCCTTACTGGGTCAGACCAATGGTCCATCAAGCCCAGTAGCCCGTTAATGTTATTAAAATCATAAGAGAAATAATCAAAATGGCAATAACAAAAGACAGTAGCACCAACATAATAAATTAGTTAAAATGTACTCATTATGTAAGTCTGTAGTGAAATACTAAAATTATATTAAAGATTGTCATAACATCATCAAAATCATATGGTCTTAAAATTTACATATAGGGTAGTCTATGTGGGAGGGGGGGGCTCAGGCCAGGATCTCATTGTTTTTGGGGGGAAGAAGAATCAGGACAAAACCCCAATGCTTCTACCTCCTTGAAGTTCTTAAGGCACCAACCAATAGTCAGATCGCTGCCTGGATAGCTCAGTGGCTAAAGTTAGGGTGGCCTTTTTGCTGTTCTGACCATAGCTGCTTGCTTAACAAGTTAGTGAACTGAATATTGCCACTAACCAGTTAAGTACCAGCTCTACTCAAGCACTGCCCTTAGACCACCCCAAATGATGTAAGTTTGGTCATAAATGTGGTATAAAGAGAGATGTGCTGGCAATCTGGGCCTCCCAATGGCCTGGACATCCAGATCGAGGATTTAAAAAAAAAAAAAAAAAAAATTATTTCTACACATATGGTGGTTTGCCTTTCGAAAATAGGCACCAGGCATATTTGGGAAGCCCTGTCCTAGAGGGACAAATTACTGGCACTGCTTTACCTTCTCATGATGAATTCTGGTACCCGTTGTGCATCTCATAGCATTAGCGTATTTTGTTGAGAATTAATGGGCCTGCATGGTCAAAAGTCTCTTTGTGGAAACTGGATCATATGACATTTCTTATCTCAGAAAAAAAAAATGTATGACAAAAACCCCCCCAAAGAAGAGCATTTTCAAAACATATGTCTAAATCTGATTTGGACGTATGGCGCATGACGTCCAGAGTTGGCAGTAAGAAAATGCCTATTTTCAAAAAGGCAAACCACCATACGTCTAGAAATAATTTTAAAAAAAAATCCTCTATCTGGACGTCCAGGCCATTGGGATGCACCAGACCGCCAGGACGTCTATTTTTACACCACATTTTCGACCAAAATTTCATCCAAATACCAAACACCCAGAACAAGACCATTTGGACATGGGAGGGGCCAGTCCTGTAATGGACTGGCCACCAGACATGGCAACACAGCAGTGGGGCACCTTAGAGGGCACTGCTGTGAACTTCACATAAAGTGTGCCAGATAAGCATCTCACCAGAACTCCCATATACTGTAGGTTATGGTGAGCCCCCCAAAACTCACTATACCCACCTGTCTACAACCCCAGTAGCCCTTATGGCTGCAGATGGCACTATATGGAGGACTCACATTTTCCACCATGAATATAGTGATTAGAGTGGCTTATGGAACTTGCTACTCCTCTCTATGGTTCACTAGTCCACCCACCAGGCTACTTAAGACACGTGTGCAGCTCTACTAGGTTTCCTATAGTAGGTGCTAATGTTCTGGAAACAGGTATTGAGCTACAAAGAACGCCTCAGAAAACTGGGACTATTCACCCTCGAGAAGAGAAGATTGCGAGGGGATTTGATAGAGACTTTTAAAATATTAAAAGGATTTGATAAAATAGACCAGGAAACAGCATTACTATCATTTTCGGAGGTGACACGGACACGGGGTCATAGCCTGAAACTGAGTGGCAGCAGGTTTAGGACAAATGTTAGGAAGTTCTGTTTCACACAGAGAGTGGTTGGCGCTTGAAATGCTCTCCCGGAGGAGGTTGTGGCGGAGACTACTGTTCCGAGTTTCAAGCACAAGTTGGATGCACACCTTCTTGCAAATCATATTGAGGGATACGGGAAATCCGGGTCTCCAAAAAGGAGTAACTAAATGGGCCACCGTGTGCGCAGATCGCCGGACAAGATGGACCTCGGTCTGATCCGGTGAAGGCATTTCTTATGTTCTGTTGTATTCTGATATTTGTGGATGTGAGGGGGTCCATGAGCACTGGGGGAGTGTGGTGGTGTTTACCTTGATGCATGCAGTGGTCATCTGTGGCACTTAGACCCTTCTAAAACAGATCTAGTTCCAAACGTATAAGTTCTCTACATGATGTCTTGCAAAATGTTTGATTATCACTCCAAGACGTCCATGTCTAACCTGCCCTCAAGACTGTCCAAAGCCCGCCCATAACATGCTTTCATCACGTCCCTCTCGTGCTCTGAATGTATAGAGGCCGGAACACCTTGCTAGATGTACAGAAAGACAGTTTTGGTGGTTAGGACGTCCTGGTGCCGAGTTAGGATGCTTTTTGGATGCCTATGTTTTTTGATTATGGGCCCCAAAGTGTATCAGAAAATAAAACCTTACTTAAAAGTGGGCTTTGAAACATTGTCCAGTAATTTCACTAATGAATCAGAAAGAAAGAAGAGATTTAGGATTAATCTGGTTTACGCATGTGTGTACGTATTTAACCATTTCTCCTCTCTTTTAATATATCCCCCTACTACTATTACTAGTATTTATCACTTATAGAGTGCTGAAAGGCGTACACAGCGATGTACACTTTGACATTTAATAGTCGGTCCCTACCCAGAAGAGCTTACAATCTAACTTGGACAGACAGGCATGACATATAGGGTTGGGGATAGGGAGTTAGGCGTTAAAAGCAGTCTCGAAGAGGTTGGCTTTTCACTGGGCCTTGAACACTACCAGAGACGGAGCCTGCAGGGATTCGGGCCCCAGATGGCATCCGTAAGCAACTCAAGTACCCTTTCGTACCACTGGGTCATTTTCAATGCCATTGTATGATCAGTAGGAGTCACCTCGTGGCAACAGCTCTCTCTCCTTTCTTCCCAGACTCAAACAGGTTACCCACATAGTACACACAAATCAGCTGGCTCCTATAGTATGATTTTTCTGTGCCTTCGTGCTGCATCCTGCGGTTCAGCCCCAAGAATTCAGTTTTAGAGTTTGTTTCTCATAAAGGAAAATATCCCCTAAATAAAATATTTTGCACACATGGCATCAAGGTAGTTATATTCTTGTTTTTTTTCCAGTTGCAAGTGCCCATAAAATGCCCATATTTGCAAATCACAATCTTGTATGCATCCGTACATTTCAGCCCTCCATATTTGTTAGGCTCAACCTAATGCTTGTATTTAACTTTATTAAAGTACTTTGTTGGTTGTAGCTTGTTTCATTAGTGTCCTGTAATTCGATTTAGATTCCACAGTGGACATGCTACTGTTTTGCCTACAGAGAGGGATAAATAAGAAAAACACTTATTTGTAATATGGTGGCTGTAAAAAAAAAAAAAAGGACATTAATTAGTAGATATGTTTGTTCTCTCTCCCACTGGGTTGTGAGTAGGATGAATATTTCAATGTGATCAAGACTCCTTACCCGTGGAGAAAAAAACCCCATAATCCTCAAAACATCAGCTTGATTCTTCCTTCTCACCTTTTTTAGACTTATCCTTCAAACTCCTGCTTCTTTGAAAAATATTTTTTCTTTTATTATTAAACCCTCCCCCCCTTCCCCTTTTTACACAACCGTACCGTGGATTTTTAGCGCCAACCGTGGCGGTAACAGCTCTGACACTCATAGAATTCTTATGAGCATCAGAGCTGTTACCGCCGCGGCTGATGCTACAAACCATGCGAGGGGAGGGGGGATAGTTATTATTATTTACATTAAGGGACAATTTTCAACAGCCCGTGGACACTTTCATTTAGGATAATATATTTCCAGCTCAAATTCAGTGTTTGTATCTTTTGACAATCTGCTTTAAATTCATTTTTAAAAATGCTGGCTTGGTCTGTATCACAAAGGATGTTGAAACACTGCTTAGCAGGGCACCTAACAAAAAGATCCTGTGTCTTTGTTAAAGGAGCCCTTATTATCTAACCTGTGCAGCCATAGAAAAGACCTTGGGAAATTCTAATCTGTTGATCAAGAAAACATTTGTATTCAGATATTAAAAGGGGGTTTAAAATTCAATTCTTGTCTAACTGCTAACTAAAAATTCAAAAATTAGCGTAGCTTTAGATATTGTACACTGCAAATCCTTGAGGACAGAAGTTCACTTCTTATGAGAATTCATGCCAGACAAATCTTTTTCACCTTTTTAGACCATAACTATAACTATAAGCAAAACATCCTTACTTATACTCATATGGTCAATTTTATATTGCTGAAACAAGTCAAAAGAAAAAAATAGTCAATTTTAGGAAAATGATTTATTCTTAAATTTCTAAGATCACCAGGATTTCCCCAAATTTCTGCTGTTCTCTTAAAAAAAAAAAATTAAAAAAATATGTCTATGTCATGGTTCCCAAAGCTTTACTTTCAAGATCTTCTATTTTGATTTCTACTTTCTGCAAAGTTGTTGTCTTATTCTGGATCTCTTCCTACAAATTGATCATCACAAACTCTGTATCTGTCATCGCTCTCCTTAAAATCTCCAAAATAATTTCAGCTAGTGGAACATGTTCCTTGAAATCCAATTCAGGCCCACAAATCATAGAATGTATCTTTACAAAACCAGAACATCGGCATCTTTCACCACAATTTCCAGTTGAGATTTTAAAGTTAATGTAGGGTCTGTGGAGGGCGGTGCCTTCATCTACTTTGTCAACACTGGCACTAATCTGGTAGCAGCAACAATTGAAACTCCATCCGATAACAAGGCCTCACCTACAGGAGCCAAAGAAGCCATCAGGAAAAACAAAGAACCTGGCTGTCTCCTATTAGCAGCAAAGTCAAAGTTGAAGACTCTTCCAGGCAGTGGAGTACCAAGAGGGAGGGCGGTCCGCCCTGGGTGCACGGCCCGCCCTGGGTGCACGGCTTAGGGGGGTGCACAGACGGCCAGGGCCGGGTCCTCCTGCCCTTCCTTTCCCCCGGCCACGCCGCTACAATCCTACCTCCCCAGCCGACAAGAAGTCTTTCTGACGTCAATTCTGATGTCAGAGAGGACATTCCGGGCCAGCCAGGCAGTGATTGGCTGGCCCGGAACATCCTCTACGACGTCAGAATTGACGTCAGAAAGACATCTTGTCGGCGGGGGGAGTTAAGATTGCAGGCGCGGACCAGGGGAAAGGAAGGGAAGACGCGCTTTTTTTTTTCCGCGGCATGGAGGGCAGGATGTAGGCAGGCAAGCTGGCTGGCTTTAGCGCGGCAGGGAGGGAGGGAGATAGGTAGACAGGCAGGCTGGCTTTGGGGGTGGCCAAAATCTGGAAGGTAGTGGGGGGACATAAGAAGGAGGCACTGGGGGCACTAAGGACACGGGAAGGAGGCACTGGGGGCACCATGGATACGGGATGGAGGCATTCGGGGCACCATGGACACGGGACGGAGGCACTCGGGGCACTATGGACACAGGAAGGAAGCGTTTTTTAGCACCAGCCGTGGTGGTAGCAGCTCTGATACTCAGAATTCTATGAGCATCAGAGCTGTTACCACCATGGCTAAAATCCACACTACAGTTTTGTAAAAGGGGGAGGGGTTAGTTTGTGATGACATATTGCATACTAGGCGAAGGTGTTTTCTGTGTTCTGTGTGTTCGAAAGACATGGTTTTTTGTTAGGCTTGACTGCAGGATTGATCTGTACTAGTCTGGCTTGTTTAGTTTTACAATGGGTGTATTGATGTTGTACTGCTCACTGCATATGTAAGATGCTGCCTTTTCCTAGGTATTCATGTGTGACGTGTGGCTTGTTACTAAAAATCATGTTTTTCATACAGATGAGGGGTGTCAAAAAATGATGGGCCCCGGGTGTCACATATGCTAGGTACGCCACTGCTTCCAGGTTATACTGCAGCCACCAGAGGGGATCTTGTGATGCTCTGATTGACTTGGAAGAGTGACTGCCCCCTGCCTTTTCTTTCTTTTTCACCATCTTTAAAGTGTTTTTAGTAAGCGGTTGTTTAGTTTAATGCATGGTCAAAATACCTTTTGAAACTGGGAGCAGGAATAGCTACTAAATCTACAAAAAAAACCCCATAAAGATAACGTCTGCAGCAGTGATGATAAGATGGTGGAGTCATCTCAAACAACTCACTATGGCAGTGGTGCCTGCTGTAGAGCCTTGATTTCTCAGCTTTCTGGACAGACATCGCATGTGGACAACAAGGAGAACAGGGGAGTTGGTGCAATGGGTTGTGCCGGTGGAAGACTTATCCGCTGCCATGTATGCGCAGCTGAGTACTTTGCAGGCCCCACTTAAGAAACAGGCTTGAGAATTGCTCAAGGAGGAATAATATTTAATTTGTGGGCCTACCGAAACTATTCTGGAGCTCAGTGGCATTTCTAGACAGAAACGTTTGGGGTGGCAACTTAGGTAGGCTGGTGGGGCAAGTCATAGTAACAGTTCTAAACATTATAACCCCCTTCCCCCCCCCCCCCCACTTTGAAATTAACACCCCACAGTCTTCTATGTATAAAGGAAACCTTCCCTCCTCCAAGCCAGTTTCAACTACCCATAAACCGCCATTATAATTGATAGTATCATCCAATAAATTCTTCTATGTGAGTGTGGAGTTTGGAGCTGCCAGGCTGTGATGGTAATAGCACAAATAGTGGATAGTATATAATTAACAAACAGGGGAATTTTATATATGATGCTTAGCATTAGATGCAACTTCTATGCTGAATATTTGGTGCAGAAAAGTGTTCTAATAGATACAAGGCACCAAAATGGGACAGAAACAGCAGATCCACACAAAATCAACCTTACGCAGTGATCTATAGAATAGCAACTGTTTCTATGTGGATCTGCAAAGAGACTATGGCCATGGGAGTGGCCTGGGTGCGTCAGAGATGTTCCCTTAAAATGTATGAGGATCCATGCCAGGATTTACACCTAGTTTCAGTTGGTGTAAATCCTCATGGCCAGATTTGAGTGTGGATCACGACACTATGCGCTATTCTAAAAAAGGGCAGCTAATTTCTGGGAATGCCCCTGTCCCGCCCATGCCCTTCTCATGGCCATACCCCCTTTTGAGTTGCATGCTATAAAATTTAGGCACGCATGTTATAGAGCAGGGCATAGGGCAAACTTGTATGTAATTCCTAATTACTGATAATTAAGCGCTTGTTAATTCCAATAATTGATTATCAGTGAATAATTGACTAATTACTTTATGTACAGATTGGGATCCGCATTCAAATTTAGATGACCTACACAGACTCTGGAGGATAATGGCTATACAGATGAGTGCTTTTGAATATTAACCTGGCAGTTGTTATTTTTGATAAAGTAGCGGAATTGGGTAATCATAAGAATATCAATTATTCTTTCACCTCAGTTTCCTGTTGCAGACCACTGTACAGATGTGGCATCAATTCTGGCAGACAGATGTTCAGCCCCCTCCTCCCTCCTCAGAGATAACCGATTGTGTTTGGATGAAAGCCTTATAGAAATGCCAGCTGGGATTATCATCAACACCTTAGCATCTGTGGAGTCTCTTTTTATTTAGAAAATTGAAATGGATAATAAGGGGTCAATATTCAAAGCAATTTAACCAGGCAGGCGAGACTCCTTCCCACTTAATGAGTTATGGCTGATGAATTTCCTCTCTGGCTATGCTGTGGGTGATCCAGGGGCAGAAAGTGCTATGTGTGTGTGAAATGTGAATGTGATTGTATACTAGTTATGAATCTAAGTGGTTTACAGTGAATAATGATCAGGTACTCTTAAGTGTTTCCCTATCTGTCCCAGGGGACTCACAATCTAGGTACCTGGGGCGATAGAGGGTTAAGTGACTTGCCCAGGGTCACAAGGAGCAGTGCTGGGATTGAACCTACAGCCTCAGGGTGCTGAGGCAGCAGCTTTAACCATTAGGCCACTCCTTCACTCCACTCCCTGTACTTTAACTGGACAAATCATATTGCATAAAATACAGCCCTATTTCCATCTTTGTCTGGTGTAACATCCAGTTAAGGGTTAAATATTGGCCCTCAATTGGATAAGTGCTGTCCAGCTGCATATAGCTGGACATTCAATGCCAGTGCAAGGATTAGAGGTTTGCATGGGAACGGGGATTGTGGGAATCCCGCTGGGACCCCACAGGGATCCCCCTGATCTATGGGACTCCCATGGGGATCCACCCCCAGATCTATGGGGATACCACCAAGGTCTATGGCACTCCCACAGGGATAAGGGACTCCTGCGGGGATGGAACCGGGATTTCCGAGGCCTGGAAAGAGAATTAGTAGAAGCTAGACAAAATGATGGCAAAACAAAATCTCCCACCAGCTACAGCAAGGGAGATGTTCATTTTGAGGGGGGCTAAGCTCAAAGTGGGAGGCCTGGGTTTAATACAAAATGAAGTACTTTCTGAGTTTGTTTTGGCGTTTCCACTTCAGTTTTGGCACATTTTTCTTATGCAACCATTGTCCTCAAAAGTGCCTCTCTCAATTCTGCTTTAAATTATTTTGATGCTGTATTAGTTGATTCTTTACTCATTGCTGAATTAACAATCATTTGTGGATCTTGGAAGGACCTCTTACATGTTACCTATGCCAGATGGTGGAACCAGATTTGTTTGCTCTACAGATATGAGCTTTATACTTCCCAAAAAAAATCCAACTCATTTCTTTTAACAAGAAATGGTCGACCCTACAGTCACATGACCTAATGTCTATTCTAATTCTTTCCGGTGATGTATGCATCTCTTATTTCTATTCACTGTTATTTGTTTAAATTGTATTTTATTGTTGGTTTAAACAAACTAACGGACTCTTTTACAAAGCCGCGCTAGCAGCTGTCACAAGGCAACAGCCCCGAAGCCCTTTAAATTTCTATGGGCTTTGGGGCCGTTAGCACAGCGCAGCCACTAGCACGGCTTTGTAAAAGAGGCCGAAAGACTTAAAAAATGAAATAAAATTTAAAACTATCAGAAGTAATTGTTGCTTTTTATGGAGACAGGTAACTTTTAGGGGGGATGGGCAGGGACAGAAAAGATTCCTCACATGGATGGGCGGGGATGGAGGAGATTTTTGTTGGGACAAGCTTGACTTCTGTCCCTGCGCAATTCTCTAGCAAGGAGGGTTTGGCATTGAATTTCTGGGATTAAAGCTGCTAATAGCAAAAAAAAATATTGCAGGGCTGGTCTCAGCGTGGCTGCACTTTTCAAGGCTGTACTGTCTGTTCCCCTGATGAGCCAAACCTTGGTGAAACAAGGTTGCTTGTTGGGAAGAATGGAGAAGACATGACAGCGTTGGAGCTCAAGTCGTCTTTTGTCAGCTAAGTCCTTGAACGTGCCTCTGGGTGACTTTGCCCTTTTCTAAACCTGAGCTATTCTGTGAGGGAGGTTTTTTGCCAGTGAAAGTATCAAAAGCAGTTTTGATATGTACGTTTTGGTTCTATACTGCCACATTAGGCTGAGGCTTTTTCTAGTTTCAAGTTCAAGTTTAATTAATTTTAATATACCAACCATCGACGTGCACCTGGCTGGTTTACAAAGCTAAAAATGGAAGGTTAAAATAAATTATTATAGGGGGAGAGGAAATGTGAACATTAAATGGACAAATTATAGATACGATCATGAGCTTGAGGGTGAAGGGGGAGGGGAAGTTAATAAATACATCATTAAAAACAAATTTAAAAAGGGGAAGAGGAGGGAGGGTATAACATCGGGAAAGGGGATCGCTTCTTGAAAGCGGTTCATATTTATTTTGCTAGCTGTTGGAGTGGAAATATTTAAATGCTATGGTATGCATCTTGGAATAAAAATGTTTTTCATTTAATCTTGAATTTGTCGAGTGAATTTTCAAGGCGGAGTTGAGGTGGCTTGGCTTTCCATAAGTTGAAGCCACAACGGCAAAGTTAGTTTTTCTAGTGTAGTAGAATTCTTTGATGGAAAGTATGGTCAGCCGATCTGAGGGTCTGGGAAGGGCAAAAAGGGATGATGAGTTTATCAAGAAAAGATGGGAGACACGAAAGTTTGATTTTGAATATCAGCATTAAAGTTTTATAGGTGATATGGTGGGTAATAGGTATCCAGTGGGCTTCTTGCAGAAGAGGAGTAACATGATCATATTTCCCAACCATATAGATAAGTTTGATTGCCATATTTTGAATGAGCTGCAGACTACGTAATTCTTTTTGGGTAGTTTCGTTATATAGAGAGTTACAGTAATCTAAATGAGAAATGACCAGTGAGTGAACGAGGGTTGTGATAGCATCAGTTTCAAGAATTGAGGTTAAGGAACGAATGAACCGAAGTTTGTGGAAACAGGCTTTTATGACGGAGCTTATTTGGTCACGAAAAGTTAAATCTTTGTCTAGAATAACTCCAAGCAATTTTATTTTTGATTCCATTTTTACCGGACAAGATTTAATAAAGATTTGTCCATTTATCATTTCATTGTTCCTGATCGGGAAGAGTATACCACAGGATTTATTGATGTTGAGGGAAAGTTTATTTATGTGAAGCCAGTCACTGATTTTGTCTAGTTTGGTGTTAATTTCTTGTATTTCGCTAATTTTTAAAGAATCAACAGGGTGAAGAAGTTGGATGTCATCTGCGTAAGCAAAGATAGTAAAGCCAATGGACTGTGCTAGAGTGAGAAGAGGGGCAAGAAAAATATTAAATAGTAAAGGAGAAAGAACAGAGCCTTGAGGAACGACTAAAAAGCTGTTTGATTATTTTCATCTAATTTCTATGTATTTTGGTGTGCTGAAAACAAATAAAATATTGAAAAAACTCCTAGACATCATGATTTGCCACAAAATGCAACATTGTCTTCAAATTTATCAATTTTTATATATTATGGGTTTTAACCAAATTTAAAGTCCAAATTACTATTAATTAATTCACATAAGTGCATTTAAGATATAAAATGCCAAAAAAAACCTTAAAGGGGTTGTCCGAGTTAAGTAAAAAAAATACAGCATTGTAAATCTGATGGTCAGCAATATATACATAAGCTAAGCAAGTTTTAGGGAAAAAAGTCTATTTCCTCATTTCCCTAGTTCTCTTCTGGCCCTTTGTTGTTATTTGCAGGTATACAATCTCTTCCCCTCCCCCCCTGCAAAGGGGGTGAATACAAGTGCTGCTCTGAGTGACATGTCTGACTACTGGGATACTCAGCAGTATGCTGTATGTGTAAGCCTCAGCCCTGAGTCTGTCTTTTAATGGTAGAAGGGGTTAATCTTTCCAGAAGAATCCAGTGGGAGGGAGACTCATGGAAGATAGCAGCAGCTCCAGTCAGTGCAGGGGGGCGTGGCCAGCACTGTGACGACTCGTATAAAGTTAAAGATCTGCTCTCTCCTGCAGTCCACACGTGTGCACGAATCATCATCAGGTACTTGGTTCTAGGCTGTTCACACTTTTTTATTGCAGTTCGTGTTAGCTCGTCATTCTTCAACCATTATGTTATGGCTCTGCAAAAGTGTATTAATTCGCCAGGCAGTTTCTGTTTCATCTGTGGTGAATATACAGTGTTGAAGCAACAGCAGAATATTTTAGACTTTGTGAAAAAAGTATACTTCGCATATTTTGGACTAAAAATTGGAGATCAAGATAAAGTTTGGGCGCCTCATAAAGTGTGCAAATGGTGTGTTGAGGACCTCCGAAACTGGTTCAAGGATAAGAAAAAATCTTTTCATTATGGGATTCCTATGGTATGGCGAGAGCAAAAGAACCATAGTGACGACTATTACTTTTGTTCATGCGATGTGAAAGGGTTTAATTCCAAATGGAAGCATTCCATTTCATACCCCAATCTTCACTCATCAATTCGTCCCATCCCCCATGGCACAGATATACCAGTACCCAAGCCCCTGCTACCTTGGAAGAGATACCTAGCTCCGATGAAGGTGAAGTCATACCTGAACCAGATGATGAATCAAGTTCTTACTTTGAAGATGATACAAGACCAAAATTGTTTTCTCGGGAGGAGATGAATGATTTGGAAAGAGACGAATCTTCCCAAAGATGCCGCTGAGTTATTCGGATCAAGGCTGAAAAGCAGGAATTTATTGTTGCCAAGAGTGTCATCTTCATGGTTCAGACATCGTGAAAAGGAGTTCGTTCCTTACTTTGCCCAGGAAGACAAGTTGGTTTATTGCATTGATGTTGAAGGTCTGATGGGTCAATTTAAAATCCAATATGATTCAAAGCAATGGCATCTTTTTATAGATTCTTCAAAAAAGAAGTCTCAAAGCAGTTTTACTCCACACTTCCATACTTGTAGGTTATTCCATACACTTGAAGGAAATCTACGAGAACTTGGAATTGGTTCTTCGTAAATTTAAATATGAAGACCATGGTTGGCAAGTGTGTGGGGACATGAAGGTTTTGTGCATGCTGCTCGGGCAACAAGCTGGGTATACCAAATACCCTTGTTTTCTGTGTCTATAGGACGGTCGAGACCGACAAAATCACTGGACCAAGAAGAGTTGGCGGCCGAGGGTGCTAACAGTCGGTGAAAAAAATGTCCTCTAAGAAACTTTGGTACCTTCCCATAAAGTTCTTCTACCACCTCTCCACATAAAATTGGGATTGATGAAGCAATTTGTAACATCACTTCCAAGAGATGGAGAATGCTTCAAATACTTGGTCACCAAGTTTCCAGGCCTGTCGGAGGCAAAATTGAAAGAAGGTGTGTTCGTCGGACCAGACATTAGAAGGCTTATAGTTGATCAAGAGTATGTCAATACCATGACGGATCCTCAAAAATAAGGGTGGATTGCATTTAACGAAGTCATACAGAAATTTTTAGGCAATAACAAAGATCCTCACTACAAAAAAACGTCGGACGAATGCTGAAAGCATTTCAAGCTTTAGGTTGTCTGATGAGTTTGAAAGTGCATTTCCTCCAGTCCCACCTTGACTACTTTCCTGAAAATTTGGGAGCTGTGAGTGAGGAACAAGGTGAACAATTCCATCAAGACATTAAAGAGATGGAAAGGAGATACCAGGGAAAATGGAGCTTTACAATGATGGCAGACTATTGGTGGATGCTTCAGAGAGACATTCCAGATGCTACTCACAAGCGTAAATGCACCAAGAGGAGCCTCACAGGGAAGAAGAATAGAGTTTAGTGTGTGTAGATGAGCTCGTTTCAGTTCAAAAAAGGATTTTCATGAAAAAAATTGTAATAAAACTTTAATTGTAGAAGTCTATTTCCATTTATTTTGAGGTATTGCCTTATTTAACATAGTTACCTAAATTGTTAAGAAACGTGATGTCCTATGACAAAATAGAAGTCATTTTCGGATTCAGTGTACCAAAAACCATAAAGATTATGTGGAATAACCAAAACAGCTTTTAAAAAAAGTTTTTTGCAGACCTGTGTAATGGGAGATGAGATTTTCTCTTTCGAATAGACTTTGAAATTACGATCTTTGAAATAGGAGGTAAACCACGAGAGGGCTGAACCTGTGATATCGCAGTTCCTGAGACGATCAATAAGGAGGTGGTGGTCAACAGTGTCGAAGGCAGCTGTAGTGCATGCTGGGTGCATGCTGGGTTTGAAGAGAAGGGTACCTTGGTGCCGCAATCACACAACATTTTGAATCATTATATAAACATATTATATGTTGTGCGTCCTCGTATAATTTGTTTGGAAAAAAAAAATCGCTAATAGCTGAATATTTTCCTCTAATTTGTGTAAAAACCAAGGGCTCCTTTTATAAGCCACAGTAGAAGTTTCTACCATGGGCTAGCAAGGTAAATGCTTCAAGGCTCTTAGAAATTCCATGAGCGACAATCATTTAATTCACCAGCCCAAGGTAGAAACCTCTACCGCGGCTTTGCAAAAGCCAGCGTACGTTTATGTTGCATAGCTTTCTCCACAGAATCCACTGATACAACTGGATCTTGAACAAAATCCAATCATGAAGCTAAGCAGGTGTCATCTTTTTCCCTCGGGACTGCCCATGAAAAGGAGAACATGCAGTTTCCAGTATGTTTGTCATTATTACAGGTTACATGTAGAGAAAGAAAGTTAATTAAGCTTTGAAAAAAAAATTAATCCATCACACATCAATGGCTGTGTTTTTACAAATACAAAATGTTGAAGTGTCTGCTGCCAATTAAAGTGTCCCTTTTTTGAAATGAGCTTTAATTGCCTTGGAAATTTAGAAGAAAGTTATACCTTGTCAAAGAAAGGCCAGTGCAGCCTTATGCTCCCTTTCCGATTCAGGTGGTAATTACTGGCAAACCTATATTTTCCATAGTAATGAGGAGACATGCCATGTCTATCAAACAAATGGGGAAAAAAGGCTTGGTTACCTCTGAAACACTTCAAACATAAAGGAAAGTTTTCTATTTTGACTGTCAGGCCTTCACCTATAACATCTGTAAAAATAAAGGAACATTGGTAGACAGGTAGACAGACTGATAAGATATAAAGATATTCAACATGATGTCAGTTTTATAGTTCAGGAATTCCTCTCACATAAAAACTTCCTTCTCTACCCATGACTTAGAAATACTGTTCACCAAAAGTTATCCGCTGAACCAGTCATACTGTACATTCAGAGGGAGCTGAATTGAGAGACCCTGAGAAGCCGAATAAACCCCTTCACATAGGTTTTCAGCCAGCCAAGGTGTGTAAGGCATTATCATCTTCGCACAATCTTTATAACTGTCATTATCCCCTTTTGGACAGGCAAAGCTCTTCTAATGACATCAACAACATCTGAAATAAAGTTTTAAAAGCCTAGATTAGATTAGACCGGATTAGATTTATACAACAACATGGTAAATGGCAACAGATATATGGTCCTTCTAGACCAGACTGTGCATTAATGGGAACATTAGTGCACAGTCTGCTAAAAAAAAGAAAATGCTCTCAAAAAATGCCATGATAAATCTGAGCTTAGCACACTGGAAATTCCCATATTAGAATGAGCTATGTCCAGAGTTTTCCACATTTTAGTAAAATGGCTTTGTGACTCTCCATCCTTTCAGAAATAAACCTTAATTGTAAGACCTATGAGAACAGGAACTTGCCTACTGTAACTGAATGTAAACCCACTTTGAGTAACTACTGAAAAAGAGCCAAATCCTTACCTTTCTGTTTTATTAGCAGATAGATGTATAATTCAATTTCTTTCAACTTTCAATATTCTTTCTGAATTTGCATGGACGTGCCTACTGTTTATTTGGCTATGCGTTTTTTGCAGACATTTTGTGCATTTTAACATTATGAAACAAATTCCCGAGTTGCTACCAACCTTTTTTTGTTCCCCTGCATACAAAGTTGGCTCAAATTTTCCACTCGAGAAGTAGCATTCATTCCAAACGCAGTAATTCCTAACCTTATGCCAAAAACTGGAGGTGATAATAGCACAAAAGTACTTGGACTACTGCAGGCTTTTGTTAGAGGTTGTAAAATCATCACTTGGGTGCAGACTAGTATACAGAGATTTAACCAGAGCAGCAGCCAGAGCTGCACGAGGACATCATTGAGAGCTAGGAAAGCAAAGCCCTAACACAGCCACATGTGAGCACTCAAGCATGGACAAAACAAACACACAAGAGCACGTCAAAGGACATCTTTGCTCTCACCTAATTGCAAGTACAGTCCTCATATTTATTCAGAGAAGAAAACCCACACAGCCTGATTTATTGTTTCTCAGGTTTATCTTCTAGTCAAAAAGATTTGTGAAACATACAGGAAGGTTAAACCAGAGTGATGACAATTAGAAAGCCACATATAATACATTAACTTATATAAGAACAAGCACCAAGCAAGTGGTTCCATGTAGTTTAAAATTAAAGAAAACAAAACATTTCTCAGGGGATACATTTTTTTAAAAAAAGTAAAAATCTATAAACATGAAGGTAAATCGGACATCCAGGTGCTGTTTAAACAGATACATTTTTAACAGTTTTCTAAAATAAAGGTAATCTGGAATTCATCTACAACGTAGAGAATTCCACGTTTTCGCAGCTTGGTATGAAAATATAGAAGAGTCGGATTGTTGATATTTTATGTTCATTTCAGATTGGAAATGTATGGTTAAGTGCCTTTCATTACATTGCATCTTTAAAGAGCGAGATGAATAAACTAATGGTACCATACCAGGAACAACTCTAGAGACCAAAGAATCAAGTTTGAAAGACAAGTGAGCCTGTATTGGTAACCAATGAAGAGATTTTAAAAAAGAAGCTGCAGGCTCCCATTTTTGTGCCCTAGTTATACATCTGGCTGAACTATTTTGCATTGTCTATAATTGCTTTCTAATATTTTCTGTACAACATGTATAAAAGATATTACAGGCCTGTAAAGTTTCTCTTTATTGTATTGAGATGTACACTGCTAAACTCCTTAATTCATTGTACGTAAAGCTTCTCTTTATTGTATTTACATTTTCTTTTATTGTATTCACAATCTCTTTTACTGTAAACCGCCTAGAAGTCGCAAGATAGCTGGCGGTATATAAAAATAAAGTTATTATTATTATTATTATTCTGGAAAGGGCATGGAAAATGCATGTACATTGGTGTGATATACAAAAGCCTCCTTCACAGACAGAAGTGGACAGAAATGTAATAGTAGACATTCAGAATATAGCTGTACAAGGGGAAATATTAATAATATGAGTGATTTTACCATGCCAGGAGTTGATTGGGGGTATTCCTATTGTGGTGTCTTCTAGAAGTACAGAGATCCTGGATTCTCTACAAGAAGAACATAAGAATTTGCCACTGCTGGATAAGACCAGTGGTCCATCGCGCCCAGCAGTCCGCTCATGTGGCAGCCCCCAGGTCAAAGACCAGTGCCCTAACCGAGACCAGCCCTACTTGCGTTCGTTCTGGTTCAGCAGGAACATGTCCAACCTTGTCTTGAATCCCTGGAGTGTGTTTCCCCCTATAACAGATTCCGGAAGAGCATTCCACTTCTTACCACTCTCTGAGTGAAGAAAAACTTCATTATGTTTGTACGGAATCTATCCCCTTTTTATTTTAGAGAGTGCCCTCTCATTCTCTCTGACTTGGAGAGGATGAACAACCTGTCTTTATCTACTAAGACTATTCCCTTCATTATCTTGAATGTTTCGATCATGTCCCCTCTCAGTCTCCTCTTTTCAAGAGAGAATAGGCTCGCTTTTCTAATCTCTCACTGTACAGCAACTCCTCCAACCCTTTAACTATTTTAGTCGCTCTTCTCTGGACCCTTTCAAGTAGGACCGTGTCCTTCTTCATGTACGGTGACCAGTGTTGGACACAGTATTCCACGTGAGGGCGTAATGCAGTAGGTAATGGAACCCACACAGGACGGGGCCATACTGGACTTAGGGGCAGATTCTCAAAACTAAAATCTGCCTCTAACGTACTTGCTAAACTGGTTCCAGCCAGTTTAGTATACATATATTTTAGCGGCGGATTATCAAAACGGCTTACCGAGGTCTTATCTCAGTTTTCTAGCAGTCTCCAGTGCTGCCATGCAAATGTATTACAACACGGTCATTAACATTAAAATGATCACTCTGAGTGATTCTCTAACCTCATTGAGTCACATTTGCAGCCAAAATTTATTGACAGGTCTGAGCTGTTGTTGCCTTACATTCTGATCAGTGCCTGAGTGCTGATTGGCTCAGGCACTGACAGGAAAGTAAGGTTTGACAGCTCAGACCTCTTCTCCCCCCCCCCAGCAAATTAAAATAATAACAAAAAAAAAATAAATTTGAAGTTCAGAAAGAGAGATGCCCACTCTCTCCTGCTATGTTGCACAGTCATCTGACCCTAATAACCCCTGGGGATTGGAAGAGAGCGGATGTGATCACAGACATGAAGCGGGAAACTACAGGCCATTAAGCCTCATTTGGTTGTTGGAAAAATAATGGAAGTGTTGCTGAAAGAAAGGATAATTAATCTAATGGGTTACAGGATCTGAGGCAACATGGTTTTACAAAAGGTAAATCATACCAAATGAACCTGATTGAATTTTTTGATTGGGTAACCAGAGAACTGGATCGAGGACATATGCTAAATGTAATTTACTTAGATTTCAGCAAAGCCTTTGACATGATTCCTCATAGGAGGCTCTTGAACAAACCTGAAGAGCTGAAGTTAGGACCCAAAGTAGTGAACTGGATTAGAAACTGGCTGTCGAACAGACGCCAGAGGGTGGTGGTTAATGGAAGTCGCTCAGAGGAAGGAAAGGTGAGTAGTGGAGTCCCTCAGGGTTCGGTGCTGGGGCTGATCTTGTTCAATATGTTTGTGAGTGACATTGCTGAAGGATTAGAAGGAAAGGTTTGCCTTTTTGCATATGATACCAAGATTTGTAACAGAGTAGACACTGAGGAGGGAGTGGAAAAACATGAAAAAGGGTCTACAAAAGTTAGAGGAATGGTCTAATATCTGGCAACTAAAATTCAATGCAGAGTAATGTATTTGGGGATTAATAATCGGAAGGAACCGTATATACTGGGAGGTTAGAGACTGATATGCATGGATGGGGAGAGGGACCTTGGGGTGATAGTGTCCAAAGATCTAAAGGCGAAAAAACAGTGTGACAAGGTGATGGCTGCTGCCAGAAGTATGCTGGGCTGTATAAAGAGAGGCGTAACCAGTAGAAAAAAGAAGATGTTGATGCCCCTGTACAGGTTGTTGGTGAGGCTCTATTTGGAGTACTGTGTTCAGTTTTGGCGACTATATCTGGCGAAGGACATAAGAAGACTTGAAGCTGTCCAGAGGAGATCGACAAAAATGATAGGAGGTTTACGCCAAAAGACATATGAGGAGAGACTAGAAGCCTTGAATATGATGTATACCCTAGAGGAAAGGAGGGACAGGAGAGATATGATTCAAACGTTCAAGTACTTGAAAGGTATTAACGTAGAACAAAATCTTTTCCAGAGAAAGGAAAATGGTAAAACCAGAGGATATAATTTGAGGTTGTGAGGTGGTAAACTCAAGAGCAATGTAAGGAAATTCTACTTTATGAAGAGGGTGATGGATGCCTGGAATGCGCTCCCGAGAGGTGATGGAGAGGAAAACAGTGCCAGAGTTCAAAAAAGCATGGGATGAACACAGAGGATCTAGAATCAGAAAATAATAGTAAATATTGAAGAAATAAGGTCAGTACTGGGCAGGCTTGCACGATCTGTGTCTGTATATGGCCATTTGGTTGAGGATGGGCTGGGGAGGGGCTTCAGATTGGGCAGACTGGATGGACCATTCGGGTCTTTATCTGCTGTCATATACTATGTTATTCCACCCTACACACACAGCAGGAGATACCTACTCTCTTCCACCTCCTCCGAGCAATGTCCCCTCCAGCCAGCCACAGTAAGTAAGGTAAGGGAGAGGAAGATCATAAGAGGCACAGGGGTTGCGTGACATTGGGTGGAAGTGGGTATCTCTCTCGCTGCTGGGAGGGTGTCAAGGGGGGTATTGCTTGGTAGCAGGAGAGTGGGCATCTTTCCTGCTGGCAGGTGTGGTGTCAGGGGGGTCATTGCTTGGCAGCAGGAGAGAGTGAGCAACTCTCCCACTGCCAGGTGAGGTTCGTGGGGTCATTGCTTGGTGGCGGGAGTAGGCATCTCTCCCACTGCCAGGGTGGGGGTGTTAGGTGGGGGATTGCTTGAATTCGGTGGCTTGATTTGGTTTTGTTTTTCTTGGGTTGGAGTTTTGTTTTTTTTGCATTTATTCTATACATGTGCCCTTTGCTATCACCAGCGATGGGCACATGCAGATTTAGAGAATCTTCACTACTATCCGCCAACCTCATTTGCATGAGCATTGTTTGGAATGACTCACTTTTAAAAATTCGCTAAAATAACGGCTGCAACAGCGGTCTATTGTTTTTTTAATGCAAATTTTTGAGAATCTAATCCTTACTGGGGAATGTGTTTCTGATGTTACAGTGTGTGTTCATCTGGCATCCAGTGATCACTGTATGGTGTGGTTTTATGTTAAGACAGGATGCAGAGAAGGCCTTTGATCGTGTGGAATGGACTTTCATGTATCAAGCAATGGATTGGTTTGGTATAGGATCTGGATTTATTCAAATGATTCCAACCTTGTATAGTTCCCCTTCCCCCTATATATTAATGACACATTTTCTGAACGTTTTTGTCTGGGGAGACGAGTTAGACAAGGATGTCCTTTATCTCCCCTGCTTTTTGATATTGTTCTGGAACCCTTGTTGTTGGCTATACAGCAGGTAGGGGAGATACAGGGAATTCCTTATGTAGGTCGGGAATATAAGATCTCTGCTTATGCAGATATCTTGCTTCATTTGAAGAATCCTGAATCCACCATTCTGCATTTACTAGAATTGATTGATAGGTTTGGTAAATTCTCTGGATACAAAATTGGAGTAAATCCGAGGTTCTTCCGTTAAATGTGAATTGTGCAAAAGGATTATTTGATTCATTCCCTTTCCTTTGGAAGGAAGAGGGTATAAAATATTTAGGCATTATGATTCAGAAAACATTGGAAGATACAATGACAGTAAATGAAAAATCCTTTATTACTGAAAGTCAAAGAAATGTGTGAGCAATGGAACCCTTTACATCTTTCTTGGTGGGGGAGAGTTCAAACTCTGAAAATGATGATCTTGCCTGTAGTCTGCTACCATATGAGTATGTTGCTAATTTATTTTCAAGGGTCCTTCTACAAAAAACTAAATAGTATTCTTAGTAAATTTATTTGGCTTGGTAAAACTGCCAGAATTGCTTTAGTATCCTTGCAAAAACCAATTGCGGCGGGTGGGGTAAATTTTTCCAATTTCTATCGATATCATCAAGCTTTCATAATGCGATAGGGTATCTATTGGATCCTTCCTGAGCTCATGGAACATCTCCCTGATTGGCTTTACTTAGAATGACACATTGAGATTGTGTCATACGTTAAGTATCAAGTTACCTAGGTCGTACAAGGACAATAGAATTTTATTATCTACATGGCAGACACTAAAATTTATTAATAACATAATACCTATTCCAATTCATCAATCAATATGTAAATCCTTATGGTTAAATTCCAAGATTCAAATTGGTGAGTCTAAGATCCTCTGGAAGCACTGGCTGCAGGCAGGCATACGAACACTGAATGATGCTTGACTTTTCACGACTGCAACAAACATTTGGTATTGCAGTCTCAAGTATTTAAGTGGTTGCAGTTAAAGCAGGCCATTCAGAAGGGGTTTCCTGATTGGCACAATTTAAAAACTCAGTATAGTTTGCCGGGCCTGTGTTTCCAGACCGATTTGTTAGGGCATCAGGCAGCCAAGTGGTATAAATTAAGATCTGAGCATTTGAATTAAAAAAAAACCAAAAACTAGTCTAAGAGACATTTGGAGCATTGAGACAAAGCAGCAAATTTCTGCCACTCAATGGCCATGGATTTAGATGCACAGCATCAGCATCTATGAGACAAACCTGGTTATTTCTGTTATAAAGAATTTACTGGACCCCTTTTAGATTACCAAAATTAGATAGCTCTAAGTCAAATAGATGCTGGCACTGTCATCTCGATATAGGGACACTGGATCATCTGCTCTTCTTTTGTCCCTTGATACTTAAATTTTGGCAATCCATTTGGGTTCAAATAAACAAGATACTGGAAGTTCCTCTGGCACTGAAACATACGATTCAGTGCTGTTTGGTACACTATTAATGCACAAAAGTCCAATAACTCCACATAATAATAAATTATTGCTCATCAACTTATTATGAAGAATTGAAAGACTTGGAACAAGTTAAACTACAGTTTTGGGTGGGAAACCTTGTGCCAAACATATAAGTTTGAGCACATGAGTTCAATGCAAGAATTGATTATTAGTTTTGCCCTTTTTGATTTTGCAGGATGGGGTGGGGGGGGGGAGGGGGATATGTATTGAATTATTAATTGCTTGTAAGGTTGTCTGTCTTGATCATTTGTGTTAGCCTGAGCGTTTTTACACTTTTAGGAAGGGTGGGTGGGGTTGGGAAGGGGAATATGTATTTACTGTATCATTTGATGGTATTGAGTGCTGTCTAATTTGTTAACTGTTTGAATAATATGTTGCACTTTTTGCTGGTTTTAAAATGAATAAAGTTTTATAAAAAATAAAATGTTAAGACAGGTATAGAGAGGGCTCATTCGAATGTAAAGGTTCTAGACTTTTTCAAAAACTCTAACTTTATTCAGATGGGGGATTATGTTAAGGAGTTGCTGTCTGGAAGGAATCATCTGGAAAAAGAAGGAAAGCAGTGGGCAAAATTGAAATGAGCTATTGTAAAGGCAACAAAGCATTTTGTAAGGAAAGTAAGTAAAAGTAAGAGGAAAAGAAGTCCGCTTTGGTTCTCAACTGTAGCAGCTGAGAAGGTAAGGGAAAAAAGGCTAGCATTCACAAACTACAAAATATTGCAGAAAAAGGAAAACAGGTAAAAATACCTGGAAAAGTTAAGAGAGGCTGGTCAAGTAGTTAGGAAAGCAAAGATGCAAATGGAAAAAAAAAACCCCAGCCAGGATGGTAAAATGAGGAAACAAGACATTTTTTAGATATATTAGTGATGGGACGAAGTGCAAAAGTGGCATTGTGAGACTCATCAAAGGAGAAGGGGAGAAATAAGTAGAAGCTGATAAATATAAGGCTGAATTGCATAACAAATATTTCTGTTCTCTCCTCACAGCTGAAGCACTGGGAATGGGACCACAGAAGACAAATGCAAATAGGAAGGGAAGTGTGATGGACCCTGATCAATTTTCAAAGGATTGTGTTTGTGAGAAGCTTGCTAAACTAAAGTGGACAAAATGGTGGGACCAGATGATATCCATCTGAGGCTACTGAAGGAATTTAGGGAAGTTCTGGCAGTTCCACTGGCTGACCTTTTCAATGCTTCTCTAGAGTCGAAAGTGATACCAAAGGACTGGAGAAAGGCGGATGTGAAAGTGAAAGTAAGGAAGAAGAAGGGAACTACAGGCAAGTAAGTCTGACTTCTGTGATAAGTAAATTAATGCAAATGCTTTTAAAATAGAAAATAGTGATGTTTCTGAAATCCAGTGGATTACAAAACCCAACGCAACCTAAATTCTCTAGAGGCTTGTCAAACAAATCTGATCAATTTCTTTGACTGGGTGACCAGAAAATTGGATAGAGGGAGTGCAATAGATTTGTGTATTTAGATTTTAGCAATATCTTTGACAGTGTTCCACACAGTAGTCTAATAAATAAACTGAGTGCTCTCAGTATGGGCCCCAGAGTGATGGACTGGGTCAAGAGCTGGTTAAGTGGAAGGCAATGGAGAGCAGTGGTCAGTGGAGATCAATTTAAAGAAAGGGATATTACTAGTGGTGTGCCTCAAAGTTCGGTTCTTTGGCCTGTTCTTTCTAACATTTTTTAAAGTGATACTGCTGAAGGGTTGTCAGGTAAGATTTGCCTCTTTGCGGATGATACCAAAATCTGCAATAGAGTAGACGCCCCTGATTGTGTGAATAACATGAGGAAGGACCTAGCAAAGCTTGAATAATGATCTGAAATTTGGAAGCTAAGATTCAATGCTAAGAAATGCAAGGTCATGTATTTGGGCTGCAAAACCCAAGGGAACAGTTCAGTTTAGGGGGTGAAGAACTTTTGTGCATGAAAGAAGAGCTGGACTTGGGTATGATAGTATGTGATGATCTTAAGTTAACCATAAAGGTTGAAAAGGCAATGGCAAAAGTTAGAAGGATGCTAGGGTGAATAGGGAGAGGTATGGCCATAGGAAAAAGGAGGTATTGATGCCCTTGTATAAGACTTTGGTGAGACCTCATTTTGTATATTGTGTACAATTCTGGAGACCGCATCTTAAAAAGATATAAACAGGATAGAATCAGTCCAGAGGAAGGTTCCTAAAATGGTCAGTGGCAGTGGCGTACCTAGGGTATGTGGCACCCGGGGCCCATCATTTTTTGACACACCCCCCCCCCCCCCCATGTAAAAAAATTTTTTTTTTTTTTTTTTTTTTGCAATAACCATGAAATGGAATAAATGGTCAGAATAGAAACAGGCAGTGAAAATTTTCTTTTATTGAACCTCATATATGTAACCATTATTCCAAACATAACATAACATAAATTATGTCTAAATTGTCATGACATTAGAAGTACATATGGAGTAGTTGCAGGTGATGCTTGGGACAGTTCTGATTGTGTTAGTTCGGTTTTATGTGTTTTTCGAATAGAAGGGTTTTTATTTCTTTTTGAAGGTTTTGCAGTCTGTGGTTGATATCAATTGGTTGTAGAGTTGGGGGTCGAGTGTTGCAGCTCGAATGGCTAGGAGGTTGTCGAACAGTTTTTTTCTTTTGACGTTTTTGGTTGGAGGGTGTGTGAATGGTGCACAAGTTCTCCTATGTCTGTTTGAAGTGGATTGAATTATTTAGCTGAAGAAATTAGTTACCCCCCATTCCACACACATTAATTCTTTTCCATTTTTGTTCCCATTATAAAAAACACTGATAAGTTCCCAGAAAAAAAATACATTAAAATAAGAAGTGAAAACAAAGGCCCCTACAGATGAGAACATAACATAAGAATAGCCTAACTGGGTCAGACCAATGGTCCATCATGCCCAGAAGCCCATTCTCATGGTAGCCAATCCAGGACACTAATACCTGGTCAAAACCCAAAGAGTAGCAATATTCCATGCTACCGATCCAGGGCAAGCAGACACTTCCCCCATGTCTTAATAACAGATTATGGACTTTTCCTCCAGGAATTTGTCCAAATCTTTCTTAAAACCAGCTACACTATCTGCTTTTACCATAACTTCTGGCCACTTCATTTTTAAGTTTAGATCTTTCCTTTCAAACAGAGACCTTGCTAGATGTCAAATACAGCACAAGGTAACTTCACATGGACTTAGCTGTGCAGGAAATGTGAATCTCCTCATACACCCACCATATAGTGCAAAAATGTGCAAAGGTCTGTTTTTTTCTTTCGATCACTACATAGCCTAATGCCACACAAGCAGCGCTGTTACAAACATATTCTGTAGGTCAATGCTAAGGATAACAAAGTTTCCTTCCTTGGACCAGAAGGAGATAAACCACTGGAAGAGATCCCAAAACAACACCCAAAGACCCACTCAGTGTGTGAATCAGTTGAGTGGAGTGGACTAACTGGGGGGTGGAAATGGGCCCGGAGTTTGCTCAGCAGAATTTCCCAGACCACCTCTTCCTCTCAACACATTGACACACTGCCACCATCACCACTAGGAACACCTCACTGGGTAGGCCAGCTATGCTATAAACTTTATAAAACACATTATTATATTTTCTTATAAAGCACATATTTTAACTGACCTCTCTGACATCCTCAGCCTTTCCATTCACAAAAATAGAAGGAAGAAAAGTTCCCATTTCCTGCTGTCTCATGTCCCCGGCCTATACAATATTTTTTTTCTGCAGACCCTTCAAAAGTCTGACCAAATCCTCGTTTCACTTGCATTATAAAGTACTGAGGATGCCATCTCTCCCCAATCCCAGGTCCTAAAGTCTAAGACAGTAGTGCAAACTAATGCTGCCAGATACAGGAAAAAAAAATTTTGATTCGATTCAGCCCTATTGAATTGGTTTTTCAATTCGATTTTCCTGCCCAGTTGGGTGATTTTTTTCAAAACTCCTGGTGGGTTTTATAGCTTTTTCACCCCCTTTGGCTTCTCCTAACCACACTGGCGCTGTGGTGTAAATAAAATAAAGAAACAAAAAGGACTTTTCCTCTTTCTGTTAAATCCTAGCTCACGTTTGCAGTCCAACACCAGCTCTGGCAGGATACACATTTCAAATCTGACATGTTATAATCACAAAACAGAAAATAAAATTAATTTTTCTACCTTTTGTTGTCTGGTTATATTTCAAATCTTGTTGGTCCAAGGCTCTGGTTTTCTTCTGATAACTTGCTTGCCAGGGTCTCCTTCTTTCTGCATGCTAACCATCCATCTGCCAACTCTGTCCTCCCTTTCCATTTCCCTTCCCTTCCCAGGAAGTCTGGTATCTTTCCTTTTTTTCATCTCCCTCCACAGATCCACCTTTTCTTAAATACCCTTTCATCCGGCATCTCTCCCTCCTTCCCCACCATCCCAGAGTCCACCATCTCTCCGTTTCTTTTCCTAATTACCCTCCTATCCAGTATCTCTATCCCTCCTCCACACCATCCCTTGTGTCCAATTTCTCTCCCTTTCTGTTCCTTCCCTCCCTAAATCCCATGGTCCATCATCTCTCTCCCTCTCCTCTATTTTCAGACCCATTATTTCTTCCCCCCCCAAAGTTTGGCATATGCATGTCTCTTTGAACACCCCCTTCCTTCCGTGTACTTCTAAATCATGGTCCCCCCCCAAAGGCCTGTCCCCCCTTAAAGGTCTGCCTGTCCCACCTTGAAGGCCTGCACCCCCCTTGAAGGCCTGTCCCTTCCCCTTGTAGGCCTGTCCCCCCCTTGAAGGCCTGCCTGCCTGTCCCCCCCTTGAAGGTCTGCACCCCCCGAAGGCCTGCACCCCCCCGAAGGCCTGTCCCCCACTTGAAGGCCTGTCCCACCCCCTTGTAGCTTCTCCCCCCCCTTGTAGGCCTGTCCCCCCTTGAAGGCCTGCCTGCCTGCCTTTCCCCCCTTGAAGGCCTGTCCCCCCTTGAAGGCCTGCCCCACCCCCCTCGAAGGCCTGCACTCCCTTGAAGGTCTGCACCCCCCCCCCCGAAGGCCTGTCCCCTACTTGAAGGCTTGTACCACCCCCTTGTAGCTTCTCCCCCCCCTTGTAGGCCTGTCCCCCCCTTGAAGGCCTGCCTGCCTGCCTTTCCCCCCTTGAAGGCCTGCACCCCCTTGAAGGACTGCACCCCCCCCCTGAAGGCCTGCACTCCCTTGAAGGTCTGCACCCCCCCGAAGGCCTGTCCCCCCCTTGAAGGCCTGTCCCCCCCCCCTTGTAGGCCTCTCCCCCCCTTGTAGGCCTGTCCCCCCTTTAAGGCCTGCCTGCCTGCCTTTCCCCCCCTTGAAGGCCTGTCTCCCCCTTGAAGGCCTGCACCCCCCTTGAAGGCCTGCACCCCCCCTTGTAGGCCTGTCCCCCCCCCTTGTAGGCCTGTCCCCCCCCCTTGTAGGCCTGTCCCCCCCTTGAAGGCCTGCCTGCCTTTCCCCCCTTGAAGGCCTGTTCCCCCCCTTGAAGGCCTGCACCCCCTTGAAGGTCTGCACCCCCCCAAAGGCCTACACCCCCCCCCGAAGGCCTGCACCCCCCTGAAGGCCTGCCTGCCCCCCTTGAAGGCCTGCACCCCTTGAAGGTCTGCACCCCCCCCCGAAGGCCTGTCCCCCCTTGAAGGCCTGCCTGCCTGCCTGTCACCCCCTCCCCCTTGAAAGCCTGCTTGCCTGCCCGCCCGCCCCACCCTGAAGGCCTGATGCCCCGACCCACCCCGAAGGACCGCTCGCCCCCCTGGCCTCCCCGCACCACCTATGAAGCAGCCGCAGCAGGATCGCGAAGTCAGCGTCAGCGATCCCTGCGCTGCTTCCTGCGCCACGGTCCCGCCCCTCCTCTGACGTCAGAGGAGGGGCGGGATCGCGGCGCAGGAAGCAGCGCAGGGATGCTGACGCTGACTTCGCGATCCTGCTGCGGGCTGCTTCACAGGTGGTGCAGGAAGGTCAGTGGGGCGAGCGGTCCTTCGGGGGTGGCGGGGGACTGAACGGCAAGGCCGGGAACACCCCCTTAGGGCTGGTACCCGGGGCGGCCCGCCCCCCCCCGCCCCCCCCCTAGGTACGCCACTGGTCAGTGGTCTTAGTCATAAGGCGTATGGGGACTGACCTAAAGATCTCAATATGTATACTTTGGAGGAAAGGCGGAAGAGGTGAGATATGATAGAGACATTTAAATACCTACATGGCATAAATGAACATGAGGTGAGTCTGTTTCATTTGAAAGAAAATTCCAGAATGAGAGGGCTTAGAATGAAGTTAAGAGGTAATAGGCTTAGAAGTAATCTAAGGAAATACTTTTTTTTACAGAGAGGCTGGTAGATACATGGAATAGTCTCCCAGTAGAGGTGGTGGAGACAATGGACTGTCTAAATTTAAGAAAACTTGGGACAGGCATGTGGGATCTTTTAGGGAGAGAAAGAGATAGTGGATCGTGCAGTTGGGAAGACTAGATGGGCCATTTGGCCTTTATCTGCCATCATATTTCTCTGTTTCTATTCCTTTCATAGAGGATGCCTAGAAAGGGCAAGGCCAAAACCAGAAGGATGCTTGGGTGCAAATGAAGAGGAACAGACAGCAAAAAAAAAAAAAAAGAGATGATATGCATCTGTAACAGTGGCGTACCTAGCATATGTCACACCCGGGGCCCATCATTTTTTTGACCCCCCCCCCTATCTGTAAGAAAAATATGATTTTTAGTAACAATCCACACGTCACACATGAGTACCTAGGAAAAGGCAGCATCTTACATACTGCAATGAGCAGTACAACATCAATACACCCATTGTAAAACTAAACAAGCCAGACTAGTACAGATCAATCCTGCAGTCAATCCTAACAAAAAACCATGTCTTTCGAACACACAAAACACCTTCGCCTAGTATGGAATATGAAATCACAAACTAACCTCTCCCTCTTTTACAAAACTGTAGTGTGGATTTTAGCCACGAAGGTAACAGCTCTGACGCTCATAAAATTCTGAGCATCAGAGCAGCTACCACCACCGGTTGGCGATAAAAAATGCAACACAGTTTTGTAAAAGGGGGGAAAAAATAGAAATACATAGACAAAGGTTAAATTGAACCAGCAAGAAGCTGGACTCTGCATACAATGCACCACAGAAACAGTGACACGTCTCCTAAAGCAATAAATAAATAAAAAAAAAATTTCTACCTTTGTCTTCTGTGGTTTCTGCTTTCCTCATCTTCTTGTAACTCTCTTCCTTCCATCTACTGTCTGCCGTCTCTCTTCTCCTATATGGCATCTTCTCTCCTTCTATGCCCCTTCCAGAAACTGTATGCCTCCCCCTTCCATCTCTCCTTTCACCCCCATTAGCCTGGCATCTCTCTCCTCTCCTTCCCTCTCCCACACCTCTCCTCTGCAATCCCTTTCCCTTTTTTCCCTCATTTTCCTTTTCAATTTATTTTCTGCATCTGTCTAGATTATGTTCTTACTACCCTCTCATCAATTTCCTTTTATACTGTCTACCTAAAGCTTGCCACATCTTTCCCTCACCCCTCTAGTGTTATCCTAACTCAATCCTTTTCTCCCCATCATGTGCCCTCCTTTTATTTATCCCCTCCTTCCATTATGTACCCTCTTTCTCTATCCCTTCCATCTAGTACCTTCTCCTCTCTCTGTCCACTTCCATCCAGCATCTTCTCCCCTTTTTCTCTCCTCCCATTTCCTTCCTGCATTTGCTCCCTTATCTCTCCCATCTTCACTTCCATTCAACATAGGCTCCCCACTACCATCCAGTGTCTGCCCTTTCTATCTCCATCCACCCCTCTTCAATCAGCATCTGCCCCCTTTCTTTCCCTCCAATATCCTTCCCCCTTATGTCTCTCCCCTTTCTCTGTACATCCATCAGCACCACCCTTCCATACCACCCTGCCCCCTTTCTTTCCCTCCACCACTCTTCCATTCCAGCAGTCCTGCTCCTTTCTCTCCCTTTATGCAGCAAGGTCCCGCGATGACTGTAGCTGCCAGCTGCCAGTCCACCCCACTCTGACGTACTTGCTCTGGAGCGGACTTGGCAGCTGCATGCTGGAAGGTCCCGGATGACTCGTCATGCGGCAAAGTCCCGCAATGACTGCGTCTGCCGGGTCCACCCCCTCTGACGTAAATTACCTCTTCCGGAGCAGAGCCAGTAGATGAGTCATCACGGGACCTTCCTGCACCTCAGCGCGGCTGCCCCAACAATTGTTCCTTTCTATTCCGTTCCTCCTTCCTTCCCATGTCCTTAGTACCCCCAGTACCTCCTTCCTGTGTCCTTAGAGTCCCCAGTGCCTCCTTATGTCCCCCACTGCCTTCCAGATTTTGTCCACCCCCAAAGCCTGCCTGCCTGCCTGCCTACCTATCTCCCTCCCTCCCTGCCGCGCTAAAGCCAGCCAGTTTGGCTGCCTACATCCTTCCCTCCCTGCCGCAGAAAAAAAAGCGCCTCTCTCCTTCCTTTCCCCCGGTCCGCACCGCTGCAGTCTTACCTCCCCGCTGCTGCTGCTAATCACTAACAAGAAGTCTTCTTTCCGACATCAATTCTGATGTTGGAGAGGACGTTTCGGGCCAGCCAGGCAGTGATTGGCTGGCCCGGAACGTCCTCTCTGATGTCAGAATTAGCATTGGAAAGAAGACTTCTTGTCGGCGATTAGAAGCAGCAGTGGGGAGGTAAGACTGCAGTGGCATGGACCGGGGGAAAGGAAGGAGGTGCAAGTCCAGTTGCACAGTAGGGCAGGAGGACCCGGACCTGCGGCTGTGCATACCCCACCTCCCCAAGGTGTGCACCCGGGGCAGGCCACCCCACCACCACCCTTGGTACGCCACTGATCTGTAAAGTCTCTTGGAAGGCCCCCATTTAAAGTTCTGTATGCAATTCTGGAGAACACACCTTCAAAAAGATACAACCAACTTGAAGTTGGTCCAGAGAGCAGCTACTTAAATGGTCAGTGGTCATCATAAAGCATATAAAAACAGATATCAATATGTATATTTTAAGATGAAAGATGAGAGAAAGGAGATATGATTGAGACATTTAAAATATCTCCATGGGAGAGAACTATTTCATGGATGTTTTGTTTAGTTTGTAATATTTTCTTATGTATTTTATTGTACTCCATTTAGTTTTTAAGTGGATTAGAAATTTAAAAAATAATAATAAATAAATGCACAGTAGACTGGTCTCTTTTAACTGAAGAGATGCTCTGGAACAAGAGGGCATAAGATGAAGTTGAAGGGGTTAGACTTAAAAGTGGCTTGGTAAAAGAGGGCCTAAAGTTGGAGAATGATTTTCAAAGTTTGATTTGAACCAACTGTTTTTCAAGAACAGATTTCATCTGTAGCATCAGACACTCCACAAACATTAGGAAACAAAATGTGTGTCTTTGTTTTCCAAAGGTAAACCTCTACCATGTCATAAATCTTATAAAACAGGGGAAGTTTCTGTGTTTCTAACTTCCTACATATTGTTCTTGAGAGATCAAATGACATCATACTCTCATACTGTCATGTTTTACTTCCTGTTTCT
The DNA here is from genome assembly GCF_902459505.1 of Geotrypetes seraphini. Classification (NCBI taxonomy): domain Eukaryota; kingdom Metazoa; phylum Chordata; class Amphibia; order Gymnophiona; family Dermophiidae; genus Geotrypetes; species Geotrypetes seraphini. Next base: position 349,899,590 of record NC_047086.1, on the reverse strand, counting down.
CTATTCCTCACAATTTGTCTAGTGGTCCAGCAGACCAATAGCCCAGCTGGCACACGATGGGAAAGAGACAGAGAAGGAAGGAAAGGGGAAAGAAAATTAAACATAACGGCATCTTAATGAAGCAATAGGTCTGCAAATTACAGCACATAGGTTGAACACTTTATAAAGAACATTTCCTGGTGGAAAAGTAAGCAGAACCAATATCTAGTTTCTATTGTATGCTACTGGGGTTGAAGGTCTTCTAATGGGGTTAATTCTTTAAAGCAGGCATTAACCTGTAGGTGCCAGTTCTGCATGTAAATGGCCAGAATACTGAACAAAAGGAAAAAAACTGCAGAAATGGTATATAAGATGGCAAGTCTTTAATCAAAAAATATAAAAATGAACATAAAACAGTCTGTATCCTAAATATAGGGCTCCTTTTATCAAGGCGCGCTATGGGGATTAGCGCATCGGACATTTCAATGAAGCGCTAACCCCCGTGGCAGCCTAAAATCCTAATGTCGCGTCAATGGAGGCGTTAGGTACTAGCGCGGCAGGTGGTTTAATGCGCGGTATTCCGCGCATTAAACCGTTACTGCGTCTTTGTAAAAGGACCCCGTGGTCCAAGAAGGTTGGTGAACCGGGACCTGACACGGTCCATGTTTCAATGAAACACTCAGGGGTCCCATGAAAACATTCTAAGGTACCATATGAATCAACTGGAAAAAGTGGGTATGTAGACAACTGAGCAAGCTGGGTAGGCTCCTTCATGGTGTCAGGTCCCGGTTCACCAACTTTCTTGGACCATATGTAGGATACAAACTGTTTTATGTTCATTTTTATGGTTTTTTTTATTAAAGACTTGGCATATCACTGCAGTACCACTGGATTAAAAACTTCGACATATCACTGCAGTACCATTTGATTTTTGCCTAATGCCCAGAATACTGGTATATATGCGTGTATACAGTATGTGACATAAGCACATATTTGTGATAGTGTGCATTTTATAGGTGGGTGGCACGTACGAGGTCTTTAGGCAGAGCTCACATTTATGCATGTAACCTATAGAATACTAAAAGGTACATGCATATCACTGGCACTTAGGCACATAACTGGCAATTAACACTTCATAATTGACGCTGACACTAATGAGCAGTTATATAGATTTGAGAAAAGAAGAATCCTATATAAATTTTAAAAGACGTTTAAAAGCACATTTTTTTTCAATTGGCTTTCTCAAATTAGAATGGAGTTAGGGACTGTGATCTGTGTTTATGTAATGATTGATTTTGTAATGGAGAATTTTTAGCTGTATGTATAAATTGTGGTTCATTGAGATTTGAGTGTTTTATTGTTTTGTCATTAGAATGGTTTTTATGGAGAGGTAGTTTGTTATAATATTTACTAGTCTTTAAGCCCGTTACATTAACGGGTGCTAGAACAGATGTATGTGTCTGTCTGTCTTTCTTTCTTTCTCTCTCCTTGGCCACTTTCTGTCTTTCTTTCTTTTTTTCTCTCTCATTCCACGGCTGACCACCACCACCCCTTGCCTGCTCCCCCTGTCCAGCAGTAGCCCTTCTCCCTTCGTTTTACCTCCCCCCCTGTCCAGCAATAGGCCTTCTCCCTTCCTTTCACCTCCCCCCGTCCAGCAGCACTTCTTCCCTGCTCCCCGCAACAGCCCTTCTCCCTTCGTTTTACCTCCCCCCTGTCCAGCAGCAGGCCTTCTCCCTTCCTTTTACCTCCCCCCTGTCCAGCAGCAGGCCTTCTCCCTTCCTTTCACCTCCCCCCTGTCCGGCAGCACTTCTTCCCTGCTCCCCGCAGCAGCCCTTCTCCCTTTGTTTTACCTCCCCCCTGTCCAGCAGCAGGCCTTCTCCCTTCCTTTTACCTCCCCCCCTGTCCAGCAGCACCTCATACCTGATCCCCCTAGCCAGCAGTAGGCATTATCCTTTCCCTGCTCCCCCTGTCCAGCATCCGCTAGCCCGGGCAGACTCGGGGCTTTTGCTATGCCGACCCACCTCGCATTATCGAAGTGGGCTGGCCTAACAAATGCCCCGTGGCTGATGCGTTTGCTGGTTGGGGGGTGAGAAGAGGTGTCCCAGCAGCGCAGGAGTCAAACCGCTGCCGCAAGCCGCCCCACAAGGCGGAAATGGAATTCAGCATGGAGGGACACAGCATGGTGGCAAGGAAAACAAAACCCTAAGTGCGCATGCGCGCTTAGAGTTTTATTATAGAGGATGATGAAAAAAAAATTTTTTAAACTTTTGTTCTTAATCTTTCCTTTTCTATTTTTAATGGAGTTCTTTTCTTGATGAATGTGATTTATGCTTGGATCCTTTTAGGCCGTTATGTGGTATATAAAGTTTTTAATAAACATAAACATGCACAGTTTGGTAGGCACATTTAATAAAGAGGTATGCATTAGTTCCAGTGTGCCTAGCCAGGGGAGGCACATGGGCAGATCATAAGTGTTTCTAAAAGTTAAGCACACTAATACAGAGCCGCACACAACTTAGAAGCAGGTATTTAGCCCTGGTTTTCTTTGGCCTAAATGAGTATTCCTAAGGGCTCCTTATACGAAGGTGCGCTAGGGTTTTTAGCGCACGCACAAAATTACCGTGCGGTAGCCGAAAATCTACCGCCTCCTAAAAAAGAGGCGGTAGTGGATAGCGTGCTCGGGAATTTAACGCGCGCTATTGCGCACGTTAAGGCCCTAGCGCACTTTTATAAAAGGAGCCCTAAATGTTGATGACACATAAGGCCGTTAAGCACAACTCTATATTTGGCCCGTGCATTTGTAGAATTGTGCTAAGCATCATTCTAGTTGGCACAGCCTTTTTTTTTTTTTTTTGACCTTTGGATTCAAAGCAGATCACACACACACAAAAAAAGATCCCTGACATATATAAGGAAAAAGTGCAGCCAATTTCAAAATAATTAAACAAATGAGAAACATCTTATTCTATTGTTGAAAATGAATGTGGCTTCTAATGGCAATTCATTCCAAATTTTTACATTCGGATAGTCAAAAGAATGTTCTAGAATATCTTTAAATTGAATATTATACACTGCGGGACACTAATTTTTTTGTTGTTGTTGTTGAAATATTTTCGATTTTGCATGAAAACCCATTACAGAAAGTTGAGGAAATAGTACAAAACAGTTTACATTCCCATTATTACAAACAAGAACACATCAGGAAAAGAAAACCTAAGAGCTGCTTTGTCATTATTTCAACAAAAATATCTAAATATGCTGGCCCAGAGACAATGTTCAAATAAACCCAATTTTACCTGTCTCTTTTGGTTCCATTACTGGAGCCCCTACATTAGAAAAAATAAAAATTTCCAAATGTAATGGATCAAAAAATATAAAGGATTTGTCTCCAGATCTGATCAAACATTTACAAGGGAATTTCAAAAAGAAAGACCTTCCACCCCCACCCACCGCCAAAACCTTTGGCTTTAATTGAAGAAAGGTTTTATGTCTCATTTGAGTAGATCTGGCCATATCTGGAAACACAAGTACAGTTTAACCACAAAATGTACATTTTCCCTCAAAAAGTATGACTTCAAAATTGGCATCTTTTGTTCAGTAGAGCCTAAATAGAGCAGCTCTTTTAATAATAGTATCCTGAGACAATTTCAAAAACTCCACCCCCACCAGTTTGAGAACTTAGCTAAAAAACAAACAAACACCACACAATAGGAAATCCAAGATGGCTGCAGCAACAGCATTTTGGCACAAAAAAGCTTAAAAATGCTTCAGGGCTGACCAAAAACAACAACAAAAAAGGATTTTAGACAGGGGGGGTGGCAAAAGCTTTCACTGCAGAAATACTCAAAAGATTACAAGATTGTATTTTGACTTGATGAATCGCTTATTTACATTACTAAGCGATTTACAAATTTAAAAGGTATAAGCATATACCAGTTTAATCTTTAAATATAATGAGTTAGACAAACAGACTTACAGACTAACAGATACATAAGGTAAAAAGGGCAGAACTACAATTATTTATATTAGAGTATAGAAGCTTCGTCAGCCATAAGCCCGAGGTCATAATGCCATTGTACAGATCCATGGTGAGACCCCCATCTGGAATACTGTGTACAATTCTGGAGGCCACATTACCACAAAGATAGTTGAGTCGGTTCAGAAAATGGCCACCCGGATGGTCTCAGGACTCAAGGATCTCCCGTATGAGGAACAGCTGGATAAGTTGCAGCTATACTCACTCGAGGAACGTAGAGAGAGTGGAGACATGATTGAAACGTTCAAATATGTCACGGGCCGTATCGAGGTGGAAGAAGATATCTTTTTTCTTAAAGGTCCCACGGCTACAAGAGGGCATCCGTTGAAACTCAGGGGTGGGAAATTTCATGGTGACACCAGAAAATATTTCTTCACTGAAAGAGTGGTTGATTGCTGGAATAGTCTTCCACTACAGGTAATTGAGGCCAGCAGCGTGCTAGGTTTTAAGAAAAAATGGGATTGGCATGTGGGATCTCTTCACGGAGGAGTTAGGGTGTGGGCAGACTAGATGGGCCGTGGCCCTTTTCTGCCGTCAGTTTCTATGTTTCTATAGGAGAAGACATAAATGGACAGAACAGGGAGGTAAAGTAAAAAATAGAGAAGGAATAAAATAAACACAGTTTTGCAGCCCTCCCTCCCCATTTTCCCACAGGCTTTCACAGCCTGTACTCACAGACCATGTGCTGGGGAAAAGGTGCTTCAGCCTGCTTCAGCTCCTTGAAAGAGTAACTGGATCTGGGTGGTTTTTTTGCCTCAAGCCACCAATTCCTATCAGTGTCACAGAAGCATCGGAGCATTTAACGCTCTGGGACGTGGTACAAACCTCTACCACAGCTTAGTAAATGGGGTGGGGGGGTACGTTAGGCACCTATTTATTTAGATGCCTATCTTTATGTGCCTCTTATAGAGTTTGCCCTATAGGGTTTTACAACAGAATTAGATTCTATTAAGTAACCTACTTTGATGGGAAAACTAGTCTTTTTTTTTGTGTAGTGACAGAACCTCAAATTAAAAAAAAAAAAAAAAAATCTTGCACAAGAGACAGCATTAAATGAACTGGACATTCTTCCCAAGAGGCTACGCATATCAAACCGCCTCCCAACTAGATTAAAACTGAAATGTTTGAATGTCATAAGCAAATGAAACATGCATTGAAAAAAGAAGACTTACAGTATTTTACTCTACCCCCCTAAAAAAAAAAAAAAACCTTTAATTTTGCATTGCTGTGGATAAAGAGGTTTATGTTAAATGCAACTGTAACATACAACTACAATATTAGCTGAACCAATTATTTACTCATACAATTTGGTGGCATATCATAATAAACAGCTCCATGATGACACCTTTTTTTTTTTTTAACACTGTCATATCTGGCACCCAGGACCTTCTTTGTAAGAAGGAGAACAGATATTACTGGACGCCAACATGTTCTTTTTATTGTCACTGATCAACAAAGTAAATCTGAGCCTGCGGCTAGTTAAGCTGAAGTCTTCACCTGAGCACAGAGGTCCCACTCCAGACTCTCCCCTGCTAAAGTCACAGCCAGGGCACTGCTGGAAGGAAGCGTCGTAATCATGTGGCCTAGACAGACAGAGATTTCCTACCAGCCTGGATGAGGAAGTTGTTCCTGTGGCTCACCTGGGAGGGAATTCCTGTTATGAAACCAGAAAGTCATAGGTTGGCACCACTTCTCTGACCCTGCTACAATCCTGGACAGCACGTTGTCTGCAGTGATACCTAATGACCTGCACACTACACGGCTCACAGTGTTGTTTCAGCCCCAGCTACTACTCGACAGGTCTGGAATCGGTGTTTAAAAATAGGGAACGTGAAATCACTTAAAAAAGAAAAATATCTGGCAGATTTCCTGGTGCCCTTTAATTTTGTAAATTTTGCCTTTTGAACAGATGGAAATTGTAAGGATGAGCTTCAGGGAGTGCTTATAAAGTGCATTGCTCAGACTGTTAACCCCCCTCCCCCTCCCCAATAATAATAATACAGTCCTGAAAATAAAATAATCAGTGCCATCAATGTTATAGCATGTATTTATGCAATTTGCTTGAAGTCAAGAAACTAACTTGTTACTTATATCTATGAAATATACATTATTACTGTTTAAAAGTTAAATAAAATATGCAGCATTATAGGGGTGTTTATGATGCAAAACCGAAGCAAAACAGACTGGCATGGTAAGAGTAACCAGAAAATATATATGATCACAAACACAAAATCCAAAGTCCCCTGCTTGAAAAATGTGGACAAACAGAAAGAAAAGGGTGATGCACCTCACTGAAATCTGCACCCAATGAAAAATATCAAAAACTACGGCTACCACAGATAATTTGCTCACATGAACATTTCGGTCAGCAAAGGAGTTCTACAATGTCTTCCTTTCGCTGAATGTCCAGCTCTCTTGATTGTAAACCGCCTAGAAGTCGCAAGATTGTGGCGGTATAGAAGAATAAAGTTATTATTATTATTTATGGCAGGGATCTCAAAGTCCCTCCTTAAGGGCCGCAATCCAGTCGGGTTTTCAGGATTTCCCCAATGAATATGGATTGAAAGCAGTGCATGCACATAGGTCTCATACATATTCATTGGGGAAATCCTGAAACCCCAACTGGATTATGGCCCTCAAGGAGGGACTTTGAGATCCCTGCTTTATGGAAATTATATTTTTAATGGTTTCCAGCAGGTGTCAATTTTGTTGCTTAGCTAAAATTGCTGTTATGAAACCATGGTCGTTTGTAGAAAAGCTAAATACACATAAAAGGCATCTTTGTACTTCTGATAGGGGAAAAAGTCCTAATGTAAGGGAAACAAGCAGCTATGCTGGAGCAATAGGAAATTCTTACAAGTTCAGTTAGGAATACTACATCTCAGTGGAGATTCCTTAGTTTGAAACCAGGTTACAAGCTCAGATCTAGATAGCCTCATGAAGCAAACTGGTGGCAGTGGGATACTCCAGGGTGCGGTGTTCAAAGTGGAACTTTCATGGACCATCATATTAGCCCTCAGGATAAATATGTTATTTTCTTCTTTCATTTATTAAAAATGTATAGACTGCCTTATACCAAGGCAGTGTACACAAGTATATACATAATCTGAAAACAAACAACAATCAAAATAACGAATCTTATGATGCCTTGAGTAGACCAAGTCAGAAATAATGTCATCTGAAGAAGGAATCTATGTTGTCTCAAAAACTCATACTACTGTATCTCTGGAGTACTTTATCACAACCTGGAAACAATATAGCATGACAGTGGTTCTTAAATCTGTCTTGGCGGACCCCCAACCAGATGGGTTTTCAAGAGATCCCCAATGAATATGCCTAAAATAGAGGTGGCAGGTATGCAAATATGCCTCATGCATATTCATTTACTACATGGGATCTAGCTAGGTACTGTATATACTCAAATATAAACCTAGATTTTGGGGCCAAAAAATGGAGCCTCAGTTTATATTAAAGTCTTCCGCCTCTCAGACCTATTGCAGGCTTCTCCCTGTGCCTACCTTAAGCCCTGCTAGTCCAGTGGTGAGCCAGGGCAAGAGTGATCCTCCTATACTCCTGTTCTGTGCAGTTTCACTACTCAAAATGGCTGATGTGAGTTCCCACAGTGGTTGCTATGTTTATTAACCACCTTTTCATGAAAAGATTCGCCCAAAGTGGTTACAATACATTGAATAGTAATCAGGTACTCAAGTATTTTCCTTATCTGTCCCTATAGGCTCAAAATCCACCATATATACTCAAATATGTCAATCCAAAATGACCCCCATTTTCCCCCCAAAAGAAGGAAAAATGGTTAACTCGAATATAAGTTGGGTGGCTTAATATTCAAGTGTCCTGCCCTGTCAGGCTGTGCACCCAGTCCCCTTTCCTCCCTCCCTTGTCAGGCTCTGTACCCAGCCCCCTTTCCTCCCTCCTCTGTCAAGCATGCACCTAGCCCTCTTCCCTCCCACCCTGTCAGGCTCTGCACCCAGCCCCCTTCCCTCCCAACCCCTGTCAGGCTCTTCACCCAGCCCCCTTCTTCCCTCCCGTCAAACTCTGCACCTAGCCCCCCTACCTTCCAGGCTCTGCACCCCATTCCCCCTCCCTGCCCTGTCCTCCTACCTCCTCTGCCGATCCCTGGTGTTCCAGAGTTGAAGCGGGCAGGAGTGAGCTTTCCGCGCTCCTACCCCGCTGCTAACCCAGCGATGGCTGCCATGAGATCCGGTTTCTTCTGCGCTTTGGTGCTCCTGCTAGGCACCAAGCAGCTTCTTGACTGGTTCCCATGAATTCTTGCCATATATTCTCACAAATTGTTTCTCAGGGAAAAAAAGCTCCTATGAAACTAAACCTCCCCTAAGCCACTTCCAGGGAGAAAGTGTAGAAATTCATGTGATCAGGAGATCTGTGGCAACAGAAGGAAGAAACTCTGCAATACTGGTGATGCACATGTATCCTCACACCAAGAAGCATTTTCCAAAATTCATTGGCTGGCTGTATTACATACTGTGTAAAGTAAAACAAGCACAACCAGTCCATGAGGTTTGAACATGCTAGCACTCCCTGTTAAACAAAAAAAGCTTAATGGGACACAGTTACAGTTGAATTTAATCTTGACAGTGTCTTTGGCCTAATGCAGGGGTCGGCAATCTGCAGGTCTTCTCCCATGGCCCCCCCACAAGACCTACCGAAGTACCTGGTAGTCCAGTGGGGGCCTTGAGTGCGGACCTCTTGCTCCTGCCTCTTCACAGCTGCCTTCTAAAATGGCTGCCATGACTTTTGTGGTGGTTTACCGCATTTCCTGTAGTACCACAAGCTGCCACAAGAGGTCATAGCAGCCATTTTAGAAGGCAGGAGCAAGAGGGCCGCATTCTAGGCCCCAAAAATCCCTGCTGGATTGGGGGGTGCTACTTATACATGGCAGAGTGGATTGTGGGTTGAGCTGCCCCCCCCCCCTCCAAGCTGGACCTCGTGCCTAGGTAAGCCCTTGGTGGAGGGAGAATCATGAGGGTATGAGGGAGATTCAAGGGTCAGGGCCTGGAGAGGGGAGAGCACATTGGCTATGTGTTGGGGGGATAGATTGGCAAACAATAACAGCAGTACATGCAAATCTATCTCATGCATATTCACTGAGGATATCCTGAAAACCTGATGGGCTGAGTAAGTCCCAAGGACTGGGTTAAGACCGCTGTTCTAGAAGAAAAATGAATATCTCGGAAAGATACAGGATAATCAGTTAAGATAATTAGGCGCCTTTACAGACCAAGTAAGGAGAACTTCTCCTTTAGTTTAGAAATAAAATTCATATTTTGAGGACTGCAAGTTCAAATTCTAAAGCATATAAAAAACAGGTTGTAATTCTCACACTCGCGGCCCGGGGACCACATGCGGCCCGCCAGGTACTATTTTGAGGCCCTTGGTATGTTTATCATAACCACAAAAGTAAAATAAAACAGTTTCTTGATCATATGTTTCTCTAGCTATAAATTACAATATTATTATTAAGACTTAGCTAAAAGGAAAGATTTATAAACTATGAAGAGTTTTACCTCATACAAAATAGCCATTTCTTTAATAAGGCAGTAACTATTTTTTTTGAGGCCCTCCAAGTACCTACAAATCCAAAATGTGGCCCTGCAAAGGGTTTGAGTTTGAGACCACTGTTCTAGAGTATTATAATTATAGAACTCTTGTAGTAAAATACTCCACTAGTGTGTATACATTGCATATGAGCATGTGTGTAGAGAATGACACAGTGACAGAATTTGTCACCGTCCCTGCTGATAACCGCATGAAACTATCCCCATATCATTCTGTAAGGAGAGAGGGAAGAATCAGAGTATGAATGGGCACAACCACTGACCCTCAAGCCTTGCATTGCAGAATGCTGATGTAGAAGGACTGGGGTTGAGTTAAGACACTAAAGAATGACACAGGATGGTTTCCTGCGGTTATCCACGGGAACGGTGACCAATTCTGTCACGTATCATTCTCTGTGTCATCTCTCTATTCTTGGGAAAGCCAAAAATTGAAAGAGATGAGAAATTCCTTAAGTAGAGAGCAAAGGGTCCCTTTACTAAGATGTGGTAAGCTTAAAATGGCTTACTGTGGGGATGCGCTCAAGCATCCTGTGATAATTTCCTGATTTGCGCATGCAGACCGTGCGCTAAAAAATATTTTTAATTTTATCGTGGAGGGGAGTGGGCATTTTTGAGCTAATCAGTTAGCAGAGCTCCATTACTATACACTAATTAGTACAGGATTAGCGTATGATACTTACCTTCTACAAAATAGGTGTTGGTTAAGGCACATGTGTTAATTTTTTTTTTTAACAGCTGTGCACTAACGGCAACAGTAGCGCATGGCCTTTAATTGAAAAAATGGAAAATTGTCCAATTTAAAAATGACTGTAGCGTGTGGGAAAATCCCATGTAATGGTGCTCTAAACCCACATTTGACTGCAGCTTAGTAAAAGGACCCAAAATACTTGCAAGGCAGATGAAACTTGTAAAGTTCAGTTAAAGATGGATGACCTTGCTCAAACCCAATTCAATTCTAAATTCTGATTTACAAATATTTGATTTAAACTTGTCAGTAACTGACGCACAATCAACATCTTTGAATAAGCCTTATGTTGCCTTATTAAAAGGCGTGAGTCTGTGAAGAATCCAGTCTTTTCTGGGACTGACATGATTGCTAAAACTTTCTAGATCTAAGTTAGGTCAAACAGATATAGATAGGGGGCCACCCCTGTGGCTCAGACTGCTCTGTACTCAAAACAGATCCAGGTATCATTAATATGGAGATAAGGTGAGAAAGCACAGTTACTTACCGTAACAGGTGTTATCCAGGGACAGCAGGCAGATATTCTCACATGTGGGTGACGTCATCCACGGAGCCCCAGCGCGGACAGCTTTTCAAGCAAACTTGATTGAAGTTTCAAGTTTGCACACTGCACCACGCATGTGTGTGCCTTCCTGATCCACTAGAGGGCGCATACCCTCCTCATGGTCCTCAGTTCAGATAGCTAGCAAAGAAGCCAACCTCGGGGAGGCGGGCGGGTTGTGAGAATATCTGCCTGCTGTCCCTGGATAACACCTGTTACGGTAAGTAACTGTGCTTTATCCCAGGACAAGCAGGCAGCATATTCTCACATGTGGGTGACCTCCAAGCTAACCAAAAAGGGACGGAGGGAAGTTGGCAATACAAGAAAACAGATTACGCAAAACCGACTGGCCAAACCGGCCGTCGCTCCTGGACAGAGTATCCAGGCAGTAGTGGGAGGTGAAAGTATGAACCGAAGACCAAGTGGCAGCCTTGCAATTCTCCTCGATAGGTGTCGACCTGAGGAAAGCTACAGAAGCCGCCATCGCTCGGACTTTATGTCCCGTGACTCGACATTGCAGCGCGAGACCAGCCTGAGCGTAGCAAAAGGAAAAACAAGCAGCCAACCAGTTGGACAAGGTGCGCTTGGAAGCTGGGCGTCCCAACCAATTAGGGTCGAAGGACAAAAAGAATAGAGGAACCGTCCAAGGAGACTGAGTGCGTTGAAGACAAAAAGCCAATTCCCTCTTACAGTCAAGCCTCAGGCGACGTCAAAGCACCAGCGTCAAGTGATGCGGAGCACACGGCCGCAGCCGACGTTGAAGGTACAAAGCATCTGCCGAGACACACAGCCTCAGTCGACATCGAGACCCCCAGCCCCAGTCGACATTGAGGCAGAAAATCAAAGCACAAAGCCTTAGACGACGTCGAGGCACCCAGCCGCATACTACGTCGAGGCACAAGGCCTCAGGCGGTGGTGAGGCACCAAGCCGCAGTCGACGTCGAGGCACAAAGCCTCAGTCGAGGCACCAAGCCCCAGTCGACGTCGAGGCACCAAGCCCCCAGTCGACGTCGGGGCACGAAACCTCCGTCGACGTCGAGGTACGAAGCCTCCGTCGACGTCGAGGCACGAAGCCTCCGTCGACGTCGAGGCACGAAGCCTCCGTCGACTTCGAGGCACGAAGTCTCAGTCGACGCCGAGGCACAAAGCCCCCGTCGACGTCGAGGCACGAAGCCTCCGTCGAGGTCGAGGCACGAAGCCTCCGTCGAGGCACGAAGCCTCCGTCGAGGCACCAAGCCTCCGTCGAGGCACCAAGCCTCCGTCGAGGCACCAAGCCCCAGCCGAGGCACGAAGCCTCAGCCGAGGCACGAAGCCTCCGTCGAGGCACGAAGCCTCCGTCGAGGCACGAAGCCTCAGTCGACGTCGAGGCACGAAGCCTCCGTCGAGGCACGCAGCCTCCGTCGAGGCACCAAGCCTCCGTCGAGGCACCAAGCCTCCGTCGAGGCACCAAGCCTCAGTCGACGCCGAGGCACGAAACCCCCGTCGACGTCGAGGCACGAAACCCCCGTCGACGTCGAGGCACGCAGCCTCCGTCGAGGCACCAAGCCTCCATCGAGGCACGAAGCCTCAGTCGACGCCGAGGCACGAAGCCTCCGTCGACGTCGAGGCACGAAGCCTCCGTCGAGGCACGAAGCCTCAGTCGACGCCGAGGCAGGAAGCCTCAGTCGACGCCGAGGCACGAAGCCTCATTCGACGTCGAGGTACGAAGCTCCAGTCGACGTCGAGGCACAAAGCTCCAATCGACGTCGAGGCACGAAGCTCCAGTCGACGTCGAGGCACATCGAGAGTCAGAAGTCGGCACCGTACCAATGAAACTGGTAATAAAGGTGCAGCAGTGCACTCCATAAGGGCAACCTCGATATGAGTATTCCCATGAAAGGAGGCACGCTTTGAAGGTCTCGTAGAGGCGGGCACGACTGCACTCGATGCCTGGAATGCCTGAGACTCAGCCGATGGCATTACCGAGGTAACGCAGCTAGAAGACAAAAAGAAAGAAAGAAGACTTACCAGGGATCGAAGCTACTCAGTCCGATTCCAACGACGGAAAAGGGGTCCCGGCCATCCTGCTCACACGAGGTGAGCCCAGAGAGAGGCCAGGGAAGAAGAAAATACAGCTGCAGCCAAATGAGGCCTAGCCGCATGGCTGAGGCCCAAGAAGGGCCTGCCGGGTAGAAACACAATAAAAAGTCCTTTTTTTTTTTTTTTTTTTTGAAAACAAAGAAATACACGATCAAGCAACAAACGCACAGCGACTCCCTAACAAAAGAAAGAAGCCGCGGTGCTAGAAAGGCACTTAGAAGAACAGAGAGAAGAGAGACAGGGCTTTCTGGCTCCGTGGAAAACTAAGAACTGAGGAATATGAGGAGGGTATGCGCCCTCTAGTGGATCAGGAAGGCACACACATGCGTGGTGCAGTGTGCAAACTTGAAACTTCAATCAAGTTTGCTTGAAAAGCTGTCCGTGCTGGGGCTCCGTGGATGACGTCACCCACATGTGAGAATATGCTGCCTGCTTGTCCTGGGATAAGCGGGGAATACGCTAGCTAAGCATGTTGCTTGGGGTGGAAAGCCTTGACGTTATTAAAACGAGAACTGAACAACGTGGATATGAAAATTCACACTGGTGAACAAACAGTCCAGACTGTCCAGGTTTGCTCTAGTTAACTGAACCCCCCTCAATTTTTGTTTCCCCTATGCCTCTAACCACAACAGATATGAATCTGACCTTTTTGTCTTCTCAACTGACATTCTTAATTAAACTGCTAGGGCTGACTATATGGTCTAGGAAAGCTTCCCTTTTACTTATACAGTAAAACCTTGGATTGCAAGTAACTTGGTTTGCAAGTGTTTTGCAAGACAAGCAAAACATTTTATTAAATTTTAACTTGATATACAAGCAATGTCTTGCAATACAAGTACATACAGTATACACATGTCACAACTGAGCCGATGGTTCTTCTCTCTCGGACACTGCAAGAGTGTAGTGACTGTTCTAAACAAGCAAAGTCTTGCAATACGAGTACATACAGTATACATGCGTCACATCACAACAACTGAGCTGATGGTTCTTCTCTCTCTGATGCTGCAGGAGTGGAGTGACCATTCTAAATGAGCAAAATCTTGCAATACAAATACGTGTATTATTTTGTATTAAAGTTTTTGGGTTGTGGAACGAATCATCTGAGTTTCCATTATTTCCTATGGGGAAATTTGCTTTGATATACAAGTGCTTTGGATTACAAGCATGCTTCTGGAACGAATTATGCTCGCAAACCAAGGTTTTACTGTATAGATCTACTGTTCTAAAAGCATAACTCACAATTTCAGGGCTACACAGATGTTGCTAACAAAGCACAATGCTGAGTTACGCATGACATGGCATCTTTGTGCATCATAATTAGTGATCAGTCATTTTCAAAATACATCACATCTCTCTAAGCAACTTTTATCTGATTCTAGATACTTTAGCTGTCATGCAAAATAACCAAGAACACATTTTTAGAGTGAGCACTTTATTTTGCTGGATACCATTAGTAAATAAATTGGCCACTTTCCATAAGCATAAGGGGCTAGTCTCAAGTATATGTGGCTTATTAAGAATGGAATTAGCTGGTTAGAGCAGTTGGGTTAAATATCGACTTATACAAAGAAGCGAAATATAGCCACTCAAAAAATGGGTGTTCTGGGAATTATAACTGGATCTGTGTTGTGAACTTTGCCACTTCTATCCTAAATTTCAGCACTATCTTCCTACATAGTGCACAGGGATAGCTGGCTTAAATTTACAAAGCTACACGTATGAAATTTTTCTAACCCAATCTAGTTGGTTTGGTGGTGGCTGAAAATTTGCTTTCACTTAGCCAGCTAAGGCACCACACATAACAACGTACTAAAAATCAGCCCCGTGATGCTTTGGAATGGCATCAACCGTCATTCCCTGTCACCACCAACAGTCTGAGTCAAGGAGGCTTTTCCCTCTTTGGAAAAAGACTTCGATGAATCAGGCCCAAAATGTTTGATCCTACATTCATCTATCAAGGATCACAATTTACAAGCTTCCCTCTGAAGAAGCATGAAGATAGCATTGCCATTTCTGTTTATATTAAAAATGATAAATATACTACCAGTTAACCTAATTCAGATCCTTCTAGTAAAAGGTTTTCACAGAGCAGCCACTTAAAACAATTTTTAAAAAAACAACCCAGATACTATATTGTCCAACAACGAAAGTGTTCGCTTTCAGCATTATTCTTCCAAGTTGTTATACAAATCTGCGGTGAGGCGCTTAAATGTCCCACACTAATGTCCAGCACAGTGTCCAGGAGTTGCTGCAGGAGAAGACTTCACCCATCGCAGTGGTCTCAAACACTTTTCACCTCATCATTTCTGACCATACCACACCGGAAAAAAATGGATGCGACTTAATGTCTTCAACACCGGCAGCTCCTGCACCAAGACGCTCAATGGAATTAAACTGTAAAAGCTTAAAAAAAAAAACAACACAAGAAGCTCAGTGAACACTAACAGTGCTATCTCTAAGCAACCACAGACATTTACTTTCAAATCCAACCGATATTTAATAATTTACAAATGATAATATTAAATTTGTGTTATAATTATTCATATTGGTATGAATTTTTACATTTTTAAAATCAGAACTAGAAGGTGTCCTAGCTCAACCTTCCACCTCACACCTTCTCCAGTTAACTTTCAGAACCCTGGCCCTTACCCACTGGAGACTTTTATACTGAACAGTCATGGTCACTTGGATACCACCCTCCCAGAGCAAATTTGTCATAACTGGACATCAACTTTAAACTGTATTTCAAATATCTTTTTTCATTATTATTTACATTTTTCTTGATAACTTGTCATAAGACTACTTCCTGCGTTTGAGAAAGGAGGAGGAGGGGTGAGTGGGAGACTAGAGAGAGTGGAGGGAGGGGTAAGAGAGGTTAAATAAATTGTTCACATCTCATTATGTTTGTTATAACATTTATAGACTGACAATAGCAAGGCAACATTTGAAATAATTTTTAAAAATGCAAAAAGAAATTATAGTAAAGATCAGATAGTAGCACCAAAGGCAATACTGAAACAAATGTGAGAAACTGGAAGCCCTGAATATATATACCCTAGAGGAAAGGAGGGACAGGGGAGGTATGATTCAGACGTTCAAATACTTGAAGGGTATTAATGTAGAACAAAATTTTTTCCAGAGAAAGGAAAATGGTAAAACCAGAGGATATAATTTGAGGTAGCAAGGTGGTAAACTCAAGAGCAATGTAAGGAAATTCTACTTTATGGAGAGGGTGGTAGATGCCTGGAATGTGCTCCCGAGAGAGGTGATGGAGAGGAAAACGGTGACAGAGTTCAAAAAAGCATGGGATGAACACAGAGGATCTAGAATCAGAAAACAATAGTGAATATTGAAGAAATAAGGCCAGTACTGGGCAGACTTGCATGATCTGTGTCTGTATATGGCCGTTTGGTTGAGGATGGGCTGGGGAGGGCTTCAGATTGCGCAGACTGGATGGACCATTCGGGTCTTTATCTGCTGTCATATACTGTATTATTCCACCACACACACACAGCGGGAGATGCCCATTCCCTTCTACCTCCAAGGAAATTCTACTTTACGGAGAGGATGGTGGATGCCTGGAATACGCTCCCAAGAGAGGTGGTGGAGAGGAAAATGGTGACTGAGTTCAAAGAAGCGTGGGATGAACACAGAGGATCTAGAATCAGAAAATAATATTAAATATTGAACTAAGGCCAGTACTTGGCAGACTTGCACAGTCTGTGTCTGTATATGGCCGTTGGGGGGAAGATGGTCTGGGAAGGGCTTCAATGGCTGGGAGGGTTAAGATGGGCTGGAGTAGGTTTTAATGGAGATTTCAGCAGTTGGAATCCAAGCACAGTACCGGGTAGAGCTTTGGATTCTTGCCCAGAAATAGCTAAGAAGAAAAAAATTAAAAAAATGTAAATTGAATCAGGTTGGGCAGACTAGATGGACCATTCGGGTCTTTATCTGACATTAAACTGTTCTGCATCACAGCTCCTGAAATAGAAAAATACACTTATGTATGAAGCCTCCAGGTACTGATTTAAATGATGGAACAAAGAAAAAAACCGGACTGATGTTACTAAAAAAAACCCCAAAACAATAAGCTATGGAAACACAGAACAATGCATGGCCTTAAAAGCAATTAGGGCGCTAGCAGACGAGCTAGACGTTAAGTTTCATTTGGATTTTATATACCGCCTATCAAGGTTATCTAAGCAGTTTTTACAATCAGGTACTCAAGCATTTTCCCTATCTGTCCCGGTGGGCTCACAATCTATCTAACGTACCTGGGGCTATGGAGGACTGAGTGACTTGCCCAGGATCACAAGGAGCAGCACGGGGTTTGAACCCACAACCCCAGGGTGCTGAGGTTGTAGATCCAACCACTGTGCCACACACTCCTCCACAGAGCAGGCATTAGTTTTTCCACATAGCGCGGGGATTAGCGCGTGCTAATCTTCAGCACGTGCTAAAAACGCTACCGCAGCTTAGTAAAAGGAGCCCTTAGTATACCGTATATACTCGGAATATAAACCCATCTGAACAATAAACTGAAGTAACATTTTTCCCCAAAAAAAGGGGGGGGGGGGAAAAAAGGTTGACTCGAATATATACTGAACTCACCATCAGTCTTGTGAGGTTACTTTTGGGATGAGTGGCCTAATGGTTACAGCTGCTGCCTCAGGTTGTGATTTCAATCCCAGCCTGCTCCTTGTAACTCTAGGCAAATTATTTAATCTCTCCATTGCCCCAGGGACCATTGTGAGCCTGCAGGGACAGATAAGGATAATACTTAAGGGTATCTGATTACTACCGGTATTCAATGTATTGTAACCACTCTGGGTGAATCTCTTCATGAAAAGGTGGTAACTAAACATAGCAACCACTATGGGAACTCACATCAGCCATTTTGAGTAGTGAGACTGGACAGGAGCATAGGAGGATCGCTCTTGCCTTGGCTCACCACTGGACTATCAGGGCTTTCAGGTGTTTTATATTTTAAGCTGAAATCACCTTCTATTGTTGCGGTTTTCTATCCATGTCTTTTTTCGATTTCGGAATCATTCTGTAAGGAATGAGAACTGATTTTATTTTATTGACCCTTAAGTATACACATCCAGGGTGGGTGGGAGGAGGGAGGGTTTTGCATTGGAATTCCATTCGGGAAATATATGGAGGGTTTCCTGTAGGTATGTAATTTTTTCTGATTATTTGGTGGGGGGGTAGGGGGAAAATAATTGTGCATTAATGTCTATAAGTTTAATGTGCATTTCATGTAAACTTATGTATATTGAAATTGTTTGTTTGCACTATGGTAGTTTGGAAATTTAATAAAGATTTACCAAAAAAAAAAAAAAAAGAAGGCCACAGAGGAAATGCAGGAGGAAATTTATGAAACAATAAAATAACTGATAATATTTTTTAATGTATTTATATATTTGGATTTTATTAACTGCCTTTTCATGAAGAGATTCACCCAAAGTGGTTTACAATTGAATAGTAATCAGATACTCTTAAGTATTTTCCTTATCTGTCCTGGCAGGCTGACAATCTAACTGTGGGATCTGGGGCATTGGAGGGATTAAGCGACTCGTCCAGGCTGTGCACTATTATATAAGGCATGTCCAAAATTATAGCACTACACACCTTGACTCCACGTACTTGAAATCTGTCTTTATTAAAACGGCAGTGCCACATTTCTAAAGTACAAAACAGAAAACTGTAAAGTTAATTATTCATTTTTTTTATCCTGCTTGCCCAAAATACCCAATCTCCCCATGGAGCAGCCTTGGACGTCAGAGAGAGGCAACATTGATGCGGGCAACAAGTTTATAATGTTGCTCGTGCAGGGAAAATTAAAGAGGTACGGGCAGAGGACAGGTGCTGGCGCTCCTAACAAGATCGCGCTCAGGGCAGACCACCCTCACCTTACTATGCCACTGTACTGAACTTTCAAATTACATGGTACCTGCAGTTTGAGTCACTTGGACATTAGCATATGTGGGCCACTCTTTTCTTTAAAAAACTGCATGCAGAAGAGTGGGGAGCTCTTCCAAGAACTTCAAGATCAATTATTTAACCATATAACTACATCCTTTCATTTCTATCATCACCAACTTGCCTATGGATGTTGTTGCGATTTAAGAACCTAACAATTGCTATGCTGGGTTAGGCCCAGTGGCATACCTAGCATATGGGACTCCCAAGACCAATCACTTTTTAACACCCCCCTCCTCTACAGCATATGAAAAACATGATTTTTTTGCAATAATCCACAAGTTGCAGAAGAGTGTACCTAGAAAAAGGCAGCATCTTACTGCAGTGAGCATTAAAACAGCAATACACCCACTGTAAAACTAAACAAGCCAGATTGCTACAGATCAATCCTGCAAAGTCAATGCTAACAGGAAACTATGGGCTCCTTTTACTAAGGTGTGCTAGCGTTTTTAGCACATGCTAGTCGAAAAATTACCGCCTGCTTAAAAGGAGGCAGTAAAGGCTAGCGTGCCTTTGTAAAAGGAGCCCTATATCTTTCATACACAGAACACAGATATGGCCTTGCTCAGTATGGAATAAGTAATCATAAATTAAAACAAGAAATATGTAGACGAAACTAGGAAGTTGCAATCAGAGGACCAACACTGTTTGGAAGAGCCTTCATTGAAGCAGGTGAAATTAGGGAGTTCTCGTCATTCCATGATAACAGTTCAAGGCGTGTTGTTATGGAATGCTCTACCACTCTAAGTAAAGAAAGCATCTATACTGTTAAGTTTTAGGAAACTTTTTAAAAATTGTTTCTGCGATATTTCTCAGAACGATATTTTTCTGCACGACAGTTCTGTAAAGAAGTTGATTTGATGTTTGGATATTATTTGTACAATAAGTCTTGTTTTTATTGTTGAAATTGTATTTGTGAATGTAACTCGCACAGAACTATAGGATATTGCGAACAAGAACTTTTTTAAGAAAATAAAAATAAATAAAAGTTAAACTGAACCACCAAAAAGCCAGACTGCATACAATACATCACAGAAACAGTAAGGCATGTCTCCTGATATTGTGCAAAATATAAAGATATCAGATATAAATTTTAAAAAAATTGAGAAATAAATCTTCACTTTACAAATTAACAAATAAAAATAAAACATAAAATGGAAAATAAGATAATGCCATTTTATTGGACTACTGTGTATATTTTTCAATTAGCTTTCAGAGGCCAAAACCTCTTTCCGCAGGTCAGTAAACTATACTGCTGTTACAGTATCCTGTCCTGACCTAAGGAAGGGGGTTTTGGTCTCTGAAAGTTAGTCAACAGGCACACAGAATAAAGTACTTCTCTTTTATCACCATAAATCACTATAAGACACATCTCCCGAGCTTATCTATAATAGGCATGCTGGTGCTTGGTAGAAGGATTTACACAAGGATTTTCCTGAATCAGCTTTCAAGACCTGTATTCTGGCTTTCTGTAAAGTGACAGTATTGCATGCTGAGAATTACAATACAAGTTTGCACTTCAACTGTATATTTCTCTGTGATGGGCACAGCTTGTTGGCATTAATACCAGTGCTTGTTGCCCTAAATGTGGATCACCAGCTGCCACACTGGGACATGTTTTGGCTTTGCCTCACAGTACAACGATGTTGGTATTATCTGTTCCATGCAATATCTTCTCCTTGGAACTGTGGTGTCATGCTTAAGCCGCAAATTTTATTTGGCGTCTTCTCCTTACAAACACCAACACCTAAAGCAGGGGTAGGGAACTCCGGTCCTCGAGAGCCGTATTCCAGTCGGGTTTTCAGGATTTCCCCAATGAATATGCATGAGATCTATTTGCATGCACTGCTTTCAATGCATATTCATTGGGGAAATCCTGAAAACCCGACTGGAATATGGCTCTCAAGGACCGGAGTTCCCTACCCTGACCTAAAGTGTGCGATTATGCTTGGGAAAAAAAGTGATATTGCTGCACTGGCTGGATACAAGTGGACCTTCCTTACAGCAGTGGAGATTACAAATGATCACCCTACCTAAAATGGAATGTAACCAAATCCAGGATATGGACTCAGTGTTAGAGAAACATTTTACACATACGAGGTCTGTCAAAAACTTCCAGGACTGATTTTATAAAAATTTATTAAACTATCTTACAACTTATTCCATTGGGTCCCCTTCAAAGTACTCCCCCTTCCCTATGTAAACACTTTTCCCAGTGTAGTTTCCACTTCTGGAAACAGTCCATAAACACATCTTCGGGAATTGCCAAAAGTTGCTGCATCAAATTTTGCTTTATGTCTTCAACGATGGCTAGTGGGTGTTAGGATCATTTGGTTGCTTGCCTACTTGGTATGAAGTTGCTAGACCTCACTCATTAACTAGATAAGATTTTAGACGTTGCTGAGGAGTTGCTGGCTAGCTTGGTACAAGTGGGTGTCAATGACTTAAGAAATGTGGGAAAGAGGTTCTGGAATTCAGAATTAGGTTCTTAGAAAGTTGAAATACAGAACCTCCAGGATAGCATTCTCAGAAATGATCCCTATTCTACTCACAGGACCTAAGAGATATGCAGAGCTCTAGAGTCTCATGGCCTGATTCTGTATAGGATGCCCGGTCTCAGCAGCATCTAAGCGGCTTTTGAGAATCACACACGGGCGTCCTATACAGATATGTGATGCAGATTTTGCATACATATCTTTCTGTAATTTCTAGAAACTTCCTCAGAGGAGCAGGCAGTACAGCTTGCATCTAAGATTAGGCTTTTCCTTGGTTCCTTAAGATCTGGTCACATGATTTAAAAAAAAAACCACAAAACACTAGCTGGCTTTTTAAAAATTTTTCATCTGTCTGAATATTTTTTATAAATATTATTTAACCATTACTGTAATCTATCATTCTTTGATCCACGATAATCTGAATGCCTTATGTAAGAAAAAAATTACCAAAATGAAACCAAGTTATACATACAAAGAGACTGAATCAGAGAAAGGCGCAAAGCGCAAGAAGATGTACGATGGTCTACTAGCAACTCAGGCAGTGAAACTAGACCACCACCTCGCCTACTTACTGGTAACAACCCCTGATTATAAAACCCTCCAAAGGAAAATAAAGAACCTGCTATTCAGGAAATTTGTCAAGACAAACTAATGTCGTACCTTAATTTATCCCTAATCTTGTAAATTTCTGAATAAGTCACAGTCTTGTAATTAGTACTTGATTCTGTAATTCTGGAAATGTCCAGTTTATCTCTTTTGTACTCCACCTAGGTTAAGGGGGAATAAAAGTCACTAATGTAATATAAATGCTCTCCTGTTTGAGCATACAATTTTTGGCTAACAGTCTGATGACAGAGATAGGGAGTCAGCAGGAACATACCAGCATGATTTTACCCTAAAAATGAACCAGCAGATCCCTGAAGACTGATCTGAGGCCTATGTCACTGTGTGGGGGTAGAAGAGGAAAGACCAAGCAGACAAATTGTTAACAATACTAGAGACACTTTTTCCTCTTCCTGCCATAAACTTCCTCAACACTAAATGGTGGTTTCCTTATATAATCAGAAGGCACATATATGATTTATTACTCCTCAATCTGTAGACTCCCTAGAGTGCACTTGTGAAAAGGAGTTAACCTGGTATGGCATCTATAAGCTATGAGGAGGATCTGGGGTCAAAGTACATGATCATATTCTTAGACTATTGCTTTCTGTCTGCTAGCACAGGTGGTTATGAAGATGTCACGCAACATATTCTGTGACATTGATTTAAATTTATTTATTATTGCAGCGGGGGGGGTGAGGGGGGTGGAGGGAGAAGAATCCATGAATCAAAACAAGCACTTAAACTTGCTGAAATCAGAGAAACAACCTGTGTACTAAACCTGGGCCATTGCTGCATTATACCATTATTTTTATAAACTTAAGGCTAGCTTCTCAATAGAAAACATGTTCTACATAATTAAGTTCTTGAAAATATGTCTTTCATGCGGTGATAGCACGCTATTAACCTGAATTAGTCTGATTAAAGATTTGAGTAATTTATTTCACTCTTCCAGGCTGCACGAAGCATAAAAGACTAAATCAGTCCTCATAATCTGTAGAAAGCTCCAGTACGTAAGGCAAAATCTATTATCTAATCTAATCTAGGATTTATTGATCGCTCTAACCTATAAAGGATCAAGGCGATTTACAAAGTCAAAGAGCCCATGCATACCACGAGGAGCTACAGGGAATAAATGATCAACGTTATGACAGAGAGCTATCCTGTACAAAGAGAACTCAAAGAGACACTGAGGAAGGAATGCAGGCTAAGGTAAAGGGAATTGTCATCAGAGCACAAGGGCTTAGAATGGAAATGCCAGGAAAGAGAACGGAAACCCAAAACATGAAACTCTAGGTACGAGGTATGACAATTAAGTTCAAGAACTCATCCTAGAAAAAGTGACACATACCTCAATGCTGAATATCACTATGGTCACCTTCGAAGTACTCCCCTTGGGAAGCTATGCCTTGATACCAGCGCCTAGTCCACTCTTCAAAGCAATTTTGAAAAATTATTTTTCTGGAAAGCCCATTAGAGCTGTCGTCGTATTACCCTTGATGTCCTGAATGCCATCAAAATGTCTTCCTTTCAATATTTCCTTTATCTTCAGGTAAAGAAAAAAAGTCATTGGGAGCCAGTTCAGGTAAGTAGGGAGGGTGTTCCAATACAGTTATTTGTTTACTGGCTAAAAACTCCCTCACAGACAGTGCCGTGTGAGCTGGTGCATTGTCGTTTTTGTGTTTTTCACGTGGCCTTTTCAACACTTCCAAATAGTAAACTTGGTTAACTGTTTGTCCAGTTGGTACAAAAAACAAAAGGAATTGACCCCAAAATATCCACAGAAAAGAAAATCCAGAGAAAACCAAAAAAACTCAGTGGAGTGACAATGTTCCTAAATGGACTTTATTTAAAAGTGTCAAAGTTTCAAAGGTACACTGAAATCATCCACATAAAATAAATTCATCCACATAAAAGCCTTAAAGGACCTAGTCCGCTAGGGATACAGAACCCAACACAGTCCGTGTTTCAACAAAAAGTCTTCTTCAGGGGTCCCTGGGGGTCCTATAAAGGTGAATACGTGGGAAACAATTGTGTGGTGAACCGGAAGTGAGACACAAGCACACAGGAATACAGAATGTCAAGTGCAACTCTGGGTAAGAGCGAACAAGAAAGGGACCTGGGTGCACTGATAGATAGGACCCTGAAACTGTCAGCACAATGTGCGGCAGCGGCAAAGATAGCAAATAGAATGTTAGGCATGATAAAGAAAG
Organism: Geotrypetes seraphini; assembly: GCF_902459505.1. Taxonomy (NCBI): domain Eukaryota; kingdom Metazoa; phylum Chordata; class Amphibia; order Gymnophiona; family Dermophiidae; genus Geotrypetes; species Geotrypetes seraphini. The sequence goes on along the minus strand of NC_047086.1, from coordinate 349,875,320 downwards.
GAATCACGAGCAGATCGGAGAAAGTTATAATGCTGCTTTATAGGGCAATGTCCAACATTGGTCTCCCAACCTAAAGAAGGATATGAAAATGCTGGAGAGGGTGCAGAGACGAGCAACGAAGCTAATAAATGGTATGGAGAACTTGGAATATGAGGAACGACTCAAGAAACTGGGACTGTTCTCCCTTGAGGAGACTGCGAGGGGACATGATTGAGACTTTCAAAATACTGAAAGGCATCGAAAAAATAGGGCAGGAAAATAAATTATTTACATTGTCCAACGTGACACGGACAAGAGGACATGGACTGAAGCTAAGGGGGGACAAGTCCAGGACAAATGTCAGGAAGTTCTGCTTCATGCAGCGAGTGGTGGACACCTGGAATGCTCTCCCAGAGGAGGTTATTACGGAATCCACCGTTCTAGGATTCAAAAGCAAATTAGATGCACATCTCCTTACGAGAGTCATAGAGGGTTATGGGTGACTAAAACTACATCAGGTGTACACCTGACTAGGCCTCCACGTGTGCGGATCGCCGGACTCGATGGACCATGGGTCTGATCCAGGGATGGCAGTTCTTATGTTCGCAACGGCAGATAGAGAGCCAGTGAAGTGACTTAAGGAGAGGGGTAGCATGAGTGTAGCAAGGTTGGTAGAAGATAAGTCGCGCAGCAGAGTTTTGCACAGATTGCAAGGGGGAGAGGTGACACTGAGGGATACCAGTTAGGAGTAGATTGCAGTAGTCTAAGCATGAGGTTACGAGAGCTTGGACAAGGGTCCGGGTAGTGTGCTCAGAGAGGAAGGGGTGAATTTGGGTGATATTGAAGAGATAGAAGCAACAGGTCTTAGCAACGTGTTGGATATACGTAGAAAATGAGAGGTCAGAATCGAAGACGACTCCAAGGTTGTGAGCAGAGGAGAATGGAACAATGACAGTATTATTCACAGAGATGGAGAAAGGAGGAGGAGGAGCAGAGGGTTTAGGAGGAAAGAGGAGCAACTCAGTCTTGGACATATTTAGTTTCAGATGACAGCAGGCCATCCAGGCAGCAATGTCAGCCAAACAAGCAGAGACTGTCTCTTTTCCATGCTGAAGAGACCTAACCTCTTTCGTCTTTATCATCTTGGTCGCTCTTCTTTGAATCTTTTCTAATTCCGCTATATCTTTTTTGAGACATGGTGACCAGAACTGAAGTTTCACCATGAAGTGATACAGAGGCATTATAACATTCTTAGTCTTATTTACAATCCCTTTTCTAATAATGCCTAGCATCCTGTTTACTTTTTTTGGCCACTGCCACACATTGGGCAGAAGGTTTCAACATATTGTCTACGATGACACCTTGATCTCTTTCTTGGATGCTGACTCCTAAGGTGGACCTTAGCATCTGGTAACTATAATTTAGATTATTCTTCCCAATGTGCATCACTTTACATTTACAAAGATTCAAAATATCACTCCAAAACAAAAGCACCACACAAGCCAAGAAAGCTAGCTTATTACTTAAGCGAAAGAAAAGCCTCAGACAAACGGAGAGGTGTACCCACACTCTTCCACCTAAGCATCATAGGCAAAAAAAACTTTTGCACAAGTTTAAAGTTAGCAGGTGGGAGCAAAAAATAGCCAAGAATAATTAATGATAAAAAACCACTGAACACAAACAGGCCAGGTCGACGATCATTTTGTGGCCGGTAACCACTGCTTCAGGGCCTTAGCGCCAAATCCAAGCTATCAGTACACAGATCCTAACTGCTGCTTTCAACCACCCTGAAGCAGTGGTTACCGGCCACGAAACGATCGTCGGCTTGGCCTGTTTGTGTTCAGTGGTTTTTACCATTAATCATTCTCGGCTATTTTTTGTTCCCACCTGCTAACTTTAAACTTGTGCGAAAGTTTTTTGCCTATGATGCTTGGGTGGAAGAGTGTGGGTGTCTGAGGCTTTTCTTTCGCTTAAGTAATAAGCTAGCTTTCTTGGCTTGTGTGGTGCTTTTGTTTTGTTTTGGAGTGATATTTTGAATCTTTGTACTATACTTCCCTCCATTCCTCCCTGTTTTTTGTGGTTGTATACATTGCTTTACATTTATCCACATTAAATTTCATCTGTCACTTGGATGCCCGGTTTTCCAATTTCCTAAGATTTCCTGCAATGTTTCACAGTCTGCATGCATTTTAACAGTTTTGATCAAACAAAAACAAAAGCGCAATCCAACTGGTCTGCAGTGAAACACTCTTGCAAAGCTTCTAGAGAGACTTTTTTTTTCAGCGATTAATGTCATACAACACAGGCCCACGTTTATTTCTGTTGTGGTTTGATTCGATACCTTTACAGATTGGGGACTTCTGATGAAGGCGTGTTAACCGAAATATGGACTGTTTCGGGTTCCCGGGTTTGTATTAAGGTGGTGACATTAACTGCAATAAATAATTGTTTTAATAAACAAAGCCTACATCTTGTACGCTCGTCTGCAGTTTTTCTTTGTTTTAACAGCTTTGAACAGTTTAGTGTCATGTGAAAATTTAATCACCTCACTCGTTGCTCCAATTTACAGATCGTTTATAAATATGTTAAATAGTACTGGTCTCAATACAGATCCCTGTGCACTCCACTATTACACCCTTTTCCACTGAGAAAAAATGGCCATTTAATCCTTCCCTCTGTTTTCTGTACAGAAACCAATTCCTAATCCACAACAAAACATTGCCTCCTACCCCATGACTCTAATTTTCTCAGGAGTCTCTCATGAGGAACTCTTCTCGAAAGCTTTCTGAAAGTCAAGATACACTATGTCAACTGGCTCTCTTTTATCCACATGTTTATTCACACCTTCAAAGAAATGCATTAAATTGGTGAACCCATGCCGACTCTGTGTAATTAAACCATGTTTGTCTGCCTATTCTGTAATTTTATTTTTATAAGTTTCCACTATTTTGCTCAGCACTGAAGTCAGGCTTATCAATCTACAATTTTCTGGATCATCTCTGGAAACCTTTTTTAAAAATAGGTGTAATATTGGCCACCTTCCAATCTTCAGGTAATATGGACGATTTTAGCAATAGGTTACAGATTACTAACACATCAGTAATTTCATGTTTGAGTATCTGGAAAGTATACCATCCGGTCCAGGTGATTTATCATTCTTTAACTTGTTGATCTGGGCTCAGTAAGTTATCCAGGTTCACCAAGATTTCTTTCAGTTCCTCCACATCATCACCCTTGAAAAAACATTTTCGGTTTAGGTAGATCTCTTACATCTATTTCTGTAAAAACCAAAGTAAAGAATTCATTTTCTGTTACATATGGACTTATCCTTCCCTGAGTGCCCCTTTTGCTCTTTGATGATCCAACAGTGGTCCCATGGATTCCCTCATAGGCTTTCTGCTTATGATGTACTTGAAAAAGTAACTATGAGTTTTTGCTTCACAAAATAAACTTCTTCTAGGATTAAGCTTGAATAAAACGATGCTTTCTCCTATATAGCCCCTGCTCCCTGGAAAATCTTACTGTACAAGCTCAAGAATGAGAACTGTCCTTGCATACTGGAAACTGAACTAAATCTTGGCTATATATTCTAGTACAAAAATGAGTAATTTACTAGTGTATAAACTCCAAGATATATTCACCCGAAGTGGTTCAAAACACAAAATACAAAAATGATACAAAATACCACTTCCAGAGAGTATGTATTCAGAATTAGTTCTACAAAGATTATATCTACTCAGGGAAATGCCTCAGAATAGGAGCTTACGCAAAGTCCTATCATGGACTACAACTTCAGCGTAACTACTCCTTGCTCCAATCATTGGCTTGAAAACACCTGAGAATATATCCAGCACAGTCTACTTAGGTTTCAATAAATATAATTTTTAACTTTTTTTTAAACTTTTTCTAAACTTTTATAGAACCTTCATGTGTACTGTAACTTTTTAACGAACTAAGTATACATCTCTCTATTAGTTTGCAAGAGAGTTTGACAACTTTGTACTTATCTTGAATGTTGTCATTTTTAGAGATTGCCTGTAGGTTGCCAAAAGTTGCCTTTTTATCTTTTTACACATTTTATCTAATACTTTTAACTCCACTCCATCTACCGGAATCACTTGCAGTATATTAAAAGAGCTGCAAGCAGACAAAAGCAGATTAGTATAGTTTTTAACATATTTAGCTTCATATAATTATCATGCAACCAGTTATTAATCAATTTTAAATTCAATTGTAGCTCTTCCAGTTTCATTGATTTTAGAATGAAGCTTAATCAAAAACTGAACGTCATTCGTATGTAAGTGAAAAGGAAGTTCCAAATTTTGAAGTAAATGACAAAGAGGAAGCAAAAAAAAATGGTAAATAAAATTGAAGACATACCAATCCCTGGGGAACACTACTCAAGTAACCATATTTCAAGTTTTTTTTAGATAAAAATAGACAAAAACCAATTAAATACTTGGCCTGAGATATCAATCAATTGTAATCTATTAATTAAAATTGTATAATGAACGGTATCAAAGGCTGTCGAGATGTCTAACCAAAAAATATCGCTCTCCCTTTCTGAAGCCTAATCGAACTGTATTGATAAATAATATTTATAAAGTTTCAGTGTCACGACTGAAATGAAAACTAAATTAACAAACATCAAAAATCTCAAGAGTCTCCAGAAAATTAACCAACTGATAAACAGCTCTTTCCAAAACTTTGGCTAGAAAAGGTAATGAGGAAATTGGGCGATAATTACCGACCAAAGTCGGATCCAAAGAAGCAGGTATACATTTTTCCTCAAAAGACTTATTAACAATGTAAGTAAAATAAGGCATGCTCCCACCTTTTAAGGCTTTAACAACTGAGGGGGTGCATGAATCGAAAACGCAGTAAGAATTTTTGATCTGAGAAAACTTGTGCACTATCACCCAAAGTTACCTGGTGAAAACAATCTCAACAAATGTTCTGATTAGAAAATATAGAATTTTCAATAGGAAGATTCATATTAAAAAGACTCACAATGCTCAAGAGCTTGCGCTTAAAACCTGTGACAAAATCCCGACAGGTCAAAACAAGCTGAAAACTAAAATTACCTGATTTGTCAGAAATTTGTTTCGAAATCAGGGCAAATACCGTGTTTCCCTGAAAATAAGATCTACCCCGAAAATAAGTCCTAACATGATTTTCAGGGTCTTGATATAAGCCCTACCCCCGAAATAAGCCCTAGTTGGATCAACCCCGAAGCCCCTCCCAAATGTCCCCGACACTCCCCGATTTGGCAGCACTTTCTCCCCCACCCTCCTTGCGCAGCATCTTTCCATCCATCCTTCCCATCCCACCCAGAACCCCGCCAACCCTCCCACCGCGAGGCTGACATACCTCCATTCCAAACAGCAGTGGCAGCAGCACTGAATAGGCTGCTTCATGGTCTTCCCCGCAGGGGCCTTCCCTCTGCCGCATCACTGATAATGGAAAGATGCTGCACATTTGGCGGGATTGGCGGGGTTCTGCTACACGGGGGGGATGGCTTCATATTATATGCTCCACAAAGATCTCAAGACTTTTATTTTATAAAAGTTATGACATCTGAAATTCAGTTTGTTTAAGGATGATCTGTAATTTGTTTATTTGTTAACCATTTAAAGCTCTATTTTATAGGGAAGATGTGACATACAAGAACAATGCTTAGATTAGATCTAACACAACACAATGAAATTGCTTTCAGGGTTCTGCTGCACAGGGGGGATGGGTGAGAGATGATCGCTGAACACACACACAAAAAATAAAAGAACCCAAAAAAATAAGCCCTAGTGCATTTTTTAGACCCAAAATTAATATAAGACAGTGTCTTATTTTCGTGGAAACATGATCGCTCCTTAGAGTGAGAAGGAGCAGACACAATCATCTTATTAAAGTAAGATTTCTTAGCAGATAAAACTGATGTCCAATAAATTTGTAATATCAAATTGTATTCTTCTTGAGTAACCTGTGAGGGATACTTTCTTCAGGCCCTTTCACTTTGTCTGGTCTCATGCTTCAAGTCTTCATTAAACCACAGGATATTTTGAGATCTAGATCTATACACTATTTTTGTAGGAGCAATGGAGTTCAATGCCTCCAACATTGCTTGATTCCATTTATCTATAGCAAGCTCCACCTCAGAAGTTTGACAAGACAAACTTAACAAAAAATTAATTAAATCAGATAATTCATATTTTCCCCTCCTTAAAAACTCACCCTAGAAGAACGGAGGGAAATTTTTTCTTGTTCCGCTAAATGAAAAACGGGATAAAATGGTCCGACCACAGTACCGATTGAACACTATCAAACAACTTGCCCTAGAAGGGGACATTAGGTCCTACTCTATGAAAAAAAATAAGGCCCTTCTCGTGAATATGTTTAGTATAAATCATGTTTTATTGGCACATCAGCAGTAAATACACAATACAACACGACCATACAACAAGGTTGCGAACCCCAAACGTACCATCAAACACATTTTCACCCCAACCAAAGAATCCCCCCAATCCCCACCCACTCCAAAGCCCAAACCCCCACCCCACCCCAAACCCACACCATGAGACCCAATCCATACCCAAAAACCCCCCAGCAAGAAAGGATTATGCTGAGCAAGCTGTTTGCTTAAGCCGCTCAGCACATATCAAACAAAACAAGAGAACCAAATCCCATCCTCCCACCCACAATGTGTAATCCCACCCTACCCACTGAACTCCACATACTTCCAATCACTCATACCCACCATTCACACTCTCTCAAACATCCACCCACCAACCCGGGGAAAACAGCTGAGAGCATAAGGTATCAGCAACAGAGTGAATTCAAGACCAGACTTCTGGCCCTAGGGGAAAGCGAGGAAATGTAGGGGTCCCAGGTCTGCAGGAAAATCTTCGACCGCCTGACAGATAATCGAGCATGGCGCTGCTCCAAGAGCATCAAATTATGAAAACGATTCCTCCAAGCCCAGTAAGCAGGCGCTATGTCTTGCGTCCAAACGCTAAGAATGACCTTCTTTCCTATAACAGCACCCTTCCGGATCAGCAACCGATGTCTCCGAGCAGGCACTCGCAAAGATTCATATCTATCCAAAAGCAAGCCTACCGGAGACATCGGAATAGCGTGACCAACCAGCCGCTCCAAAAAGCGGAGTATGGCTCTCCAAAAGACTTTCACTCGAGGGCATCCCCAAAATGCATGAAAAAAGGAGTTGCAACCCAGTGTACACTTAGGGCAGATTGGAGAAGAAATGCCCCCAACCTTGTGGACCCGCTCTTGGGAAAAATACGCTCTATACACCACTCGAAATTGGCATTCCCTCAGTTCTGCACTAATAGAAATAGAAGAGATACGACCAATAAGGGAAGGAAAGTTCAAGGACTCACCAGGTATGCCCAGATCTCTACCCCAGCGGTTCTCCAAAGCCGTATAAGACTTCTGAGGAGTAAGCCGCCGCAAAGCCCCATGCAACGCAGACACCGTCAAGCCACAAGCATAAAATTGGGCAAAAAATAGACGAAATTGGTTACCCAATCGAAACCGTAAGCCCGGGCGCGCCAAGGACCTCACATAATGATGAATTTGCCGATACGCAAACAGACCTCCCACACCCAAAGAATGAAGCATGGGAAAATCTCCCCAAGGTCTCATCGCCCCTTCCTCATCCAATAAATGCTCAAGAAGAAGAAAACCCTCTCCAGTCCATCGCACAAAGACCGAGTTATCACAGCCAGGCAGAAACTGCGGATTCCCCCGTATAGACAACTGATCCGAAACTTGATGGTCCCCCCCCAGTAACCCGACCAATGCCTTCCAAGAAAAACGCCACGACCTAAGGATGAAACTAGATCGGAACGCGGGGGGCAAGAGGCGAACAGGTAACTGAGACAGCGAAAACAAGTGCCAAGGAGAGAAAAGAGCATGTTCAAAGTCCCGAAAAAGATAGTCATCACTCCGTAAGCACCAGTCTCCCAAAAACCGCAGCAAGCAAGCCAGATTATAGAGGCCGATATCCGGGAGTCCCACACCACCGATCCTTCCCGAGCCGAACAGATAAGAGATCGATATCTGAGACTTCTTGCCTTGCCAGAGGAATCGGGTCAGCTGCCTATGAAGCCGTTGAAGATCGCTACGACGCAGACAAAGAGGCAGCAACTGGAGTACATACAACCAGCGGGGAAAAATAACCATCTTATACAAATGAACCCTACCATAAAAAGAGAGAGGCAGAGACATCCACTTTGCAAAACAACCCTCCGTAGCGGCCAACAAAGCATCTACATTAGCACGATATAACCGTCCCACACTGCTCGTGAGTTGCACTCCCAAATATTTGAATACACCAGCCGCCCACCGTAAAGGAAACTGCCCCGGCCACTCCAAGCGCACCGCCTCGGCAGTAGCTAATGCCAAAGATTTATCATAATTCAATTGGAAGCCCGAAAAATCGCCATACTCCGTAAAAAGCGACATAAGAGCAGGAAAGGATTCCCACGGGGAGGTCAAATGAACCAACAAATCGTCTGCAAATGCCGAAATCTTAAACTCTCGGCCGCCAAGAGAAACACCCCGAACCGCCGGATTAGCAGAGATTTCGCGAATTAAGGGATCCAAGGTGAGCACGAAAAGAAGAGGAGACAAGGGGCAACCTTGTCTAGTACCCCGCTGAATTGGAAACACCGCCGAAGAAACTCCATTAACCAGCACCCTGGCCAGCGGATCATGATATAACGCAGCCACCGCATCACTAAAGAAACCTCCCATACCATAATGTTGAAGAGTACAAAACAAAAAATCCCACAAAACCCTATCAAAGGCCTTATGGGCATCAAAACTGAACAACAAAGAAGAAACCTGCTCCCGCTCCACCCACTCCAGCGAAGCCAGTATAGTACGTAAATTGCGAGTGGACGACCGACCTTTGACGAACCCAACTTGAGGCTCCGCCACCAGTGAGGGCAAAATACCCGCCAACCGGTTGGCCAACAATTTAGCAAAGAATTTAGCTTCAGCATTCAACAAGGATATGGGGCGATACGAGGAGGCCCTTAATGGGTCTTTGCCGGGCTTAAGCAAAACCACAATCTGCGCAACCCGAAGAGAAGGCGGGAGAGCCCCCTCGCGTACCGCAGTGTTAAACACATCAACCAGAACTGGGGCCACGTCCGCAAGTAGAAGTCTATAGAATTCACTGCGAAAGCCATCGGGCCCCGCCGCCTTTTGCAGCGGAGAACTACCAAGAACCAGCGATAGCTCTTCAACTGTAAAAGGAGCCTGCAAACGCGCATTCTGAGCGTCTGTCACCACCGGATGAGAGACCTGATCCAAATAAAGATCACCCGCCAACGAAGAAACCGGTGGAGCAGCATACAACTCCTGGAAATAATGGTGAAACACCGCCGCCATATCCTCATCTTTGTGGACCAAACCACCATCTGCCCGGCGGAGATGGAGAATTGGGGAAAACCCCTTAGCACGTCGAATCAAATTTGCCAAAAGCTTACCGCTCTTATTAGCATGCAAATACAGTTGAAATTTATAGTATGCCAAAGACTTCATAGCCCGATCATGTAATAGTTCCCGCAACGACAACTGCGAAGCCAATAATAACGCTCTATTGATTCCGGTGGGATGAGCCCCATAGCGGCGACGATCATCCTGAACCTGGCGCTCCAGCCGGAGCACCTGACGGTCGCGCCTTTTTTTCTTTCGGCTAGAGAAAGCAATGATCTCACCCCGCAACACCACTTTAGCAGCCTCCCAGTAAAGAAATGAGTCACCCCTATGAGACGCATTATGAAAAGCATAGTCCTTCCATTTATCTACCAAGAAAGCATGAAACTCCTGATCAGAATAGAGCGAGAGAGGAAACCGCCAATGAAAGCCCCCAGGGGTATCTCCAGGAAACTCTAAAATAAGAACAATCATAGCATGATCCGAAACATCATATCCTCCAATCTCCGCCGAGCTCACCTGCGAAAACAGGGAGTCCGTGAGCAACCAATAATCAATACGGGACTGCGTTGCATGGGCACTAGATGTATGAGTGTAGTCGCGGTCTCCAGGATGTAACACCCGCCACACATCAATCAAAGACATAGAAGAGGCAACTAAGGGAAGGCCTCTATTCGGGGCATACCTGTCGTGAGGAAGGGGATTAGATTTGTCAATAGTGGGATCAAAAGCTTGATTAAAATCCCCACCCAACACCACTGGAAGGTCCTGATGAAGAAGTCTGGTGAGTGAACGCATAAAGGACCCATCCCAAGTGTTAGGAGCATATATATTACACAAGAGCAAATCCTGCCTATTAAGTGTCACTTTAGCTACCAGATAACGCCCCTGCGGGTCAGACCATACCTTATGGGTAGTCAAATGCAGACCCTTACGACATAAAATGACCACCCCCGCCTTCCGGTGCAGACCCGAAGACTCCAAGATCTCGCCAACCCACCACCGGCAGAGTTTAACATGTTCCGCAGAAGAGAGGTGGGTCTCCTGCAAAAATGCTATATCCGCCTTTTGTCGATTCAATGCACTAAGAATTTTTTGGCGTTTAACAGGAGATGTGATACCATGGACATTCCAGGAGATAAACTTAATTACCATGAGTAGGAAAAGCTAAGATAAAAAGAAAGATAGCTGAATAGACTACCGGGGGAACCGTCCCAGCCAGCGGCTCCTTCCCAGAGCAAAAATTCACCCATAGTCCAAAAAAAAAAAAACACAAACACAACCAAACACCAATACCCCGGGTCACACAACCACCTCCAGTCACACCCAAACACACCCTTCCAAACATTCCACACATACAAACCCCCCTCCCAAGCCCAGCCCCCAACCACCCAGCAGCCCTCCCCCCCCCCAACAACCTCCCAAACTCCAACCCCCAAATTCTCATGTACAGATCTGGGAGAAACCCAGATACCAGTCACGCTGAAAAGCCCTCCCGAGCCCACCCCCCAACTTCCATAGAAACTAAACACAAACCCACGAAGAAGAAGTACTGGAAAATAGACTAAAGACATACCTCAACAAATAAAACAAGAATGAACAATTACTGCGGAGGAACAGGCAGTTATGCGGGGAAACTTTCCCAATATAAACCGCAAAGAAGACAACATATCAGTAAATAAAATAAAATAAATCCCCCTTATGCTGAGAGAAAACAAAACGAGAAACTATGTCAAAAGCAGATGGGGGCACCATGGCAGGAAAGCAAGCCATCCCCCACGGGGGAACAGCGCCATATAATCCAATACACAGGCAAACAAGAACAGCAGAAACAAAACCAAAGGGCTGGAGTCCTCGGACATGGGTCAGGCAGAGAAGATGGCAGCAGCTCCCAAAACTCCAGCACCACCGCCCCACCGGCAGCCCATGGCAAAGTCCAAGGCTGCTTGCTAGCAGCAGCAAAACAGCAAGAGAGCCAGCCCAGTACAGTCCAGAAACCAGAAACTAGGAAACAGAGGACGATCAGGGGCTAGGCGCCGCTCCCGCCAGACGTTGCACATAAGCCAAGGCATCGGCCGCAGAGTCAAAAAAGTGAGAGCGACCCTCATGTTGAACTTTGAGGCGTGCAGGATAGAGAAGCGCGAACTGGATGTGCCGCTCATGGAGTTGACGACAAACAGCGGCAAACTCCTTTCTCCGGGCAGCCAATTGAACCGAGAAGTCCTGGAAGCACAAAATCTTCTGATTTTCATAGGTGAGGGGGCCTTTCGCCCGAATAGCCCGCAGGATCTCCACCTTGTGGGCATAATTCAACACCTTGAAGATTACCACCCTAGGACGGGTAGCATCTTGGCGGCGAACTCCCAGACGGTGCGCTCTTTCAATCCGCAGGGGCCCCGCAGTCGAAGGAAGCTGAAGAGACTGCACCAGCCAGGATTCCAGAAAGGAATGCAGCTGCCCATCCAACACCGACTCGGGAACGCCAACAAGTCGCAAATTGCTGCGCCTGGAGCGATTCTCCAGATCCTCCACCTTAAGTTCCAGCTGGCGAATTTTGGAGTCCGCCGCTGTCTGAGCCTCCCTAGACTGCCCGGCCGAGTCCTCCAAATCAGATACCCTTTGTTGAAAAGAGCCAAACTCCGCTCTAATATGGCTCACAGAAGCATCCAAGCCATCCAGTTTGTCTGAGAGCTTTTGGAGCTGGGAGGTAAGGGTGTCCTGTATCGCTGCCCGCACCTCCGTTATAATATCCGCTACCCACTCAGACCTTGGTGAAGAAGGAGACACGAGGGCCGGCTCCGCCATCTTGGAATCTGCAGCCCGAGGCTTCTCCCGATCTTTGCGGGTCACTTTTGCAGCCATAATGCCCCAAACCGAGCTCAAAACGCTGCCGGGACTTCCCCTCCGAAACCGGAAGTCGGGGAGAGCAGACCGCGCCGATAGCAACGCCGGCCGAGATCAGGAAAACAAGCGGGCCCGGGAGCTCTTCTCACACACGTCGGCTCACCGAGACGGCATCACGTGATCTCTCGTGAATATGTTTAATCCATAATCTGTGACCATCCTAAAGCTTCCAATGATCCCAGAAATTGGTTAACAAAAGAGTCAACTTCCCTCTCATCCACATGGACATTATAATCTCTAAGCATTAAAGTAGCACAACTATTAAACTGGTTACAGTTGGCTAAGCAATAAAATCTTCATAAATCAAAGAGTCATAAATCAAAGACAAAGCCCAGAAGCAAAGTTACATAAAATAATATTTAAAAGACATGAAGATAAAACACTTCAACACCTTGCAGATAACAAGTCTCTAACGTAGTAAATTTAAAATTACACCACTACCAGTTTTCCCTTCTCACAATTGACTGAAAACGCAATACCTCGGGGGACACAGAGAATTAATAATCAACCTATCTTCCGGTAATAACCAGACTACAGTGACACATAATAAATCCAATGCCTTGTCCCTTACCAGCAAATTGACTTTATTATGCACTGAGCGGGCATTAATTACCGTATTTTCGCGGATATAACGCGCACCATTGTAAAACACGCACAGGGGTATAGCGCGCAGAAATCACGATGATATGTACAAAAACTTTTCTATACCGCGCTCAGGCATATAACGCGCATGCTGCCCGACTCTCCTCTGGCCACCCCGACTCTCCTTTCGCTCTCCCCGACTCTCCTCTGGCCACCCCGACTCTCCTTTCGCCCTCCCCGACTCTCATCTGGTTGCCCCGACTCACCCTGACTTTCGGTGCACTGCCCCGACTCTCCTCTGGTTGCCCCGACTCACCGTTCACCCCCCTGACTTTCGGTGCACTGCCCCGCCTCTCCGTGCCTGTCCCCCTTGAAGTCCTGTCCCCCCTTGAAGGTCTGCCTGTCCCCCCTTGAAGTCCTGTCCCCCTTGAAGGTCTGCCTGTCCCCCTTGAAGATCTGCCTGTCCCCCCTTGAAGTCCTGTCCCCATTCTGAAAGCCTGATGCCCCCCCTCGACGTCCGATTCTTCTCCCCCCTCGGCAGGACCACTCGCACCCCCACCCCGAAGGACCGCCGACTCCCCGACAATATTGGGCCAGGAGGGAGCCCAAACCCTCCTGGCCACGGCGACCCCCTAACCCCACCCCGCACTACATTACGGGCAGGAGGGATCCCAGGCCCTCCTGCCCTCGACGCAAACCCCCTCCCCCCAACGACCGCCCCCCCCCAAGAACCTCCGCCCGTCCCCCAGCCGACCCGCGACCCCCCTGGCCGACCCCCACGACACCCCCACCCGCCTTCCCCGTACTTTGTGTAGTTGGGCCAGAAGGGAGCCCAAACCCTCCTGGCCACGGCGACCCCCTAACCCCACCCCGCACTACATTACGGGCAGGAGGGATCCCAGGCCCTCCTGCCCTCGACGCAAACCCCCCTCCCTCCAACGCCCGCCCCCCCCCCAAGAACCTCCGACCGACCCGCGACCCCCCTGGCCGACCCCCCCACCCCCCTTCCCCGTACCTTTGGAAGTTGGCCGGACAGACGGGAGCCAAACCCGCCTGTCCGGCAGGCAGCCAACGAAGGAATGAGGCCGGATTGGCCCATCCGTCCTAAAGCTCCGCCTACTGGTGGGGCCTAAGGCGCGTGGGCCAATCAGAATAGGCCCTGGAGCCTTAGGTCCCACCTGGGGGCGCGGCCTGAGACACATGGTCGGGTTTGGCCCATGTGCCTCAGGCCGCGCCCCCAGGTGGGACCTAAGGCTCCAGGGCCGCGGAGCTTTAGGACGGATGGGCCAATCCGGCCTCATTCCTTCGTTGGCTGCCTGCCGGACAGGCGGGTTTGGCTCCCGTCTGTCCGGCCAACTTCCAAAGGTACGGGGAAGGGGGGGGGGGGGGTCGGCCAGGGGGGTCGCGGGTCGGTCGGAGGTTCTTGGGGGGGGGCGGTCGTTGGAGGGAGGGGGGTTTGCGTCGAGGGCAGGAGGGCCTGGGATCCCTCCTGCCCGTAATGTAGTGCGGGGTGGGGTTAGGGGGTCGCCGTGGCCAGGAGGGTTTGGGCTCCCTTCTGGCCCAACTACACAAAGTACGGGGAAGGCGGGTGGGGGTGTCGTGGGGGTCGGCCAGGGGGGTCGCGGGTCGGCTGGGGGACGGGCGGAGGTTCTTGGGGAGGGCGGTCGTTGGGGGGAGGGGGTTTGCGTCGAGGGCAGGAGGGCCTGGGATCCCTCCTGCCTGTAATGTAGTGCGGGGTGGGGTTAGGGGGTCGCCGTGGCCAGGAGGGTTTGGGCTCCCTCCTGGCCCGATATTGTTGGGGAGTCGGCGGTCCTTCGGGGTGAGGGTGCGAGTGGTCCTGCCGGGGGGGGGATGTATCGGACGTCGGGGAGTCGGCCGGGCAAGAGGGCTTGGGCTCCCTCTTGCTCCGATCGTGGATGCGGGTGCGGGTGGGAGCGCGTGCGAGCGGTCGTTCGGGGTGGGGGTGCGAGCGGTCCTGCTGGGGGGGTGAATCGGGCGTCGGGCGGGGTGGGAACTATGTTTAAAAACTTTTGTATACCGCGCTCAGGCATATAACGCGCGAGGGGTATGCGCGGTACGTAAAATCACGTATAACGCGCGCGTTATATCCGCGAAAATACGGTAATGCACAATTCAAGGACAACTTATTTGAACTAACTGAAGTTGATTGTATAAGGGACAGACATATGGGAGTTCTCAGATGGGTTTCTTTCCTGTTATTACAAACCAGAGCGAGACATAACAACCCAATCCAGTCAGCACATGAATCTTAAAATATTCCATATCCAAAGAGAATAATGCCAAGAAACAAAAATAAAACCCCTCAAAGTACCGATCCTTAGACACACTCTTTTATCGACTCACACACCACTTGCGCGTGGCACTTCTAGCATCAACCTCACAGTTAAATGGACTCAATGCCCTCACTCAACATCAGCACACGGTGGAATCAGCTAATTCAAGCCGCAGGAGCATCACGGGACTAGGCAGGTGGCGAAAAGCTCACGCCTGCCTTGTGCTTCACTCAGCCTCAAGACATGGAGGCAGCCATCCAGCAAAGGAGGGGCAGAAGACACAGAGCTGGACCGCTGGAATTTAGAAAAAAGGTACCCGGTGGTGGTGGTGGTGGGGGGGGGGTGCCTGCCTGCCTGTCTCCCTGGACCACCGGAATAAAAAAAAAAAAAAGGTACTGGGGGGGGGGGGTCTGCCTGCCTGCCACTAGGCCTGCCCTGTGCCCTGTACCGGCCTACCACTAGGCCACCAGAGGGGGACAGGGGACAAGGCAGGCCTAGTGGCAGGCAGGCAGGGTACACCATTTGCTTTAGAATTTTTTTCTTGGTTTTACCTCCTCTACACTAGGTGCGTCTTATGGAGCAAACAATACGGTACCTTAAAATCATTTGAAGCAGCCTAGCTATTGCTGCTGCTTTAATTTTGTTTAGGTTAGATGATACCATTTTTTTTTTTCTCAGTATGGCTTTTATTCAGTTTAACATATTTATTTACTTATCATCACCTTTATAACCCACCAATACATTTTTTTCCAGAGGCATGTTTAAACACTCAGCTTTGTGTGCACCATCAGAGATGAGAAAGACATTTTGCACATTTGTATAAAATGAAACAGCAGCTGAAAAGGATGTTTGAATACAATTTCACTATAGAATTTATGGAGTATATAATGATTGAAATTTGGAGATGGAAGCATGTTGGCCATCTGCAGGCCAATATGAGTTCACTGATGTGATCTACTTATTGGCTCTTGTCCTGAACAAGAGGCAATATAAAATTGTGTGCAAATGTCTGGGCACCTCTTTATGTTTCAGCATATACCTAAGTAAACAAAAACTCATACAACCTCTATGTAGTACTTTTTTGCACAATCACTATTTATTTGCCGGGTTGGGGGGAGGGGGAGAATTCAGATTCAAAGTAAGAAAGTGACGGACTGGCATACAATGTGGCAGAATGGAGCAAAAAAATTTATTATTTGTAAATGATGTTCTATTCACCCTGTCACGACCTTGTGAGTTGGTCGATGCAGTGACACAACTAGACTTGTTTGGCCAGGTTTCGGGCTTTAAAATTAATGATGCCAAGTCAGAGATTTTGGACCTTTCTTTTACGGCGGCAGAGAAACCTTATCTGGTAGAAAATTTTCCTTATCGTTGGGCTTCTTACTCTTTACGATATTTGGGGGTTAATTTGACCAAGACTTTGGAAGGGTTGTATGCAGCGAACTACCTGGGTATATTGACACAGATCTTAGCTGAGTTGGATAAAACATCTGCATGTCTCTTGGTTAGGAAAAGTTCATGCTATAAAAATGGTAGTCCTTCCTAAGATGCTATATCTCTTTTCTGCCCTTCCGGTGCCCATCATGCATGCATTCTTTAAGCGTTTTGAGAAAAGGATTTTTGCTTATATT